>NW_022681471.1:3698006-4410632 GCF_009764315.1 Trachypithecus francoisi
GGGTACTGCCACAGTCCTGTTTTGTATATTTTAGACACATCTTGTTGATTCTCCCAAAGTCTATAGTAAGTGGATTTTGGTGGGTTAACTTTCAGAAATCATTCTTGTTTTCTCTGGATTCTGCATTTTTGTGAAACAACTCAATGTTTCTATATGGTTATATGCATATATATATATATAATTCATATATGTATGTTTTTATATTTAGATATTCTTATATCATAATACTATTATATATTTCAAATATATTAACATAGTCAGAAAATTTTTATTGAGAAATTTTAGAAACACTTGCTGATGCCCACTGGAAGTCCTAAAAATAAAGCCAACTTTTCATCATTAGGCTTTCTATGCCTCTTTAAAGTAATTCTTTAAAATAGAACTATTGGCCGGGCGCGGTGGCTCAAGCCTGTAATCCCAGCACTTTGGGAGGCTGAGACGGGCGGATCACGAGGTCAGGAGATCGAGACCATCCTGGCTAACATGGTGAAACCCCGTCTCTACTAAAAATACAAAAAACTAACCAGGCGAGGTGGCGGGCGCCTGTAGTCCCAGCTACTCGGGAGGCTGAGGCAGGAGAATGGCGTAAACCTGGGAGGCGGAGCTTGCAGTGAGCTGAGATCCCGCCACTGCACTCCAGCCTGGGCGACAGAGCAAGACTCCGTCTAAAAAAAAATAAATAAATAAAAATAAAAATAAAATAAAATAAAATAGAACTATTAAAAATAAGAGAACTATTGATAATAATAACACTGAACAAATGGACAAGATCAACTTTTTATAGTTTTGAAAATTAACCAAAGACTTACAACAATGTGATAAATACCTATCCAAGTATTAAAGAAAACCAAAGAAATTCTGCTGTGCCTTGGTAAAATTAAACTTGACACACTCACATTCTTCTTTCTAAGCTCTGTAGTAGCTTAGAAAATCAGCAGTATAACAACTACCAGAGAAGGACCAAGTTTGGAACTGCACAGAATGTTCTTTCTACAGATCATTGTTCCCATTTGACCTGTTTTGCAGCTCCCTAGAAAAACTCTATTAGCAGGGTATTTTTTTTTTTTTTTTTTCGGACTCAGGTAAACATCACAGCTGCCTGAACCTGAAATAATAATTAGGGTAATCAAGAGCCAGGCCAAAATCTTAAAAAGGAGAGATCTAGAGAGCCTCTTAAAATCCATCCCTGACGTATGCAAGGATTCCTGACGTTTACGTGCATTTCTTGGTTTGCATGATTTTAAATTTTCACCAGCAATGTCCGAGGGTATAATTTCTCCACATTATCACCAACACTTGTATTTTTTGTTTTAAAAATACATCCATCTTAGTAAGAGTAAAGTGTTATCTCATTTGGATTTGAATTTTATTTCCCTAATGATTAATGATGTTGAACATCTCTTCATGTGCTTACTGGCTTTTCTTTCCTTCTTTGTAGAAATGCCTATTCAGATCCTCTGCTAATTTTCAACTGGGGTGTTTATCTTTTTATTATTGAGTTATAAGGTCCTTCATGTATTCTGTATAAGAATCCCTTACAGGCGGCCGGGCGCGGTGGCTCAAGCCTGTAATCCCAGCACTTTGGGAGGCCGAGACGGGCGGATCACGAGGTCAGGAGATCGAGACCATCCTGGCTAACACGGTGAAACCCCGTCTCTACTAAAATATACAAAAAATTAGCCGGGCGAGATGGCGGGCGCCTGTAGTCCCAGCTACTCGGGAGGCTGAGGCGAGAGAATGGCGTAAACCCGGGAGGCGGAGCTTGCAGTGAGCTGAGATCCGGCCACTGCACTCCAGCCTGGGCGACAGAGCGAGACTCCGTCTCAAAAAAAAAAAAAAAAAAAAAAAAAAGAATCTCTTACAGGCTGGGCTTGAGGGCTTGCGCCTGTAATCCCAAAACTTTGGGAGGCCAGGAGGGTGGATCACTTGAGGTCAGGAGTTCGAGACCAGCCTGGCCAACAAGGTGAAACCCTGTGTCTACTAAAAATACAAAAGAATTAGCCGGGCGTGGTGGCACATGCTTGTAATCCCAGCTACTTGGGAGGCTAAGGCAGGAGAATCGCTTGAACCCATAAGGCAGAGGTTGCAGTGAGCCGAGATTGAGCTATTGCACTCTAGCCTGGGCGACACGAGTGAAACTCCATCTCAAAAAGAAAAAAGATTCCCTTACAAATATATCACTGATGAACATTTCTTCCATTTTGTGGGTAATCTTTGTACTTTCTTAAGGATATAATTTCTAGCACACAATTTTTAATTTCATGAAGTTAACTTTATCTACGTATGTATTTCTATAAATGTGTCAATTTAATCTCAGTTATTTAATTGGCTAGTGCCATGTACTAAATGTTTGTGTTCCCCCAAAATTCCTATGTTAAAACCCTCATCTCAGTGTAATGGTATTTGGAGGTGGGTTCTTTAGGAGACAATTAGGTCATAAGCGTGCAGCCGTCATCAGTGGTATGTGCCCTTATATAAAAAGGAAAGAGAGAGCTCGCTTTTTCCTCATCATGTGAAGATACAAGAAAAAGTCACTTGCCTGCAGCCTGAAGGAGCATCCCCACCAAAACATGACCATGCTGGCCCCCTGATCTCAAACAACCAACATCCAGAACTGTTAAAAACAAATCCCTGTTATGTATAACCCACTCCATTTATGACATTTTGCTATATCAATCCAAACTGTCTTAGACAGTTGGCATATTCACAGCTTTTTCTGATGACTTTTGTTTTAATGAAGGCTGGGAGAGAACTACCCTAAGAATGAGACGTCATTTCAGAGACACTAAAGTGACTATGACAAAAAGACAGAAAATACTGTATTGGTGAAAATATTGGCAAAAAATATTGTAAAAAAAATAAGTGGCAAAAAATATGTAGAAATTTAAACCCTTACACATTACTGGTGGGAATGTCATATACTGTAGCCACCTTGGAAATGATCTGGCAATTACTCAAAAGATTCAAAATAAAGTTACCATATAGCACAGCAATTCCACCCCTAGGTGTCCACTGAAAAGAATTGAAAACACATAACCATACAAAAATGTGTGTACAAATGTTTATAGAATCAGCAAATTTATAAGAGCTAAAAAGTGGAAATAACCCAAATGTCCAATAACTGATGAATGCATAAATAAAATAAGATATGCATACAATCGAACTATTTACAAAACTCCTGCTTAAGCACTATTTTCTCAATAAATTATTTCCTAATATTCCTGGAACAAGTTAGTTTCTCCTTCTCTACTTTTTTTTTTTTTTTTATTTGAGACGGAGTCTCGCTCTGTCGCCCAGGCTGGAGTGCAGTGGCCGGATCTCAGCTCACTGCAAGCTCCGCCTCCCGGGTTCAAGCCATTCTCCTGCCTCAGCCTCCCGAGTAGTTGGGACTACAGGTGCCCGCCACTTTGCCTGGCTAGTTTTTTTGTATTTTTTTTTTTTAGTAGAGACGGGGTATCACCATGTTAGCCAGGATGGTCTCGATCTCCTGACCTCGTGATCCGCCCGTCTCGGCCTCCCAAAGTGCTGGGATTACAGGCTTGAGCCACCGCGCCTGGCCTTGTCCTTCTCTATTAACAATGTGAGAGCAAAGCATATGTATATTGTTTACCTACCTTAGTCCTAGGTACATAGTAAGTACTTCATAAATGTTAATTGTTACATTTTTGGGGTGTTATTAACAGTTGAGAAAATCTAAAGCATTGTTTGCAAGTTCTTCAAGAAGAAACTGTTATTTTCCTAACTGGTACTGAAGGCTAACTTTCTTACTCATAAAAATCTCTTCTACTTAATATCTTATCATTCTTTGCTTTTCAGCATATAAATGTAGAAGTTAAAATTACTTTTCTTGTGTTTTTAATCCGTGAAAGAAACAAGCTGTTTTACCTAAAGTAAAATATTTAAAAGTTGTTCTCATACACTCGCAAATGTATTGTACCTAGATTTTATGCACAAATGTTTCTAAGCTTCTACAGAAATTCTTACTATGACTGTTTGATTCGATAATAAAATACAAGTGAAATACGGTCAAATGCATTCTTCTAAAAAAGTTAGGAAACAAGGCCCTGAATTAGTGTTGGAAAATAAAGGGCATTTGTTTCCATTCCCTAAAGGATTTCCCTCTTTTTTCCTTAACATTATACAAAACGTTTGTATGGGTATTTGTGGGAAGGAAAATGTTTAAACAAACTTTTTATAACATAAATCTTTTGTTTATATTCTAACAATGCCAGAACCTTTTAAGTAATTTAGTTTAATAATCTCTCTCTCTTTTTCCTTGCTATAGAAAAAAAAAGTGTATAAACACAAGCTAACATCATAGTAATTTAATCTAAGCATCAATATCTTGCCATTAAGTTTTACAACACTGGGTGCCATTTTATAGAATAAAACCTACACTGACGCAAGGCAGCTCCTAGGAAGCCAGGCTTAAAATTAAAGTCACATACATTTCTGGCAGTGTGGAAGACTGTGTCCAAGACCAAAGCTATGCTCTCTTAGGAGTGATGAGAGAAAGTACAAGATACTTTTTCCTGGTTTAACAGGAGGTAATAACATAAACTCCCTGACAGTGACAGTAGCAACAAAAACAAATATACATGTGATGGTAGAAAACAAAACAAAATCTAACTGGCCAAGATTGCTTAATGCAAACTTTGACTTTAAGTGACCTATGGTAGCCCAGGGACAACCCTTAGGAAACTAGGCTAAAATACAAAAATAAGTAAGGCAAATCTGAGCACAGACAGCAGATTGCACACTGTAAAGGAAATAGGCTTCACAGAATTAACTCAGCCATCACTAAATAAATAAATAAATCACCAAGCACAAAAAACAACAATATTATCTTCCCGGTCGGAAAGAGTTAAGTATCCAGAGTTTCTACAATATATTACCTAAGAGGTCCTCTTTTAAATAAACAGGTATGAGAGATTAAAGGAAAGAGGAGAATGTGATCTATGCACACAAAAAACCAGACAATAGAAACTGCTTTTGAGGGGTATAAATGTTTGGTTAGAAAATAGATTTCATAGCAGCTACTATAAATATGCTCCCAGAACTAAAGGAAAGCAAATCAAAGCAAAAGAGGGTATGATGACTGTCTCATCACACAAAAGATGCCAAATATGAGATATAAATTTTAAGGACCAAATAGAAATTCTGGAATTGAGAAATACAATAACCAATAGAAAAAATTTACCAGGAAAGTTCAGTAGTGGGTTTGAGCTAGCAGAAAAGAGGATGAGTGAACTTAAAAAACAGTACAATAGAAAATATGCAATCTAAAGAAAACAAAGAATAATGAACAGAGAAATGTAAAGTACCAGTAAGTGCACATACATATGTATAATAAGAATACTAGAAGGAGAAGAAAGGGGAAAAAGGGAAAAATAATATTGAGGTAACAATGGTTGAAAACCACAGTCATTGTAGAGCAGAGATGAGCCAGCCATCTTGCTCTCTCATTCCTGAGTATACAACCCATAAAATTGTAACAAATACCATTTTTTAAAATGTCACTCCATTTTGACATGATCTTTTACATAATAGGAAACCATAAACCTACATAAAATATTAATATTCTGGTTTTATCTTTGACATGTGAAGAGATTGGAAGTTGTTACTACCATCTGTACAAGAAAAAACTGAACTAAAAATCAATTACTACTCAGATCCATCCAAAACTGAAGTTGCAGGGCAAAGTGCCACACCAATATTTGGAGACAGAGGTGAATCAAGAGTAACAACTGAGATATGGCTACCCGAAGCAGAAATTGCTGAAGTGATACACTGTTAGAAACACTTCAACTGTGATTTTGATGCATTTCTGGAGGTTGAGTGTGGACTCTCTTGAGAGTAAGAAACTCCTATGTTTCTAGGAAAACTATTGTTTTCATGAGATTTACCTGCAATAACCCTGATCGTTGTTTTATCTTCCTCTTCCTCTTCCTTTTTTTCTTCTTCGAGGTACATACCTGATTAATTTCTCCAAATGATCAGCTACTTATTTCAGCACCATTTATTGATTGTCCATTTTCCCCCAACTGTATTAGTGCTCTCAGAACAATGCACCACAAGCTGGCTGACGTAAACAGCAGAAATGTATGGCCTTTTAGTTCTGGATGCTAGAAGTCCAAGATAAAGGACCAGCAGATTGGTTTCTTCTGAGGGCTGTAAGGAAGAACCTATTCCATTCCCTTCCCCCAGCTTTTGGTGGTTTGCTGTAGTTTTCTGTTTTCCTTGACTATAGAAGCATCACTTCCATTGGCTTAGCTTATTTTGTACTGCTATATAACACAATATTTGAGACTAAGTAAATTTTAAAGAACAGAAATTTCTTTCTTACTGGCCTGGAGATTAGGAAGTCCAACATCAAGGTGCTGGCAGGTTCAGTGTGAGGTGAGGGCAGCTCTCTGCTTCCAAGATGGCATCTTAAACACTGCATTCTCTGGAGGGTGGGAACACTGTGTCCTCACATGGCAGAAGACAGAAGGGTGAAAAGAAATGAACTCCCTTTAACAAGCCCTTTTAATTTTTTATTTTACTTTAAATTCCGGGATATATGTGCAGAACGTGCAAGTTTGTTACATACGTATACTTGTGCCATGGTGGTTTGCTGTACCTGTTGACTTGTCCTCTAAGTTCCCTCCCCCGGCCCCCCACCCCCCAACAGGCCCTGGTATGTGTGTGTTCCTCTCCCTGTGTCCATGTGTTCTCATTGTTCAACTCCCACTTATGATTGAGAACATGCAGTGTTTGCTATTCTGTTCCTGTGTTAGTTTGCTGAGGATCATGGCTTCCAGCTTCATCCATGTTCCTGCAAAGGATATGATCTCATTTCTTTTCACAGATGCACAGTATTACATGATGCATATGCACCACATTTTCTTTATCCAGTCTATCATTGATGAGTATTTGGATTGGTTCCATGACTTTGCTATTGTAAATAGTGCTGCAATAAACATACATGTGCATGTGTCTTTATAGTAGAATGATCTCTATTCCCTTGGGTATATACCCAGTAATGGGATTGCTGGGTCAAACAGTATTTCTGGTTCTAGATCCTTGAGATATCGTCATACTATCTTCCACAATGGTTGAACTAATTTATATTCCCACCAATGTGTAAAAGCTTTCCTATTTCTCCACAGACTCACCATCATCTGTTGTTTCTTGACTTTTTAACAATTGTCATTCTGACTGGCATGAGATAGTATCTAATTGTGGTTTTGATTTGCATTTCTCTAAAGACCAGTGATGTAGAGCTTTTTATAAAATGTATTTTTTGGCCACGTAAATGTCTTCTTTTGAAAAGTGTCTGTTCATATCTTTGCCCACTTTTTGATGGCATTTTTTCTTGTAAATTTGTTTAAATTCCTTGCAATTCTGGATAGATATTAGACCTCTGTCAGATGGGTAGACTGCAAATATTTTCTCCCATTCTGTAGGTTGCCTGTTCACTCTGGTGCTAGTTTCTTTTGCTGTGCAGAGGCTCTTTAATTAGATTACATTTGTCAATTTTGTCTTTTGTTGAATTGCTTTTGGAGTTTTTGTCATGAAGTCTTTACCCATGTCTGTGTCCTGAATGATACTGCCTAGATTTTCTTCTAGGGTTTTTATGGTTTTGGAACTTATATTCAAGTATTTAGTCCATCTAAAGTTAATTTATGTATAAGGTATAAGGAAGGAGTCCAGCTTCAGTTTTCTGCATATGGCTAGCCAGTTTTCCTAGCACAATTTATGGAATAGGAGATCATTTCCCCATTGTTTGTTTTTGTCAGGTCTGCCAGAGATCAGATGGTTGTAGATTTGTGGTGTTATTTCTGAGGTCTCTGTTCTGTTCCATTGGTCTCTGTCCGTTTTGGTAGCAGTACCATGCTGTTTTGGTTACTGTAGCCTTGTAGTATAATTTGAAATCAGGTAGCATGATGCCTCCAGCTTTGTTCTTTTTGCTTAGGACTGTCATGGCTATATAGGGTCTTCTTTGATTCCATATGAAATTTAAAGTATATTTTTCTAATTCTGTGAAGAATGTCAGTGGTAGTCTGATGGGAACAACACTGAATCTATAAATTATCTTGGGCAGTATGGCCATTTTCACAATATTGATTCTTCCTATCCATGGACATGGAATTTTTTTCCATTTGTTTGTGTCCTCTCTTATTTCCTCAAGCAGTGGTTGGTAGTTCTCCTTGAAGAGGTCCTTCACATCCCTTGTTAGGTGTATTCTTAGGTATTTTATTCTTTTTGTAGGAATTGTGAATGGGAGTTCATTTATGATTTGGCTCTCTGCTTGTCTATTGTTGGTGTAAAGAAATGCTTATGATATTTGCACATTGATTTTGTATCCTGAGACTTTGCTGTAGTTTCTTTCAGCTTAAGGAGTTTGGGGGGCTGAGATATGGGGTTTTCTAAATATAGAATCATGTCATCTCCAAACAGAGACAATTTGACTTCCTCTCTTCCTATTTGAATATGCGTTCTTTTTTCTCTCTTGGCTGATTACCCGGGACAGAACTTCCAATACTATGTTGAATAGGAGTGGTGAGAGGGCATCCTTGTCTTGTACCAGTTGCTTCCAGCTTTTGCCCATTCGCTATGATACTGGCTGTGGACTTGTCATAAACAACTCTTACTATTTTGAGATATGTTCCATCAATACCAAGTTTATTGAGAGTTTTTAACATGAAGGCATGTTAAATTTTAGCAAAGGCCTTTTCTGCATCTATTGACATAATCATGTGGTTTTTGTGTTTGGTTGTGTTTATGTGAAGGATTAAGTTTATTGATTTGCATATGTTCAATCATAGTTTCTAGGGAGATCCCCTGAAAATATTGCTACGGAATAAAAGATGAAATGCTCCTGATTATTGTAACTACAAAATTGCATGCAGGATTGTGTAAAGACAATGCAAGGTTGGGCTGCCAGAATGAGCCAACAGTACATGATGTGCTTCCCCCTGCAGAGAGCCTATGAATGGATGTGCAGTCAGGGAGGTTTCACATCAACACGATTCCTATCCCAGAGAAGCAGATGTTCATAGCTCTGGGAATGGGATGCGACCCTCGTGGAAAGTCTATAAACAGACGCATGATGGGGCCTGTCCATACGGATAAGATAGGGCTACAAACGCCCTCATCTTGCTGTGGCTCTTCTAGGCCTCTTTAGGGTTAAGGCATACTCCCTTCTGAGAATTTCTGGTCTAACCAACCGGTTGTCTAACTTCATGTCCTGTTTCTATAAATTGTTTGTAACAAGCTTTTGCTACAATTGTTACTGTTGATTAATATCTTGCTAATCACAGGTTATGGAAAGACTGTGTTCCGTTTTAAGGCTCTGTTAGAAATTAAACTTCACGTCCTATTTCTATGAATTGTTTGCAACCAGCTTTTGGTGTAACTGTTACTGCTGTTCCTGTTTTAAGGCTCTGTTAGAAATTACTGATGCACACATTATATTGTAAATTCTTACCTCTGCATACTGAAGTTCTGCATACAGATGTTATGTTAAAGAATTACTTCATCCCCATGTGACCATCTCACCTCATAATCAAATGACCCTAAATCCCTCACTAACCTACTCCCACCCTCACTAAACTTAATAATAAATGCTGGCATATCCAGTGCATTGTTGGCACTGTGGGACCAGAAGCCTGTGAACCCCCTGGACCCGGCTTTCACCATCTTGTCCGTGTCTATTATTTCTCGACCTGCCAATCCACCTGGGAACAAAGAGAGAGCCCTGTTGCATTGTGGGCTGCTGGCCAGATCCCGAAATAATAGTTTTTTTTTTTTTTTTTTTTTTAATATATATAAATCCTCTTATGGTGCCTTACACTGACTATTCATGACATGCTCAGACTTTCTGGTTTGTCCTGAACATCCCTCCTTTTTCAACAACCAGTTATTTTAGGATGAAATTTACCATACAAGATTCTTTCTTATATAAAATTATTTCTCTTTAAGCCTTTTTACCTCAAAAAAATTTCTTTATATTTATGACTTTCTTTACATCTTTTTTATTCCTGGTTCCTTTTACCTTGTTTTGTATATAAGCTTAAATAAGCTTTGAATCAGACAAAACTTGTTCACCTTTAAAAAAAGCACACTCACAGTTTTTTTTTTCACTTCGGCAAGAATATTTTCCTACTGTCAGACCTCTGAGCCCAAGCTAAGCCATCAGAAGCCCTGTGACCTGCAGGTGTACATCCAGATGGCCTGAAGTAACTGAAGAATCACAAGAGAAGTGAAAATGGCCTGTCCCTGCCTTAACTGATGACATTACCTTGTGAAATTCTTTCTCCTGGCTCATCCTGGCTCAAAAGCTCCCCCACTGAGCACCTGGTGTCACCTGCCCCTGCCCGCCAGAGAACAACCCCCTTTGACTGTAGTTTTCTACTACCTACCCAAATCCTGTAAAACGGCCCCACCCCTATTTCCCTTCACTGACTCTTTTGGGACTCAGCCTGCCTGCACCCAGGTGAAATAAATAGCCCTGTTGCTCACACAAAGTCTGTTTGGTAGTCTCTTCACACGGACACGAGTGAAACCTACAATATGTATTTATTGGAAAATACGCAAATAATGAAATATTAATTTAACTTTATATTATAAATTATGACCAGTCTACAACTATTTATACCATTACATTTACCTAATTATTTTATTTTGTTTACCTAATTTATGAAAACTGTGATAGTAGTTATGAAACCATCATTGCAAAATTATAACTGAGATAGTGAAAAAAGATTTGACCTAACTGACTCCATCTTGCTCTTAACCTCCAAACTGTCCTTGTTCATTCCTTGACACAGGCCCAACTAACTTTGGGAGAAACTTAGTTTACAGTTTTGCTTTGAAACAAAGATGATAACAGTCTTTTCTCAAAATAAACCTCCTTATTTTCTGTGGACCAGACTGCCTAAAGCCATAGGATTAGACGTTATAGAAATCTTACTAAATTCAAGATGCAGCTATTTTCATTAAACCTATATCAATGTCTTATTGATTAAAAATTACACAAGCAAAGATCATTCTGTTTGGGGCTTGCTTTATAGTTTTGTAACCCCTATGCCAAATTTTGACACTTTATAATATTTGGCAGGGACAAGTATGAAATTTGATTGATCAATAAATGCAAACAAAAATGTATGCTGGGAGTTCTTAAGACATTTCTAATATTACTTTACCAATAATTTTAAAGCTAGCTATTTATTAAAGATTTTACTTAAGTTACATAAACTTGACAAAGTTTTTGAGTAGTTTTTTTTTTTTTAGTGTCTGATTTAAGCACTTGTTGTAAGTCAGTTAACTAGAGCTCTTTTATATACTTTTAGTAGTGAAACATTTTGTACACAACACATAAATACATATAAAGGTATATTAGTCATGCCAATGGAAATACGTTTTATAGACTTATAAAAACCACCCTCTTTTTATTTCCTAACTTAGACTTCCAGATTCTTGATAACCTGTTTCACAACCCAAGGCAGTTGTCAGCCAAACAGCCTTGAATTTGCACATTAAAGGAAAAAACTAAGGTGAAAATCAAATAGCAAAATTTACATCATAAGGTACAGGGAGAAAAAGTCTGGTGGTGCTAGAGGGAGACACCGTTATTTTTATTTGAGCCAAATTAAACATAAAATTAAACTACACTCTTCCTTAAAACCCCAAGAAGTAGCCTCTCTTGCAATAACTATTTTAGTCAAAAAGAAAATCAAGTAAAAACAGAATTCAGTCAACTGAGAATAAATAGAAAATAAAACTTTTGCTCAAAAAGAAAAAAAGACAAGGTCTTAGGAGAGAAAAACAAACAAACAAAAACAAAAAGATGAAAGCCTTTTAAATACAAACATGCACACATGCACACCTACACACGCACACACACGTCTTGGATGTTAACCATTTATGTAAGCTGACTTTTAACCACTGAGTGCCTTAAAAAATTTTTTTTTAATCTTATTACCATATTTCAGCTAGGACAAAATCCTGCTCAACAATGATCACACAAATTGTACAATTTCTGAGCACTCTGAGTGTAAGCAGAAGTTAACACCAGCTGGTTGTTAATGCTAACTTTAGTCATTTAAAAAGAATTTACAAGACAAAATCCCTAACCAGTTTCTTAGCTAGTGATGGGTCTCAGGTTGTAGACTGCTCTTTACCATCCTAGACGCAGAAAACAACAACAACAACAAAAAAAAACAACAAAAAACACTTCATCTTCCCTGTTGGAAGAGAGTTCAAACTCCATAAAGGAGTTACATGTCTTCCATCATCACGAAAGCGGGAAAATCTTGCCTTCTTTGTGTTGGAAGCAAGTAGAACTCCAAAAATAGAGTTGTGTAGCAAAACAAACTATAGATCTCAACCAAATTTTGGGAGATCAGGTATTCTCTGGAGGGGGTGCTCTCAGACCTCAGCAAATTGTCCTATTGATTCGAGCCATAAAGTTAGCTAATGCTGGAACCAAGCACCAATAGGAGATTTGTCAAAGGTCGGGGGCATCTCCACACAGCATCCCCCCATGGTTACCAAAATGTAAACCCAGAAAATCTGATACAGGTCTCAGTTAATTTAGAAGGTTTATATTACCAAAGCTGAAGATGCACATCCGTGACACAGCCTCAGGAAGTCTTGAAGACATGTGCCCAAGGTATTTGGGGCACAGCCTAGTTTTATACATTTTAGGGAGACATGAAACATCAGTCAGTATATGGCAATACTATTCTGGAAACAGGAACAGGAAACAATTCATTTAGAAAGATGTCAAAAGCAATTGCAACAAAAGTAAAAATTGGCAAGCAGGATCTAATTAAACTAAACAGCTTCTGTACAGCAAATGACACTAACAGCAGAGTAAACGACCTACAGAATGAGAGAATATTGCAAACTATGCACCTGACAAAGGTCTAGTATTCAGTATCTATAAAGAACTTAAATTTACAATAAAAAAGAAACAACCACATGAAAAAGTGGGAAAAAACACATAAAAAGACACTTTTCAAATGAACACATACCATCAACATATGGAAAAAAAGCACAACATCACCGATCGTTAGATAAATGAAAATCAAAACCACAATGACATGCCATCTCACACAAGTTAGAACGGCTATTATTAAAAGTCCAAAAAATAGTAAATGCTGGCAAGATTGTGGAGAAAAGAAATACTTACACCCTGTTGGTGCGAGTGTAAATTATTTCAACCATTTTGTAAGACAGTGTGGCAATTCCCGAAAGAGTCATTCATTAAAGAGATACCATTCAACTCAGCAGTCCCATCAGTGCGTATATACCCACAGGAATATACATCTTTCTATTAAAAAGGCACATGCACACGTATGCTCATTTCAACACTACTCACAATAGCAAAGACATGAAATCAACCCAAATGTCCATCAATGGTAGACTAGATAAAGAAAATGTTGTACATATATACCATGAATATTATGCAGCCATAAGAAAGAATAAGGCCATGTCCTTTGTGGGTACATGAATAGAACTAGAGGCCATTATCCTTAGCAAACTAATTCAGGAACAGAAAACCAAATACCACATGTTCTCGCCTATAATTGAGAGCTAAATGATGAGAATACATGGATCCATAGAGGGGAATAACACACAGTGGGACCCTTTGGGGGTAAAGGCTAGAGGAGGAAGAAGATCAGGAGAAATAACTAATGGGTTAACTAACGGCTTAATACCTGGGTGATGAAATAACCTGTACAACAAACCTCCATGACATAAGTTTACCTATATAACAAACCTGCCCATGTACCCAAAACTTAAAATAAAAGTTAGGTTAAAAAATAGAAATAAGTCAAATGTGCTCTGAAATCGCATTTAAATTATACTAGAAATCAATAACAGAAAGATGGCTGAAAATTGTTGAAATATTTGAAAATTGATGAACACATTTCTAAATATCACATGAACCAAATAAGAAGTCTTAAAAGAAATTTAAAAATATTTTGTAGTTAGTTAAAAGAAAAATACAACTTTTCAAACTGTGTAGTATTAAGTGATTAGATGGAAGTCAGTAGCATTAAGGGCATGTGTCAGAATGAATGAAATATCTCAAGTCAATATTCCAAGTTTCCAGCTTATAAAATCCTAAAGAGAAGTTATACTTAAGCTTAAAGTATGCTGAAGAAAATAAAGAATAAAAATTGTAACAGAAATCAATAAAATCTAAACCACAAAACAACAGACACTATAAATGATATCAAAAGAGCAGTTATTTTTAAAAGATCCTTATTAATAAATCTGAATAAAGAAAATGTGGGATATATACACCATGGAATACTATGCAGCCACAGAAAAGAATGAGGCCATGTTCTTTGCAGGAACATGGATGGAGCTGGAGGATAAAGATAAAGATCTTTTTCTTAAACAGATTTTTATTGATCAATAAAGAACTTCTCAAAGAAAAGCAAAACAAGTAAAAAAGAGAAGACACAATTACCAATATGAGAAATTATGTTGTGTTATCACTATTGATCCCATGGTCATTAAAGGAATAACATATCAATACTAAAACAACTCTTTGCTTGCAAATTTCATAACATAGGTGAAATGAAATTATTTAAAAGGCATAAACTACCAAAATGCACACAAGTAAAAATAAATAATATGAATAGAGTTATATAAGTATTAAAACATTGAATAAATAATAAACTTACAAGAACAAAAGCACCAGTCCAGTATGTTTTCACTGGTAAATTCTACCAAATATATTAGAAAGAAATGTTATCATTTCTCCACCATATCTTCCAAAAAAGAGAACCAGAGGAAATATTTTCTAATTCATTATATGAGGCCAGGATAACCATAATGATAAAACCAAGTAAAGACATCACAAACTGATTCTAAAGCTTATACCAAGAAGCAAAAGACCTTAAATGGCGTCACATTACTTAAAAGGAACTTTTAAGTTGGAAGACTGTCACTAGCCAATTTCAAGGATTATTATAAATCTTCAGCAATTAGAACAGTGTGGTATTGGTGAAAGTACAGATACACAGGGCAGTGGAACAAAATAAAGAGTCCAAGCCTCAGTAATGGTGGACGCCCCTCCCCCCACCAAGCTCAGGTATCCCAGGTTCTGTCTCGCTGGCATTCCAGGTGCCACTGGGCTATGAAAAATAACTCCTGCAGCTAGCTCAGTATCTGCCCAAATGACCACCCAGTTTTGTGCTTGAAACCCAAGACACATGCACATGTATTTTTATTGCAGCACTGTTTACAATAGCAAAGACTTGGAACCAACTCAAATGCCCATCGATGATAGACTGGATAAAGAAAATGTGGCATATATATACCATGGAATACTATGCAGCTATAAAAAAAGGATGAATTCATGTTCTTTGCAGGCACGTGGATGAAGCTGGAAATGATCATTCTCAGCAAACTAACACAAGAACAGAAAACCAAACACTGCATGTTCTTACTCATAAGTAAGAGTTGAACAATGGGAACACATGGACACAGGGAGGAGAACATCACACACTGGCGCCTGTCCAGGGGTGGGGGGCTGGGGAGGGACAGCATTAGGAGAAATACCTAATGTACATGACAGGTTGATGGGTGCAGCAAACTACCATGGCACGTGTATACCTATGTAACAAACCTGCATGTTCTACACATGCATCCCAGAACTTAAGTATAAATATATAAATAAATATATATATGTATGTATATATAACGAGTCCAGACATAGACCCACACAAATATAGCAACTGATCTTGACAAAGGAGCAAAAAAATATTCAATGGAGAAAGGATAGTTATTTCAACAAATTGTTCTGTAGACACAGAAGTTATGACTTTCACAAGAGTACTTCAAAATAGATTATGAACCTAAATATAATAGTATGAATCTTCCACAAGAAAGCATGAAAGGAACTATAAGTGAGTTTGGTGATAAATATTTAGATACAACAATAAAAATTGACAAAAGGAAAATTGATAAGCTGAACCATAGCAATAAAAAACTCCTGCTCTGTGAAAGACTGTTAGAATAAAAAAGATATTCATTTTATCTAACTTTATGGTTGATAGCAGAGTGACTATATTTAACAATGATTTATTATATATTCAAAAATAGCTAAAGAGAAGATTTGGATTGTTTCGAACCCAAAGAAATTATAAATGTTTGAGGTGATGGCTATCCTAAATATCCTAATTTGAACATTATATATTATATGCATGTATCAAAATATCCCATGTACCCTATACATATGTACAATGATTATGTATCAATAGAAATAAATAAATAAATAATGAAAAGACAAGTCATAGACTGGGAGAAAATACCCATCAAACATCTATCTGTGAAAAGACTTTTATCCAAAATATACAAAGAATACTCAATATTCAGCAATAACAAACCAACCAATGAAAGAATGAGCAAATATCTGAGCAGATATTTACCAAAGAAGATATACAAGTATAAAATAAACATACAAAAACAATCAACATTCTAAGTAAGAAAATCAAATTGAAAGTACAATAAGATACCCTACTCTTAGAATGGCGTGTATATACATATTACATGCCATATACACACGCCATATACACGCCACACACACACACACATATATACATATATACACATACACACATACATATACACACATACATATACACGCCATATACACGCCATATACACACATATATACATATATATACACATATATATACACATACACACATACATATACACACATACATATACACGCCATATACACGCCATATACACACACACATATATACATATATATACACATATATATATACACATACACACACACACACAGAGAGAGAGAGAGAGAGAGAGAGAGAGAGAGACTGACTCACTCTGTTGCCCAGGCTACAATGCAGTGGAATATCTCTGCTCACTTCAACCTCAATCTCCCAGGTTCAAGCGATTCTCATCCCTCAGCATCCCGAGTAGCTGGGATTACAGAAATGTGCCACAACACCCGGCTAATTTATTCTATTTTTAGTAGAGACAGGGTGTCACCACACTGGCCAAGATGGTCTCGAACTCCTGACCTCCAGTGATTCGCCTGCCTCGGGCTCCCAAAGTGCTGGGATTACAGGGGTGGGCCACCGTGCCCAGCTCTAGCATAATTTTTTAAAATCTCTGAAAGTATTAAATGTTGGTGAGCAGGTGGAGTAACAAGAGCTCTCATTCATTGCTGATGGGAACCTGAAACAGTCCAGCCACTTTGGAAGACAGTTCAGTATTTTCTTCTAAAGTCAAACATAGTCTTACCAGCAATCATGTTCCTACGTATTCGTTTGATTTAGACAATTAGGCCAGTACAAAAGCCAGCACGTGGATGATTATTATAGTAGCTTTAATCATAATTGCTGAAACCTGGAAATAGCCAAAATGTTCCTCAGTAGGTGAATGGACGAATAAACTGTAGTATATCCATACAATGAAATACTCTTTCAAGGGAAGAATGCATTATCAATCAGGCTATATCAAATTATGGAGGGAACTTATGTGTATGTTCAGTGCTCAGTGGAAGGAAGCCAGTCTTGAAAAGGCTTTATACTGGATGATTCCAATTATATTACGTTCTGAAAAAAGGCAAAATTCTGAAGATGGTAAAGAGATCAGTGTTGTCAGGGGCTCGGAGATCATGAGTGGGTTGAATAGGTGATACAAATAGGATATTTGAGGGCAGTGAAACTATTCTCTATGATTCTGTAGTAGTAAACATGTGACACTATGCATTTGTCAAAATCCATTGGACGTTACAACACAAAGAGGGAAACAGTGTACGCACATTACAAAATTACCGTTCAGGAGGTCAGGAGATTCTGGGATGTAATGGCAACTCTGGTAAAACAACCTGACTATACTGTATTGCAAATGTATGAACCAACCTCATGGAAGAAGTGAGAGATAAGAGTGTTGAGCAAAGTAACTTGGAAAATAAGTGGAATCTGTAAAAATTAAAGACAAAAATAAACCAGAGAAATGTACTACACTTTAGTTGAGAAAGTTGTTTCCTATGAGAGTAGAGGCTAACAATTCTGAAAACCATTCTAAATGTATACTAGGATTGACCAATTAGGTAAATGCATAGGGAATGGTGGGAGCCAGTTTTCTCAATGCTACAGTGGGTGTTTACAGATAAACAAGAGATAAAGAGATAACACTAGAATGGCTCCTATGGTAGTGTACTGAAGTTGGTGACATCAGTATGAACACATATTTAGCTTAACAGAGAGACAAATGATTACAAAAAGAAATATTTAAAGATATACGTTGTGTTGCTATAAAGGTATAACTGAGGCTGGATAATTTATAAAGAAAAGAGGCTTATTTGGTTCACAGTTTCACAGACTGTACAAAAAGTTATTGTGACCAAATCTGCATCTGGTGAGGACTTCACGTTGCTTCTACTCATGATGGAAGGCAAAGGGGAGCCAGTGTGAAGAGATTACATGGGAAGAGAGGAAGTAGAGAGAGAGAGGGGAGGTGCTAGGCTTTTTTTTTTTTTTTTTTTTTAACAACCAGCTCTTATGGGAACTAACAGAGCAAAAACTCCCTCCCTCCCTCCCTCCCTCCCCATCAGGGAGGGCATCAATTCATTCATGAGGAATCTGCCTCTATAACCAAACACCTCCCTAGACTCCACCTCCAACAATGAGGATCAAGTTGTGAAATGAGGTTTGGTGAGACCAACAACCAAACTATAGTATGTGTGTATATATTGGTTAGTATACATCTATTTATGTCCTTCTTCTATTAGCTATGACCACCTAGAATCGATAATGCCTTTGTACTAAAGAATTTACCATATGTTCTCATTTATAAGTGGGAGCTAAATGATGAGCACATATGGACATAAATGTAGGAAAAATAAGCACTGCATATTACTAGAGTGGGGAGGGCAGAAAGGGGGCACATGTTAAAAAACTACCTACTGGGTACTATGCTCACTACCTGGGTGCAAAATGCCCATGTAACAAACCTGCACATGTATACCCTGTATCTAATATAAAAGTTGAAATTAAAAAGACATATAAACCTAGCTTGCCCACATCTTTCTTTCCAAAAGCACTCTCCAGCATAAGGACCTGGGGCTCCTTGGAAACATGGATGGTTCTAGGAATGAATCGGAAAACATACAAGATAATCCTGGAGCATCTTATAATACAATAAAATAAGCAAATGCAAAAGAAAAACACAACACAACAAAACAAAAACATCTAAACTGATAAGGGTATGTCAAATGGTACAAGTATAGACTGAAACGGCTCCCAGTAGACAGAGGGGAACATATTGAACAATAAAGTACTACTGAATTAGAACTCAAAGTATAAAATAAGTATTAATGAGTCTATCCTACTATAAACAAAATATTTAATAAGTAAATAAATAAACAGATAGAAATCTTCCTGCAGAATGATTTCATGTAATTTATGTAGATATTCCACTATCAAGATGGTAGAACATAATTTCCCACTTTTAAGTTTTGGCTACATATGGTCACTTCCTTTAAAAGGATATAACATTGAAAGAAAGAAAAAAAATAAATAAGCATGACTTCCCATTGGAAGAACCTGAAAAAAATTACTTCAGGTGACCAAAGCTAATATCAACAGTGATAAGTCATGTAAGCATGTACTCTTATACTATGTGATGAAAATGGCACTTCACCTCTTTAGTCTTTTTCCCAAAAGAACATTATCTCATCTCAAACCTACAAAAACATTAGATACATTTCAACTGAAGGGGATTCAATAAAATATCTCTCCTGTGCTCCTCAAAATTGTCAGGGTGATCCAAAAACCAAAAGAATCATTAAGTAACTCTGAGTCCAGATGAGTCTAGGGAGACATGACTAACTTTAATAATATATACCCTGGATGATATCCTGGAAGAGCAAAAGGACACTAAGTTAAAAACTAAATAAACCTAAATGAAGAGTAGACTTTAGTTAACAATGTTATTATTATAGTTCATTAACAGTAATAAACGTACGGCGTTAATGTGAGCTGTTAAAAATAATGAAAACCCCGTGTGGGAATTCTGTACTTTGTAAAGAAACTCTGTACTATGTTTGTAATTTTCTGTAAATCTAAAACTTGTAAATTTTAAAAAAATTATTAGGAAAAAAACTGTTCCTTCCTTTCACTTGTACTCTTTTCTGCTCTGCCTTATCTACAACTTGACCACCGACTTTTAAAAAATTTCTAATGAACATGCATCTAATTTCAAGAATTTCTAATTTTTCACGTGCACCACTTCCCATTTCAATTCGTGCTTATTTTTAACCCAAAGGAGTGCAATGGTGCAATCTCAGCCCACTGCAACTTCCACCTCCCAGGTTCAAGCGATTCTCCTGCCACAGACTCCTGAGTAGCTGGGATTACAGGCATGCACCACCACGCCCGGTTAATCTTGCATTTTTAGTAAAGATGGGGTTTCTGCATGTTGGTCCGGCTAGTCTCGAACTCCTGGCCTCAGGTGATCCACCCGCCTCAGCCTCCCAAAGTGCTGGAATCACAGGCACGAGCCACCGCGCCCGGCTCATTTTTGCTTTATGCATAACATTTTTTCATTTGTCTCCTTGAACCTTGTAGTCATCTTTAAGTTAAAAATTATGTTGGATTTATTTATAATTTCCATTTCTTCCAAAGTTAACACATTTTCTATATTTTTCACTTTATGGTGTTTTTAATGTTAACTTTTCTTATGTGTTTGCAAGTTGGTTTGCTGATTTATTTATAGTAGGACTATTTTATTTTCTTGTTTTTTCATGTGCTCAAATCTCCCTGACAAATGGACTTGATATTGCTTTAACTTGATCTCTGAGAACAGAACCACAAAGGAAAATATTATCATACATTGATTTCTTGTCACAGATGCGGTCTCTAAGCCAGCAGGCAGCTTAGCCAAGCTCCTAGCCACAAGGCTAGGCTTCTCAGTTCCAGCATCCCCAGTTAAACCCTAGATTCAGTATGAGCTTGTAGCTTTTTCTTGGTATCCTTTCATGGGTGGTTGATTCTTGCCTATATTTTTGGTTTAGCAAGCATTAGTCCCAGCACATGTTCTCTGCACTATTAGCCTCTGTTACCTCTTAGGAATTAAATGTCTGGTTGCCTTGACTTGTTACCCTTCCCTAATCTTGTAAGGTTCTCATCTTATCTTCCTTATCACTTCGTATTTATGTTTGATTTCCATTTAACAGAGATTTTGATTTTCTTTTTGAGCATATGTCTTTTAATTTTATATAATTTTTAGAGATTTTCTCATTGTTTTGATCAGCAGAATCACTTCAAATTTGGATATCTAGTATCATCTAGGCCAAATTTTTATAAATTTTTTTTATTAAGACATAAAAACATGCATTCAGTTGACTTTGGGAACTATTTGTATTCACTTAAATTCTGAAAATAAAGTAGTATTTAATAAAAAATAGGTATGGAGAGTGAATCACAAGGTTATTTTACACTACCATAAATTTGAGATGTCAAAAAAATGTACATAAATATGGGTTTGCTTATATTATATTCATATAAAGAGATACTCTTCATTCATTCTTTCGTAACTATTGAGGACTATTTAATGTCACAGGAGTATTTTAATAAATATTACATGAGTAATTGATTTTCCTATATTAACACAAACTTGCATCCCTGTAGATAGCCATACTTGGTGATGAGATAATTTTATAACTAGTTGCACTACATTTGGTGTTATTTTATTAATGAGTTTTTCCTGTATATTAATGAGGAATACAGGCTTATTTTTTATATATATATATAATACATATATATAAATAATTTCTTACAATATATTTGGTTTTAGTTTCAGAGTAATAATGGCTTCATAAAATGAGTAGGAAAGTAATTTTTCTATTTTGGAAAGATTTTCAAAAGACTGATGCTATTTCTTTCTTAAACATTTAGAATGCAACAGTAAAGCATTTTTAAGTGGCTACATGGCTAGTCTAAATTTTATTTATTGTGTCAGTTTTGATAATTTGTGTACTCCGCACATGGCTTTCAATGACCTCTGCTTCTTGGTATTCATATCCCTGTGGTATTCTCCTTCCACTATTGTAGGCTAGAGCTAGTAAGTTTCTTCTAACGCATAGAACATGGCAGGAATGATGGAATGTTTCTTCTGTAATTAGATTAAAAAGATTTTCACTTCTCTCTTGCTGGTATTCTCTCTCTCTGAGTCTTCTTCTGTGTTTGCTGTTATAGAGAGGGCTTTCTGGCAAGGAGGAGCTTTCAGCCAACAATCAGCAAGGGACTGAGCCCCTCAGTCTAATATCCTTCAAGAAACTGAATCCTGCTGTCAACCACATGTGCAAGCTTGGAAGCAAATACTTTCTCAACTGACCCTTCAGATTTGAGAGATTACAGAACCTGGCTTGACAGCTTGGTTGTGGCCTTCTGAAGGGCTTTGAAGCAGAGGACCCAGATAAGCCATGTCCAGATTGCTGATCCATAGACATTTCAAGATGATACATATGTGTTCTTTTAAGCCACTAGATTTTTGAATGGTTTGTTACATAACAATAGATAATGAATGCGACTTATTTAGTGGATCTTGTTCACTTCCAATATTAGTGATTTCTGATTGTTTTTAAACTTAATTCTGTTTCTCCTACATACTGTTGTTTTAATTTTCAATTCTTTAATTTTTTAAAACAACTACTTTATCAATGTATGATTAGCATACAGTCCACTGCACATATTGTAAGTGTACTCTTGAATAAGTTTGGACATTTGATTTATTCTGTTGATATTTTATTTAGTTATCTACATATGAATTTTTTTTTTAGTTTATTACATTGTATAGGACCTCCAGTAAAATGTTAAACTGATAGATAACAGGAAACATCCTTGCATTTTTCCTAATCTAAGACAGAAAGTATTTATTCCTTAATCATGAAGTATAATGCAAGCTATGCATTTTTTTATATATATCCTTTATGAGGTTGAGTAATTTCTCTCTATTTGTAGTTTGCTGAGATGTTTCTATCAATATCAGATTTTATCAAACATGTTTTCTGCGTTTATCTGTCTTCAACTTCATTATTTACTGTTCTGTGTCTAGCGTTTTGATAAGCGCTTTGAAGAATTGTCCACCTCATCCAGGAGCTCTTTTTTTTTTTTTTTGAGACGGAGTCTCACTCTGTCGCCCGGGCTGGAGTGCAGTGGCCGGATCTCAGCTCACTGCAAGCTCCACCTCCCGGGTTCACGCCATTCCCCTGCCTCAGCCTCCCGAGGAGCTGGGACTACAGGCTCCCGCCACCGCGCCGGGCTAGTTTTTTTTTTTTGTATTTTTGTAGAGACAGGGTTTCACCGGGTTAGCCAGGATGGTCTGGATCTCCTGACCTCGTGATCCGCCCGTCTCGGCCTCCCAAAGTGCTGGGATTACAGGCTTGAGCCACCGCGTCCGGCCAAGAGCTCTTTTAACATATATGACTTACCACCATCTTGCTCTGCCTCCCCGTAACTTGTTTTAAAAATATCCTTATTTTGTAGTTTATCTTTCTTGCTTTCATTGTTATAATGATAGCATTGTTTTGTTGCAACTGTTTATATCTTCCACAAAGACAAAGCCAAGTTCCATCTGTTTTCATTCCTGTTCTTTCACATCTAGGATAAATATTTTCTCTATTTTTGACTTATCAACTCCTTTACTTCTAGGACACTCACTTATCATACAGATCTGGATGTTCCTGAGAAACTTTCATATTTTTCTTGAAAATATGCTGTGTTTTGAAACAAACAATACATATTGTAAAAGCATCTTGAATAGAAAACATAAGATTTTTACAGAGAGGGCCTTCATTAACTAAATATTACCTCAAACTTACACATTCATCGTGCACTGTGTGCATGTGGGTGTGTGGGTGGGTGGGTTAGGGAGAGAAAGAAAGACAGAGAGAGAGGATTGATGACTTAATCAAATTTGCTAAAATGTTCTTTGTGGTATTTTCTTGTAACATAATAAATTTAAATATTTCAAGTGAAGATATAATCTGAGTAGTTCCTGAGACTACTGTGTTGATTACTAACTGTCAAAATCAAAATTCTTGATTTGATGACATGGTCAAAATCAATCCATGAGCTAAACATTTAACAATCAGTACAGCTTCTAAAATTCCTATGTACAGGTCATGGCCTTATTTACAAGGAACTTATATTTAATCAGCATAGACAAAGAAAACTCGTAACTAATGGTCATCTTTATCTAAGTAATATTTTAAAAGATATTTCAATAAGAAAGACATTTTCCAAATTACCTGGAGACTTATAAAATATTATAAATGAAAAAATGGTGAGAATAAAAATAAATTAACAGACTTCCTTCTTTCAGGATTGCTGTTTTTTTTCTTGCTTTTGTACATTCTAGATTTATAGACATGACTGAATCATTAGAAAAGGGAAATGAGGAAAATATCCAGAAAATCTTCATTGGAAGAGAGCCCTCTGTTAACTTTATGATTTTCTGCCATTATGTTAGACTAAAATTAATATAAACAAATCAGTTGGAATTTTGAGAATTTTTTTGTGTTAACATGTACTGTAGATGCAGGGCTACCTCCAGTGTATTTTTCTTTATTAGATAGAAGATGAGTCCTCACACATTTAAAGCTCATAGCTAACACTTGGCTTTGGGAGGTTTTTTTTTTTTTTTTTAGCAGATTTTACTTGATGTGAAGACAGCCAAATATGCAAAAAAAAAAAAAAAATTGTCAGCATTTTCTCGTGCTGCTTCTAATTCTTAGTAACAGTAGGATGAGGCAAATTTAGAGTGTCAACGAGGCACTTTTGATGGTCTTTTTTGGTTTAGAGAATTTCAGTGCACATAAAATCAATGTAGGCAACAAATATTACTTTGAATCAGATTTGTACATTTAAAATTAGGTTATGTTTTGATGTACCAGTAATTGGGGGAAATGAAAATTTCAGATTTTTAATAGGCCCTCAAATATTTATATACAGCTGCAGAGGTCCAGAAGGTTATTGGGTAAAACAAGTTTGAAAAATGCCTTTACATATTAGTGAATAGCATTTATTTTCTTCAATGAATAGGCAGGTAACACTTTTGCACAAAAGAGTAACGAAATATGTTTTTGGAAATGTATTTTAATGCAAAATATGGAAACTGTTTAATGATTGTTTTGCTTCAACACTTAAGATAATTGAGGTAGGATACTCTCAACGACAAAATGTGGCCAGTACGTTACCTCTAGTATACCTAACTATATAGATGTGTGATGTGTGTGTGTATATATCAACAGATGTATCATGAGTTGCATCAAAATGTCAGCTTTAGATGGATTAAGTTGACTTGCAAAGAACAAGACTCTTATATTTATTCTGTTCACAATGCACTGCAAATCCCTTCCATGTAATCTAAAAGAAGGATTACCATAAATGAGAAAACTTTGTAGACTCAGTGGAAATCTTAAAAGACATCCTTTATCTCCAAAACATTTCAGTGTGCCAAAAGTTACAATAAACACAGATTTAGTGTAACCATAGGACAATAAAATAAAGTGAAAATTTTGAATATCATGAAAAGACTCTGGTACCTAAAAGGAACAGTACCTTCAACTTAAATTTTGCAAAATATATCAGAAACCAAGTAGCCTCTTAAGCATCTCATAAAAGATAAAAATCAGAAAACAAGCAGAATCATTTATATAAAATATACAGATTTAAACAGAGGCAGAAAAAAATACACTTTAGTAGTATGTGTTAAGCATGCACAGATTTGGAAAAATACATCACATTTTTTAAGGTTGTTTCTTTTTTTCTTTACTTCACTTGAGAGCAGAGAAGAAACTATCATTTCTTGAGTACCCTCCATTGTGCCAGAAACTGTGTGGGTAATTTAAACACATTATTTTACTTATCTCAAGAAGTTTTTATTTTAAAATTAACTCAGCCCATAATGTTAAAAGGAAATATTGTATTCCTACTACAATCAGGAAAACCAGATGTAAAAAATAATCAGTAAACATTTTCATAGATGTATATTCAGAGTGCATGTTTAGCCTTGCATTTCTACTTATTTATCGAAAATACTAACTTTTCAAACATTTTCCTAGCAGTATGACATGTTTTAGACAGAAAACCTTTACAAGTTGGCTACATCACGTTTTCTGAGCATCAGAAACAAATGTGTATAAGGCAGTGTATCTTGAATATTTACCGTTATTTAATGCCACTGTAGTGCTCTTCAGATATAAAAGAGGAATGAGCTATAAATTTTGATGTTATATAGTGAGTATAAAAAGAATGACCTGTGCTAAATGAAAAGTGATCAACATAGCATAATATTTAAGTAAGTGCTAACTTTGATATAGTGAAATATCAAAAGTATTTTTTAAACAGTTTATGCGTTGAACAGGAAGGAAAAAAAAAACCAATTCATGGAAAGGTATGGCAACTGACATGATCATCTTTGCAAAGATGGAAAGAGTATTTCCACTTAAGGTGATAAGAAGCGTCAAGAGGTAAAGGCAAGAGTAAACATGACAGGCATTAGGAATTAGCAGATGATGTTGCAAGAATAATGGGCACATGCTGGGGAGTGGCAGAATCTAAGATTGGGTGGGGTAGGTAAAGCCAGCTTAGCAAAGTATAATCAATCTCATGCTTAAAAGCATGAGGAAGTTTCATTTAATTTGCAGCTATTGTAGGTCTTAAAGTCGAGTGAAGAATAATGCATGACATTCCACAAAAAACATCTTTAAATCTTTATGTCTGTCAGAGTGGGGGTGCATAAATAAACTGTCTTCAAGGTGATCAGTTAAAAAACTATCTCATTTCTTCAGACATAAGATAATGTGGAACCTAGGTTGGGATGATGTTAGTAGTAGGTGAGAAAAAACTATGCTTCAGAAATTATTCAATTAATAAACAACTTTTATAATTTAGATCCATAGAAATGAATAGAAGGTTGAAATGAAGGATGGATAAAAATGCCATAGGCAGAAAATTGTATAGTGAGAAAAACACCAGTTGACTCTTATCTGGTTCCCTCACTAACTACATATGTAAACCTAAGCAAGACACATTCACTTTGAAGTTTGTTTTTCCTTCTGTAAAATGAAGAGATTGTATTAAGCCTCTTAAACATTCTCTAAATACTTGAATGGAAACGATAACTAAGGAATAATGATAAAAGAGTTTTATAATTGATAATATTGTATGAGGTGAAGATGGCACATCCACGTTTGATACATGGGAGAAGAAAAGATTTAATGCTTAGGTGTTAAGGTCATAATCAATTATGTGCACTTGTGAGTTATAACAATCACCATTCTATCAGCTACAGTTAGGTGAACAGACCAGACCTCAAAATACAAACATCGCAGATATATATCTGGAAAAACAATTAAACGAAACCATTATTCTTTATGCTTCTGACATCCGGTATATACTCTCCTTGGGCCAATTATTATTTAACAACATAGCTATATATTGAGTCAAAGGAAATATTAAGGGATTAGGTAAAATGTAAAAGTTTTGGGAGAAATAGTCAAATAAAGCAATTTTTAGTACTTAAAAATGAATTCATCAAATTATAGATGTAGATCCTATCCTCTTTTTTTTAAACTTCTAAGTTCAGGAGTACATATGCAGGCTTGTTAGATAGGTAAATTTGTGTCATGAGGCTTTGTTGTACAGATTATTTAATCACGCAGGTGTTAAGCCTAGTACCCACTAGTTATTTTTCCTAATCCTCTACCTGCCACCCTTCACCCTACTCTCCAATAGGTCTCAGTGTGTGTTGCATTCTTCTGTTTCCATGTGTTCTCATCATTTAGCTCCAAATTATAAGTGAGACCAAGCAGCATTCGGTTTTCTGTTCCTGAATTAATTTGCTAAGAATAACAGCCTCCAGCTCCATCCATGTCCCTACAAAGAACATGATTTTTTTTATGGCTGCATAGTATTCCGTGGTATGTATTTACTACATTTTCTTTATCCAGTCTACCATTGATGAGGATTTAGGTTGAATCCATGTCTTTGCTATTGGGAATAGTGCTGCAATAAACATACACAAGCATATGTCTTTATAATGGAAAGACGTATATCCCTTTGGATATGTATCCAGTGATGGGATGCCTAGGTTGAATGGTATTTCTGTTCTTAGCTCTTTGAGAAGTTTCCATACTGTCTTCCACAATGGTTGAACTAATATACACTCACACTAATAGTGTATAAATGATCTTTTTTTCTACAACATTGCCAGCATCTGTTTTTTTTTTTGACTTCTCATTAAGAGTCATTCTGACTGGTGTGAACTGGTATCTCATTGCAGTTTTGATTTGCATTTCTCTCATGATCAGTGATGTTGAGCATTTTGTAAACTGATTGTTGGCTGCATGTATGTCTTCTTTTGAAAAGTGCCTGTTCATGCCCTTTGCCCACATTTTAGTAGGACTGTTTTTGTTTTTGTTTTCTTCTTCTTGTAAATTTAAGTTCCTTGTAGGTGATGGATATTAGACCTTTGTTGAATGCATAGTTTTCAAAACTTTTCTCCCATTCTGTAGATTGTCTGTTTACTTTGTTGATAGTGTCCTTGCCTGTACAGTCTCTTTTGTTTAGTTAGATCCCATTTATCAATTTTTGCTTTTGTTGTAATTGCTTTAGGTGTCTTTATTATAAAATTTTTGCCCGTGCCTATGTCCTGAATAGTATTGCCTAGGTTGTCTTCCAGGGCTTTTATAGTTTTGGGTTTTACATTTAAGTCTTTAATTCATCTTGAGTTAATTTTTGTACATGGTGTAAGGAAGGAGTCTAGATTTAATCTTCTGCCTATGGCTAGCCAGTTATCCCAGCACCATTTATTAATGGGGAATCCTTTCCCCATTGTTTGTTTTTGTCAGGTTTGTCGAAGATCAGATACTTGTAGATGTGGAATCTTATTTCTGGGTTCTCAATTGTGTTCCTTTGGTCTATGCGATTGTTTTTGTACCAGCACCATGCTGTTTTGGTTACTGTAGTCATGTAATAGATTTTGAAGTCAAGCAACAACCTTCCAGCTTTGTTCTTTTTGCTTAGGATTGCCTTGGCTATTTGGGCTTCTTTGTGGTTCCATATGAATTTTTAAATAGTTTTTTCTTGTTCTGGGAAGAATATCAGCGGAAGCTTAATGGGAATAGCACTGAATCTATTAATTGCTTTGGGAAGTATAGCCATTTTAATGATATTGACTCATCATATGTATGAGCATGGGAGGCTTTTCCATTTGTTTGTGTAATCTCTGATGACTTTGAGCAGTGTGTTTTGTAGTTTTCCTTGCATAGAACTTTCATCTCCATAGTTAGCTGTATTTCTAGGAATTTTATTCTTTTTGTGGAAATTGTAAATGAGATTATCTTCCTCATCTGGCTCTGGGCTAGACTATTGTTCGTGTATAGGAATGTCATTGACTTTTGCACATTGATTTTTGTATCCTGAGACTTTGTTGAAATTGCTTATAAGCTTAAGAATATTTGGGGCTGAGACTGTAGGGTTTTCTAGCTAAAGGATTATGCTATCTGCAAACAGAGATAGTTTCTGCTCCTTTCTTGCTACTTGGATGCCTTTTTTTCTTTCTCTTACCTCATTTCCCCAGCCAGGACTTCCAATGCTATGTTGAATAGGAGTGGTGAGAGAAGGCATCCTTAACTTTTGTGGGTTTTTAACGAGAATGTTTCCAGCTTTTGCCCATTCAGTATGATGTTGGCTGTGGGGCTGTCATAGAAGGCTCTTATTATTTTGTGGTATGTTCCTTCAATTACTAATTTCTTGAGAGTTTTTAACATGAATGGATGCTGAATTTTATCAAACGTCTTTTCTGCATCTACCGAAATAATCATGTTTTTTTTTTTCCTTTAGTTCTGTATATGTGATGAATCACATTTATCGATTTGCATATGTTGAACCAACTTTGCATCCCAGAGAAAAAGCCCATTAGATCGTGTTGGATAAGCCTTTTTATATGCTGCTGGATTTGATTTCTCAGTATTTCATTGAGGATTTTTGCATTGCTGTTCATCAAAGATATTGGATTGAAATTATCTTTGTTGTATCTCTTCCAGGTTTTGGTATCAAGATGATGCTATCCTCACAGTGAGTTAGGGAGTTCTTCCTGTTCAACTCAATATTTTGGAAAAGTTTCAGAAGGAAAAGTACCAGCTCTTCTTTGTACATCTGGTAGAATTCCGCTGTGAATCCATCTGGTCTGAGCTTCTTTTGGTTGGTAGGCTATTTATTACTGACTCAATTTCAGAGCTTATTATTGGTCTGCTCAGGGATTCAATTTCTTCCTGGTTCATTCTTGGAAGGTGTATGTGTCCAGGAATTTGTTCATTTATTCTCTATTTTTTAGTTTATGTGCACAGAGGTGTTTATAATATTCCTTGATGATTGTTTGTATTTCTGTGATATCAGTGGTGACATCCTTCTCACTTCTGATTGTGTTTAGTTGAATCTTCTCTCTTTTTCACTTTATTGGTCTAGTTAGTGGTCTATCTATATTATTTATTTTTTCAAGAAGCCACCTCCTGTATTTGTTGATCTTCGGAAAGTTTTGTGTTTTTGTGTGTGTGTGTCAATCTTCTTCAATTCAGCTCTGATTTTGGTTATTTCTTGTCCTCTGCTAGCTGAGGTATTTGTTTGCTCTTGGTTCTCTAGTTCTTTTAGTTGCTATGTTAGGTTGTTAACTTGTAATCTTTGTCACCTTTTGATGTGGGAATTTAGTGCTATAAATTTTCCTATTAATAATGCCATAGCTGTGTCCCAGAGATTCTGGTATGTTGTATTTTTGTTCTCATTAGTTTCGAAGAACTTCTTGAGCTCTACCTTAATTTTATTGTTTATTGAGAAGTCATTTCAGAGCATGTTGTTAATTTCCATGTAATGGTATAGTTTTGAGTGAATTTTTGAGTGTTGAATTCTATTTTTTTGTGTGCTGTGGTCTGAAAGACTGTTATAATTTCAGTACTTTTACATTTTCTGAGGAGTGTTTTACTTCCAATTACGTGATCAAATTTAGAGTATGTTCCATGTGGAAGTGAGAAGAACGCGTATTTTGTTGTGTTTGAGTGGTGAGTACTGTAGATATCTATCAGGTCCATTTCATCCAGCGCTGAGTTCAGGTTCTAAATATCTTTGTTAATTTTCTGTCCTGATCTGTCTTACCTGTCAGTAGGATGTTAAATTCTCCCACTACTACCACAGGATTGCAATTCCTGCTTTTTTTCTATTTTCCATTTGCTTGGTAGATTTTTCTCCATCTCTGTATTTTGAGCCTATCTATACTATTGCATGTGAGATGTGTACCTTGAAGACAGCATACCAATTGGTCTTGGTTCTCCATTCAGCTTTCCATTCTGTGTCTTTCAATTGGGGCTTTCGACCCATTCACATTTAAGGTAAGTACTGATATATGTGGATATAATCCTGTCATCATGTAATTAGCTGGTTATTTTGCAGACTTTATGTGGTTGCTTCATAGTGGCACTGGTCTGTATCCTTCAGAGTGTTTATGTAGTGGCTGGTAACAGTCTTTCCTTTTTATATTTAGTACTTCCTCCAGGAGTTCTTGTAAGGCAGGTCTGTTGGTAATGAATTCAACCAACATTTGCTTGTCTGAAAAGAACCTTATTCTCCTTTGCTTATAAAGTTTACTTTGGCCAGATATGAAATTCTGGGTTGGAATTTCTTTTCTTTAAGAATTTTAAATATTTGCCCCCATTCTTTTCTGGCTTGCAGGCTTTCAGCTGAAAGGTCCACTGTTAGTCTGATGGGCTTTTCTTTTTTATTTTTCTTTTATTTTGACCTTGGAGAATCTGATGATTCTGTGTCTTGGGGATAATCTTCTTGTGAAGTATCTTACTGGGGTACTCTGCATTTCCTGAATTTGAACATTGGCCTCTCTAGCTAGGTTGGGGAAGTTCTCACGGATGATACCCTGAAATATGTTTTCCACATTGGTTCCACTCTCCTCATCTCTTTCATGGACACCAGTCAGTCCTAGTATTTATCTCTTTATATAATCCATATTTCTCAGGTTTTGTTTGTTCATTTTCATGAACACTTTTTTGTCTGCGTATCTTTTTTTTTTCTGAAAGCCAGCCTTCAAGATCTGAGATGATTTTCTCTGCCTCATCTATTCTGTTATTAATACCTGTAATTACATTGTAAAATACTTGTGGTGTGTTTTTCAGCTCTATCAGGTCAGTTACATTCTCTGTATACTGACTATTTTTTCTGTCATGTCCTACAATGTTTTACCAAAATTTTTAGCTTTCTTGCAATGGGTTGCAACATACGCCTGTAGGTCAGTGAAATGTGTTCCTATCCATAGTTTGAATTCTGTTTCTGTCATTTCAGCTATGTCAGCCTCAGACATTTGTGAACCCTTGCTGGATATTTGATGTGGTCATTTGGAGGAAAGAAGACACTCCAACTTTTTGAATTTTCATGGTTCTTGTGCTGATTCTTTCTTATCATTGTGGGCTTACCTACCTTCAAACTTTGAGGTTGCTGGTCTGTGTGTGGGCGTGTGGCAGTGGGTGGGGGGTGTTTTTTTTTTTTTTTTTTATCATATTTGATGACCTTGAGGGTGTGGTTATGGTATAAAGCGAATTCAGCCAACTGTCTTTGTTTCTGGGAGGTTTTAGGAACCAATGCTCAGCTCCCAACTCCAAGACTGTGTTCTAACTCTGGGGGACTTGAATTGGGCCCCAGTGTTTTTCTCCATCCCCTCAGGGTTTGGAGTCCACTGCACTGCGGGGGCCTAGGTGCAGCAGCTACAACAGAGTTCTAGTGGATACAGGGGCACCTGTTTCCCTGTGAGCATTCACCACAGTGGTGGGGGCAAAGCAGCTGGGTGGAGAGTGGTATGTCCCTGCTGGAGATTGTGCGTGCTGTTGCACTGGAGCTGGTGTTAGCTTGGGGTGGAATTCTGATGGGTTCATGTCTGGGTGCCTTCTCTGTGTCCTGCAAGAAGAAGTGCTAACTCAGGGTGTGAGAGGATCCCCTGTTCTCTTCGTAGGGTTAGCACAAGGATGGAGTGCTGGTGGGGGCGGGGCTTTCAGGCTCTGTGCCTGCCAAGGCTGTCTGCAATGGTAGTTAGTGGGGGTCCAGGGGAATACTGCACTTCCACGTGCTAGATTGGCAGGTAAAGCATAATCCATCCATGCAGACCTGAACCAGTAAAGTGATGTGAGAGCTTGTTGTGGGCTCATGGGAATCTGCAGTACAGGGAGGGAATGTGCAGGCTAGGGAATGGAAGTAAGAGCTGCCTGGCTGGAGCTCTCCATCAGTCAGGAACAGAAGCTATGGTGTAGGCCCCAGGGTACCCGAGACTGACTTGTAAGAAAGCGTGGTCAGACTGGGGCCCAGGGAGGCCAACAAACCAACGAATGCTCCGGTTGGACTAGCCATGGCAGATCCTATTCTAATCAGACATCTATATGATGTTATGGAAGCAGGGAGGAGGGAATGTCTAACTATTGTAGAAATGGGAACTGTTGAAAGCTTTAGTGAGAAACTGTTTAAAAATGTTTTTCTAAGAATATTGTAAATATAGCTTTCAGAAAAACTAAGATTAGGAAAACTTCAATCACATGTCAAAACTGTATCTGTGTGTATATATATACATATATATATATACACACACACACATATATATATATATTCTTTGGTATCATAGCTTAGAGAGTAATAAATCTTACTGCAAAGCATGCAAAGCATGCTTCAGGCTTCTATGTACCTAAGTGGCATTGCACTGCGGAAGGAAAACACTGGTTTCTTTACTGGGCCCATGTTTTCTTTTAAAAAATTATAGAAATAGCTGGGTGGCTCTGTGGTACACACACCCTTTAAAATCTGGTTATTTAAAAATTTCTTCTGCAGTCTGGGTATGTATCAGCTGATGGCACTTGACCTTGATAAATGACTTACTTAACTAGACCTCAGGTCTCTGCAGTACTGATAACACACATAACCCTATTTAGAAAGTGGTTGAGTTCTAAATGTTAACTTGTACATTACTTGTTTGGAGATAGGGCGTTTTCCTTTAGAAATAATCTTCTAAATGATAAGTTTCTTACACAGTTATCTTTGAAAACATATTTAACCTATATGTTCATTGAAATATATTTATATCATATATTTATCTTAAGTATTTTTTAAAAGCTTGAGATTCTAGCATTTAATTCAGATTGTAAAATAAATAGCAAACCAGTATTTCATTTAGCTTGGTATAGAAAGTTAAGTGAGTCGAATTACATGATGATTGGACTATAGATACAGATTTTTAGGAGAATAAAAAGGGATTTTCTGGGCAAGTTGGCACTTTTGGAGGTTTTAAAGATTAAGTTATTTTAAATATTTACTGCTTTATTAAATAATATGGGTTTTCTTTGCATTGATAGCTTAAAAGACAAACAATTCTATTTTGTACTACAAAAAGAATCAAGGGAAAGAACATGTAATAGACTGCAATGCATTTTGATAATCCAGCCAGAAAAGATGATTGGGAAGACTTTAGAACCAATTCTAGTGAAGTAAGACATGAAACAAAGAAGCTCATTATTTCTTACTCCACTTACTTATGCAATGGAAGCCCTAGCTGATACATTAAGCCAATAATATAAATAAAAAATGCAAGAATAAACAACATAGCCTCTGTTTGTAGATGATGTAATTGTCTACATAGCAAATCCATGAGAATACAAAAATAATTAACACTAGAAAGGCAATTCAGCAAAGATGCTAGATACAAAAAATGTAGAAATATGACATTCTTTCCATACGAAAACAAAAACAATGTGATTACAAGGTAAAATAGAACGAAGTAATTTTATTTTTGGTAAACAATAACTACAGGTATCTTTTTAAAAAATAACAAGGTTTGCAAGATTTTTATGGATAATATAACAAAATTTTATTTAAAATCATGAAGGAAGATCTGAGTGTATTAAAAATGTGGTAAAATAGCTAAAAGAATCAAACCCATAAATTTTTAATTATTCCTTCATTAAACTAAATATTTAGTAAGAGTATAATCAAAACTTCCAATAGGTATTCTTGTGGAACTTGACAAGTTAATATTAAAACAACAGGGAGCCAATAATGGCCAGAACTGTAGAGGACTATATGCTCTTGCAAATGAAGCAGGGCATTCCCCCATTAATATTATAAGTCCTGCTCTTGCAAACGAAGCAGGGCATTCCTCCTCTGCAAACAGGGAGGACAAAGGAGCCTACAAGACTGGCCTCAGTTGCAAATAGCAGACCCTGGGAGCTTGTTTATATGTAAACATCTTGGAAATCCAGAAAGTCAGGGAAAGGTCAGAAAAACAACAATGTGTCTTGTGACTTGGTAACATTCCACAAACGACGGTATAAAATGGTTATAAAATAAAGCGGAGCCTGTCGTTCGGGGTGGCCGCCATGTTTGTCTTGTCTTGTGTTGTGTGTTCATTCCTTTGTTTAGGAAACAAGCGGACCCCAACACAGAACACTTCAAAAGAAATACAAGATGACATACTATATATGTCATTATGGTACTGAGTACATCTAACACAAAAAATATATATAAAATGAAAGAGGAAAAAAGTAATTTTTAAAAATAAAGAATATTAGTCAGCTGTGGAACAGTTCTAATGGGCCCAATGTAAATGTGTTTTGTGTCCCATAAACAAGGGAGGGAACAGAAAAATATTGAAAGAATAATAACTATTTTTTCCCAAAAATGTGATAAAAACTATAATACCACACATTCAAGAAACTCAAAGAACCACAAGCACAAGAATCATGAAGAAAATGACACGAAGGCATATCATAATCAAATATTCAAAAACTGAAAAGAATATCTTGAATGTAGCAAAAGGACAAAGGACCTGTTATGTATAGAGGAACAAAGGTAAGTATTGCAACAGTTTTGCCAGCAGAAATACTGCAAGACAGAAGATGATGAGTGACAGCTATAAAATACTGAAAGTAAAAAAAAAAAAAAAAAAAAAGGAAACCTAGAAAATCATACCCAACAATAACATCTTTCAAATTCCAAGTTGAAATAAAGAATTGTACCAAAAACAGTTGAAAGAATGCATCAGCAACAAGCTACATTAGAAGACATGATATAGAAGTCTTTCAAGGAGAAAGGAAATAGTATACCACAGAAATCTTGTAGGAAGGCAGGAGGAACATTAGAAATGGAACCTATATGGATAAAATGGTAACAGAATACATAAATATGTGAAGTTTTTAATCATGATTTCAATCTGTTTAAATAATAATTGTTGGATTAAACAACAATGATAAGAATGTGCTGTAGGAGTATATACATATGTGTGTGTGTGTGTGTGTGTATGAGTGTTGGTGTGTGTGTGTGTTTCTCCTCAGGAGGGGAGAAATGAAAGTATACAATTGTGAGATTTTATACTATATGTGAAGTTGCATCATATGATGAAGATAGATGAAAGTTAAAAATGTCTGCTATAAACTGAAAGTCAGCAAGTATAGTTAATAATATAACAAAGTGGATAAAATAAGCAAATAAAGGAGGTATATGCTGTCTACAATAAATGCAGCTAAAATTTAAAAGACACAGATAGGTTACAAGTAAAATCATAGCAAAAGTGATACCATGCTAACTAAAAGAAAGATAGGAGGCTATATTAATATCATAGAATACTGCCACAGATAATAGAGATCATTTTATAATTATTATGAAGTACATTCATCAAGAGAACATAACAATCCTAAATTGTTATCAACACTGGCCCTAGAACTTCTAAACACTGGAAGAAAATACTGACAGAAATCCAAAAGATATAGACAAAAATCAAAATTACATTGGAAATCTAAATACTGTTAATAACTGATAAAGCAAGTAGTCAGAAAATCATCAAAAAATTATATATTTGGTTAACAGTACTGACCAACTTGACATAATTGATATTTACAGAACACTCTGAACAATAGCAGAATGCACATTCTTTTCATGTTATATCCCCACAATAGAATTAAATTAGAAATCAGCAATATAAATTTATCTAGAAAAACCACTAAATATTAGAAAAATAAAGAACATATTTCTAAATAATCCATGGGTCAAGGACAAAATCAACTAAAATTCAAATGTATTTAGCAATGAAAAAAAAACACAATTTATTTGATTTTGTGGAATGCCACTGTATTAGTCTATTCACATGCTGCTAATAAAGACATATTGGAGATTGGGTAATTATAACGAAAAAGGTTTCATTCACTCACAATTCCACAAGGCTGGGAAGGCCTCACTATCATGGCTGAAGGCAAATGAGGAGCAAAGTCACATCTTACATGGTGGCAAGCAAGAGAGCTTATGTAGGGGAACTCCCCTTTATAAAACCATCAGATCTTGTGAGACTTATTCACTATCATGAGAACAGCATGGGAAAGACATGCCCCACGATCCAGTTACCTTCCACTGGCTCCACCTCATGACACATGGGTATTACGGGAGCTACTGTTCAAGATGAAATTTAGGTGGAGACACAGCCAAACCATATCAGCCACTAAAGCAACAGTTAGCAGGAAAAATTACAGCACTAAATTTTGGTATTAGAAAACTAGAAGGACCCTCAATCAATGATCAAAATTTCCACCTTAAAAAAACCTTTAAAAAATAAACCCCAAGTTAGCAGAAGAAAGGAAACAGTCATGATCAAAACAGAAAATCAATACAGACAATTAATGAAACCAAAATCCTGTTCTAGAGAAACCTCTAGCCAGACTGGGAATGACTGCAATATACTTTTATTTAATTTTACACACATACACACACATACACACACACCACAAATGAGGATAAATTTTCTATTACTAGCTTTGGGGAAAATGGACAGTTCACTCACTAGTTTAACAACTATCTAAATTATCAAATCATTAAGGGATGATTGCTCAATAAAATGCAATATCACTTGTGAAAAATTTAAAATCACTTGCAACATTTTATCAGCTACCAGAAGTTAACTTGCTTAAGTATGACTACAGGAGAAATTTGTGATAGAATGATAGACGTGTCTGCTCAGGATATGATGGGAAATCTATCAGAGAAAAGGTTGCCTGTAAGTTTTTCTCAGTGCATCATGAATCATGACTTTATAATGGGTACTGGGAAATCAAGAGGCTTTAGGTAATAGTCCTGAAAACTAATTAGCTTGACATTTTAATAAGGTTTCACCAAAACCTGTGGCAAAATTATGAGAATGATGACATTAGCCTGGATTAATTTAAGACTGACAAAGGCATATTATTTTCCTTTCCTGATAATAGGAAGTCAGGGGAAATGGTTGCATCTAAACCCAGATGACAGATATATTGCCAATTATCAGTGAGCCTGAGTTGTTGTTGTTGCTTTTTAACAACTATGTTGCCCAATCTGTAGGGCAGAGGCTATTCACAGGCATGATTGATTATAGTGCACTACAGTCTCAATCTTCTGGGCTTAATGAATCATCTCGCCTCAGACTCCTAAGTAGCTGGGATTATAGGAATGTGCCACCATGCCCAGCAGGATCCTATTTTCTTCATCAGTAAATCTCAGTGTAAGAGGCAGATGGTATCGAAGACAGGAGATATGCATTACCACTTGTAGAATACAGTGCAAAGTTTCACATTTAGATATATATTCCTAATTGGGAAAGATACTTCAATTTTGTTAGGCAATGGTGTAGGGATAGACTTTTTAATGAAAAATTTAAAGTCTGAATTTCCATTGACTGGCAAAGCTAGTACCAAAAACTTGCAGAGTTATCCATATGTCCACCTATTTTATGCTTGCAAAGGTAACATGCATAGTATTTGATGTGATTTGTGAAAACCTGTACATTCTGTGTTTGGTGATTTTAAGAATGCTATACCAGCACCAAAAATCTGCTATTTTATTCTTTCCACTTGACTATTATAATTATTAATGGCAAATACTCTTTGCTTTTAACAAGCTTTTACTTTTGTAATCACATTGTCTTTGATCAGGTGATCTACAAAACATTTCTATTTCTTTTGTTACTTTTATTTTCTAAAAGTAGTAATTCTAACTCATGTGTCCTTTCAAAGATTCTCATTTGCCATAAAATCAACTCATTGTATCAGCCTGTTTTCCCTCCTTTTTGTTGTATTTATCTCAAAATTTTAACTCAATATTTTAATAGCTGACCTGTTGATTGTCACACTGCTTCAGATGTGGAATGACTTTCATGCCAAAGTTTCCACCTTTCCCTATTCAAAATTTTTGTTACCAGTAGGCACATGTTTGTGACAACTCTGTCAAAAGAAATTAATCACACAACCTCCAAAGCACCCTTACATTATGACTTGGTTTTCTTCTGACATATTATGAATTTCTAAAAACGCCTTTTCTCTCCCCCGGAGTCCTATGTCATTTTACTGTTTTCACTGTTGTGTCTATTGTCTTCACAAAATAATGTGCTTCTTTTAACTTGTAAGTTCAGGGGTACACGTGCAGGCTTTGCTATATAGGTAAACTTGTGTCATGGGGGTTTATTGTACAGAATATTTTGTCACTCAGGTATTAAGCCTGGTGTAGGGAGACCCCCTGAAACTATTGCTACAGAATAAAAGATGAAATGCTCCTGATTATTGTAAATACAAAATTGCATGCACGATTGTGTAAAGACAATGCCAGGTTGGACTGCCAGCATGAGCCAACAGCGCGTGATGTGCTTCCCCCTGCAGAGAGCCTATGAATGGACATGCAATCAGGGAGGTTTCACATCACCAAGATTCCTATCCCAGAAAAGCAGATGTTCATAGCTCTGGGAATGGGATGTGACCCTCATGGGAAGCCTATAAACGGATGCATGGGGGGCGCCTGTCCATATGGATAAGATAGGGCTACAAATGCCCTCATCTTGCCATGGCTCTTCTAGGCCTCTTTAAGGTTAAGGCATACTCCCTTCTGAGAATTTCTGGTCTAACCGGTTGTCTAGCTTCACATCCTGTTTCTATGGATTGTTTGTAACCAGCTTTTGCTGCAACTGTTACTGCTGATTAATATCTTGCTAATCATAGGTTATGGAAAGATTGTGTTTCTGTTTTAAGGCTCTGTTAGAAATTACTGATGCACACACTATGTTGTAAATTCTTACCTCTGTATACTGTACTTCTGCACACAGACATTATGTTAAAGAATTACTTCATCCCCATGTGACCATCTCACCTCATAATCAAATGACCCTAAATCCCTCACTAACCTACCCCCACCCTCACTAAACTTAATAATAAATGCTGGCATATCCAGTGCATTGTTGGCACTGCGGGACCAGAAGGCGGTGACCCCCCTGGACCCAGCTTTCACTATCTTGTCTGTGTCTATTATTTCTCGACCTGTCAATCTGCCTGGGAACAAAGAGAGAGCCCCGTTGCATTGCGGGCTGCTGGCCAGATCCCGCAATAGCCTGGTACACATTAGATATTTTTCCTGATCCTCTCTCTCCTCCCAACATCCAGCCTCCAATAAGCCCCATTGTGTGTTGTTTCCCTCTATGGGTCCATGTATTCTCATCATGTAGCTTTCACTTGTAAGTGAGAAGATGTTGTATTTGGTTTTCTGTTCCTACATTAGTTTGCTAAGGATAATGGTCTGCAGCTCCACTGATGTTCCTGCAGATAACATAATCTCATTCTATGTCTGCATAGTTTCTATGGTGTGTATGTACCACATTTTCTTTATCCAGCCTACCACTGATGGGCATTTAGGTTGATTCCATGTCTTTGCTATTGGGAATAGTGCTGCAATGAACATACAAATGCATGTGTCTTTATAATAATATTTATTTGGGTATATACACTGTGATGGATTGCTGGGTTGAATGCTGTTTCTGTATTTAGCTTTTTGAGAAATTGCCATTCTGTCTTACACAATGGTTGAACTAATTTACATTCTCAGTGTATAAGTTCTCCTTTTACTCCACAACTTTGCCAGCATCTATTATTATTTTACTTCTTATAAATAGCCATTCTGACCAGTGTGCAATAGTTTCTCACTGCAATTTTGATTTGGATTTCTCTAATGATCAGTGATGCTAAGCATTTCATCATCTGATTGTTGGCCAGGTGCATGTCTTCTTTTGAAAAGATTCCGTTCATGTCCTTTGCCCACTTTTTAAATAGGGTTGCTTTTTACTTGTAAATTTGTTAAAGTTTCTTATAGATTCTAGATATCAGACCTTGATCGGATGCATTGTTTGCAAAACTTTTCTCTGATTCTGTAGGTTGTCTGTTTACTCTTTTGCTGTACAGAAGCTCTTTAGTTATATCCCATTTGTCAATTTTTGCTTTTGTTGCAATTACTTTTAGTGTCTTCGTCATGAAATCTTTGCTTGTATCTATGTCCAAAATGGTATTGCCTAGATTGTCTTTCAGGGTTTTTATAAGTTTGGGTTTTATGTGTAAGGTTTTAATCCATCTCAAGTTTATTTTTGTATGGTGTAAGAAAGGGTCCAGTTTCAATCTTCTGCATATGGCTAGTCAGTTCTCCTAGCAACAATTATTGCATAGGGAATCCCTTTCTCACAGCTTGCTTTTTTCAGTTTTTTTTTTTTTTTTTGAAGATCAGGTAGGTGTAGGTGTGGGCCCTTATAGTCTGGGTTCTTAATTCTGTTCCATTGGTCTATGTGACTGTTTTTGTACCAGTGCCATGTTGTTTTGGTTACTGTAGCCCTGTAGTATAATTTGAAGTTGGGTAGTGTGATGCTTCCAGCATTGTTCTTTTTGCTTATCTTTGCCTTGGGTATTTGTGCTATTTTTTTGTTGTTATTGTTTCACATGAGTTTTAAAATAGATTTTTCTAATTCTGTGAAGAATGTTAATGTTAGTTTAATAGGTAAAGCGTTGACTCTATAAATCACTTTGGGCAGTATAACCATTTTAACAATATTGATTATTCCTATCAGTGAGCATGGAAGGTTTTTCGATTTGTTTGTTTCATCTCCGATTTATTTGAGCATTGTTTTGTAGTTCTTTTTGTAGAGATCATTCACCTCCCTGGTTAACTGTATTCCTAGGTGTTTTCCTCTTTTTGTGGCAACTGTAAGTGGGATTGCCTTCTTGCTTTAGCTCTCAGCTTGAGTGTTACTGGTGTACAGGAATGCTAGTAATTTCTGCACAGTTATTTTGTATCCTCAGACTTTGCTGACGTTGTTTATCAGTTTAAGAATCTTTTGGGATGAGAGTATGGGGTTTTCTAGGTATAGGATCATGTGGTCTGCAAACAGTGATAGTTTGAATCCCCACTTCCTATTTGAATGCCTTTATTTCCTTCTATTCCCTGATTGCCCCTGGCCAGGACTTCCAGTAGTATATTGAATAGGAGTTATATGACAGGGTATTCTCGTGTTGTGCCGATTTTCAAGGGGAATGTTTCCAGCTTATGCCCATTCAGTATGATGTTGGCTGTGGGTTTGTCATAGATGTCTCTCATTATTTTAAGGTGTGTCCCTTCAATATGTAGTTCATTGAGTTTTTAACATGAAGGCATACTGAATTTTATGAAAAGCCTTTTCTGCATCTATTGAGATGATCTTGTGTGTGTTTTTTTTTTCTTTAGTTATGTTTAGGTGATCAACCACATTTATTAATTTGGGTATCTTGAACCAACCTTGTATTCCAAGGATAAAGCCTAGCTGATCACGTAGATCAGCTTTTTGATGTGCTGTCACATTTGGTTTGCCAGTGTTTTGTTGAGGATTTTTGCATTGATGTTTATCAAGAATACTGGTCTGAAATGTTTTTGTTGTTATTTGCCAGATTTTGGTATGAATATGATGATGGCTTCATAGAAGGAGTTGGGGAGAAGTCCTTACTCTCGAATTGTTTGAAATAGTTTCAGCAGGACTGTACCAGCTCTTTCTACATCTGGTAGAATTCAGCTGTGGCTCCATCTGGTCCTGAACTTTTTTTGGTTGGTAAGTTACTGTATTCATTCACTCTCACAGTGCAATAAAGACATAGCTGAGACTGGGTAATTTATAAAGAAAAGAGGTTTAATTTGCTCACAATTCTGTAGACTGTACAGGCTTCTGCTTCTGGGAGGGCCTCAGAAAACTTACAATCATGGTGGCAAGTGAAGGGGAAGCAAGTATGTCTTCACATGGCCAGCAGAAGAGAGAGAAGCCAGAGGTTCTACACTTTCAAACGGATTTTTGCCTGGGTGAAGTCTATCCCATGATAGAATGATCTCCCACCAGACCCCTCTTGCAACACTGGGAATTACAATTTGACATATTTGGATGAGGACACAGAACCAAAACATATCATTTTGCCCCTGGCCCATCGCAAGTCTAATGTCCTTCTCACATTTCAAATCAAAATTATGCCTTCCCAAGAGTCCCCCAGTCTTAACTCATTCCAACATTAACTCAAAATTCCAATTCCAAAGTATCATCTGAGACAATGCAAGTACCTTCTGCCTATGAGCCTATAAAATAAAAAAACAAGGTAGGTACTTCCAAGATACAATGGAGATTCAGGAATTGGGTAAATCCTCCCATTCCAAAAGGAATACATTGGCCAAAACAAAGGAGCTACAGGCCTCATGCAAGTCTGAAGCCCAACATAGCAGTCATTATATTTGAAAGCTCCCAAATTATCTCCTTTGACTCCTTGTCTGGCATCCAGGGCACACTGATCGAAGTGGTCAGCTCCCAAGGTCTTGGGAAGCTCTGTCCCTGTGGCTCTGCCTGCTTTCATGGGCTGGTGTTTAGTGCCTGTGGCTTTTCTAGATCTACAGTGCAAGCTGTCAGTGGATCTGCCATTATGGAGTTTGGAGGACAGTGGCCTCTTCTCACAGCTCCACTAGGTAGTTCCCAAGTGAGGACTCTGTATGGAGGCTCCAACCCCACATTTCCCCTCTGCACTGCCGTAGTAGGGGTTCCCCAGGAGGGCTCCTCTCCTGCAGTAGACTTCTGCCTGGAGATCCAGGTGTTTCCATACATCCTCTGAAATCTAAGTAGAAGCTCCCAAGCCTCAACTCTTGTTCTGTGGGTACCCACAGGCTTAAGTCTTGGAAGCTCCCAAATTGTACTATCTGGAACAGCAGCCTGAGTTCTACCTTGGCCCATTTTATCCATGGCTAGAGCTGGAGTGGTTGGGATGCAGGGCACCATGTCCCAAGGCTGCACAGAAGAGTGGGGCCTGGGACTTGCCCAAGAAACCATTTTTACCTACTAGGCCTCCAGGCCTATAACAGGAGGGCCTGCCAGGAAGGTCTCTAAATGTCTTGGAGAATTCCCCCCATTGTCTTGGCTATTAACATTTGGCTTCTCTTTACTTAGGTAAATTTTTGCAGTTGGCTTCAATTCTTCCCCAGGACATGGTTTTTTTTGTTTGTTTGTTTTTGGGGTTTTTTTGTTTTTTGTTTTTTTTTTTTTTTTCCTGCCACATGGCTGGCCTGCAAATTTTGAAAAGTTTTATATTCTATTCATTTTTCAAATATAAGTTCCAATTTTAGACCATCTATTTGCAAACACATATGAACATATGCTGTTAGAAGCAGCCAGGCTATATCTTGAACACGTTGCTGCTTAGAAATTTCTTTTGCTAGATACCCTAAGTCATCTCTCTCAAGTTCAAAGTTGCATAGATCTCTAGAGCACAATGCCATCAGTCTCTTTGCTAAAGCATAGCAAGAGTGACTTTTATTCCAGTTCCAAATAAGTTCCTCATCTCCATCTGAGACCACCTCAGCCTGGACTTCATTGCTTTTATCACCATCAGCATTTTTGTCACAACAATTTAACAAGTCTCTAGGAAGAGCTAGACTTTCCCAAATCTCCATGTCTTCTTCTGATCCCTCCAAAGTGTCCCAACCTCTGTCTGTTACCCAGTTCCAAAACAGCTTCCACATTTTCAGGTATCTTTATAGCAAGGTTCCACTTCTCTGGTAGCAATTTTCTGTATTAGTTCATTCTCACAGTGCTATGGAGATATACCTGAGACTGAGATTGATACTGAGACTGGGTAATTTATAAAGAAAGGAGGTTTAATCAGCTCACAGTTCCGTAGGCTGCACAGGCTTCTGTGTCTGTGCAGGCCTCAGAAAACTTATAATCATGGCAGAAGGCAAAGGGGAAGCAAGCATGTCTTCACATGTTTGGCAGGAGAGAGAGACAGAGAGAACGAAGGAATGAACTACACACTTTCAAACAATCAGAGCTTATGAGAACTCTATGATGAGAACAGCAAGGGAGAAGTCCACTCCCATGACACATTCACCTCCCACTAGGTACCTCCTCTAGCACTGGAAATTACAATTTGACATGAGATTTTGGTGGTGACACAGAGCCAAATCATATCAGCTATTTATCACTGACTCAATTCAGAGCTCATTGTTCAGAGTTTGGTTCAGGATTCAATTTTTTTCTGGCTCAGTCTTGCATGGGTGTCTGTGTTCAGGAATTTATCTATTTCTAATAGATTTTCTAGTATGGTCACAGAGGTGTTCATTATATTCTCTGATAGTTGTTTGTATTTCCGTGGATCAGTGGTAATATCTACCTTGTCATTTCTAATTGCATTGATTTGAATCTTCTTCTTTTTTATTCTAGCTAGGAGACTATCTCTTTATTAATTTTCTTTTTCAGAAAACCAGCTCCTGGATATATCAATCTTTGGAATGCTTTTTCATGTCTCAGTATTCTTCAGTTCAGCTAATATGCCTTTATTATAAGATGTCCACAAGTGACCCAAGCAATAGATAATTTAAATTATTGAATTTGCTAGATTCTCTTTACCATTTTCATGCAGGATTGAGGCAGTAATTTCTTTGAGCACTTAGCAAGAAACGCCTGGCCATTTTCTTTCATGACTGAAGCTCATGACTTTCAGCTACTAAACTTGGAAGTTTCAGTCACTCTACTATGGGCATGGATTGCTTTGAGACCTAAATTCTCCTATGCTCTGTCTATGAAAATAAATCTATCTCTTTATGATAAAGAAAAAGCTTATCTTTTGAGAAAGATACTGCATTGTTCTAGTGACCCACAGCAATGTTGTTCCATGGCTTCCCCTAAGCAGGTTTGGCATCTAACAATCATGAATCTTTGATGGACTGTGTAGCTACTGTTGCCCCTTCCTCTATTCAAGGATTATACAAAAGGTGAAACTCATCCCACTGGTTACTAAACAAATGCCACATTTCATTCTGAGTTTATATCATACTATATTTTGTGACAAAATGATCAGGAAAATGATGACTTTGTTTATTGTTCTTCCTAAAAAATGGGATTGCTTGCTCACTGCATACACATACTAGCTGAAAGTTTCTAAGGGCCTCTGAAAGAAGTGAAGGCCATGATTATAACAACCCTTAAGGGTAACACCACCTCATTATTTAATACTTAGTAGAGCAGAGAGTTAAGAGATCCAATGTTTATTCGTCCCCACCTCCGTGTGCCCAAGTGAAAAAATAAATAATTTATCTTCCAACAGAGATTTTGTGTGGGTGGGAGAGAGGGTACATATGTGTCCTTCTATCTCTCTCTGTCTGGGAAATGGAGGTGAGACTGAAGATCAAAGACACAGAAAAGGCAGTGGGTGTTTAGGAGAAACAAGATCAACCCGACACTTTCAAAGAAACATAAGAAAAGTTCCTCCTGTCGAAGATTAAATTAGGCCGGGCGCCGTGGCTCACGCCTGTAATCCCAGCACTTTGGGAGGCCGAGGTGGGCGGATCACGAGGTCAGGAGATCGAGACCATCCTGGCTAACAGTGAAACCCCGTCTCTACCAAAAAGAAACACACAAAAAATTAGCCGGGCGTAGCAGTGGGCGCCTGTAGTCCCAGCTACTCCTACTCGGGAGGCTGAGGCAGGAGAATGGCGTGAACCCGGGAGGCGGAGCTTGCAGTGAGCCGAGATCGAGCCACTGCACTCCAGCCTGGGGGCAGAGCGAGACTCCGTCTCAAAAAAAAAAAAAGATTAACTCTTGGAGGACTTTCTGAATCTTTCATTTACTTTTTTTTCCTTGACTTTTTACCTTTTCCCTGACTCTTTTCTTATTGACAAGTAAAAATGCTCTCATCTTGAGAAATCTGTCTCCCACCCCATTTCTCTTATCTCATCCTCTCAATAAAGGCCTCTTGAAGAATTTTTCCTCGGTCACTAACTCAAGTTCTTCATCTTTCATTAAACCTGAATGAACTCCAAGCTCACTCTGTTTATATAGCACCTCTGTAAGTCCAATAGCAATCTCACTAAAGAGCTCCTTTTGCTAAGTCTTGTGAGCACTTTTTAGTTCTCACGTAATTCACGCTCTTAGCACTAAACACTATTCAACACTTCCTCCTCCGAGACACTCTTTTCTTTTAACTTGTCCAGAGCGCAATGGTCAAAAGATTAGGCTTCTAAGTTACTCAGTTTGAATTCAGGCTTTCACTTAAGATAACCTTGGGCAAATTAATTAACCTTTTTGCATTTCATTGTCCTTACCTGTTAAATGGAGAAATTAGTACCTATCCAACTCTTAGGGTTATCAGGAAAGATTTAATGAGGCAATGCATATAAGGAGCCCTCTTGACATATAACATGTACTCAATGAATATTTTCCATGATAATATTATTCTACCTTATCTCATTACAGTGTGTGTGTGTGTGCATGCATGCACACAGTCACATATACATTTATTCTTCTCTGTCTCTTCTTAGCTTCCTTCTAAGGACAACATTTGTTCATCCTTGAAAAGTCTGTATTCTCTAGGACTATTTTTTTTTTTACTCTCTTCTCTATACTCTCTCAGGGGTATCTCAGTCATTCAAATGGATTTAATTAGAATTTAATTGCCGATGACTCTCAGATCTATTCTTAGCTGACGTCTTTTTTCCTGAACTTCAAACACATCTATTTGCATATTAAATATTTTCAATATATGAAAAAGAGGAACCTCCAAATCAACATGTGTAATACTGAACTCATCAATCCGTAATCCCAAATATGGTTTACTTCTAGTTGGCTCCATCTTAGGAAACATGACCAGCACTCAATATCCCAAGCTAAACATTGAAGAAATCTTTCTTTTTTACCATGTGCAATACATCTGGCAGTCATACTGACACTAGATGCTGTTTTGATCATTAGAATGCTATATCAAAATTCTCTCAGGAAACTCAGTCCACTGAGAAGTGCAGACATATCATTTCAATATAACTTGGTAAGTGCTAAACCTAGTCTACCATTTCCCCACTTTCTCCTCTTATTAAATAGAATATTCCTTTGTCCAGTTGCCCGGGCCAAAACCCCTAGTTGTCTTAAATTTAATTTATTTTCCTTACTCTTATATGTAATTCATTAGAAAATCCTATCGGTACTATCATCAAATGTCATGCAGAATCCGTTCACTTTTAGGCCATCCCACTGTCATTATTTTCATCCAGTAGCTGTCACCTAAGACATGTTTTTGCCCCCATTCAGGGAACATTTAACAAAATCTGAAAACACTGTTTGGCTGTCACAGGTGGAGAGGGTGTTATTGGCAAGTAATGCCCTTAAATGAAGGCCAGGGTTGCTACTAAACATCCTGCAATGAACAGTATAACCTCCCACAGCAAAGAATTACCTGGCTCAATATATCAATAGTGTTTACATTAGAAATGCTATTCTAATACAAGTTAGGGCTATATACTATTTTCAAAAGTATGACTGCCTCTTAATCAGTTTCCTACATCCTTTCTTTCTTTGTCACACACATTGGTACTCATCAACCCATCCACCACACAGCAGACAGAATGATCCTATATACACACGTGCCACGTTATATATCCTGCTTAAATTATCAGTGTTTTCCATTTACAACCACAAAGATCCTAGGACCGTGTTTTGAACACCACAGTTGAAATGCTCAATGGTTTCTGAATGGATAAGCAAAGTGATTAACTGGCTACCTTGATGTTTTATTGTTGTTTGTTTTCCTGTTTTGTACATGTTTGGTAAAACAGAACTAACCAATGAATCTGCAAGATTCACGTATAATTAATGTTCAATCCATTAATTAATTTTCTTAATTGCTTAATCACCAGATGGCAGAAATAAGATATTACTTCTTTTTTCCCTGCCCACCAAGTAAGTATCTGTTACGAGGACTGAAATACTGGGGGAAAGAGCAGAGATGATAAAATATTGTAATAATGTTGAGTTATTTTAAGTTATCTCAAAGCACTGATTCACTTTCTTTGCGTGTAAGTGTGTGTTGGGGTGTGTGTGTGTGTGTATACTTTAACCTGATAATATGTCTCCTTATCTGACTTCATCCTTTTTAGACTTTATTGGGATGATCCTAAAGAAGTATAATATAGAATATATATATATATAGTACCAGTTTTATATATATATATATATATCATAAAAGTTTCAGTAAGCTGTCTTATTAAAAAAATATTTTGTCATCTTTATTACAATTTTGAATATGCCCCATCTTTTCTTGGGAATATATCTTGGGTCCATATATATATATATATATGGACCTGGTGTGTGTGGGCATGTATGTGTGTGTGTGTATATATATATGTATGTGTGTGCGTATCTACACATATATATATTATATATAAATATAAATATAAATATAGACCTGGTACATTAAGCCAAGAGTAATCTTTTTGTCATAATATTAAGCCAAGGAAAACACACGTACACACACACACACACACACACACAGACAGACAGATAGATAGATATAGATATTCTTAGCCCTGGAATGCCATCCTGGATTTCTTCCTAAAAAGTGGAAGACTGTAATATAATACATACACATACACACACACACACACACACACACACACTCTTTTTAAAAAGAAATCCAGGGTAGTGTTTTTGAGCATATTTCTGCCTTCTTCTATTCCTCCTTCTTTTGTTTGCTTGGAAAGTTTATCTGTACAGAAACTGTGTAGAAAGAGACTTTTATGAAATACTGCATTGCCCCTGATTAAGGTGAAGTTGGGAAGAGTTATTGAATATTTACTCATTGCAGGCTGGGCTTTCTCCACTCACACAATTGCTTCTCTACACTCAATCTCGAACTAAGGGTACAGAGAAGTTGCCCAAATGATTCTACACTTTTCATCAAATGCTTCCAATTCTATGAAGGTACACAACGAATATGCTGGAGCATCTTGTAGCTAAGTGGCCTTTCCTTCTGCCTATAGAATGGGTTTCAAACAATCCTAAATGTGAACTCTATATTAGTATATTCCTCTACTGATATTTGCTCCGCTCTTTGTCTCACATCTGGAGTATTCCTTATATAAAATACCATTTCACTTTAAAAGATAAAACAATGCTTTCAAAGGAAGCACAGACAATTAAGTTCCGATTTTTTTTTTTTTTTTTTTTTTTTTTTTTTTTTTTTTGCTGTATTCCTCTGGCCATATCCTTTTTCTTTATAAATAAAAATCAGAAGCTCATAGCTTAAATGAAATAGCAGAAAGTGGATGGTGAAACATATTGCTTATAAAATTTATTTTTGCCCTTGAATTAAGAAAAAAGACATTTGAGAAAAGAGGAAGTTATGGTACTTAATTTTATAGGTGGTCCTCTTCTAGAAATTGCATTTTCCATTTCCAGAAAAGGATAGGATATATTCAAAATTGTAATAAAGATGACAAAATATTTTTAACCAGATGGCTTACTGAACCATTGTTTCTAGTTATATCGTTTATTTTATAATTACTGGATATATTTATTAATATAATTTATAAAAAATATAAAAATTGTATCATAAAACTACCATCTTGCTTAGATGCCTACACGAGTAGTGTGCTATTTTAAAAATAGGATACTTATGTTTTAATTTGGAAATTGATCAAAATATAATCAATCACTCACAGTCTCATTTTGAAATTGCTGTTTTTTGAGATGGAGTCTTGCTCTGTCACCCAGACTGAAGTGAAGTGGCCTGATCATGGCTCACAGCAGCCTTGAACTCCTGGTCTCGAGTGATCCTCCCTCCTTAGCCTCCCTAGCACCTGGGACTACAGGTTCAAGTTAACATGTCCAATTAATTATTTTTATTTTAATTTTGTGTAGACAAAGGCTTGCTATGTTGCCCAAGCTGGTCTCTAACTCCTGGCCTCAAGTAATCCTCCCATCTCAGCCTTCCAAAGTGCAGGGATTAAAGGTATGAGCTACAACACCCAACTTGCAGTTGCTTTAAATAACAAAATTTACTGTTTAATGTTATCAACTTCTTTTAAAATGTATTCCCTTATGTTGATAGACATGCAACCATGGAACTGCAAAATGTCTAAGCAAAGTTAACCATTCTGTTAGTAAAGAAAAGAAAAGCAAATGGAGTAATCATTTCTAAGACCTTTAAAAAATGCTTTAGAATTTTAAAATTAGTATAAACATCTTATCAGCATGTAATGTGATTTTATTCGATTGTAATTTTTCTATATTGCTCAGAGACCTGATTCTGTCAACTACAATTCAAGAACTGGAGCAAGATGTACAAAAGAGGGGAAGAGAAATACGATATTTATTGGTGGAAGTCTGTCTGATATGACAATAATCTTGAATGAAAGAAGAAAGATGGTATGCTGAATGAATACTGCTAGTAACGTTACGTATTTCTTGTGTATGAAGTTCTATTTATTTATGCCAAACATAGTGTACTGCCTAATCTAAAGAAAATGGTTTCTTATTTTCCATATGAGTAGACTAGCTGAATAATACTGCACACTTGCATAACTGATGATTTTGTTCTTGTTTTAATTAGACAAAATTAAATATTTTACTTTCTCTCACTCCCTCCTTTCACATTTATGTCTTACTTTCTCTGTATTTTTCTTCCTGTTTTTTCTTTTGCATCTCATCTCTATCTCCTTTTTGTCTTCCTATTTCCCTGTCTCACACTCTCTCTTCCCCAGTATAACTATATCCACCAGAGAGATAGATTAATAGATTCATAGGCAGACACAAAGATACATAGAGGTTAATAAAGACAGATAGAAATAGACACATATAATTACACACTATACACACATACATTTTACTTACATATATTTGTACATATGTTGTAAATAGATAAGATTTATAGAGAAAACTTCAATGCATTTCAAATATATGAATTATTTTTTCCTCCAGTAAATTTTAAGTGTCTTATTGTCCATGACTATATCTCAGGTTAAAAATAAAAATAAAAAAGACAAAACCTTTTATATCACCTGATGCTGACACAAGAATAAATAGAGTGCTTCATATTAAAAACTCTTTCGTTGACTAAAATAAACCTTTTCTTATTTATCTCTTTGAGTGTTTTAGTATCTTTCATAGAACACTAACGTCTGTTTCCCAGCACGTGAATTCTCCTGTGGGTTTTCTCCACTAAATCTAATGGTGGTTTTTCCTCTTCGTATTTTTTAAATTTAAATTAAAAAAAAATTTTTTTTGAGAGAAATGGGGTTTCACTATGTTGCTCATGCTGATCTGGAACTCCTGGATTCAAGGTAACCTCCCACCTCAGCCTCCAGAGTAACTGAGATGACAGGCACCAGCCACCATGCCCAGCTTTCCTTTGCGTTTTTAAAAATCTGAGTTGTATTTCAGTGGGAGTTGTTTTCTATTGGAATCTTTCCTGCCCTAGCTAGGGAGGCAACTATATGAGACAGTTCCATATTTGCATCTCTGGGCCTCAATAGGTTTCACTTATTATGGACTGGTTTTAATCTTTATTTACAGTCTTTGAGTTCTCACATTTTGTGGGTAGTGAGTATTTGGACCTCATTGCCTGTGTATGGGAGAGGTTTGTGGTTTTGATTACTAATAAATTACCCTTTCCACATTAATAACTAAGGGCAATCAGTTGCTTTCCTGTATCCAAAGGCCATCTGGTTGAGGTTTTGTTTTACATTTCACAGGGCAGCCCTGCCTAGCTCAAGGTTTTATGCAGAGAGCATAGTTCCAGATCTCTACAACCTGGACCTACAGCCTCCACAGCATTCCCTACCTTGGTCATGACGGGGGTGTCACAACCTCAAACCTGTACTGAAAAACATCATTCTAATCGGATGCAGACTTTCCACTTCTAGCTACGGTTCACCACTTTGGAATCAGCACTTTGGCTTTCATTTTTTCTTCCTTTCTCCTGGCACACAGATCTGTCCTTTCCTTTCAGGATCTGTTGATACTATTTAATACAATAATTTATTCTGCATTTTTCTGTTCTTTCAGTAGTAGGGTGAGGATCATTTTCTGCATCAGCTCAGTCGGCTATATTAATTGGAAATCAAGTTTATTAATAGAGATGTTTACTTTAGCAGAGATTCCAGAGCACACATGAGTAGGTAGGAAGGTCTACAAAACAAAAAGCATCTAGCCCTGGGGAATTCTTTCTGATATTGTATTTGGAAATCAAGCTCAGGATGAGCCATTCTCAGAAAGATTATTATATTTGCCTTATCAGAGAAACGCATTTGTGTAATAGACTTTCTAATTTGCTTGCTAAATCCCAGAAATAATGTTTTCATTATTTATTTATTTATTTATTTATTTATTTATTTATTTATTTATTATTTATTTATTTTTGAGACAGAGTCTGGCTCTGCCGCCCAGGCTGGAGTGCAGTGGCCAGATCTCAGCTCACTGCAAGCTCCGCCTCCCGGGTTCACGCCATTCTCCTGCCTCAGCCTCCCGAGTAGCTGGGACTACAGGCGCCCGCCACCTCGCCCGGCTAATTTTTTTGTATTTTTTAGTAGAGACGGGGTTTCACCATGTTAGCCAGGATGGTCTCGATCTCCTGACCTCGTGATCCGCCGTCTCGGCCTCCCAAAGTGCTGGGATTACAGGCTTGAGCCACCGCGCCCGGCCCTGTTTTCATTATTTAATGCAAAAAGTTTCAGAGGATTTTTTTCATGCAAATAATAATCTATCCTCTCTTTCCTTAGGGAGAAAAAAAATCTCATTTTCACTCGTTACTAAGGTTCATAAGTATAATCATTATCCACAAACTGACTCCACAGCTACTTAATATCCAGTTGATCTTTTATAATTTTTGTCACTTCAGTAACTAGGTAAGCTCGGTTTCTTGCCATTGCTATCTGAATGTTTAGTTAGTATGAGCAAAATATCCATATCAGTAAATTGATAAGTTTTTAAAAGTTATTCTGATTTATAAAACCAATATGCATTCATTGGAGAGAATGTGAAATAATCATGATAATCAGGAAATATTAACACTTTCTACTTCAGAAAATTTCTTATATGAGATTTAAGCAATGTCTGTGTGTGTGTCTGTATGTACAGTATTTTTATATAGTACTACAGTTGTATATATATATGTGTGTGTGTGCACACGTGCATATATACAGATGCAGAAAAGCATGCAGAAGTACCTGTATGTGTTCTCGCATATCAACACAAATATCTATACCTGTGCCATGCATATATATATATACACACACACACACACACATATATATATACACATATAGTGGCCATACTGTCTGTTTTAGTTGGCTCAGGGTGCCATAACAAAGTATCGCATACCGGATGTTTTAAGCAACAAAAATTGATTCCTCACAGTTCTGGAGCAGTTCTGGAGGCTGGAAATCCCAAACCAGGGTATCAGCAAGGTTGGGTTTGGGTAAGGATCCTCTTCCTGACTTACTACCTTCTTGCTGTGTCCTCATATAACGGAGAGAGATCTCTGGTGTCTCTTCTTCTTTTTATAAGGGGACCAGTTCCATTGGATCTGTGCTCTATCCTTACAACTTCATTTAACATCCTAAAGGCCCTACCTCCGATATAGTTTCATGGGTGGATTGGAGGGAGTGGTTAAAGCCTCAACATGTGAATGTGGAGGGGGGACACAATTCAGTCCATAGCACAGTCAATAACGTTTACCTTTTTAAAATTAAAATGATAATGCATTTTATATTAAAAATGAGTTTATATAATGATAAACGATTTGAGACACACAGGGGACACAGATAATCTCTTAATGAGCATTCATACTCCTCCCACATGCTTTTGATATATATTGTCATTTAGCCCTAATGGACTAAAATTTTTATTTTATCTTGTTTTACTATTTAGAAATAAAATGTTATTGATTCAGGGGAGACCCTTGTGTAATTTTCTCTGGCCCATTAACTCCTCTTCTTCTCCAGGCACAACAGCAGTCTTTAGCTAGGCGACCCTGAGTCTCTGCATTTCTTGATAAACTTTTTCTAAATCAAGTCTAAACTTGAGTGTCTGCAAACCTTGACACCGAGGACTACATCAACATGTCTCTTCAATTAAACTTGAAAGGCAGGCTACCCCATAAGGACTGCAATTCTTAGGCGATTCCTAGTGCTAAACTAGTCCCAGAGACAGTGAACTGAGTGGGCATAGGGCATACTGAGACACCAGCCAGCTGGAGCAGCCTGGGGAGTACTGGCATCACCACTCTCAGGATGCACAGCCTGTGAATCCAAAAGAAATTTTTTCTTTTTGTTTGTTTGTTTTTTTACCTTGAGGAAGGAGACAAAAGAATGAGTAGGACTTTGTCTTGCAAATAAGTTACCAGCTCAGTCACAGCAGGATAGAGCACTTATGAGAGTCGCCAGGCCCCCATAGGGGCTCTAGCTCTCAGACAGTAATTTGCAGGCCCTGCCTCCCAGACAGTGTTTTGGGACACACCCTGGGCCAGAAGAAAACGCACTGCCTTGAAGGAGAAGACCAAGTCCTGGCAGCATTCATCATCTGCTAACTGAAGAGCTCTTGGGCCCTGAATAACCAGCAGCGATACCCAGGTACTACATTGAAAGAGTTGGGTGAGCCTTTGAGAATTGCTGGCTTCAGGTGAAACTCAACTTATTACCAGCTGTGGTAGCTACGGGGCAAAACTCCTCCTGCTTCAGAAAAGCAAAAGGAAAAGGAAATGGGATTTTGTCTTGCATCTTAGGTACCAGCATGGCCACAGTGTGTGTGTGTGTGTGTGTGTGTGTGTGTGTGTGTGTGTGGTGGTGGTGGGCGGGGTGGGGGCAGTTAGAGCAAAAAGCAGGCCCTTGGGGTCCTTGATTCCAGGACTTAAACCTTAGATGGCACTTCTGGACATTCCCTGGGCCAGAAGGGAGACTTCTACCCTGAAGGCTGAGTCCCAGGCCAGGCAGCATTCACCACAAGCTGCCATAAGAGACCTTTGGCCTTATAGGAACATCAGTGGCAATCTGGCAGCACTCCTTGTGGCTGGGGTTGGCAGTGACTATGGCGTGAGGCTCCTCTGCATTTGGAAAGGAGAGGGAAGAGTGGGAAGGACTGCATCCTGTGGTTTGGGTACCACTTCTAAAGTTTTTGACTCTAGTTCCTGACTCCCAGACTGCATTTCTGGATCCACCCAGGGCTGGGGGGATCTTGTCACCCTGAAGGGAAGGACACAGGCCTGGATGGCTTTGCCACCTGTTGATTGTGTAAGGCCAGGACCTGGAGAAAACATAGGCAGTCACCGGGGAGTGGTTATAACAGTACTTGGGCAAAATCAAGCACTGTGCTGGCTTCAGGTCTGGTGCAGCACAGTCATAGTGGTGATGGCAACAGGGTTGCTTGTATCGCTCCACCCTCTGCTTCAGGTAGTTCAGAATAGAAAGAGAGACTTAGTATGATTGGGAGAATATGAAAGAAGAGATCAAGAGTCTCTTCCTGGTAATCCAAAGAATTTTCCTGGATCTTGACCAAGACCATAGAGCTGGTAACTCTTACCAGTCTGCAAGAACCACATTATTGCTGGGCTTGAGGTGCTCCCTAAAGCAGATACAGCATATATCACAATACCCAAGTCCTTTCAAATATATTAAAATTGTTCCCAAAAAGGGCAGCTACAAATAAGCCCAGACATTGAAGACCACAATAAATACTTAACTATTGAATGCCTGGACGCTAAATAACATCTATTAACATCTACTAAGATCAAAGCCATCAAGGAAAACATGACCTCACAAAATGAAGTAAATAAGCCCCCAGAAACCAACCCTGGAGAAGCAGATATGTGACTTTTCAGATAGAGAATTCAAAATAGCTGTGTTGAGAAAATTGAAAGAAATTGAAGATTACACAGAAAAAGAATTCCACATTCTACAGATAAATTTAACAAAGAGAACAAAATATTTTTAAAAAGAATCAAGCAGAAATTCTAGAGCTGAAAAATGCAATAGGCATACTGAAGAATGCACCAGAGCCCTTTAATAGTAGAATTGATCAACTGGAAGAAAGAATTAATGAGCTTGAAGACAGGCTATTTGAAAATACACAGAGAAAAGAAAAGGAAAAAAAAGAAAGCATGCCTAAAGACTCTAGAAAAATAGCCTCAAACAAGTAAATGGGAGAGTTATTGGCCTTAAAGAGGAAGCAGAGAAAAAGATAGGGTCGAAAGTTTATTCAAAGGGATAATAACAGAGAAATTCCCAAACCTAAAGAACGATATCAATATCCAAGTACAAGAAAGTTATAGAACACCAAGCAGATTTAACAGAAAGATGACTACCTCAAGGCATTTAATAGTAAAGCTCCCAAAGGTCAAATATAAAGAAAATATTCTGAAAGCAGCAAGAGAAAAAAAAAATACATAAAATAGAGCTCCAATATGTCTGGCAGCAGACTTTTCAGTAGAAACTTTACAGGCCAGGAGAGAGTGGCATGACATACTTAAAGTACAGAAGAATAAAAAGCTTTAACCCTAGAATAGCATATCTGGTGAAAATATCCTTAAAATATGAAGGAAAAATAAAAACTTTCCCAAACACAACCTAAGGAATTTCATCAACACTAAACCTGTCCTATAAGAAATGCTATAGAGAGTATTTCAACCACAAAGAAAAGGACATTAACGAACAATAAATAATGACTTGAAAGTACAAAACTCAATGGTAATAATAAATACACCCAAAAACACAATATAGTAACTGTGGTTTGTAAACAACTGATATTCTAATAGACTAAAAGGTGAACCAATCAAAAATAATAGCCACAACAACTTTCCAAGACATAGCCAGTGCAATAAGATATAATTAAAAACAACAGATTTAAAAAGTGAGGTCATGGAGTTAAGGTTTAGCAGTGTTTTACAGTTCTCCTTGCTTGTAGAGATCTTTTATCTTTTTGATCAGCTATATTCCTAGGTATTTTCTTTTCTTTGTGTCTAATGCAAATGAAATTGTGTTCTTAACTTGACTCTCAGTCTAGACGTTATTAGTGCATAGAAATGGTATTGGGGGGCTTATGGAGGAGGTGGGGATAGTTAACAGGTACAAAAAATAGAACAAATAAATGAGGTCTACTATTTTATAGCACAATATGGTGACTATATAAAATAATTACTTAATTGTACATTTTAAAATAACTTAAAATGTGAAAGTGTAATTAGATTGTTTGCAACTCAATGGATAAATGATGGATGAATGGATACATTCTTCACAATGCATTTATTTCACGTTGAATGCCTGTATAAAAACATCCCATGTACCCTATAAATGTGTACATTTACTACGTACCCACAAAAAGTAAAAATAAAAATAAAAATTTTAAATAATAAATTATACTGATTTTTGTACACTGATTTTGTATCCTGAAACCCCGTTAAAATCATTTATCAGTTCTACACGAATTCTGGCAGAGTCTTTAGAGTTTTCTAAGTAAAGAATTATGTCATGAGTGAAGAAAGATGGTTTGACTTCTTATTTCCCTATTTGGATGCCTTTTCTTTCTTTCTCTTGCTTGATTGTTCTGGTTTCTGATAGAGTTTGTATTCACTAATTTTTTCATTATTCCTCAAAGTGGGCGTTTATGTTCGAGTAGTCTTACTTCATTTTTTGTTTTGCTTACTTGTTCATCAATTCATTTTTAAAAAGTTGCTAAGTGCCTGTTACATGCTAAGCACAAAATCCTAGACACTTATTTCCTAGTCTCAATACTAATCGTGCTAGTATAATTGGTTCCTTGCACATCACTCATATACCAGGAAAACTTACAATGCCAAATGGCTCTAACATTGCTTTCTGTTTTGTTTTCAATGGACCATTAACAACTCACTTGGTACTCTAAATTTTGCTTCCTTATAACTTCACATATTCTTAACTCTCAGTTTAGCTAACATTCTATTTCTTCTTTGCATCAACCTTCCCTGATAATAGTAATTATAATAAGAAGAAAAGCAATAACAACAACAACACTGCTAGTAGCAGCATTCCTACTAAGTGCTAGATATTGATTACTCTTCATGTATCTTCTTTAATCCTCACAACATTGAGGATCTGGTATCAACATCCACATTTTTTCAGATTTAAAAAATCCGAGATGAAGAGATGTTAAATAACTTGCCCACAGTGACACAGGCAGTCATTTAAAACACTAGGATTGAACACAGGCACTCCGCCCTCGTGAACCCTCTCCTAACTACTATACTCTGTTACCTTCACTATGAATTGTAATATCTCTAGAGATAGCAGTGATTATTAAAGGAATTATTAGCATTATAATTCCTAATTTTAGCATTCCAGCTGTTTTCATTGGTTTGAGAACTTTTAGAAACATTGTAGGCACAGTTTACCCTGATCTCTATTTCTGTTACACACTTCTGCTGTCTTACTGTCCTGAAATAAGTTCTAAGTTTAACACAAATTGAAGTGCTATTTCTAAAGTATGGAACTAAGATTATCAAAGTTATGGTGTGTCATTCTTCATATTGTTAAAGATATAAACTAAGAGCTTCATATGTATGCTTTTTCATCAGCCAGAATACCTAACATTTCTGCTCTACCACCATTTCCTATGTTCATGGTAATTTTATTAGTCCATTCTCACACTGCTATAAGCAAGTACTTGAGACGGGGTATTTTATAAAGAAAGAAGGTTTAATTGTTTCATGGTTCCACAGTCCGTACAGGAAGGATGGCTGGGGAGGCCTCAGGAAACTTACAGCAGAAAGCAAAAAGGAAGGACGCACATCTTACATGGCCAGATAAGGAGGAAGAGAGAGTGAAGAAGGAGGTATACTTTTAAACAAACAGATCTCATGAGAACTCACTCACTATCATAAGAAAAGCAAGAGGAAAATCCACCCCCATGATTCAATCACCTCCCACCAGGCCCCTCCTCCAACACTAGGGATGAAAATTCAACATGACATTCAGGTGGAAACAAATTCAAATCATATTATTCCACCCCAGCCCCTGCCAAATCTCATGTTATTCTCACATTGCAAAATACAATTCTTCCTTCTCAACAGTCCCTCAAGACTTAATTTATCTCAGTATTAACACAAAAGTTCATGTTCAAAGTCTCATCTGAAAAAAGGCTAGTCCCTTAAGCCTATAGCCTGTAAAATAAAAAAACAAGTAAGCTACTTCTAGGATACAATGAGGATATGGGCATTGGATAAATAGTTCCTTTCTAAAAGGGAGAAATGGCCAAAACAAAGGGGCTACAGGCCCCATGCAAGTCTGAAACTCAGCAGGCCAGTCATTATATCTTAAAGCTCCCAAATAACTTTCTTTGACACTAGGACTCATATCCAGGGCGCACTGATGCAAAGAAGGAAGGGCTCCCCATGGCCTTGGGCAGCTCAGTCCCTGTGGCTCTGCAGGGTACAAACCCTGTAACTGCTTTCACAGGCTGGTGTTGAGTGCCTGCAGCCCTTCCAGGTGCATGGTGTGAGCTCTCCGTGGTTCTACCATTCTAGGATCTGAGGACAGTGGCCTTCTTCTCACAACTCCACTAGGCAGTGTCTCAGTGGAAACTGTGTAGGGGATCCAAACTCACATTTCCCCTATGCACTGCCCAAGTAGAGGTTCTCCATGAGGGCTCTACCTCTGAAGCAGACTTGGATCTGGACATCCAGGCATTTCCATACATCCTCTGAAATATACGGGGAGGCTCCCAAGTCTCAACTCTTGCCCACTGCATACCTGCAGGCTTAATCTACATGGAAGCAGCCAAGGCTTGGGGCTTGCAGCCTCTGAAGCCAGGGACCAAACTGTACCTTGGTCCTTTTTACCCACAGCTGAAGCTAAAGCAGCTGGGATGCAGAGTGCCATGTCCTGAGGCTGTACAGAGCAGCAGGGCCCTGGGCCTGGCCCAGAAAATCATTTTTTCCCTCCTAGGCCTCCAGTCCTGTGATGGGAGGGGTTGCTACAAAGGTCACTGAAATGCCCTGGAGACATTTTCTCCGTTGTCTTAACTATTAACATTCAGCTTCTCTTTACTTATGCAAATTTCTGCAGCCTTGAATTCTTTCCCAGAAAATTGGGTTTTCTTTTCTACCACATGGTTAAGCTTGATATTTTCCAAATTTTTATGCTCTGCTTCATTTTTAAATATAAGTTCCAGGTTCAGAAAATTTCTTTGCTCACAAATAGGAGCTGACACCGTAAGGAGCAGCCAGGCCACGTCTTGAATGCTTTGCTGCTTAGAAATTTCTTCCACCAGATACCCTAAATTATCTCTCTCAAGTTCAAAGATCCCAAAGAGCAGGGGAACAATGTTGTCAGTCTCAATACTAAAGCATAGCAAGAGTGACATTTACTCCAGTTCCCAATAAGTTTCCCATCTCCACCTGAGACTACCTCAGCCTGGACTTCACTGTCCATATAACTATCAGCACTTTGGTCACAACCATTCAACAAGTCTCTACGAAGTTCCTAACTTTCCCTCATCTTCCTACCTTCTGAGACCTTCAGACTTTTCCAACCTCTGCCCATTACCCAGTTGCAAAGTTGCTTCCACATTTTTAGTTATTTTTATAGCAATGCCCCACTTCTCTGCTCCCAAGTTTTTTAGTCTGTTTTCACACTGCTATAAAAAACTTGCTGAGACTTAGTAATTCATAAAGAAAAGAGGTTTAATTGACTCATGGTTCCACAGGCTATAAAGGAAGCATGCTGGAGAGGCCTCAGGAAACATACAATCATGGCAGAAGGTAAAGAGGAAGAAGGCACGTCTTACATGGCTGGAGAAACAGAGAGAGAGAAGCGGGAGGTGATACGCTTTTAAACAACCAGATATAGTGAGAAATCATTCACTATCACAAGAACAGCAAAGGAGAAATTTGCCTCCATGATTCAATCACCTCCCACCAGTCTCCTCCTCCAACACTGGGGATTACAATTCAACATGAGATTTGGAAAGGGACACATATCCAAACAATATCAGTAATCATTGCTACATAACCATCACTCTCTTTCCTTGTGTGAACTGCAAGGTCTTAGGATTCTTATCATGAATGTAAAGAACACAAAAAAGCAATTACTGATCTCTTATCAGAAGAAATGAAAGCTATTTGCCATTTATTATCAAACACGTTTCACAGAATTCTATTGAACATATCTGCAGAGCTTCCCATATGAAGCTACTTATTTGGGATTTTAGTCCAATTTTCTGAATAACTTTCCTTCATGAGTTTAGATTCAGACTCACCTCACTTATCATTATTAATCTGCTTTGAGAATGCAAAATATCTTATTAAAAATCTTGTTATAAATTAACCTTTATCTTGATTTTCTAAATCTTTTTCTGATTACATCCATCTATATTTTGGGAAATATTCAAAAACAAAAAATAAGTTATTATTATTGTTATAGTATGATTATAGGATGAAATGATCGATGCAAAACTTTTTGTATGTGAGGTTGTACACCAATAGGACCATTAGTTTGAAGGTCTTGTTTTTTCAGACCTGAAGAATACCAAGATGACTAAGGTATGTGGTGGGATGTGGTATGAATATTTGGCTTGTCACATCAGTGGGGGGAAAAGGGATTTTTCAATAAACTGAACCAAACAAAATAATTTTGCATAGGGAGACCCCCCCCTCAAATTAGATTTGCTCACACTACATAAAAAATTCCAGATGGATTACAGCCTTAATTATCAAAAACTTCTAACTCTTAGTAGAAAATATAGTAAAGATATATTAGACCCGGAGGTAGCAAAATCTTCTTCAAACAAGATACAAAATACACAGACTTAAAATAACCCATTAGAGATTAGAATCTAAGTTGTTCATCTGCAACTCTCTGGAGATAAAATCTAGTGTGTTCATTTCCAAGGCTCACGTCCTTTCAACTATATAACAGTGCTACCTTAAAACCGTGCTACCTCGGTGTGACTTAAGACACTGTTAGACATATTTTATATGATTAGCATTCATACGTATGCTTGCCCGCCCCCACAACCAAGATGATAAAATTGTTTAGGTAAGCTCTGTAACCCCAGCACCTCTCATATTATTTGTATATACTAGTATTAAAATTATACATAGTGAATTCTTTATGGGTGATCAGTTTCTCCTCTTCTATGTATACACTATATTCATTTTCACTATCTTTGTATATTTTATATGTCCCCAAATGCACTGTATTATTCCTTTGGTTAGAAGACCACAATTATAGGTATTTTTTAGTTTGCAAAACTTTTCAAATAATAGAACAGTAACATTTGTACAGTGTGACCTACTTAAATAAAAAATAAAAATAAAAATAAAAATAAAAAAGATAATGTATAAATAACATTATCTAGTTGTGAAAATAGTTCTAGAAGTGGAAAAATTGTAATCTATATCCTCCAAGAAGAGTTTGAGGGCTGTTAAAAATAAATTAGGTTTATAGAATTATTTACAAATTAATTATCTTTCAACACTGGTCCTGTACATGTAGTTCTGTACAATCTCAGCAGTTTAGAAAATCAATATTAATGTCATTCTTACACATGCATTGTAAAGGAAGCAGAGCTCTCATTGCTAAAATAGGAATATATCAGAGTAGAGAAAGTGCAGGAGATAGGTCCAGAGACAGGAGAGCTAAATTTTAGTTCATCTCTGTCATTAACTCACCATATAACATTAGACCAGGGAATTAATTGTTCTGAGCCTCAGTCTCCTCACCTATGTTATAAAGGGATTTGTCAAGATCAAAGGTTCTTTACCAAGGAGACTGGGAGAATCATCTGGAGAATTGTATTTTAAATGCAGATGCCCAAGTCTTGTCTCCTCAGAGATCCTAATTTAGTAGGTTTGGGAAGGTTTAAAACTAAGATCTGCATAGTTTTAACAAGTCCTACAGGTGACGTTAATGAGCGCCCACATTGAGAATTATTGTACCAGAAATCCAAATTTCCTTCTTGTTCTCTGATTCCAGACATTAATGTGCTTTAGATGCTATAATTAATAACTGATATAAAGACCTTAAAATAAAATAATGCTTACTCACTCATCTTTTTGTTTTGAAATTTTTATTTCATACTGGAGAGACTAAATATCAACTGTTTAGAACAACCATAGTAAAACCAAATGAACAACTGAAGCATTGGTCATGTATTTATAACAAAGTGGAATTTTTAGAGATTGGATCTGCAGGTAACTGAGGTTCTTCTATTCTTTTTTTTTTTTTTTTTTTGCAGAAACTCTGTTGGTGAGTTTTTATCCATTCTGCCATTACTACATGTCTTTTTAAATTTAATTAATTTAATTTAATTTAATTTAATTATTATTATACTTTAAGTTCTAGGGTACATGTGCATAACGTGCAGGTTTGTTACATATGTACACTTGTGCCATGTTGGTGTGCTGCACCCATCAGCTCGTCAGCACCCATCAACTCGTCCTTTACATCAGGTATAACTCCCAATGCAATCCCTCCCCCCTCCCCCCTCCCCATGATAGGCCCCGGTGTGTGATGTTCCCCTTCCCGAGTCCAAGTGATCTCATTGTTCAGTTCCCACCTATGAGTGAGAACATGCGGTGTTTGGTTTTCTGTTCTTGCGATAGTTTGCCTTAAAGAAACCTAGAGTGATTTTCTTTGACAATAACAATGGTCTTAAAATTAAAACGTATATTTACTCAGCAATCTGCCCGTGGTCCTTGTTCTATTTAGTCTAATCGTATTTTGGACAAACACAAAAACAAATAAGCACAACACAACAACAATAAAAACAAAATAAACATTAATAGAAATAATGTCAGCCCTATCAGAACCCTAGCTTATTTGCAAATGCCAGCAATTGAAAACAGATTAGCTAACAAATACCCTGTTGCACACCACCTCTTTCTTTAAAACACACACACATGCACACACACACACACGCACACATACATGCACACACATGCACACGGACATGGTTACATGAATGTGTGCACCATACATACTGAGAGTTAAAACTGAGTTGAGAAAAGGATGGAGAATATGCACTGTAATACACATCTGTGCGTACATACATGCACACACGGACACACACACGCACACATACACATGGACATGCTTACATGAATGTGTGCACCATACATATTGAGAGTTAAAACTGAGTTAAGGATGGAGAATGTGCACTGTAATACGCATCTGTGCGTACACCCGCACACGCACACACACACTAAAATGTATATCCCCTGTAGCTCAGGGAAAGAGATACAATACAATAAACAAGACTATTATTTCGAAAATATTTTCAACTCCTTAGTAGGAACTATTAAAGCATAAAGTGATGTTGAACGGAAAAAGAAGTGATCATGGATAATTACTTTAGCTGCCATGTTATTGTACAAAATAATGTTCTGAGAAGATATGTGGCAATCAAAATGAGCGAGTGAGCAATCAAAGCCGAAGTTGTTTCCTATGGTGAGAAATTATAATTCTCTTTCAAATTATCTCCAAACATCATACCTAGTTTGATAATTACAGTATATATTTCAACTAACTCCATGGCTGCAAATTTGAGAAAAATTCGTTTCTACACTAATGCAATTTACTACTTCCAGGTACACTTAAATTGCCTAACTCCAAGATTATTCTTTGGTAGTAAATATGTAAGATAATTGCTAAAATTGTGCAGAGTGCATTTTGAAGAATGTTCCATGAATATGCTTATGAGAATATTCAATAAATCAATGTCCTCACATCATATTTTGATCCAAACTACTGAAAAGGAGCACTCTACATTTACAGCTGAAAACTAATGCATTGCTCCTTGTACTTTCAACTGATTCCCCAAACTCATTATATTCATGAGGTAGTGTACTTGCTTCTGGTCAGCATAAATAATAGTAACAATAGAAACAGTAATAAAGCTGGGCACGATGGCTCAAGCCTGTAATCCCAGCACTTTGTATGGCCAAGGTGGGTGGTTCTCGAGTTCAGGAGTTTTAGATCAGCCTGAACAACATAGTGAAATCCTGTCTCTACTAAAAATATAAAAATTAGCCAGACATGGTGACACTTGCCTGTGGTCCCAGCTACTTGGGGGACTGAGGTAGGAGAATCACTTGAACACGGGAGGCAGAGGTTGCAGTGAGCCGAGATCACACCACTGCACTCCAGCCTGGGCAACAGAGTGAGACTCTGTCTCAAGAAAAAAAAACAGTAATAATGACAAATAGCCAAATTTATTTAGTGAGTGTTCTGTGCCAACATTTCTAAGTGCTTTAATGAGTATTATCTCATTTAGTCAATTTAAGGAATCTTTGATTCGGGTTCTTTTAAAAAATGGCAAATAATAATTGCATACTTTATGACATATTATGTGAATTAAGTTTTTGGTTTTTTTTATTAGAAATGTAGCATAGTGTATGGTGTTTAAGAGCATAGACTCTGGAGCCAGACTGGGTTAAGTCTTTTCTGGGTTACTTATTTGGTGTGTGACTGAACTACTTTAACTTCAGTGTCCTTCTCTTTAAACTATGGACTATGCTTATTGTACCTACCTAGTAGAATTATGAGGATTGAATTAGTTACAACATATATAAAAGTCTTAAACAGGGTCTGGCACATAATAAATGCTATGTGAGTATTATCTACTATAATCTCAATTTTTGTGAGTCAGGTAAGTTAATTTAATTATCAGTTTACATAGTTGATAAATATGAGAACAAATTTAAACCAAGGCAATCTGACTCCAGAACCTCTACTAATAGGTTCAGAGTCATACAGTATTAAGTTCATTTTTATTTTTTGTGAGATATGTGAAATATTTTAAACATAGAAAATGGTAGAGATAACTGTATTATTCAGAGTTTCTTAAAATATGTTCTATAGGACATCGGTTTCCTACAATGTTCCGCAAAATTACAAGAAAAAAAAATCCCACGGCAAAATATATTGGGAAATGTTGCACACTTACATTTCTTTCATGTATTTTCACAATCAATAATTGTTACTCTGAGAGTACAGTATCTCCTAAGGCAAATAAACCTATTTATTTTTGCTTAGCTTGGCATTTTTAAACCTATTTGATCACTGAATACACTTTAGCAAATGCTGGATGAATATTAATACAAAGAGGTTAAGTGAGCATTTTCCTCACTAGACAAAATAAAATGATATACCTGTAATAAGGTTCTCTGGAGAAACAGAACAGGAGTTATCTGTCTGTGTCTATCTATCTATCTATCATGTATCTATGTATGTAGATAAATTGATAGATGTGGATATGATGACATTTATTATGGGAATTAGCTCATGTGATTATTGAAGCATAGAAGCTGCAAAATCCAATGGCAGTAAGTGAGAAAACTAGGCAAATCTGTGGTATAATTAATTCAGAGTCAAGTCCTCAGACACAGGGACAGCGATGGTGTCAGTCCTTGACTAAGTACCATGGCCTGAGAACCTGGGAAGCTGATGCAGTAAGTCCTGGATGGAATCCAACAGCCTGAAAAGCAGGAACACTGATGTCCAAGTGCAGGAGAACATGGATGTCTCAGTTCAAACAGAGAGAAGGAATTCACCCTTCTTCCACTTTTCCACTGTTTTCGTCTATTCTGGTCCCAATGGATTGGATGGCCACCTGTTTTGGTGAGGGTGATTTTCTTTACACAGCCTATCGATTCAATTGCTAATCTTCTCCCAAAAGACCCTCAAAGACATACCCGAGAATAATGTTTTACCAGCTATCTGGGAAGCTCTTAGGTTAGTGAAGTTGACACTTAAGATTAATCACCATAATACCTATCACTCAGATTTTAAAATTCATCCCCAATCTTTCCATATCTTCTGTTTTAGATATTTCTAAGCTTAGGTCCCTCCTCCAACACCCCATCCAAGAAAACACAAAACAGAGTATGACAGAAAGGCTTTGATATAGGCACTCTGTTTCGGGGAAATAGTATTAAGAGAGAAAAACAAAACATAATTGTCAATGGCATGCCATTGAACATATATTAAATCACTATTTCTGTGCGGTTTAAATCCAAACATTGTACAATTAGACTCACGAAAATATGGTCTTGATCTCAAGTCCTCATATATATGTTAAGGCAGTTTGTAGGCTCTCAATTCTGTTCCATTTCCAGAGCTAAACCAGGTATTTTCTGATTCTTAGCACAATGCTATGTTTTAGATGAGCTCCCAGTGACCATGAGAAACTATGGTACCCTCAGCTATCATATGCAGAGGCTCAAAGGATAATGATTTATGATTGATTTCTGCTCACTAAATCTGTGTTAATATTCTTCCAGCATTTGCTAAAGTGTGTTAAGTGATGAACTGAATTTTTTAAAATGCTAAACTAAGCAAAAATAAATATGCTTATTTGCTTCAGGGGTTCCTATACCCTTAAAGTACAAATATATATTGTGAATATCCATTAAAGAAATATAAATGTGCAGCATTTCCCAATGTATTTGGCCATGAGATCTTTTTATCTTACTAGAATTTTGTAGAGCATTGTAGGGAACTAATATTATACAGAATAAACTTTGAGAAATGCTGACCAATTTTGTTATAATAATAAAATAAATAATATAAGACAAATGCTGTTGAAAATATTGAATATGTTGCATAAAATTCAAGAAAGAAATAACAGCAGTGTTTATTTCAGAATTGAGTAATTTACCACCATTGAATTAGGTAGTTGTTTAAAATTTATTTTTCTCTATGCCCCATCTGCAAGTGGGGCTTGGAAATCTGAATTAAATTCAGCGGCTATGATGTTCAAATACATGATAAAACTTTAGAAATACTGGATTATTTTATACAGTTCTATGAAGTTCACTGATTTTAAAATTTTACATGGGTAGATGATAAATTGATCCTTTTTAATTACAGAGAACATTGCTTAGAATCTTAACTTGTAATTATTACAAACTTGCCTGAAGTAGCTTAAGGAAAAAAAAAAAAAAAAAGCATAGCTCATAAAGGAAACCTGGCAGTCGTATCGTAAAAGCCAAGGACAATAACGCAGTCAGCTCCTGGCCACAGCTGTAACTCAGGACATAAATGGTATCAGAACATTCAGTCTTTTTTCCTGCTTAATTCTGACTGCTTGACTTTGTTAGGTGGAAGACCACCCCTTTGCTACTCAGGCTACTCATATACCAGAGTCCCAGTGTCTAAAAAATAAAACTTGATTCCATCAACTTCAAATCAAAATTATCTGATAAAGACATTATAGGTGAAATGACTGCACCACTGAACAAATCTATAATTTTCAGTTGCATGAAGAATAAGGAAAAAAGTGTTTGGCCAGGTATGGTTGGTACACACCTTTGGTACTATAAACTGGCCACGGGTATACAGTCATGCACTGCATAGCAAAGTTTGGTCAGCAACAGTCCATACCACATATGCGATGGAGTTTGCAGAAGTCTAGAAGGCTGTAGTTGAGATAGAAAGCAACTTATACGTGGGTGTGAATGAAAATGACAATGAGAAGCCCCTAGAGATGGTTCCTAAGTAGTTGATTAATGAGTTCCTGCAACAAGAATGCATAGCTGAAGAAGAGATAAGGGAAAAAGAAAACTTCAAAGGAAGAAAAAGAAGAATTCCCAGGAAAAATCACAGTGAAGGGTTTAACATAAATTTTGCAGACCTCAACAACCTTCTTAAAAAGTTTGAAAACATGGACCACATCAAAATGTTTTCATTAATAGAGAGGAATATGGATTGTGCATTATTTGCTTACAAGCAAATCTATGATGATAAAAAAAGATAACTGAAGCAAACTTCCACTTACGTATTCTTAAAACACTGATGAAAAAGAACCTCAGATGGGTCCTTCAGGAGATATTCCAGAAGAAGGCATTGTTATCATAGCGGAAGACAGTTCCATGTATGTTAATGCCCCAGAAGAACTTCTAGGGGAAGAAGATGTAAAGGTGGAAGAGAGCCGTATTGATGGTCCTGACCCCGTGTAGCCCTGGGCTAATGTGTGCGTTTGTGCCTTAGTTTTTAACAAAAATAAAGTTTAAAAAGTAAAAACAAATGAAAATAGAACAAAGCTTATAAAACAAAAATATAAAGATAGAAAATATTTTGAACAGCTATACAATGTATGTGTTAAGCTAATGTAAGGAGCAAAATGTTAAAAAAATTAAAAAGTTTATAAAATAAAAAGTTGCAGCAAGCTAAGGTTAACTTATTATTGAAAAATACTTTTTATAAGCTGAGTGTAGCCTAAGTGTACAGTGTTTATAAAGTCTACAGTAGAGTGCAGTAATGTCCCAGGCTTTCACATTCATCACCACCCACTCACCAGTGCAACCAAACTCCCAGTTCTGCAAGCTCCATTCATGGTAAGTGCCCTCTACAGGTGTATGAATGTTTCTCTTTTATACCATACTTTTACTGTATATTTATATTTTCTGTTTAGATGCACAGATACTTACCACTGCATTATAGTTGCCTACAATATTCAGTACAGTAACAGGCTACAGGTTTGCAGCCTAGTAGCAATAGGCTAACTATATGCCCTAGGTGTGTGGTAGGCTACCCCATCTAGGCTTGTGTAAATATGCTCTATAATGTTCACACAATGACAACATTTAGACTGAATATTACATTTTTCAGATTTTTTTTTTTTTTTTGAGACTCTGTTGCCCACGCTGGAGTGCAGTGGTATGATCTCAGCTTACTGCAACCTCCACCTCCCGGGTTGAAGCAATTATCGTGCCTCAGCCTGCCAAGTAACTGGGATTACAGGTGTGTGCCACCACGCCCAGCTAATTTTTGTATTTTTAGTAGAGACGGGGTTTCGCCATGTTGGCCAGGCTGATCTCGAACTCTTGACTTCGAAGTGATCCATTCACCTTGGCCTCCCAAAGGGCTGGGATTACAGACATGAGCCTCCACACCCAGCCACATTTGTCAGAAGGTATATTTACTGTTAAGGGATGAGACAGTCAAGTATAAAAGAGTACCTAGAGAACCTCCCACTGGCCTGTGCACTGGGAGAAATGCACACTGGGGTGGAGCCATGGAAGTATGCCTCATTTTTCAGCGGGGAGGAGCCCGGCCTCTCCCGTTCCAGGGTAGCAACCTGGAATTCAATCTGTCAGATGGGGGACTGTTAATAGTAACCTATCTCACTTTCCTGGGTTTTTTTCCTTTTCATCCAATAAATTCCTTTTTTTTCTCACCCTTCTATGTGTCCGCGAGTCCTTCCTGGTCATTTGACAAGGACTCTGTTTTTAGCTGAACTAAAGAGGAAGTCCTGCAACAGTGACACATGACTATAATCATGTGCTACTAACATGACAGCACAATAATGACTCCATGGATAGAGTAGGAGACAATTTTCAAAAGTATAGGAGAAGGCTTACACAGACCAAATGGAAGAGCCCAATATGCAAAATAAGTGAGAGAAAAACTGCTCAGCCTTCCCCATATTCCTTCTCCATTGTGGTTACTGAGATGTCTCCACAGAATTTCTAACGCCCCACAAAACCCAGTTGAAAATTTATATAGTTGAAGCAATTGGATGGAGAATCAAAGGTGAGTTTAAGTTGAAAATATTGTGACTTTAGAGAAATAATTTTAACATTCAGACCCTCTATAAAATGGGATAAAATGACCACCCTTGGGGTATGTGAGAATTCAATGAGATCAAATGGAGTTATGGATTTCAACTTCTTTGGAGCCTGAATACAATCAGTGCACTCTTCAGAAAGTTGCTTATCACCACTCAGTCAGTGTTTTACAATTTTCATAAGTTTACTTTTAAATTTCTTGAGATGAGTGTTGTATATCTTCTTATCCCTCCATATTGTCTTCTCCCTTCATCTCCATTCAGGTTATTATCTTCTCTTAAAGTTTAAATTTCAAAATTTAATAGAGAAAATATAAAAATAAAAAGAAAGCAGGTGCCTAAAGATAAGGTATAGATGTTTAGCCAGAGAACTCTGCAGAAAATTCAATGAGATCTTTTAATTGCCCAGTATGTGGGCTGAGATGTCAATTATATCTCTCTCATGACATAATAGATAACATGAATTGCAGAGTTGTAGATTTCTAAGAAGTTAAGAGCCACAAATAAAATGTTTCAAGAAACAATGATTTTGCAGCTACAATAATGGTATTTTTGATGGGTCAATTTGGCCATGCTATAGTCCCCAGTTTTTCTGTCAAATGGTAATCTAGGTGATACTGGGGAAAAAAATGTGCTGATGCAATTAAAGCCTCTAATCAGTTTACATGAGAAAAGGAGGATTATTCTGCATGATTTGTGTGGGCCTAACTGGATCATTTGGAAGGCCTCAAAAGCCAGGCTAGGATTCTCTAAGAGAGAAGACATTCTACCTGGGCCCAGGCCATCACCCAGAATCACATAAAATAATTCTTTGTGTGTGTATCTGTGTGTGTGTATACATATGTATACACATGGTATGATTTATAACTGTATACATTCTTGAGAAAATTTCAAAAACCTGATAATCAAATCTCTGAGAGAATGCCAGGTCACCTCATATATTAATGAAGAATGTCTGTTAGCTTCCCTATTCATAGACATTAAAGGAAATGTACAACCACTATCTGTGTTGTCGCTTTTCCTGTAAACTATATGACTGTCTCATTGTTACCACCACAAACAATACCTTGTAAAATTCCATACATTTTACCAACAAAATATATATTTAGTGTCACTATTGCTCTAGATCTTCTCCTGTAATATTATTGCCCAATTAATATGATGTCTCATCTGGACAACTGCAATTGCCTTCTAATTGAAATTCCTGCTAGCACTCTTGGCCTGGTCAGTCAACACTACCAAAGAGCGATTCTTTAATAAATGTAAATTATACCATGCCACTCATCTTCTTAACGTTCTCTGATGGCGTTCCATTGGGTTTAGGACAAAACTCAAACTCTTTAACTTTGCCTATAAGGCTTTGCATGGCCTGACCCTTGTCTTTCTTACCTTCATTTTATGTCAATCTTCTCCATTCTCAATAGACATGATACAGTTAAATCACATGGAACTTTTTTAGTTGCTCAAACTGGTTAAGTTCTTATCTCAGATTTTTTACAAATGCTGTTAACTGGAGTCTGGCACATTCTTTCCTTTCATTTTTGCTTGACTAGCATATATTCATATATATTGGGTTATCTACCATGCCATATTTGTGCACCTGACCTTTTCTTTTTAGTAATTACAATAATTTTATCTATACAATATTTATTTGAATGTCTGTAATTTCTAACTGTAATCTTCATGAGGGTTTATGTCATTGATATTCCAGCACTGACTCATATAAATCTTCTGATTTATAAGAAACCTGATAATCAAATCTCTGTTTGAAAGAATGTCATGTTACCTCATATATTATTGAAGAACCTCTGTTAGCTTCCATACTCATAGCCATTAAAAAAAAGTTCTGATTTACATGGACCAATGCTACAGTAGCAATGACATAACCCCTTAAAGTAACTTGAATGCTTTCTGTCACGAGCAGCACTGCTACAAGTGTTTACTTTTATCCCAGTTTACCAAAACTTGCATTACATAAGACACCCTTAACTGCTGTGTAAACGGGTCATTATAACTGACACGATGTAATCCATTTTGTGCTTAAGGTGGTTCATCTAGTCTGTGGGAGCCACATCTATTTGCTCTACTGTTTTACACTAATTATTATCTATGTGTACTGAGATGTAGAAAGGTTTTAAAAACATGACAATAGATCATAGGCACTTAATATTGTTGATACAGGTTTCTCACAGAAATGTACATTGATCCTTTACAAAATACAATTTTGTTATTCAATTAATCAAGACCTTTAAGAGTTTTTCAAGGTTCTCCCAGAATACAATACAAACTTAATTCCGTGAGGCAGTATAGAATTTCCCAAACCTGCCTGTGCATTAGGAACAACTGGTGTTTCTGAGGCTTTGAAAAGACAGTTTCCTGTAAATTACTCAGTGATTTAGTAAGTTTTTGGTGGCATTATGGGGAAACATTTATGGATTGATTTTCTCTCCTGATGCTGTTTTCCATATAGAGGAAACTGACTCAGTCTTTCTAAATGTATCTCCTGTTTACTAATGAATGAGTCAGACGGGGACCTGGACATGAATAGTCCTGCCCCTTCCTCTCCACTCTCTCTGGAGAGTATTTTATGGGATGCATCTATTTTAATGTGTTCCTTTTATATTGTAAATTTTAATGAATGATATGGTTTGACTCTGTGTACCCACCCAAATCGCATCTCCAATTGTAATCCCCATGTGCTGAGGAAGGGAAAGGACTGGATTATGTGGACATTCTTCCCCATGCTATTCTCATGATAGTGAGTGAATTCTCACAAGATCTGATGGTTTTATAAATGGTGTTCTTTGTTTTTTTGTTTTTTTCCTGCACACTCACATTCTCTCCTGCCGCCTTGTGAAGAAGTTGCCTGCTTCCCCTTCCACCATGATTGTAAGTTTCCTTAGGCCTCCCCAGCCATGCAGAACTGTGAGCCAATTAAACCTCTTTCCTTTATAAATTACCAATGCTTGGGTATTTCCTTATAGCCATGTAAGAACAGACTAATATAATGGGGAATACGCTGCCCCCATTGGAATACCTTTCCTAATTTACTGCTGCCAATGACAGGGTAGACAAATCTGCCTACTTATGGGATTTAGGACTAAGTAGTCTACATTTTTATTGCAGCTATAATATAAGGTACATTATCTAATATGAGCTTTACTAATAATGAAGGTGATATTCTGGCCAGCTTCTGTGAATTATTTGTCTTCTCTCTTAATTGGCTCATAACTTGGTCAGGGAAGAGGGTATTATTTACTTATAATCTTGATAAAAATTCCCCAAATTGGGGGCTTGGAGCAGTATTCCTAAAGCTGTTTCTCATATGTAATGATCAATCATACTCTGAAATCATAAATATAATAGACCCTCATTTGAATTACTTGCACAACCCCTCTCTTCTGAGGATTGCCTACTTGGGCTAATAAGGATGATTTTTAACAACAAGGACTTAGTTATCAAGCTGAGCAAACTTAGGCCAAAAATGGAAGCAGTTTCTAATAAAATATAGTAAATTAGTGAAGAACTAAAGCTAGAATAGTCTTCTATATATAAGTGAAAGGGCAGGGTGTTTTTCCCTTTTAAAACGTTAGAATTCATAGAAAGAATATTTTGCACTTCAAAATGAAGGAAATGGAATCCTCTACCAATTATCTATAAAGAGTTCTGATAAAACATATTACCTGCCTAAAACATGTACATTTAAACAATTTACCCATTTTCTCTTCTACTAATAAAGGGGAAAATCTACCTACTTCATTAAACCCGTAAAGGATGAGAACTATAGAAGGATTATGAAGGCATTTGCAAGGAAATGTGCTTGGAGAGTCTATCCAAAGCATAATATGAATAGAAATTAGAAAAAAATGAGTGAAAATCATATTAGTAATATAAAATGCATGCTGATTAAATCTCATATTCAGATGGCCTTGATCCCAACTGAAAGAGATAAAAATGCTGGCATTTCTTATAATTGTTGTGCAGATAAAATAACATACAGAAATCATTTATTCTACACCTGACTCATTTTGGCAACTCAATAAAAGGAAGCTATTGTTATTGCTGATGGCTTTATTATTTGCACATAATCAGGTATGTTTATTATTCACAAAGGAAAGTAATTTCTATGACTTCTGGATTTGCAATCATCTGTCTCTGCTTCACATTGATTTAAAGTTTATTTCAATTCAGCAGTTATTTATTGCTTACTATGCACTAACCACTCTTCTAGAAATCGGAATTAAAACAACAAGTAGTTCTCCTTTTTTCAAAGTAAGTCATGGTCAATTGGGAAAATTAATGATATGAAACAGCTTATTTCAATGCAAAATTTATATGCAATAATAGGTATGCTACTGGAGCAATGGTGACTGTCACCAAAGCTGCCTAAGTTAGTAGAGTGAGTTTTCCTAGGTATGGTGATTTTTATATTAGGTCTTCAGAAACTAAGAGACATTATCCAGGTGGAAGAATACGCCGAGTTGATGGAATAATATGAACAAAAGCCTGGAGGCATAATGAAACATATCACATTTTAGAAACTGTAAAGGATAAGTGTGGGACAGAGGGTAGCAGTAGCAAGGAAACCCAGATCTGATCATGAAATGAATTATAAAATAAACTCCGGGTGGGCTGGGGCACAATGAAGGCTTGCAAATCAGGGAATTAACATGTCTAACATGTCCAGATTTGACATTTAATGAATGGGTAGAGAAAACAGAACCTTTGTACATTGCCTTTCAGAGTGGAAGTATAACCTGTAAGAAAGCACTGGAATACTCCAGATCTCACTTACAGAACACATAAGTGAGGAGCTTGGCAAGTGCTCTCCCTCAAAACAAATAATAATACGACTCAACAAAAACGTCAAAGACAATTACTTCTAGACTTCTGACTCTAGAAATTCAACAAAGTCATACAAAAATTTGAAAAGTACTTTTTCATGGAAAAAAACTACTGAAACTGAATAGGAATGTGGAAAACTGTGGCATTTTAGACTGGAAATGCTTTCATCATGGAGTCCATCTCCATAATGTAGTAGCTCAACCACGGTGGTACAGGTTGTGAGGATGTTTAATTTTCTTATAAGAAGGCACATATTTAATATGGGCCAGAGCTTGGAGTAGAAGTGAGACTTGTTGCTGATGCATGTTGTTGACTGCAATAGGAAGACAATCCAGGAACAACAGCAAACTATCCAACAACTCCAACATCCTGGCAAGACTGAAGATGAAATCCTGGCTAAGGCAAGCAGTACACATGGAAATAAGCCAAAAATTAAATAGGAATTACATGAATCAAGACAGCTAGGATGGGTCTTAATAAACTTTAGAATATACTCAGGGATCTAGAAGCCTTCACACTTGTGCAAGATTGTGCATGCCCAGGAAAGACTAGAGAAGACTCTAACTAGTTAGTTATTTTTGAATAAATGAGAGACTTTGAGCACACACTAAGTAAAAGCCAGAACAGATTTATTAACTTCCTGAATTGGAATGTGCTCCCCAAACTAAACACAAATCCAGAAGCAAAGGAAGGTATTTTAAGGTCATAATTAAACATATTAAAATTATGGAATTGAAATGAAAAATAGAAAATTAAACAATAAAACAAAAAATGAATAATCTATTCTCAATAAAGTATAAGACAAATAGGGAGAAGACAGACAGATGTTTAAAAGACAAATAAAACCATAAACCTATTAGACATAAAAGATATTTATAGAACATTCCATGCAACAAACAGGAGGCTATAGATTCATCTCGAAAGCACATGAAACATTCTTCAAAATAGACTACATGTTACAACATAAAATAAGCATCAATAGATTTAAAGAGTTGAGATAATAGAATGTTCTCTGAACACACTGAAGTTAAATTAGAAACAAGCAAGATAATGAAATTTGTAAAATTAAAAAAATGGAAATTAAGTAGCATACTTTTAAATAACCAATCAGAGAAGTAATGAAGAGAATTTAAAAATACTTTGATATGAATTTTTTAAAATAACATACCAAAATATAAGAGATTAAGTCAAAGTAATGCTTACAGAAAAAAAGTTAGTTTTTAAATTTACCTTAAGAAGAAAAAAATTCCAAATCATTATTGTAAGTTTCCAACAAAAGAAACTGGAAAATGGAGCAAACTAAAGACAAAGCAAGCATGAGCAAGGAAATAATAAGGATTACGGTAAAATAACTGCAAAAATCCTCAACACAAATACTGGCAAATAAAATACAGCAACATACAAAAATGATTATAAATATTTATAAAGTACTATCGAGTCTAGAAATGCAAATTTGTTGTAACATACTGAAATCAATTACCATAATATACCCCCATTAATACAATAAAGAGAAAAAAACACTCATGATATTCTGATGATTGCAGAAAGGGTATTTAACAAAATCTAACATATTTTAATGATAAAAATTACTCAATAAACCAGGAATAGAAACCAAAACAGCATGGTACTGGTACCAAAACAGAGATATAGACCAATGGAACAGAGCAGAACCCTCAGAAATAATACCACCCATCTACAGCCATCTGATCTTTGATAAACCTGAGAAAAACAAGAAATGGGGAAAGGATTCCCTATTTAATAAATGGTGCTGGGAAAATTGGCTAGCCGTAAGTAGAAAGCTGAAACTGGACCCTTTCCTTACTCCTTATATGAAAATTAATTCAAGATGGATTAGAGACTTAAATGTTAGACCTAAAACCATAAAAATCCTAGAAGAAAACCTAGGTAATACCATTCAGGACATAGGCATGGGCAAGGACTTCATGTCTAAAACACCAAAAGCAATGGCAGCAAAAGCCAAAATTGACAAATGGGATCTAATTAAACTAAAGAGCTTCTGCACAGCAAAAGAAACTACCATCAGAGTGAACAGGCAACCTACAGGATGGGAGAAAATTTTTGCAATCTACTCATCTGACAAAGAGCTAATATCCAGAACCTATAAAGAACTCAGTCAAATTTACAAGAAAAAAACAAACAACCCCATCAAAAAGTGGGCAAAGGATATGAACAGACACTTCTCAAAAGAAGACATTCATATAGCCAACAGACACATGAAAAAATTCTCATCATCACTCGCCATCAGAGAAATGTAAATCAAAACCACAATGAGATACCATCTCACACCAGTTAGAATGGCAATCATTAAAAAGTCAGGAAACAACAGGTCTTGGAGAGGATGTGGAGAAATAGGAACATTTTTACACTGTTGGTGGGACTGTAAACTAGTTCAACCATTGTGGAAAACAGTGTGACGATTCCTCAAGGATCTAGAACTAGAAATACCATTTGACCCAGCCATCCCATTACTGGGGATATACCCAAAGGATTACAAATCATGCTGCTATAAAGACACATGCACAAGTATGTTTATTGTGGCACTATTCACAATAGCAAAGACTTGGAATCAACCCAAATGTCCATCAGTGACAGACTGGATTAAGAAAATGTGGCACATATACACCATGGAATACTATGCAGCCATAAACAAGGATGAGTTCATGTCCTTTGTAGGGACATGGATGAAGCTGGAAACCATCATTCTCAGCAAACTATCGCAGGAACAGAAAACCAAATACCGCATGTTCTCACTCATAGGTGGGAATTCAACAATGAGATCACTTGGGCACAGGAAGGGGAGCATCACACACTGAGTCCTATTGTGGGGAGGGTGGGAGGGCGGAAGGATAGCATTAGGAGATATATCGAATGAAAATGACGAGTTAATGGGTGCAGCACACCAACATGGCACATGTATACATATGTAACAAACCTGCACGCTGTGTACATGTACCCTAGAACTTAAAGCATAATAAAAAAAAAAAGAAAGAAAAAAAATTCTTCAGGCTATTAAATGGCATCTACGAAAATTCCACATCTGACCTCATTCTAAACGGTGGAAGACTAAATGCTTTCCCCGTAAGTTTTGGAACAGAACAAGGACGTCCACTCTCAACACTTCTACTTTACATTGTGAAACTGCCTTTGCAAAATTGAGGAAATTATGACAGTGAAAGAAATCAGACCTAACCGATTCCATCTTGCTTCTAATTTTTAAACTGTCTGTTCATACTTGGGCATAGGCTGAACAAACTTTGGGAAGGAATTCAGTTCATGGTTTGACTCTGAAACAGAATTCATAATAGTCCCTTCTCAAAAAGGTCCCCTTCTTGCCTGGGGACCAGTCTGCCTTACAGGACTAACAAAGTAGCTACAATATTAGAAATTACAGTTTAGGGGTCATGAAGCCTCTGGCTCCAAGCGTCTGAACCTCCCCAGATTGCTCCTGTGGATGACATTACTATTGTAAAACCTAATATCAGTCCTTGATATATTTTTGATACCCTGTACTTGATGGATCATCTGTTACCACACAGTCTGGTAATCTGGCCCAAAGAGTCCTGCCATCCCACCCAGGAACGGAAGCCAACAAGAAAAACTCACTTTGACTTCCAATAATTCCATTTCCAACCTGACCAATCATCACTCCCCACTTCCCCAGCCCCTGCCTACCAAATTATTTTTAGAAACTCTGATCTACACATGCTCAGGGAGACTGATTTGAGTAATAATAAAACTCCAGTCTCCCACACAGCCAGCTCTCCGTGAATTACTTTATCTCCATTGCAATTCCTCCATCTTGATAAATCGGCTCTGTCTAGGCAGCAGGCAAGGTGAACCCATTGGGCAATTACAATTGTACTGTAGTTTCTTGCCAGGGAAATTATGCAAGAAAAAAAGGGTAAAGTCACTCAGATTATAAAGAAAGTAAAACTGTGTTTTCAAATATTACATAAATTTGTATATAGAAAACTTCAAGGAATCCACTAAAATATTGTCAGAATACCTGAGCTTTGCATCATTGTTGAATATAAAACAAACATATACAAATTATAGAGAGTGACATCATTCAAATTAGCAGAGTGAGGAACTACAAATTCCACTCTTCCATAAGAGAAAAAAAGAACGCACAAAAACTATGAGAATCAACTTCTTCCAAGCTCTGGCAACTGACAAATGACTTGTCATGACCTTGGAAATGCTTATTCAAAAAGGCTCATTATTCATAAGAACAGTAAAATTTGTGACATTTTAATTTATACAAGTTTCATCCTCTGTTCCCCATGTCAGCCATAACCACGAAAATAACAGCCTGCATTCCACGTACTAGTGCCCAGTACTGGAGGGAGCAAAACAGACATCATTCACAAAGAATTGCAATTAATTATTTGTTCTGACTTGTCTGGTGACTCCTTGCAAGAGATATTCAAAAAGTACATCTTTATTTCACTTAACTGGGAACTGGTCTAATGCTGATGTTGCTTCCCAGGAGTATTTGTCAAGCACATTTATAAGCTAATATCTTAAGTTGCTGTTGCCTGAGGTGGCAGATAACAGTTGGGTAAAATAATACACTAATCAGAAACCTTGGGAGGAAAGGGTGTGAAATGAGATATCCCCAAGAGCTTTGAAAAGATCAAACATATTCCTAGGAATCTACAAGACCACATACATGCTGAGAGCTCTGCACACGTACAAGCAAAACCTGAGATGGCCCTATTCTTTCAACTTCTGCAGACCTTGAAGGATTGTATGCAATATATCCATGTAACAAAATTTAACTTCTATCCCTTAAATTTATACACATTTCAAGAAGAGCACAGTAAAGAAAGAGAGAATACAAAAACAATAGGGATAATTTTTTAAAAACATTGGTTTCTTGAAGACAAAGAAAACTGACAAACTTTGATCTAGAATAATTCACAATAAAAGAAGACAGAAATTACTAAATTCAGAGAGTCAGGAAATTACTACAGACCTTACAGAAATCTATGGATTGTAAGAGAATATTGTGAACAACTGTATATCAACAATTTATTTGACATAGATAAACAAATTACTAAAAGCACTCAAACTACCAACACAGAATCAAGAGAAAGTAGAAAATCTGAAGAGACCCATAGCAATTAAAACTATTGAGTCAGTAATCAAAAACTTCCCATCAATGGCCGGGCGCGGTGGCTCAAGCCTGTAATCCCAGCACTTTGGAGGCCGAGACGGGCGGATCACGAGGTCAGGAGATCGAGACCATCCTGGCTAACACGGTGAAACCCCGTCTCTACTAAAAAAAATACAAAAAAATTAGCCGGGCGAGGTGGCGGCGCCTGTAGTCCCAGCTACTCGGGAGGCTGAGGCAGGAGAATGGCGTGAACCCGGGAGGCGGAGCTTGCAGTGAGCTGAGATCTGGCCACAGCACTCCAGCCTGGGCGGCAGAGCGAGACTCCGTCTCAAAAAAAACAAACAAACAAACAAAAAAACTTCCCATCAAATAAAGCCCAGGACCAGATGCCTCCACTGGGTAAATTCTACCAAACAACTAAAGGATAAACACCAATTTTTCTCAAACTCTAAAAAGAATATAAAATGAGGAAATACTTTCTAAATCATTCCCTGAGGTCATCAATACCCTGGTTCCACAACAAGGAAAAGGTACCACACACACACACAATCACAGATCAATAATCCTTATAAATATAGATAAAGTAATCCTCAAGAAAATACTAGCAAGCCAAATTCAACAGTATATTCGAAGGATTATTTAACATAGCTAAATGGGATTTATCCCAACAATGCAGTGGTGGATCAACATATGAAAAGTAATCGAATAATACACCATGTTAATAGAATCAAGAAGAAAAAACACAAATAATTATTATTTCCATTTAAATTTTTATTTTTTGACAAATAATTGTATGTATTTATGGGGTAAAATGTGATGTTTTATGTATATTTGTATACATATATACAAATATGTATATATTGTAAAATGATATCATTTTATATATATTTTAACTGCATCTGGAAAAAGGAGTGTATAATTATAAAATGATTATTTCAAGATAATGTATCCATCACCTCATATACTTACTATTATAGTGAGAATGTTTAACATTTTTTAGTAGTTTTGAGATATAGGATTTATTATTATTAACCCGTGTTAATAATGAATAATAATGATAGTGATGTGCAACAGACATTGAATAAATGAAAACTTTTATTCTTTGGCAAACATTTCGCCATTCCCCATTGGATTTTTAGTCTCTGGCAACGACTATTCTACCCTCTACTTCTATAAGTTTGACTTTTTTAAGATTCCACATGTAAGAGATAATGTAGTATTTGTCTCTCTATGCCTGGATTACTTCACTTAGCATTATATGTCCTTCATGTTCATCCATGTCATCACAAATGACAGAATTTTCTTCTTTTCTCAGGCTGAGTAGTATTCCATTATGGATATATACCACATAGTTTCTTCATCAATCATCCATTAATGGACACTTAGGTTGAGTCCATATCTTGGCTATTGTAAATAATACTGTAATGAACATAAAAGTGCAGATACCGCTTTCACATACTGATTTTGATTATATATTGAAATCACACACACCCAAAAATGGGATTGCTGTTTATATGGTAATGTTATTTTTAATTTTCTGAAGAACTTCCATATTGTTTTCTATAATGGCTACACTAATTTACATTTTCACCCACAGTGTGCAAGGGTTCCCTTTTCTCTACATCCTTGCCAACACTTAACTATGTTTAACCTTTTTTATAATAGCCATTATAACAAGTATGAGGTGATACCTCATTGTGGTTTTGTTTTTCCCTGATTATTAGCCATGTCAAGCATTTTTAATAAACCTATTTGCTACACAAATGATTACTTTAATTGATTCAAGGAAAAACACTTGAAGAAATCCAGTGAGGTTTTGTGATTTAAAAAAATCAACATACTAGGGATAGTAGTGAGCTTCCTTAAACATGATAAAGGGAGTATATGAAAAATCCACTGTTAACCTGATACTCTATAATTACGTTCAGTTACTGAAATGAGCAGTTTTCGTCCTGGCTATGGAGCCATACAAATAAACAGAGATCCATAGGAAGTAAAATAAAATGAGAAAACTTGTATTCCACCTTACTTAGACACTCCTTTTTACAGATGCAGTTAAGGTCTTAGGCTCCCAGTCAATAACTGGGCGTTAATGCTGGCCCATTCCTGTGGATACCTCTAAAAGGTCATTTTGGCTTGAGAACTCCTCATTGGCCCAGAAAAACCTTTCTTACACATGTATCACAGGATGAAACTCTTCCTTCCCCTTTTTCACAGAAATCATACCTGCTTAGGTATCTGAAACGTCCTTGCCTATACTTGATCATGTCCCCCAATAGATCTCCTACAAATCTAAAGATTTCTTGGTGTCTGCTTTTCAGAGGACCTAATATACTCTGTGTGCTCCAATTACACAGTGTGCATGCTTTTATTGTGCTTATCATACCATATGCTAAAACTAATATCTTGACCCTCTCTCCCAGTAGTCTGCAATCATGATTAAAGCAGTTGCAACATTTTATTTATCTTTGTAATATTTAGAACCCAGAATACTGCTTATAACTATAGTACACTATTTATCTTTTACCCATATTCATATACCTGAAGGGTATGATAATTAGATAATAGTGACCTGTTAGCTGTGGGTGACAGGAAAGGGCAGGGCAGAGTGAGATGCTGCGAATGGGTTACAGGTGTATGGCGATATCAACCAGGTTAGCTGATTGACATGTAGAGCAACTGGATGTACTAGGATGGTTCAGTACCCTGAGCTGCCTTTTCTGTGTATCCCAGTGGGCTTTACAGATATTATTTTTCTAGGAGGAACATGATATGAGATGGTTTGGGAAATACTGATATAGAGCACAGCAGAATCTCTATGCAAGAGGGCATTTCTGTAATTTGCAAAAAGTAAACTGCAGTGGATTTTAATGTGTCTATTCCCTCCCCAAATGTAAATTACTAGCTTTACACATTGTAGAAGTTCATTAACCGTTTAATGAATATGAGTTTTACTGTGCACAAAAAATAACGTTAAAATTGCAGTACATAGATGTGGGCAAACAGTGAGCTTAATAAGCATTTGCTAAACTCAAAATTGAAAAGTGAATGTAGAAAATATTAGGGTAAAAATTAGCATTCCACTTTCAGAAGAACTTTATGACTTGATGTTATGAAGTTATTATCAAATAATTGGCTCTGCCTTTACACAGCTTTTCTACTAAAGAAGGTTATTTTCACAAAGATCAAAGTTCTGAATAAAGTCTTAATGAAAACCAAAAGAAAAAAGCCTGAAAAAAATTAATTTGAATGAATAATCCATAATAATGAATTCAAAAACAGGGTTCTTGGATGAAAACATGACTTTAGAAATTATGAAGCTGCTTAGTTAATTTTCTACATATTGATTCTGATTTCTAGATAGACTCACGAAGCACTGAAATTTGAAGAGGTCTTAGAGATTATCTAGTACTCCCTTCTCATTTTACAAAGTTCTTTCTTTATGGGGCTCTGAGAGGGAAGGTGATTGGGCAAGATCGCCTGTGAAATAGTGACTGAGACAGGAATAAAATACAAATTTTCTGTATCTTAGTCTAATGTTTGAATCTGTTTTCTCAGCATTACTATTCTAGAAAACATTAATATTAATATTTTATGACACTGATAAAATATCTTACACAACAGATGTATGAATTTCACAAAACAAAATTTCCATTTCAGTGGAAAAAGACAGCGATTGAATTAAACAGAGGAGTACTGTTGGAGGAACAAAAAACTGATGAAAGAGGAAAATAATATTTTAGCTAAATTCCTCACATTTTGATATAAGGGCTATATACTAGTATTTTTCATACCTCAGACATATAGGCAGTTCTATATTATCTGAATTTTTATGAAGGTACACTTTACATAGTTTTGCTGTGCATTTTTGTGAGTTTTCCCAAATAGATATAATTATACATTGTGTGTAACTATGACCACACTCAAAACATTCTCCTATTCTCCTTGTAAACATCTTCCCACAGCCCTATGCCCCGGAGGCCACTGATCTCTTTACTCTCCCCTATAGTTTTTCTTGCTAAAAGTGTCTCCTTTAGAGTCTAGTTTCTTTGACTTGATAATGCCATTCAGAACCATTCATATTCTTTTAAGTAATAGTTCATTCATTTTCATGGCCGAGTAGATTCAAATGCTATCGATATGTCAAATTTTGTTTATCAATTCCCAAGTTAGAAATTAGAAATACTTATTTTATTTCCAGTTTTTTTTTTTTTTTTTTTTTTGCTTGTTTGTGAGAGAGACAGGTACTTGCTCTGTCAGCCAGGCTGGAGTAAGTACTATGGCATAAACATGGCTCACTGCTGCCTCTACCTCCTGGGTTCAAGCAATCCTCCCACTTCTGCCTCCTGAGTAGCTGGGACCACAGGTGTGTGTCACCATGCCCAGTAAATTTATTTTATCTTATTTTCTATAGAGATGAGATCTTGCCAGGCTCACCATGTTGCCCAGGCTGGTCTTGAACTCCTGGGCTCAAGCGATTCTCCCTCCTCAGCCTCCCATAGTGCTGAGATTAAAGGTGTGAGCTACCATGCCTGGCCTATTTCAAGTTTTTGATTGTTAAAAATAAAGTTACGAACATTTGTGCAAGTCTTTGAATTACATATGCTTTTATTTTCCTTAGGTAAATACCCAGGACTGTGTCTTAGTCCATTTTCTGTTGCTGTAATGCAACCCCTGAGACTGGGTAATTTATAAAGAACTGAATTTATTTGGCTTACAGTTTTGAAGGCTGGGAAGTCTAAGAGTATGGCACCAGCATCTAGTGAGGGCTTTATTGCTGTACCCTCACATGGAGGAGGACATCACATTGCAAGAGAGGAAAAGCATGCATGTCAGTCAGGTCTCCTTTCGTCATCTTATAAGGTCACTGGTCCTCTCATTGAAGCCCCACCTTGATGACCTTATCTAATTCTAATTACCTCCCAGAGGCCTCACTTTCAATCAATATTTGAATGTGGGGATTACATTTTCAACACATGAAATTTGAGGAAACAATTCAAACTATAGCATTCCACCCAGCCCCACTTGAGCACCAACTCAAAATTTCAAAGTCCAGAGTCTCATCTAAGTCAGATATGGGTGACAATCAAGGCATGATTCCTCTCAAGGTAAATTTCTCTCCAGCTGTGACCTGCGTAATTAAATAAGTTATCTACTTTCAAAATATGATGGTGGGGCAGGAATAGGATAGAGATTCCCATTCCAAAAAAAGGAAAAGAGGCAAGGAAAAGGGGAACTTGTCACAAGTAAGTCCAAAATTCAACTGGGAAAACAACATTAAGTCTTAAAGCTGAGTATTTTCTTCTTTTGGCTCCATTCTGGAACACTAGAGTAGAGGGTGAACCCCCAAGGCCTTGGGCAAACTCATCCCCTGGATCACAGTTTTCAAAGCTAGGAGGTCCAAGAGCATGGCTCCAGCATCTGGTGAGCAAGTATCCTGCATCATAACATGGCAGAAGGAGGCATCACATGGCAAGAGAGCAAGAGTGTAAGAGTCAGCTCAGGTTCCTCATGTGAGATAAAATTGACGAGGTGGGGTCAATGAACCTCTAAACTCTGATGAGTTTTGTTACTGGAAGAGGTCTCCCAACCACCAGTGGGATCTGCCTCTCCTACTCCAGCAGAAGTAGCCTACCCACTATAATTGGAGTAGCTATACTCAGCAAGGGGCAGAATCTCTACATTGACTCTCTAACCAGTGAATTACAGGTCTTTATGGCAGAAAAGGCCAAGTAGAAGTCATTAGAAATTACTCTACCTAGAAAAGCAATAAAACAAAAGTAATACCATATTCCTGGAGGGTTTAAAGAAATTAGTGGCACCATTAAAAATTTGAGGAACACAGGGTAATAGTTTCCACCATATCCTCACTCATCTTGCTTATTTGGCATTTGTATAAGACAGATGGATCTTGAAGAATGATGATAAACTATTGTAGGCTTAATGAGGAGGTGACTCAATTTGTAGCTGTTATAACAAAGGTGGTTCCTTTGCTTGAGCAAATTAACACATTCCCTGGTACCAGAGATTCAGTGACTGATCTGGCAAATGATATTGTTTTTTCTTCATACCTATTAATAAAGTCCACCAAAAGCAATTTGTTTTCAGCTGGCCAGACCAGCAATAGATCTTCACTGTCCTATCTCAGGATATATCAACTGTCTATCTCTATGTCATAATTTAGTTCTCAAAAATCTTGATTGCTTTTACCTTCTACAGGAAAACTCACTTGCCAATTACACTGACGCCATTATGTTGATTGGACCTAGTGAGCAAGATATAACAACTACTCTGGACTTATGGTCAGGTATTTTCAAGGCTGAGGGTCAACAAACTATCCAACAAAAAATCAGGGGCATTGTTACCCAAGTGAAATTTCTAGGAGGCCAATGGCATGGACCATATTGAGACAACTCTCTTAAGATGGAGAATACATAATTGTATTGGACTTGACTCCTCCTACAACGAAAACAATGGCACAACACCTAGTGGGCCTCTACGGATTTTGTAGGCAACATATTTCTCATTTGGGTGTGTTATTCCAGCCCATGTACAGACTGACCCCAATGGTGCTGATTTTGAATAGGATCCAGAAAAGGAGAAGGCTCTGCAAAAACATCCAGACTGTTGTGCAATCTGCTCTGCCATATGGGTTATATGATTCAGCAGGTCCAATGGTGCTTGAAGTGTCAATGTCAAATAGGGTTGCTCTTTGGAGGCTGTAGCAGGCCCCTATATTGAATCACAGCACAGGCCCTTAGGATTTTGGAGCAAAGTCTTACTATTCTGTAATAATAATTACTCCTTTAATTGTTTTAAGAAACAGATCTTGGCCTGCTACTGCATCTTAGTAGAGACTGAATGCTAAACCTTGGGCCAAAAAGTTACCGTGTGACCTGGGCTTCCCATGATAAACTGAGTATTCCGACACATCAATCAAAACAATCAGGTATACACAGCAAAACTCCATCATGAAATGGAAGTATTATATATATGATCAGACCTTAGCAAGCCCTAAAGATACAAGTAAGTTACACAAAGAAATGGCCCAACTCCTGGTCCCATGGTCCCCACTCCTGCTACCCTGCCCTCTCTTTCCCAGCCTATACCCACAGCCTCATGAAGAGTGTTCTCAATTCTCAATGTTTAGCTACCACTTATCAGTGAGAACATGTGATATTTGGTTTTCTGTTTCTGTGTTAATTCACTTAGGATAATGGTCTCTAACTGCATCCATATTGCTGCAAAGGAAATGATTTCATTCTTTCTTTGGTTATATAGTATTTTGTGGTGTATTTGCACTTTTTTTTTTTTCTTTTTGAGACAGGATCTCATTCCGTCACCCACCCTGGAGTGCAGTACAGTGGTATGATCTCGGCTCACCACAGCCTCTGCCCCTGGGCTTAAGTGATCCTCCCACCTCAGCCTCCTGTAGCTGGACTTACAGGTACACACCACCATGCCTGGCTTTTTTTTTTTTTTTTTGAGACAGAGGAAGAAGAGACTTAGGCATGGTTTTACATACAGTGCTGTATGACATGCAGGCCCCATCCTAAAATGGACAGCTGTAGCACTTCAGCCTCTTTCTGGGATATTTCCGAAAGACAGCAGTGAAGAAAAATCTTTCCAGTGGATAGAATCTCGAGAAGTGTAACTGGTTGTTTACTTTGTTTGGAATGAAAACGGCCAGATGTGTGATTATTACCAATTCACAGACTGTGGCCAAGGAACATGATTGAAAAATTGGAAAAAAAGAAAATGAGGAAAGAGGCGTATGAAAAGATCTCTCTGAACGGGCAAAATTATCTTGAAGATCTTTGTCTTCCATATGAATTCTCACAAAAGGGTGATCTCAGAAGAAGATTTTATAATCAGGTGGAAAGGATGACTTGTTTTGTGGCTAGCACTCAGCCTCTTTCTGCAGTCACTGCTGTCATTGCCCAAGGGGTCCACAAACATGATGACCATAGTGGCAGGGATGAAGCTTATGCATGAGCTCAGCAACATGGACTTTCACTCACTGAGGCTGACCTGGCTATGGCAACTGCTGAGTGCCCAATCTGCCAGCATGACAGACCAACGCTGAATCCATGATATGACATTTATTTCTGGGATGATAAGCCAGCTACCTAGTCACAAGTTGATTATATTGGACTACTTCCATAATGAAAGGAACAACATTTTGTTCTTTTAAAAAAATTAATTTTTATTTGTATAAATTTAAGGGGTACAAATGAAACACTGTTACCTGGATATATTGTGTAGTGGTGAAGTGTGGGATTTTAGTGTATTCCTTAGTCAAATAATATTTATTGTACCCATTTAGTAACTTCTCATCATCCAACCCCCTATGACTGCTTCATCTTTCTGAGTCTCTAATGTCTATCATTCCACACTCTATGTCTACACATACATACTATTTAGTTCTTATGAGTGAAGACATATGGCATTTTTCTTTGTTTCTGAATAGCTTTACTTCAGATAATGGCTTCCAGTTTTTTCCATGTTATACCAAAAGATAATTTTTATGTTTAATTGCCAAATTGTAATTCATTATTTATATTTAGATAATATATATTATATATACGTTATATTATTTAAGTTGATGCAGGGTGAACTTACGATGATTAAGTTTATGTCAACTTGACTGGGATAGTGAATCCTTAAACATTGTTTCTGGATATGCCTGTGAAAGTATTTCATGATAAAATGAGCATGTAAACACCCTCCCCAGTATGGATGGGCATTATTCAATCTATTAAAGTCCTAAAAGGTGGAAGAAGAAGAAATTCATTTTCTCTGCTTGATTGCTTGAACTGAAATATCAGTGTTCTCCTGCCCTCAAACGGGACTTACATCACAAGCTCTCTGATTTTCATAGCTGCGTGTCCAGCTTGCAGATGGCAAATAGTGAGGTTTTTCAGCCTCCATAATGGCATGAGCCAATTGCTTATAATAAATTGTCTATCTATCTAGATGGATAGACAGAAATATCCTATTTCTTCTGTGTCTCTGAAAAACTGTGACTAATATACCATATATTCATGAATTTATTATGAATTTGATTCCATTCTAGTGACCTGTTTTTTTAAATAAGATGTATTTTTAATAACTCTCTTGATTACTATAGCTATATAATAAGTCTTGAAATCACATAGTGTATTTCTTCTTTGCTCTTTCTCAAAGTTATTTGGCTATTCTATATTCTTTCTGTTTTCATGCAATTTTAAAAAGTCATTTTCATACCTAAAATATGCCTTCCAGGTTTTTGATTGGGAAGATATTTAAAGGAAATGGACATTTAAACAATGTTGAGCATTCTAGTCAATGAACATGATGTAACTCATTTTTATTTAGATATTTCTTATATTTTTTATTTTTTTAGACACGGGGTCTCCCAATGTTGCCCAGGCTGAAGTGGTTACTCACAGGTGTAATAATTATGCACTATAGTCTCGACATCTTGGTCTCAAGCAGATCCTCTTGCCTCAGCCTCCCAAGTAGTTGGGACTGCAAACAGGTGACACTGTGCCTGGCTAGATATTTCTTAAGTTCTATTAGTAATTTATTGAAATTTTCAACTTAAATTTTGCACATATATTTTGTCAGATCTTTTTCTTATTATTTTTGATGCTGCTATAAATGGTGTTATTATTATAATTTTAATTTCATAAATATAAATTTAATCAGCCTTTTTGCTGATATCTAGAAATGGAAGTTAACGTTTTATGTTAAAATTGTATTCTGAAAACTCAGTAAACCTACTTATTAGTCCTGGAAACTTTTTTGAAGATTCTTTGGAACTTGCTTTTAACAATCATGTCATCTGCAGACAGAAACAGGGTTATTTCTTCTTTCCCAAACAGAATGCCTTTGTATTCATTTATTTTATTTTTGCCTGAATACACTAGCTAAAATTTTCTGTAGCAATGTTGAATAGAAGTAGTGAGGGCAGACATCCTTGTCTTTTTCTAAATCTTAGGGGGATCACCTTCTGTTTCTTGTCGATAAGTCAGGTTATCATTAAGTACAAACGATGTTACAGATGCTCTTTTTTTTCTTCCTCATACAGTTTCCCTCAAAATTCCCACTCTCTCTTTGCCTAACAGGAATCCCTTCCTCAGCCTGCACCTCTTCTTACGAAGCCACTCTTCCCATATGCCCTCATCTTCTTCCAGCAAACCAATGCCTTTCTGGGACCACTGTTTTTCTAGCAGGTACAGAAGATAATCAGGAAGGTAAAAATAGCCCTTTAGGGGATTCTAGAAAAAACAGTTCTCTAATATGTACCATTTTTTCAAGAAAGTCAACATTTCAAGAGATACAATACTATTTGGCCATTAACAAAGACTAAATGAGAAACCAAATCAAAATCAGCCAGCTCAGGACCAAGAGACCCTGGAGAACTCCACTACTTCAAATGGAGTCAGTAAGTATAGAGGGAGGGACGGAGACCTCAAAATATGCACTATTTCCAGAAACCTAAAATGATCAACAATGTAGAGACTGAATAATACAACAACAAAATGCATAAATGGTAGCGATTACAATTAAAATCAACAGGTTGTTAAAAGACCCTCGTTTTAGGGAATATATACGTTTCTTTGTGAGTTCTCCGATGGTGGGAAAGAAGGGCAATAAGGGAATAGGCAGGAATATGAGAAGGGAGGGAAGTAGAGTCCTGCAGGTTGGGGACCAAACCAGTAGGTCCACAATGAGCTGGACATGAGGGATTAGTACTGGGTGAGGACTAAGTGCTGAAGACAAATTTTCTCCTAAATATCAATACGCAGGCAAGAATGTTGTGTTTCTGCCTGTGTTTGGGGTGAGGGGTGACATCAATGTCTAACTTGGCAGAACTTACATGGGAAGTGCTCATTTGAAACATATATACACACACACACACACATTTGTATATATGTGTATATATACACATATACAAATATATATGGTTCAAATTAGCATATTTATATGCTAATCTTAGTCATCATTTGTACAAGGAATTTCATTTGAATAACTCTATTAGACTGCTGGGCCAAGATACAAGCTGATCCAGCTACCTCTACTCCTTTCTAAAGTGGTTTCTTGATGGCGTGGACGTGTTGGTGTGTTAGAGCTTGCTTCAAGTGCACTTCCACTCTACCATCTCTGTAGTAATGTGTGACACAAATACCCTGCTACTAAACATTATCTTATTAAAATAATGAAAGCACCGTGAATGCAGGCAAAGAACAATTTAATCTTTCTCAGTTCTGTCATTTTTGGTAACCAAATATTTTGATTTTATGTCTAATTGGAAAGAAAGTATGAACTGAAAGGTATAACATTTTTGGAGTGCAAGTTTTATTGTATTTGAATGTAGAATATCCTATTGAATTTGAAAAATCTTTAAAAGTGCACTTACTATTATTTTAAATCCAGAACTTAAAATAGTACATTTGTTTTATGATTTAGTAGTTGTCTAAATTGTACTGCTTATACACTGTTTACTTTCCTCAAAAATTTATTTTTACCTTCATAGTTATACATAAAATATTCAATAAAAGATTTACAATGTTTTTTTCCGATTATTTCTTTAAATTCTTGTTACTAATTTTTTATATTGAAGAGGGTGTGTTTTAAAAAGTGCCTTTCCAGAGGTCAAATACACTTATTATGCCACTGGAGGGGGATATTTTATTGCCTAAAATCCTTCATAATTTGGCCCAAGACACTGGCGTTTTTCTTTTTTTCCTTGTTTGTTTCTCTTCATGTTAAATAGCATTACTGAGGTAGAACTGAACTATGAGAAGCCACACACCTTGACATTTTACACTTGATTACTTTATATAGATGTGTGTACCCATTAGGAAATACTTTCATTACTCTTAAAAGTTTCCTTTTTCTCTTTACAATCACTCTTTCATGCCTCCCTATGCTCATCCTTAAGTAACTGCTGATGTTTTCTGTCAGTATAGTTTGCGTTTTATGTTACATGACTGACATCATCCTGTGTATACTCTTTCATCTCTGTAGTCTGTTATGTCTGACTTCCTGCAATCGGCATGATCATTTTGATATGTATTCACACTGTTGCATATATCAATATTTCATTCCTTTTTATTGGTTAGTAGTAGTACTACATTAAGCAGATATGCCAAATTTGTTTATTCATTTTCCTGTTGATGAGCACACGACTTATTTCCATTTTTTGGCTACTAAAAATAAAGCTGTTTTTTAAAAAAATCATACAAGTCTTTGAGTGGATATATGCATTCACATATATTGGATAAATACCAACAGTGTAATATCTAGAGTATAAGGTAGATGTATGTTTCACTTTACTAGAAAATACCGAACTGTTTTCCAAAGTCATCGTATTGTTTTAATTTTCTACCAGCAGTGTGTGAAGGTTTCATTTCCACCAAATCTTCACCATACTCGATATGGTCAATTTTTTAATGTTAGGCATTCTCACAAATTTATCGCAGTTTCACATAATGATTTAAATTGATATTTCTATAATGACTAGTAATGTTAAACATCTTTAGCCCATGGGCTTATAAGCCATCTCTTTATCTCCTTGTTGGTGTGCCTGTTCGATTCTTTACTTCCCTTTATAAATTTAGTTGTTGTCTTTCATATATTTTGACAGACTTAACCCTAAGTATTTTGTACGACACGTTATTGTAAATGGTACTTTTTAATCATCAATGTTTAACTTGTATATGAAAACATAATTTTTTGTGTACAGATTTTGTATTCTATAAGTTTGTTCATCTCATTTGTACTAGTAACATTTTTGTGGATTTCATCAGATTTTCTACATAGGTGATCATGGAATCTGCATCTAAATGCAATTCGGTTTACTATTTTCCAAACCGGATATCTTTTACATATTTTTCTAGTCTGATTTAATGGTCAGACCTTTACTACACTGTTGAATACAAGTGTCAAGAGTTGACATTCTTGTCATGTTTTCAATCATATGGAGGAAGCTTTCAGTCTTTTACAATTAAGCAAAATCTCATAATTGTGGGAGATTTTTAAATTGTATTTTTATAATTGCCATTTACCTGGATGAAGAAGTTCCCTTCTATTTCTAATTTACAGAGAGCTTTTATAAGAAACAGATGTTAACGTATTTTAATGATTTTTTCTGCATCTATTAAGATGATCATATGTCTTTTCTTTTTTAATACAGGGGATTACATTGATTGATTTTTAAATGTTTAACCAACTGCATTTCTTAGACAAACCCCACAAAGTCATGTTATATTTCTCTCTCTCTATATATATATATACACACGCACACATATACACACATATATATACACACACATATATATATATTTAGATTTATTTCCCATTATCTTCTTAATGCCTTAAGTATGTTAATAAGGGATATCTCCTTTCATTCATTGTCATTTTTTTTTTTTCTGTTTTTGTATCAGGTAATTCTGGACTTACAGAATGAGTAGGGGTGTGTTCCCTCTTAATGAGTTTATGTAAAACTAGATATTATTTCTTACTTATTTGATATATTTATCCATAGACATTTCTTGGCCTGATTTGATTTCAGTCTTTTGTAGGCACTGTGTCTCTGGCCTCTGAGTTGGGGCCTTCTCGGTTGTGCTGAGCTTGTTAAAGCCTCCTAATGGTTTCAAGCAGGATGAAATCCTGCTTCTCCTCAGGACTAGAGAGTTTGTGTTTTCTGTTCTCTCGCCCCACAATGAGCTTTTCGCACTTCACCAGCAGTTGAAGATTTTTATTTTTCACAGGACGTAGGTAAAAAAGAACAAAAGGGCCACTATAGGAATATGTACCTTTCCCTAAGTTGTTGTTTTTCCCCAGTCCAAGGCCTCTAAAAAGACAGAGGCTTTCTCTGAATTCTAGCCCTTCACTAATTCATACTCTAATCACCTCCAGAGGTTCATGGAGAAGCCTTCGCAATTGGGCCTGAATTGTCATTATATCTGCAGATCACAGGAGTTATACAATTTCATGATAAATATTAGCTGTATTTTCCTTACAGTTCATGAATCCAGCATCTACCCCAGGTAAGTAGTGATCTCAGCTCATCATTTCTTAGAGGGACCTGTCCTTACATAGGTTTGGTTTAGTTGTTTCCCTTGTGTCCTCAGAGTTCCGATGGGCTCAAGGGAAGTGACTTTCTATATTATGTAACATTTTAAGGTCTGAGCAATGCACTTCCTAGTTTCTGCACCCTAAGCAGAAGATAGAAATCTATCCTTTTTTAGATCTGATAGTATTGCATTATAATCGTGTGTGTGTAGATTCCTATGTATACACATATGTAAATATATATCAGTTTCTAGTAGGCTGCAATAAAGTCAGCAAAAACAACCACTGGCATATTTACTTCTTCCCATAATTCTGTCAGTTGTGCTTGACGTATGCTGTAATATTTTAGTTTCCAATTGTTATATCTTCTAGATCTATTGTTTCCTTTAGTAGTACATACTTTCCTTCTTTGTCCTTTGTCCTTTATTTTAACTTCATGTGTTACTTATCAGACAGTGAGATAGTTGCTTTAATTTACATTACTATCCACAGTGTATGAGAGTTTCTTTTCTCCACATCATCACCAGCCTTTGTTATTGCCTGCTTTTGGATAAAAGCCATTTTAACTGGGGTGAGATGATATCTCACTGTGGTTTTGATTTACATTTCTCCGATGGTCAATATTTATCACCTTTTCATATGCCTGCTTGCCATTTGTATATCTTCTTTTGAGAAATGTCTATTCAAATGTTTTGCCCATTTTTTAAAATTGAATTATTGGATTCTTTTCTATAGAGTAGTTTGAGTTTCTTGTATATTCTGGTTATTGGTGTCTTGTCAGATGGGTACTTTGAAAATATTTTTTCCATGATGTGGTGGCCTCTTTGCTTTGTTGATCATTTTCATTGCTGTGCAGAAGCTTTTAACATGATATGATTTTATCTGTCCATTATTTCTTTGGTTGCCTGTGCTTGTGGGTTATCAATCAAGAACTTTTGGCCTAGACCAATGTCCTGGAGTTTCACCTATGTTTTCCCATGTGAATTTTTTTTTTTTTTTTTTTTTTTTTGAGACCGAGTCTTGATCTGTTGCCCAGGCTGGAGTGCAGTGGTGTGATCTTGGCTCACTACAAGCTCTGCCTCCCGGGTTCATGCCATTCTCCTGTCTCAGTCTCCTGAGTAACTGGGACTACAGGTACCCACCACCATGCCCGGCTAATTTTTTTTTTTGTATTTTTAGTAGAGATGGAGTTTCACCATGTTAGCCAGGATGGTCTCTATCTCCTGACCTCATGATCAGCCCACCTTGGCCTCCCAAAGTGCTGGGATTACAGGCGTGAGCTACCATGCCCGACCCTTCCTGTGTGAATTTCATAGTTTGTTGTTTTAGATTTAAGTCTCTAATCCATTTTATTTTTATATATGGTGAGAGATAGCCGTGTAGTTTCATTCTTGTGCATTTGGATATCCAGTTTTCCCAGCACCATTGATAGACGAGACTGTCTTTTACCTCTTTTACCCAGTGTATATTTTTGGTACCTTTGTCAAAAATGAGTTTGCTGTAGGTGTGTGGTTTTGTTTCTGGGCTCTTTATTCTTTTCCATTGGTATATGTGTCTGTTTAATGCCAGTACCATGTTGTTTTTGGTTACCATAGCTTGGTAGTATAATGTGAAGTGAGATAATGTGATTCCTGCATGTTTTCTGTTTGCTTTTTTTTTTTTTTTTCTCCTTAGGGTAGCTATGGCTATTCTCACCCTTTCTGTGATTCCAATCAAATTCTAGGATTTACTTTTTATTTCTGTGAAGAATGTCATTTGCATTTTGATAAGTATCACATTGAATAGGTAGATGTCTTTGGGAAGTATGGCCATTTTAACAATATTGATTCTCCAAACCATGGACATGGAATATCATTTCCTTTTTTTTGGTGCTCTCTTTAATTTTTTTTCATCAGTGTTTTACAGTTTTCATTACAGAAATCTTTCCCTTCTTTGTTTAAGCTAATCCCTAGGTATTGAATTTTATGTGTGGTTACTGTAAATAGAATTGCTTTTATTTATTTTTCACATTGTTCACTCTTGGCATATAGAAATGCTACAGAATGAGATCCTGTCATTTGCAATACCATGGATGGAACTAGAGGACATTATTTTAAGTGAAATAAGCCAGTCACAGAAAGACAAACTTCACATGTTCTCACTTATTTGTGGGAACTACAAGTTAAAACAATTGAACTCATAGAGATACGGAGTAGAAAGATGATTACCAGAGGCTGGGAAGGGTAGTGGAGAAGAGGGGAAATGGAGATGTTTAATGGGTACAAAAATACAGTTAGATATTATGTGTAAGAAGATCTAGTATTTGATAGCACAATAGAGTGTCCATAGACAGCAACAATTTGTTGCACATTTTAGAATAACCAAGGGGTACAATTGGAATGCTTGTAACACACAGAAATGATGAATGCTTGAGGTGATGGATATCCCATGTATATGGATGTGATTATTGCATATTGTGTGCCCATATATTTCATGTACCACATAGATACACCTATGTACCCATAAAAATAAAATTTAAAAACACATAAAAAATTGAACACAGTACTAAATCTGATCTTTCACTTTATTCTGACAACAATCCTTGTACTTATCTCTTGTACATTATAGCGTATATATAACAATGATCTATCCTCACTTTCCTTTTTCTGACTGCACTCTCAGAATCTCCATGACAAAAACCACATTTCTGTATTCCTAGTATCTAATGTAGTTCTTAGTCCCAATAAGGTGCTAATTGTTCAGCAGAACTAACACAAAATAGCATTAACTTCTGGGAATTCTGTTTCTTCTTTGTACCTAGGCAATGGAACACTGGAGGGGCCTGAAGTTTACTGTGGTAGGAAAATAGCAACCTCCAAAAGCTACATGCTGACTGACAAACCTCTGAGCCATCATTTAATTCATTTGCGATTTAGTCTATCTCAAAATGCACTGAGCAGATTTCTTATTCTCTTTAATTATTATTCCCCACAATGTCTGTAAGACTAAGTTTGAGATTTCTGTCATCACAAATGAGAATAGTAAAAGAAAAATTCTCTGGAACATGGAGCATCATTCAGACCAATTAATTATAACCAAAGAAAATCACGTGTTTAATAATATTCCTGCTGATCCCACTGAAGGAACCATTTATTTCCAAATTATGTTGTAAGATTCTTGTGTGAATGAGATTATTTAAAAAGAAAATTTAATAATGCTTCAGAAGGCAACATATATTAAGCATCATGCAATTCTAATAATAGCAGTATTGAGGACAGTAAAATTAGTATTTTTTATGTTTCAAAGCAATTGAGAAAGATGTTCATGGGCACTCATACATCTTTATGGTTACAATTGAGTTTGAATAGATAAAACAAAATATTTTTAATGGAAGATAATAGAATAGAGAAAAGTGGAGAATATGTTCAGAATAAAGATATTTTTGCCATGTGGAGTTCTGCCAAAGGTAATGATAAATGCATTTCTTCAGTTGTAGGTGTTGGGAAATTGAATCTGAAACAATGAATATTATGCAAACCCCCATTTTCATATTGAACACATTATCAAAATGGCATTTCTTCATACTGAATCTTGAAAACATCAGAATTTGCCTTTATTATACTCACAGTAGATAATTTATAGGAATGAGTTTTACTCAGTTTTGAATAATATTTTATAATATGCTTGGCTTATTGCAGTTAAATCTAGGATTTGGAAACCCTGAACACTTTTTGTTTTGTTTAATAATGAAAATGTGTCATTCCTTAATCCCAATTCGGCTAAATTGTTTCAGAATGTTTATTTTTACTATGAACACTGTGAATTTAAATTGAACAATTCCTAGTGAGTATGTCTTTATGAAAATTGTTCAATAAGACAAAATTGTTGCTATGGTTTGAATGTGTGCCCTCCAAAATTCAGATGTTGCTAATATGATTATATTAAAAGGTGGGGCCTGTAAGAGATGATTAGGCCATGAGGGTTCATCGCTTATAAATGGGATTAACGTCCTTACAGAAGAAGCTTATGCCGCATTTGATCACTTGCCCTTCTTCCTTCTGCCATGTGAAGACACAGCCTTCCTTACCTTGGGAGGATGCAGCAATAAGGCACCATCTAGAAAGCAGAGAGCAACCCTCACCTAAGAATTGAACCTGCCTAGCAACTGGATCCTAAACTCCCATCCTCTCAAACTGTGAAAAAATCAATTCATATTGCTTATATATTTATATTGCTTTTACAGTCTTTAGAACTTTTTCACAGCACAGACTAAATCAGAAATTGATGCCAAGAGAGTAGAGTGTTGCTATAACAGATACCCAAAAATGCGGAAGCTGGGATGGAACAGGGTAATGGGTAGAGGCTGGAGCAATTTTGAAATGAATGCTGGAAAAAGATCAGATTGCTGTGAAGGGAGTGTTAAAGCTGATTCTAGTGAGAGCTAAAAAGAGAAAAGCTGCAGAGAAAATCTCATTTTTTTTTTTTAGAGATAAGTAGTCATGACAGTGAAGACTATTCTGATGAGGTCTCAGAGGGAAATCAGGAACAAGGTATTGAAAACTGGGGGAAAGGCCATTTTTGTTTGAATTTGGTTGAATTATGTTTGTGTCCTAGGACTTTGTAGAAGGAAAAAGTTAAGAATGATAAACTCATATATTCAGTGAACAAAATCTCTAAGCAGCAAATCGTTCAGGGAACTGCATGACATCTCCTAAGTGCTTATAGTAAAATGTAAGGACTGAGAAATGATTGAAAGGCAGAATTTATAATCAAAAGGTAAGCAGCTTGTAAAGATTTGGAAAATTCTAAACCTGGCCATTTAAAGAATAAAACTCAGGTTTCTGAGAGAAAACTAAGAGTGTAACTAAGAGACAATTTTCTGAGCCAGTTGGTATTCTTCAAGAAAATGGGAGGATAACACTGAAGGCATTTCAGAGATTTTTCAGGCTCCAATGCACATGACAGGCCTTGAGAAAAGGTTTCCAGAGAGCCCCTGTGTGCCCATGAGACTTTGAGGCTTGTTGCTCAAGGTACTTCTAGTCTCTACTCCTTGAATTCTTGTGGAGTGCTTCTTACCCACCTCAGCTGTGGCATAGATGGACCCAGGCGTGACACAGGCCATCCTTCCAGAGAGCACAAGCAGTGATCCTTGGCACCATCTAATGGGGTTAATGATATTGGCACAAAGAATGCAAGAGCTGTGGGGTCATGGCTGTCTCTCTCGATTTCCTCCATAGCTCTGCAATTTGAGTATGTATTGCTAGATAACAACTTGGTTTTTGTCAAATAAATTAGTAGAAAGCAGAAATCTACCTGTGTCAGAAAAGGGTAACATTGCCACTTTAAAGAATTAGATAAGCTGAAGTGTCTGTTTTCCGTTTCCATGAGAGTTTATAAGACCCCCAGCAGGGAAAGTCAGTGTGTAAAGGCACTGTGAGCCCTGTAAAGTGTAGGGCTCATCAAGGTCAAGACATCTGGCAGACCCGCACTTTTAACCAGGCCTTGAATGTCTGCCAGAGATATGGTCAGTTTGTGTATTAGTCCATTTTCACACTGCTGTAAATAACTTTTCTGCGGCTGGGTCATTTATAAAAGAAAGGTTTAATTGACGCACAGTTCCATGTGGCTGGGGAGGCCTCAGGAAACTTACAATTATGGTGACAGGGGAAGCAGGCACCTTCTTCACAAGGTGGCAGGAAAAAGAGTATGCAAAGGTGGAGCTGTTAAACACTTATAAAACCATCATATCATGTGAGAACTCGCTATCATGAGAACAGCATGGGGGAAGAATGTCCCCGTGATCCAATCACCTCTCACCAGGTCCCTCCCTTGACATGTGGAGGTTACAATTTGAGATGAGATTTGGGTGGAACACAGAGCCAAAAACCATATTATTCCACCCTGGTACCTCTAAAATCTAAAATCCTTTTTACATTTCAAGCTAATCATGACTTCCCAGAAGTTCCCCAAAGTCTTAACTCATTTCAGCATTAACTCAAAAGTCCAAGTTCAAAGTCGCATGTGAGACAAGGCAATTCCCTTCCACCTATGAGCCTGTAAAATCAAAAATAAGTTAGCCCTCCAAGACACAATGTGAGTACTGGCATTGGATAAATGCTCCCAACCCCACATTTCCCTTTTGCATTGCCCTAGCAGAGGTTCTTCATAAGGCCTCTGCCCCTGCAGGAGACTGCATTCCGTATCTACCTGGATTTCCAGGCATTTCCTTCCATCTTCCAAAACCTTGGTGGAGGTTTCCAAACTTCAATTCTTGACTTCTGTGCACCTGTAGGCCCAACACCACGTGGAAGCCACCAAGGCTTGGGGCTTTCACCTTCTGAAGCAATGGCCTGAACTGTACCTTGGTGCTTTTTCTCCCCAGCTGGAGCTGGAGTGGCTGAGACGCAGTGCAGCAAGTCCCAAGGCCACACACAGCAGTGAGGCCCTGGGCCCAAGAAACTCCTTTTTCCTCCTAGGCTTCCAGGCCTGTGAATGGAAGGGGATGCTGCCAAGGTCTCTGACATGCTCTGGAAAAATTTTCCCCATTGTCCTGGTGATTAACATTTGGCTCCTTGTTACTTATGCCAATTTCTGCCTCCATGTTGAATTTATCCCTAGAAAATGGGGTTTTCTTTTCCATCACATTGTCAGACTACAAATTTTCCAAGCTTTTATTCCTTTTTTTTTTGAGATGGAGTCTTGCTCTGTCGCCCAGGCTGGAGTGCAGTGGCCGGATCTCAGCTCACTGCAAGCTCCGCCTCCCGGTTCACGCCATTCTCCAGCCTCAGCCTCCCGAGTAGCTGGGACTACAGGCGCCCACTACCTCGCCCGGCTAGTTTTTTGTATTTTTTTTTAGTAGAGACGGGGTTTCACCGTGTTAGCCAGGATGGTCTCGATCTCCTGACCTCGTGATCCACCCGTCTTGGCCTCCCAAAGTGCTGGGATTACAGGCTTGAGCCACCGCGCCCGGCCACCAAGCTTTTATTCTATACTTACTTTTTAAACATAATTTCTAACTTCAGATCATCTCTCTCAAGTTCAAAGTTCCACAGATCTCTAGGCCAGGGGCAAAATGCTGCCAGGGTCACTGCCAAAGCACAGCAAGAGTGACCTTTGTTCTGGTTCCCAAGAAGTTCCTCATCTCCATCTGAAACCACCTCAGCCTGGACTTCATTGTCCAAATCATTATCAGCACTTTGGTCAAAAGGTTTCAAGAAGTCTCCAGGAAGTTCTAAAATTTCCCACATCTTCCTGCCTTCTTTTGAACCCTGCAAACTGTTCCAACCTCTGCCTGTTACCCAGTTCCAAAGTTACTTACACCTTTTTCAGGTTACCTTTAAAGCAGTGCTCCACTCCCAGTACCAATTTACTGTATTAGTCTGTTTCCCACTGCTATAAAGAACTTCCCTGAGACTGGATAATTTATAAAGGAAAGAGGTTTAATTGACTCACAGTTCTGCATGGCCAGGGAGGCCTCAGGAAACTTACAATCATGGTGGAAGGCAAAGGGGAAGCAGGCACCTTCTTCACAAGGCAGCAGGAGAGAGTGTGAGCATTCAGGAAAAACTACCATTTATAAAACCATCAGATCTCATGAGGATTCAGTCACTGTCATGAGAACAGCATGTGGGGAAAACATCTCCACAGTCTAACGACTTTCCTTCCTCAACATGTGACGATTACAATTTGAGATGAGATTTGGGTGAAGACAGACAGCCAAAGCATATCAATTTCAAAATGCATTTTCTTCCTAATTTATAATTCAGTGCTACATTATCTTGATGCCAATGTTGCTTTTTGAGATTTTTGTTTTGCAAATGTGTGTGCATATTCAGCATATTTGTTGAGACTTTTATATTTTGCACTGCTGTACAAATTATTTTTGATAAAGAGAATAATTCATATTGTCAATATACACTCTTTTCATTTCTACCTTAAATTTCTTCATTTATTTTCTATGTGAAGCTTTCAGAAACTGTACTAAGTAAACATTGATTCTTTTCTAAACCATACTTTTACCTATGAATTTTAAGAGGATTCAAGTATAAGAACAGGTTTTGTTGTTCATTATTGAATCAGATTATAAAGTAACCTCTCCCCTTCTTACTTGAAATAATATTATTCTCCCACCCAAAATGCACATGCATATCCACATGCACACTGCCAACAAGCCCAGGCAGCACTGAGGCTTATCCTGAGTAACTGCTTCCAGTACATGAAGGTAGGCTCATGTTGCCTGTGGTGAGTAAAGGATAGCAGAAAGCTAGGTGGAAATCAAGGACTACTGACTGAGAGATTCGAGCCAATTTCTTGTGGAACAATCTGAGTCAGATTTTATTATGCATCTAATCACTTGCTTAGAAGAGGTTTTTAACAAAGGCATCAATAAGAATGGTGCAGTGAAATTGCAGACAATTGCCAAGGACTGAATTTTTATATTTTATATATCTGAAACATATTGAGAATATATAGCCTTTATGGGCCTTTGGGGACTTTTAAACAAGAACATGCATGCAAGAAAAAGTGATATGACAGACCATTATGAAACTTTACAATGTCACCAAATGAATGAGGCTGAAGTAGTGGAGAAAGATGTGGCTGTTTACACATAACTGAAATACTTTATTAGCACTGATAGGGAAAAGTAAGCATATAAAAGTACATATCATGCATAGAAAGTACCTTATTTTTATGACTAGTACTGATGCACACACTTCTATTATCTTCAAGTCTCTTTAAATGCAATCAAGAAGGGAAGCTTGTTAGTGGCGTTCTGCCACTGAAGTACATAAAATAAAACCTCTTAGGGATGAGCCAGATATTTGAAAGTTCACTCCCTGGTTTAGGCCAGTATTTCCAAGGCAAAGAAATAATCTTGACCTCAAAATGTCACTGTTGTAAAAAGGCATCCTTGCTTTTTTTTTTTTTTAAGCATGCAAGAAGCCTCACCAACAAAGCAAAAGGAAAGACTGAAGAAAAGTTTCTAGTATTTTCTTTTACCTACATCATAGCTACAAAGTCAAAACAAATTCTGGCCTTCTTGATGGTTAAATAATTGAATTGAATTTGATGAAACTACTGTCTTTGGGTCACAAGTTTATTTTTAAAAGTCTTTTAGAACATCAATAACTTTAGCTGATCACTCAGTATGTTACAATCATTATATGAAACATTTTAAGTATACTAGCTCTCATAATCATCAAAATACCCCATCACAGATAAATTATTATTGGTTATATGCCTATTATGATCACAGGTGTGTCAATAAGGTGAGTAACTCACACCACAAATTCAAACTGACAGCAAATCCTGTTGGGTCAGGTTTCAAAACTTTTACAGATTCCCACCATTTCTCAATTATTGCTACTGCTACCAAAATCATCCATCACTTGGTTAATTATAATAGCTTTTTAACTAGTATTACAACAACATTACCAATTTTTTTCAGCCAAGTTTTTAAGACCAGAAAGGCTGATTAAATTCTGTAAGATAATTTAGCTGCTTATTAGCTGAACCAGAATAGCAATACATGTATTGCAATTCATTTTCAACACTGAACATTTTCTTTAATATCATTATTCTTAGTATTCTAAATCCAATGTCAGTGTTGGATTGATTTTTAAAAATCTTATATGTAAGAATGATGCTGGAGAAATGAATTTTGCTTTGAGTCCTTCCTTAGGCTTTTGTGTGTGTGTGGGAGGGAGGGCACACTTAAATAGTGGACACAATCATACTTTTAAAAAATAGTTGTTTCTTATATACAGATACTCTATCAAAGATTAAAGATGACACTGTAACAAGTTGGGACCTGAATGTTATTATCATGAAAATAGAGATAATTGAAAATCAGGCTACTGTAAATCAAAGAGATATTGGTGGCAATTATGTTTTGTATATACTTGAAAGTGTTGAAAAGACAGATTTAACTACTTAGTTATTAAAATATATGTAAAAAATTAATACTTAATTTGGAGAAATATAATTCATAATATAATGTATAGTAGAAATGTTAATTGAAATAATGAATACATTTTAAATATTGGCATTTATAGCCAATTGAGGAATACAGAAAGTGAGTCACCTACCTAAAATATCCAATAAAATTTTCCACACAAAACAGAAATTGTGAATGCAGCAACCTATTTAAAGAAACTTGTACTACTGAAGTAGAAAACTAATTCTTCTACTTTGCTTATGTTCTTCATAATTTATTTGGATTTCCTTCAACATGCAATGATTAATAACAGGTGTTGTCAAACTTTTCCAAATTTCTGATCCTGATTATTCTAACTTGCTTGACTATTCTTGTCTGCCAAGAAATATTTTGCCATTAAATTCTGTGTAAGCAAAGATATTTGGGACTTAAACTCTTCACTGCATTAAATAAGCATGATAGATATCTACAGAACTCTCCACCCAAAACCTCAGAATATACATTCTTCTAATCACCACATGGCACTTGCTCTAAAATCGATCATATAATTGGAAGTAAAACAATCCTCAGAAAATGCAAAAGTACTGAAATAATAACAAACAGTCTCTCAGACCACAGCACAATCAAATTAGAATTCATGATTAACAAATTCACTCAAAACCATAGCATTATATGGAAATTGAATAATCTGTTCCTGAATGACTTTTGAGTATATAATGAAATTAAGGAAGAAATCAAGAAGTTCCTTGAAAGTAACAGTAACAAAAATAAAATGTAGCAGAATATCTGATACATAGCTATGACAGTGTTAAGAGGGAAATTACTAGCACTAAATGCCCACATCAAAAAATAAAAAAGATCTCAAGTTAGCAAACTAACATCTAAAAGGACTGACTAAAAGAACTGAAGAACCAAGAGCAAACAAATCCTAAAGCTAGCAGAAGACAAAAAATAATGATCAGAGCCGAGCAGAAGGAGATAGAAACATTAAAAAAATTCAACAGACCCATGAGTCAAAGACTTTTTTTTGAGAAAAACAATAAAATAGATAGACTGCTAAACTGATAAAGAAGAAAACAGAGGAAGATTCTAATAAATACACTCACAAGCAATAGGGGGATGTTACCACTGACCCCACAGAATCACAACCATCAGAGAATATTATAAACATCTCTACGCATGTGAACTAGAAAGTCTAGAAGAAATGGATTAATTCCTGGACACATACACCCTCCCAGGATGGAACCGGGAAAAACTGAATCCCTGAACAGACCAGTAATGAGTTCTGAAATTGAGGCAGTAATAAATAGTCCACCAACCCAAAAGGACCCAGGACCTGATGGATTCACAGCTGAATTTTAGAGATTTATAAGAAAGAGCTGGTAACTGTAGTACTGAAACAATTCCAAAAAACTGAGGAGGAGGGACTTCTCTATAACTCATTTTAAGAGTCCAGCATCATCCTGGTATCAAAACCTGGCAGAGAGATACAACAACATAAAAAAAAAAAGTCAGGCCAGTATTCTTGATGAACATCTAGGGAAAAATCCTCCACAAAATACTTGCAAACCAGATTCAGCAGCACAACAAAAAGCTAATATACCACAATCAAGTAGGCTTCATTCCTGGGATACAAAGTAGGTTCAACATACAAAAAAATTAATAATTTTTATTTATCACATGTTAAGAACTAAAGACAAAAATCACATGATTATCTCAATAGACACTGAAAAGGCTTTCAATAAAATTCAATACCACTTCATGTTAAAAACTCTGAATAAAGTAAATATTGAAGGAACATACCTCAAAATAATAAGAGCCATCTATGACAAACCAACAGCCAACATGATACTGAATAGGCAAAAGCTGGAAGAATTCCCGTTGAAAACAAGCACAAGATAAAGATGTCTTCTCTCAACATTCCTAGTCAACATAGTATTGGACATTCTGAGCAGGGTATTCAGGCAAGAGAAATAAAGAGCATCTAAATAGGAAGAGAGAAAGTCAAGCTATCTCTGTTTGCAGATGACATGATCCTATATCTAGAATAGTCTCACCCTAAAAGCTTCCTAAGCTGGTAAGCAACTTCAGCAAAGTCTCAGGATGCAAAATCAATGTGCAAAAATTGCTAGCATTTTTATACACCAAAACAGTCTAGCTGAAAGCCAAATCAGGATTATAATCCCATTCACAATTGCCACAAAATGAATAAAATGGTTAGAAATACAGCTAACTGGGGAGGTGAAAGATCCCTGCAAGGAAAACTACAAAACAAATGCTCAAAGAAATCAGAGATCACATAAATAAACAGAAAAACCTTCCATACTCATGGATAGGAAGAATCAATATTATTAAAATGGCCATACTGCCCAAAGCTATTTATAGATTCAATGCTATTCCCATTAAACTACCATTGACATTCTTCGCGTAACTAGAAAAAACTATTTTAAAATACGTATGAAACCAAAAAAGAGCCCAAATAGCCAAGGCAACCCTCAGCAAAAAGAACAAAGCTGGAGGCATCTTGCTACCCAACTTCAAATGATCCTACAGGACGACATTAACCAAAACACCATGGTACTGGTACAAGAGCAGACACATAGACCACTGGAACAGAATGGAGAACCCAGATATAAGGCCACACACCTATACCTATCTGATCTTTGACAAACTTGACAAAGAGAAGCAATGGGGAAAGGGTACCGAATTCAATAAATGGTGCTGGGATAACTGGCCAGCCATATGCAGAAGATTGAAACTGGACTACTTCCTTAAAGCATATATAAAAATTAACTCAACATTGAATCAAGACTTAAATATTAAACTCAAAGCTATAGAAACCCTGGAAGAAAACCTAGAAAATACCATTCAGTGGAAAAAACTGCTTTAAAGTTCATATGGAACCAAAAAAGAGCCCGCATTGCCAGACAATCCTAAGTCAAAAGAACAAAGCTGGAGGCATCACGCTACCTGACTTCAAACTATACTACAAGGCTACAGTAACCAAAACAGCATGGTACTCGTACCACAACAGAGATATAGACCAATGGAACAGAACAGAGTCCTCAGAAATAATACCACACATCTACAGCCATCTGATCTTTGAGAAACCTGAGAAAAACAAGAAATGGGGAAAGGATTCCCTATTTAAGAAATGGTGCTGGGAAAATTGGCTGGCCGTAAGTAGAAAGCTGAAACTGGATCCTTTCCTTACTCCTTATACAAAAATTAATTCAAGATGGATTAGAGACTTAGGGTTAGACCTAATACCATAAAAACCCTAGAAGAAAACCTAGGTAGTACCATTCAGGACATAGGCATGGGAAAGGACTTCATGTCTAAAACACCAAAAGCAACGGCAGCAAAAGCCAAAATTGACAAATGGGATCTAATTAAACTAAAGAGCTTTTGCACTGCAAAAGAAACTACCATCAGAGTGAACAGGCAACCTACAGAATGGGAGAAAATTTTTGCAATCTACTCATCTGACAAAGGGCTGATATCCAGAACCTACAAAGAACTCAAACAAATTTACAAGAAAAAAACAAACAACCCCATCAAAAAGTGGGCAAAGGATATGAACAGACATTTCTCAAAAGAAGACATTCATACAGCCAACAGACACATGAAAAATGCTCATCATCACTGGCCATCAGAGAAATGCAAATCAAAACCACAATGAGATACCATCTCACACCAGTTAGAATGGCAATCATTAAAAAGTCAGGCAACAACAGGTGCTGGAGAGGATGTGGAGAAATAGGAACACTTTTACACTGTTGGTGGGATTATAAACTAGTTCAACCATTGTGGAAAACAGTATGGCAATTCCTCAAGGATCTAGAACTAGATGTACCATATGACCCAGCCATCCCATTACTGGGTATATACCCAAAGGTTTATAAATCATACGGCTATAAAGACACATGCACACGTATGTTTACTGCGGCACTATACACAATAGCAAGACTTGGAATCAACCCAAATGTCCATCTGTGACAGACTGGATTAAGAAAATGTGGCACATATACACCATGGAATACTATGCAGCCATCAAAAAGGATGAGTTTGCATCCTTTGTAGGGACATGGATGCAGCTGGAAACCATCATTCTTAGCAAACTATCACAAGAACAGAAAACCAAACACCGCATGTTCTCACTCATAGGTGGGAACTGAATAATGAGATCACTTGGACACTGGAAGGGGAACATCACACACCGGGACCTATCATGGGGAGGGGGGAGGGGGGAGGGATTGCATTGGGAGTTATACCTGATATAAATGACGAATTGATGGGTGCTGACGAGTTGATGGGTGCAGCACACCAACATGGCAGAAGTATACATATGTAACAAACCTGCACGTTATGCACATGTACCCTAGAACTTAAAGCATAATTAAAAAAAAAAAAATTAGAAAAAAAAAAAAGGAAAATACCATTCAGGTCATAAACATGGGCCAAGATTTTATGATAAACCTTCCAAAAGCAATTGCAACAAAAACAAAAATTGAAAAACGGGATCTAATTAAACTAAACTCTGCACAGGAAAAAAAAAACTGTCACCAGAGTAAACAGACCATCTACTGAAGGGCAGAAAAGTTTTATAAACTTATATCCAACAAATTCTAATATTCAGAATTTATAAGCAATGTTAACAAATTTACAAGACAAAATACAAACAACCCCATTAAAAAGTGGGCAGAGGACTTAAACAGACTCTTTTCAAAAGAAGATATACATGAGGCCAACGATCATGTGAACAAAAGCTCAACATCACTAATCATAAGAGAAATGCAAATCAAAACCACAATGAGCTACCATCTAACACCAGTCAGAATGGCTGTTATTAAAAAGTAACAGATGCTGGTCAGGTTGTGGAGAATAAGGAATACTTACACACAGTTGGTGGGAGTGTAATTAGTTCAGCCATTGTGGAGGACACAGTGGCAAATCCTCAAAGACCTAAAGACCAATTGCCCCAGCAATCCCATTATAGTATGTTTTGTGAGTGTGTGTGTGTCTATATATACACACACATATACATATATATATATATCTCCAAAGGAATATAAATCATTCCATTATAAAGACACATGCACTTGCATGTTCACTGAAGTACTATTCACCATGGCAAAGACATGGAAGCAACCTAAATGTCTGTCTATGATAGACTGGATAAAGAAAATGTGGTACATATACGCCATGGAATACTATGCAGCCATAAAAAGGGAAAGATTATGTCTTTTGCAGGGACATGGATGGAGCTGGATGCCATTATCCTTAGCAAAGTAACAGAGGAGCAGTAAATCAAATTCTGCATGATATCACTTATAAGTGGGAGCTAAAGGATGAGAACGGATGGATGCATACAGGGAAACAACACACACTGAGGCCTATGGAGGGTAGATGGTAAGAGGGAGGAGAAGATAGATAAAAATAACTAATGACGACCAGGATTAATACCTGAGTGTCAAAATAATCTATAAAACAAATCCCCATAACACAAGTTTACCTATATAAAAAACCTGTATTTGTACCTGTGAACTTAAAATAAAAGTTAAAAAAGAAAATTAGAAAATAGAAGCATGAGAAAAAAATAAAATGCTAAATTACTTACTAGGAAATAGATAATACATATATAATACATTTTACTTTCTAATAAAATATGTAAATTCAGGGCTATATTTTAAAACTAACATGGTAAGTGAAATAAGCCAGTCACAGGAGGAAAAACGATGCATGATTTCACTTATGTTAGGGTCTAAAATAGTCAAACTCATAGAGGCACAGTAGAATGGTGGTTACCAGGGGCTGGAAGAAGAAATAAATGGGCAGTTGTTGTTCGACAGGCATAAAGTTTCCATTTTCTAGATGAAAGTGCTTGTGCCATCCCTCCCCCATCCCCTGGCAGTGGCTGCATGAGATGGAGAAATCTGTGCACTCGGGAGAAGAGGAGTGCAGCAATTGGGAGACTGCACTGAACTCAGTGCTGCCCTATTGAAGCATAGAGCAAAGCCATGCTGAGCTTAATCAGTGCCTGCACACAGAGGAAGTATTTGGACGAGACCTAGCCTGGGGGGTCACCCATCCCAATGGTCACAACTGAAATTTCTTGGCAGGCCTCACCACTGTGGGCCAAAGATCTCTGGGGTCCTAGGTAAACTTGAGAAGCAGTCTAGGTCACAAGGGCTGCAATTCATATGCAACTCCTACTGCCGAGGTGGGCCTAGAGACAGTTGACTTAAGGTGGCAAATGACCTAGGGAGATATCAGATTGGGTGGCTAAGGGAGTGCTTGTGTCACGCCTCCCCCAAATCCAGGTAGTACAGGTGGAAGCCACAAAAGTGACTCTTTTCTTCTGCTTGAGGGAAGGAGAGCAAAAAGTAAAGAGGACTTTGTCTTATGTCTTGGATACCAGCTCAGCCACAGTAGGATAGGGTACCAGACAGAGTCATGAGGCCTCCATTCCAGCCCTTAGCCATGGACAGTATCTCTAGACACACCTTGGGTCAAAAGGGAACCCACTGCATACAATGGAACTCCAAAATATCTGGCAGCAAACTTTTCAGTAGAAAGCATACAGCCCAGGAGAGAGTGGCATGAGACATTTAAAGTGCTGAAGGAAGAAAGTATTTTCTCTTAGAAAAGTGTATTAAGTGAAAAAAAACCTTCAAGCATGAAGAGGAAATAAAGACCCTGCCAGACAAACAAAAGCTGAAGGATTTCATCAACACCAGACCAGTTCTACAAGAAATGCTAAAGGGAATTCTTCAATATGAAAGAAAAGGAAATTAATGAGCAATAAAAATTTATCTGAAGGTATGAAACATATTGATAATAGAACACATGAAAACATAAAATATTATAACACTGTAACTGTGGTATGTAAACTACTCTTAAGTACAAAGAATAAATGATGAACCAATTCAAAATATTAATGACAATAACTTTTCAAGATATAGACAATTTAATAAGATATAAAGAGAAATGACTAAAAGTAAAAAAGTAAGGGTATGAAGTTAAAGTATAGAGTTTTTATCACTTTTTTGCATGCTTATTTATTTTGAAGTTTATGCAATCAATATAAAATTGTCATCAGTTTAAAATAATGGGATATAAGATAGTATTTGCAAGCCTCATAGTAACCTCAAATTGAAAAACTTACAACAAATACACAAAAAATAAAAAGGAAGAAATTAAATACTACCACAAAAGAAAATCTCCTTCACTGAAAGGAAGACAGGAAGGAAGGAAAGAATGAAGAGAAGACAACAAAACAACCAGAAAACAGATACCAAAATGGTACAAATATGTCCTTACTTACTTATCAATAATAACATCAACTGAAAATAGAATAAACTCTTCAATCAAAAGACATAGAGTGACTGAATGGATTAATAAATGAAACCCAATAATCTTTTGCCTACAAGAAGCACCCTTCAGTTATAAAGATACACAAAGACTGAAAATAAAGTTATGAAAATAGTATTTCAGGTAATATAAACCAAAAAAGAGCAGGCATAGCTATACTTATATCAGACAAAACAGATTTCAACGCTAAGACTACTAAAAAGAGACAAAGGAAGTCATTATATAATGTTAGCAGTGTCAGTTCAGCAAAAGGACATAATAATTGTAAATACATAATGCACACAATGTTGGAGAAGCCAGATAAATAAAGCAAATACTGTTAAGGCTAATGAAAGGGACCCCAGTACACTAATAGCTGGCAACTTCAAGACCCCCCTTTCAGCACTGGACAGATCTCTTTCTTTGTTGACAGAAACTCAACAAAGAAACCCTGAACTTCATCTTCACTATAGATCAAATGGATCTAACATATATTTTAAAAACATTTCATCGAATGGCTGCAGAATACATACTCTTTACCTCAGCACATAGTTCATTTTCAAAAGCAGGCCATATGTTGGTTATAAAACAAATCTTAAAACATTCAAAAATTTGAAAATATACTAAGCATCTTCTATGACTACAATATAATAAAACTAAAAATCAATAACCAAAAGAATTTTGTAATACACACACACATGAAAATTAAACAATATGCTCCTTAATGACCAGTGGATCAACAAAGAAACTTAAAAGAATAAAAATAAAAAATTTCTTGAAACAAATGAAAATGGAAACACAACATACCAAAACCTATGGGATATACCAAGAGCAGCACTAAGAGGCAAATTTATAGCCATAAGTTCCTACCTAAAAAAGGAATAAAAACTTCAAATAAATAACTTAATGATGCATCCTAAAGAACTAGAAAACCAAGAGCAAACAAAACTGAAAATTAGAATAATAGGTATTAGAGAAATAAATTAATTTAATATTAAGAACACAATACAAAAGATAAATGATATTTTGTTTTTCAAAAAGATAAATAAAATCAACAAACTGTTTAACAGACTAAGAAAAAATGAGAAGACCAAAATAAGTATGATCAGAAATGAAGAAAAAAAAAAAACAGACATTGTAACTGGTACCACAGAAATTCAAAGGATCTTCAGTGGCTACTATGAGCAACTTAGGCCAACAAATTGTAAACTCTAGAAAAAATGGATACATTCCTAAACACATACAACTTATCATGATTGAATCATCAAGAAATTAAAAACCTAAAAAGGCCAAAAAGAAATCATGAGATCAAAGATATAATAAAACGTTTCCCAGTACAGAAAAGTTCGGGAACCAATGGCTTCACTGCTGAATATTACCAAACATTTAATGAAAAACTAATATCCATTCTACTCACACTGTTCTGAAAAGTAGAGAAGGAGGGAGTACTTCCAAACTCATTCTACAAGGCCAGTATTACCCTAATATCAAAACTCAGTCAAAGATACATCAAAAAAGAAAACTACAGGCCAATATCTCTGATGAATATTGATGTAAAAATCTTCAACAAATAGTAGCTAAGCATATTCAACAATACATTAAAATGATCATTCACCATGACCAAGTGACATTTATGCATGGGATGCAATGATGATTCATCATACACACATCAATCAATGTGATACATCTTATCAACAAAATGAAGGACAAAAGCCATATGATCTTTTCAATCGATAGCATGTCATATAATTCAACATCCATTCATGATAAAGACCCTCAAAAACTGGTTATAGAAGAAACATACATCATCATAATAAAAGACATATATCATAGACCCACAGCTAGTATCATACTGAATGAGGAAAAACTGAAACCTTTTTCTCTAAGATTTGGAACATGACAAGGATGCCCACCATCACCAGTGTTATTCAACATTTTACAGAAAGTCCTAGCTAGAGCAATCAGACAAAATAAAGAAATAAAGGTCATCCAAATCTATATTGTTGAAATGTTCATACTACCCACAGCAATCTACAGATTCAATGCAATCCTTATTAAAATATGTATGACATTCTTCACAGAAATACAAAAAAATCCTAAAATTTATATGGAATTATAGCAGATCCAAAATAACCAAAGCTATTCTGGGAAAAATAAACAAAAATAAAAACAAATAAATTGTCAGAATCACATTACTTGATTTCAAATTATACTACAGAACTACTGTAAACACAACAACACGGTATACTACTATAGACCAATGGAACAGAACGGACAACCTTGAAACAAATGCATACACCTGCAGAGAACTAATTTGCAACAAATATGCCAAGAACATATACTGGGAAATAGACAATTTCTTCAATAAATGCTGTTGGGAAAACTGTATATCCATATGCAGAAGGAATGAAACTAGACTCATACCTCTCACCATATACAAAAATCAACACAAAATGTATTAAAGGCTTAAATCTAAGACTTAACACTATGAAACTCCTGCATGAAAACATTGGGAAAACCTCCAGGTCATTGGTCTGGGCAAAAATTTCTTGGCTGGATATCCCAGAACAGGCAATCAAAGCAAAAATGAACAAGTAGAATCACATCAAGTTAAAAAACTTCTCCACAGCAAAGAGAACTATCAACTAGTGATAAGCCAATCCACAGAATTGGAGAAAATATTTACGCAGTACCCATCAAACAAAGGATTAATAACCAAGATCTATAACAAGCTCAAACTATGCTAGAAAAAAAATCTAATAATCTGATTAAAAATGGGCAAAGGATCTTCATACACATTTCTCAAAAGAAGACATTCCTATGGCAAACAGGCATATGAAAAGGTGCTTAAATTCATGGATCATCAGAGAAATGTAAACTAAATTACAATGAGATATCATCCTAGCCCAGTTAAAATGGCTTATATGCAAAGGACAGGGTCAAGCCCAGTGTCTCACGCCTGTAATCCCAGCACTTTGGGAGGCCGAGATGGGTGGATCACCTGAGGTCAGGAGTTAGAGGCCAGCCTGGCCAACATGGTGAAACCCCATCACTACTAAAAATACAAAATTTAGCTGGGCATGGTGGCGGGTGCCTGTAATCCCAGATACTCAGGAGGCTGAGGAAAGAGACTTGCTTGAACCCGAGAGGTGGAGGTTGCAGAGAGCCGAGACCACGCCATTGCACTCCAGCCTGGGCAACAAGAGCAAAAGTCTGTCTCAAAAAAAAAAAAAAAAAAGACAGGCAGTAACAATACTGGAGAGAATGTGAAGAAAAGAGAACTCTCACATACTAGCAGTGAAAAATGTAAATTACTACAACCACTATGGATAATCGTTTGGAGGTTCTTCAAAAAACTAAACATAGAGCTACCATGTGATCCAGCAATCCCATTGCTGGGTATATACTCAAAAGGATGGAAATTAATATATTGAAAAGACATCAGTACTCCCATGTTTGTTGCAACACTGATCACAATAGGCAAGATTTGATAGCAATCTGGGTGCCCAACGACAAATGAATGGATAAAGAGAATTTGATGCATATACACAATGGAGTACCATGCAGCCATTCAAAAGATTGAGATTCTGTTATTTTTCAACATGGAGGGAACTGCAAGTCATTATGTTAAGTGAAATAAGCCAGGGACAGAAAGAATAAATAGCAGATGTTCTCACTTATTTCTGAGAGCTAAAAATCAAAACCATTTATGTCATGGAGATAGAGAGCAGAAGGGTGGTTGCCAGAGGTTGGAAGGGTTTTGAGGGGCTAGCATGAAAGTGGAGGTGGTTAGTGGGAACAAAATAAAAATAATTAGAAAGAATAAGACCAACTATATGATGACAGAACAAGGTCTCTATAATGAATAATTATTTGTGTACATTTTAAAATAACTAAAATAGTATAATTAAATTATTTGCAACACAAAGGATAAATGATTGAGGAAATGGATATCCCATTTTCCTTAATGTAGTTATTATGCATTGTTTGCCTGTTTCATAGTATCTTGTGTACCCCATTAATATGTGCATATACTATGTACTTATAAAAATTAGAAGTGAAAACATCAAAATATTTGAAATAAAAAAGCATAAAAATTACATTCATAAAACAAAATTACAGAATGTTGATAAATATACCAATAAAAATTTGCCTAAAATTTGCTTAAGTTATGTTGCTAAACAACAAAGTCTTACAGACTGGAATGGGACTAAATATAATATCCCTATCAAGTAATCCAACTTATAAAGAAAATTTAAACCTCCTAACTTGAGTGCCATCACCTACAGCTGGCTGGTTGTTCTCTGCACTAAAACTTTTTTCAGTAAAAGTGAAAAAAGGAGCAGGACAAGGTATCTAATTAAACATAGCCAGGAAGTGCTGCTCCTACTGAGACATAAATTTCAAATAAACCAATATAATTTCGATAAATCATTGGAAAGAAAATACTGAGAGTGGGTAGAGACATGATGCAGACACTGAGGCTAAAGGGTTAGAAAGAGTAATCGCATAACTTTGTGTTGGGTATTTGAATGCTAGGGCTAGTTCCAAGCCCCAAACAGCTTCTGGGCACTCTCCTCATGGACCTTTGGGTTCCTAGCTACAGGGGACCCCACATCCTCCATGGCCATTTGAGCTGGCAGGAGGACTGCCTAGGGAGTAGGCAGAGGGCTTCATCTAGTGTGCAGCCAGGGGCTTTTGTGCCTGAGGCAAATCTCGCAGAGCACAGCCACAGACACGCATCCCCCCCAGGACTCCATATCTTCCTCTCAGAAGCTGTAGCCGCAGCTAACCATCAGGCCAGGGGAAACCAGAGTGAACTTCCCAGAGGGCCTGGGGCATGTCTGTTTTGCAAACAGTCCTGTACACCAGCCCCTACCAGGGTCTCTTCTTAGATACACTGCAGAAGCATTTGCACAGTGCAGCCTCCACTGCCCAGCTTGGGTGCTTTGTTCCACTCAATTTCACTGGGAGTACATTGGATATCCCAGCACACCCAGAACTTGACTCTGAGTTTCAGGACTACCCAGCAAAGCCTGGTGGCCAGCACTTAAGCAGGGGAGGAGCCCACATTCCCTGAGCACTGAAAGGGGTGAGGCATGTGGGTATGTGGGGTGATGTGGGAATGAGGCATGTCTCCCTCCCCAGGGTCAGCCCAGAAACGCTGTGGCCTATCTCCCTACTGAATCTTCCTCCTGAGGATTAACTGTGACTCAGGATACTTAACAAAAGAAATAAAAGCACAGTGCCAGTGATGGGAGGGGGCTCTCCTGAGACCCAGGAGTGAACCTGGTGAGCAAGTCACCTTTCTCCTTACCACAGCATGGAGCATGGCTATATATGCAAGGAAATACAAAGGAGACACAGCTGAATAAGAGGCTACCCTTTGGCTTCTACTCTTAAGCACAATCTGCTGGATTGCAGCCCAAACTAAAACGCCAAAAACACTTCGCAATTATACACCCCTAAGAAAGCAATGGCAGGAATTCAGCCACAAATACAGACCCTGCGCAGAGCCTTAGCCCTCTGAAAAAATCCAGAAATGAAGCCAACCTACTATACTAAATTTACATCACAGTTAAAGGAACACCAACCCTTAAAGATGAGAAAGAATCAGCACAAGAACTCTGGCAATGTAAAAGCCAAAGTGTCCTCTTACCTCAAAAGTCCACTAGCTCCCCAGCAATGTTTCTTACCAGTCTGAAGTGACTGAAATGATAGCCATAGAATTCAGAGTCTACATGGCAAGAAAGCTCATTAAGATTCAGCAGACATTTGAACCTCAAACCAAGGAGTCAAAAGAATCCAGAAAAACAAACCAAGAGCTGAAAGACAAAATGGCCATTTTAAGAAAAAATCAAACTGAAATTCTAGAGCCTAAAAATTCACTGCAATAATTATATAATAAAATCAAAAGTATTAACAGCATAGTAGACAAAGTAGAAAAAAGAATCTCAGAGCTCAAAATAGATTCTTTGAATCAACTCAGTCAGACAGAAATAAAGAAAAAAAACTCTTTTCAATGATGAAATTCTGTAAATAAATATGCATATTGTAAGTTCCAAAGCAGCCACAAGAAGTATTTCTAAAGTAGTTATAAAGAGTGGTATAAAGAGTAACCAGGTGCATGCCACAACGCCCACCTACATTTTGTAGTTTTTGGTAGAGACAGGGGTCTGAATTCTTAAAAATCTCAAAATTCATCCACGAGGGTTGGAATTATCTTCTTCCAAACTCCTGTTAATATTGATATTTTGACTCCTCCTATGGATCACATGTTCTTAATGGCACCTAGAATGGTTAATTGTTTCCAGAGGCTTTCACTTGACTTTGTCCAGATACATCAGATTAATCACTATCTATGGCAGCTATAGCCTTATGAAATGTCTGGTTTTTTTGTTTGTTTGTTTGTTTTTTGAGACAGGGTCTTGCTCTGACCCCCAGGCTAACTGCAGTGGTGTGATTTTGGCTCAATGAAACCTCCGACTCTAGGGCTAAAGTGATCCTCCCCGCTCAGCCTCTTGAGTCGTTGAGACTATAGGACTGGGTAATTTTTTATACTTTTGTAGAGATGGGGATTTGCCATGTTGCACAGGCTGGCTTTGAACTCCTAAGCTCAAGCAATCTGTCTGCTTCAGCCTCCCAAACTGTTGGGATTACAGGTGTGAGCCACCACACTTGGCCCAAAATATATCTCTTAAATAGTACATACTGAATGTTCAAATTACTCCTTGATTCATGGGCCACATTGTTCTTGTACATCTTCATCAGAGTTCTTGGATGACTAGGTGCACTATCAATAAGCAGTAATATTTTTAAAGGAATCTTTTTCTCTGAGCAGATCTCAAGAGTAGGCTTAAAATATTCAGTAAACCATGCTATCAACAGATGTGTTCTCCTTCGGGCTTTGCTCTTCTATTTATAGAGCACAGGCAGAGTCACAATTCAGCATAATTCGTAAGGGCCCTAGGATTTTTGGAATGGTAAATGAGCATTGGCTTCTGCTGAAAGTCACCAGCTGTGCCAGCCTCTAACAAAAGGGTCAGCCTGCCCTTTGTGCATTTGAAGCCAGGCATTGAAGTCTTCTAACTATGAAAGTCCTAGATGGCATATTCTTCCTAAAGAATATAATTTTGTCTACATTGAGAATCTGTTTTTTGGTGTAGTCACCCTTATCAATTATCTTAGCTATTTCTTCTGGATAATTTACTGTAGCTTGCTTCACCAAAGAAGAGAAAGCAGAAAGGCAAGGCACCTCCCTGCAACTTATTTTGTAAGGGCACGAATACCATTCATAAGGGCTCAGCTTTTATGACTAAATAACCTCTTAGGGGCCCCACCTCCTAATACTATCATATTGGTAATTAACTTTCAACATATAAATTTTGTGAAGACACATTCAGACCATAGCAAGACCCTTATGTTCCCAGACTCAAGTCTTTAGGTGAAGCTAAATGTCTTCTCTTTTTCACTAAATATATTTCTTTCATATGATTCAGTTTCTTCTCCTGAAATTATTTCCCTAGATCTGTCCTTTAAGTTTCTTATTTTTCTTTTAATGATTTGTGTGTGTCTTTGTTCTATTTTGAGACTTTCCTTGATTTTTTAGCTCACTAACTTCAGTCTTCAATATTTAGCATCTTTTCAAAAATTTTAAATTCAAAAATTATGTTCCAAAGAAAGTTTGATATATTCTAATTACATCCTTTAAGAGTTCACTTCTTTCTCTTCCATTAATCTGTTTAAATGGGGATCATCTGTATTATGGTTATATTGCATTCCTTCTCTCATGTTACTGAGAACCTATAAATGAGTTATATTTTTCATTACTTAAGCATTGTTTTGTGTTTCCCACAAAACATTCATGAAAGTAAGAGCTTTTTAATGTGTTTTTTATCTTTTTGTTGTTGTTGTTGTTTGGAAATGGAAAACCATCTAGTGGTAGAAGGCAGTGGTTTTATGAGTCACCACTGCATGAATAGGCAAATAATTAGATAACCTGCTAAGAAGTGGGGATGAAACATTGCCACTGTTCTTTTCCCAGGTTTCTTGGAGATATAAACCAGGATCTAGAAGTTACAAAGAAAAGGATCATTTGAGCACATTCCTTAAAATAATTTTCTCTTCAATATGTATGATGGGCTGTAAGTTGATGCAATCTTTTTTAAAACCCTAAGAATTTTAGATAAAACACTGTGAAGGCAGGATGGTGGAATTCGAAAAGGAGATAAAGTAGTTTTTTATGTGCTTTATTGTATACTAATCAACCACTGACATGAGCACTGTTCTTGAACCACCATTCCATACATGCCCCCTGGATTTCCTCTTTCTGATGTTGAAACCTGGCTGCCTTTTTGCATACCTGTAGGCCCCTGTCGACCTCATGGACTGAGAACAATTCACCCAGTGCAGAAAAATTCTACCAAACTCATTTCACTGGTTTCATCAGGGATGAAAAAAAATTGCTATACGATGTACAAAAACATGTCAAACATAGAAGTTCAGATGTTATTTGAGGAATTTATAGCCTGAGGCTTCTTTTTTTTTTTTTTTGAGGCGGAGTCTTGCTCTGTCGCCCGGGCTGCAGTGCAGTGGCCGAATCTCAGCTCACTGCAAGCTCCGCCTCCTGGGTTGACGCCATTCTCCTGCCTCAGCCCGGCGGGAGCCTGAGGCTTCTTGAAAAATCCCTGAAACCTTGAGTTTTAACTCTAAAGAAAGGTGAATCTCCTCTTCTGTTGCTACTCCCTCAACTCTCATTTTACTTCAAGGAGAGGAAGACTTCTGGGTTGTCTCTGTTATGTAGATTTCAAAGAACCTATTGCCTTAGGTGGACCTACCAGGCTCTACAAGCATAATGATTCTACTTGCTGTTTCACTCCATATATGAATTTGGGAGGAAAGATGAGTTCACACTCAAAAAAAAATTTCCCATGCCATTCAAAGTGGTAGAGGATAGAAGGAGAAAGACAATAGGGAATAAACTTCTATCAGTTAAATGGCCAAATTCATCCCAATAATAATCTATGATGTTTATTTTTAAAACATAAAAATGATGTCAGGGGAAAACACCGTTATTTATGACTGAATGCAGATGTTTAAGCACTCAGTATCACTGAACCTAAATTAATGATGAGATTCAAAATACATTTTAGAGATGTTTATGATATGTAGTCTATTGTGACTGAATCTATTCATTTATACTAAAATGAAGTACTGTTCCACTAACCAATTTCCACATAAGAGCATTTTCACTGAAATCGTAATTACCTATACTGAATCTATTTGTAAATTCCACTAATAGGACAACTCTTGTTAAAGAAGAGACAGCATATGAAAAGAAAAAACATTCAAACGGATTTAATAATAGCAATGTTAATGTCATTTATATCATGTTTTCAAGGTTTTCAGGGTTTCCAACTGTAAATTTTATAATAAATATAAAACTGAGAGGGAAAAATGAATCAAGAAGATAATAAAAATGGGTTTCTATGTTCATTCTATTTATCCAGCTAAAATTTAGTTTGGCTTTCTAGGACATATTAAGCCAAACATATTTAACACTTGAGTTTGCTAATTACTATTATTATGATTATTATTTTGAGATAGAGTTTCACTCTTGTGGCCCACGCTGGAGTGCAATGGCATGATCTCAGCTCACCGCAACTTCCACCTTGTGGGTTCAAGCGATTCTCCTGCCTCAGCCTCCCAAGTGGCTGAGATTACAGACATGTGCCACCATGCCCGGCTAATTTTGTATTTTTAGTAGAGACAGGGTTTCTCCATGTTGGTTAGGCTGGTCTCAAACTCCCGACCTCAGGTGATCCACCAGCCTCGGCCTCCCAAAGTGCTGGGATTACAGGCATGAACCACCACGCCTGGCCCAATTTTGCTGATTGATTCTAAGTTTCAAACCATACCTATAGCAAAAATCACTAACGGGGCAACATTATCATTTAGAAAAAAATTCAAGGAAAGTAATATACTTGATGTCAATTGTAATTCAATGACATCGTTTTTTGTTGAAAAAGTCCTCAGTAAAGCATGAATCACAGCCATGAACTAGCCTGACAAATTTTAATCAAGTTCTCTAGTTTTGACCTCTGTGGGAATGAGCTTCATGAGGATGATGCTAAGATTCCAGAGAAGTCATGCCAGATCACTGCCAAAGTGCATTTTTGGAATAATTAATATCCTGTTGAACAAAGTTCAAAAGTCAAGTCAATTTAATAGAGAAATAATGGTTTTTTAAGCAAAGGGTTCTGGAACAATTGGATGTCCACATAAAGAAAGAAAACCTACACACACAGCTCACGGTTTTCACAAAGGTAACTCAAACTGAATTATAAATGTAAATGTAAAATTCAAAAGTATAACAGTTCTAGTAGAAAACAGAGGAGAAATCTAGATGGCCTTGAGTTTAGCAATGAGTTTTTAAGATACAACACCAAAAGCACAATCAATAAATGAAAAAAATTGATAAGTCTAGCTTCATCAAAATTAAGGAAATAAAACTTTCAAGCCCCAAACAGGAATAAGATGTTTACAAAACAAATATCTGAAAAAAGACTTTTATGCAAAACACACACAAAAAAACCTCTTAAAATTTAGAAATAAGAAAATAAACCTAATTAAGAAAAGGGTAAATGATCTGAACAGACACCTTATCAAAAAAATATATAGATGTAAACAGATGGCAAATAAGCATATTAAGATACTCAATATTATACATCACTATGAAATTGCAAAATAAAACGAGTTACCACGAGTCATTATTAGAATCATTAAAATAAAAACCTGAACAGCAACAATTGCTGGTGAGGATGTGAAGCAACCAGAACTCTCATTCACTGTGGAGAGAATGCAAACTAGTACAACCATTCTGACCACAACTTTTAGGTTCTTACAAAGCTAATCATAGTTTATCAGGCAAAAGAGCAATTGTGATTTTAGGTATTTGCCCAACTAATTTGAAAACTTCTGCTTATACAAACGTTTGTATATGAATGTTTATAGTACCTTTATTCATAATGGCAAAAATTTAAAGCAACCAAGATGTCCTTTAATATGAGAATGGATAGACAAACTATGGTACATCCATATAACATAAAGTTATTCAGTGATACAAAGAAAATAGTTTTCAAAAAAAAGACATGGATGGATCTCAAAGGCCTAGTGCTAAGTGAAAGAAATATGAGTAAAAAGGCAAGATACTTTATTATTCCAATTATATAACATTTTATAAAAGGTAAAAATACAGAGACTATAAAAAAGATCAGGATTTTTCAAGAATTTAGAGGGTGTTTAAATGTTGAGTAGGTGAAGCAAAAGAGATTTTGTTAGGGAAAAGGAACTATTCTGTATGATATTGTAGAAGTGAATTCATGACACACATTCTTGTCAAAACTCATAGAATGTTATAGCGCAAAGACTAAACTTTAATGTCTGCACATTTTTTAAAAGTCAGGATTTCTGGTCCAGCATGTAAGGCACTTCAAAGTCATTACTTCCATCCACAAGACATGAAAAAAAAGGTGAACAAATTGGAAACCAATAAAAGGGGTAACATACACATAATGTGAACATCACCAGGTAAAAAAGGAAAGAAAGAGAAGAAATATTTGAAGCAATAATGACTGAGAATTTTACAAAATTAATGACAGACACCAAGCCACAGAGTCAGTAAGCTCAGATAATACCAGGCAAAATAAATGCCAAAAATTATATAGTTAGGCATATTATACTCAAACTGCAGAAGAGCAAGGAAAGATAAGAATAGAGTTGTTTGAAAGAAGTCAGGTAGAGGGGGATCACTACATAATACAGTTAAAAAGATAAGAATTATATCAGACTTCTCTTCAGAAACCATTGACGCAATAAGAGGGAAACATTTAAAGTCATGAAAGAAAAACCCCATTAACCTAGCATTCTGTATCCAGTGGACTTAACCTTTGACAATGAAAATGAAATGAAGACTTTATCAAACAAAAGCAGGGAATTTGCCACTAGTAGACCTGACTTCAAAGAAATATCAAAAGAAGTTCTTCAGAGAGAAGGGAAATAATAGAGGTCAGAAACTCAGATGCACATAAAGAAAGGTAGAGCATTAGATGAAGAATAAATGGAGATAAAACTTTTCATTTTCTTGTCTTACTGATCTAATAGATAACAGTATATTCAACATAATAGTGAGAATTACATGGGGTGATTTTACCATATGGTTGAGAGAAATGAATGACAGCAATGTTATAAAAGACAGAAGGATGAAATTAATGATATTCTGTCATAAAGTACTCACACTACACTTGAAGCAGTATATGGTTATTTGAAAGTGGACTTTGATTAGTATAATGCGAACTACTGCAACCTCTTAAAAAGTTTTTTTAAAGTATAATTTATATGTTAAAATGTGAGAAAAAATTAGAATCATATGAAATACTCAATTAAAACCAGAAAAGGCAGAGAAATGGAAGACAACAAGGAAAAAAAGAATAAGAGGAACAAATAGAAAACAGACACAAAAATGGTTGATATTAATCCTGCAATATCTATAATCTTTTAAAATTTAATCTTACCATATGATTCAACACTCATATTTGTTATTTACCCAAATGTGGTTAAAACTTATCTTCACACAAAAACCAGCACTTGGATGTTCATAGCAGTTTTGTTCATAGTTGTCAAAATTGAAAACAATCAAGATGTTCTTCAGTAAGTGAAATAATAAATAAACTGGTACCGTCCATGCAATAAAATATCATTCAGCACAAAGAATAAACAGCCTATCAAGCGATAGGAAGACATGGAGATATTTTAAACTCATATTACTAAGTAAAAGAATCCAATCTAAAAAGACTATGTAGTGGATTATTCCAATAGTTTGACATTCTGGAAAGGGAAAATCTATGAAGACTGTAAAAATATCAATGGGTTCCAGGCTTGTAGGGAAAGGAAAGGAAAAATAGGTGGGGTACAAGGGATTTTTAGGGCAGTGAAACTATTCTGAATAATACTGTAATGCTAAATACATGACATCATTTATTTCTAAAACTCTTAGAACTGGTCAACACCAAGAGCAAACCTTAATGGGGACTTTGTGAACTTTTGAGTTATAATCATGTGTCAATGTTGGTTCATCAATTGTGATAAGTGCATTTCACTAATGTAAAATATTAATAATAGGGGAAACGTGTGTAGAGAAAGGGAGTATTGGAAGTTTTCATTGATTAAAAAAAGAGAAAAAAATGAGTAGATCATAGTGAAAGCAATGCAGATGATAAATTTACAGCACTAAATGCACACATTTAAAATAATTAAAATCTCAAATCATTAATGTAAGCTCCCACCACCAAAAAAAAAAAAAAAAAAAAAAAAAAAACTTAAAAAAAGAAGAACAAAATAAACTCAAAGTAAACATAAGGAAGGTAAAGATTACAGTGGAAATCAATAAAATTGAAACAAAAATTGTAGCAAAAATCAATGAAACTAAGAACTGGTCTTTGAAAACTGCAATACGGTGGACAAATTTCTAGCAAGAATAAGAAAGAAAGAGAAAAAGAAGACATAAATTACCAATATAAGAAATGGAATAGGGAATATCACTATAGACTCTAAAGACATCTAAAATATATGAGGGAATCCTACATATAATTCTATATATACACAATTAACAACTTAGAAAAACTGCACACCATCCTCAAAAAAATGCAAACTATCCAAACTCACTGATATAAAATAGATCATTTAAATTGTTCTAAAACTATTAAGGGCATTAAATTTAAAATTCAAAAAAAATCCAACATGAAATATCTCTAAGTTCAGATATTTTTGTTGGAGAATTCTAACAAACATTTAAAAGAAACTGACATCAATTCTACATAATATGTTGCAAAGAAGAGAAGACAGAACATGTTCTAATACATTTTATGAAATTAATATTATTGATACAAAAACAACCTAAAGACTGCACCAAAAAAATTATATACCAATATCTTTCATAGTTATAGATGGAAAAATCCTCAGCAAAATATTAGCAAATATAATTTAGCAATAAAAATGATAATTATTCACCATGCCATGTGGGATTTGCTCCAGGCATTCAAGGATGAATCAATATTTGAAAATCAGTCAATGTAATCCACCATATTAGCAGTCTAGTAAAAAGAAAATCACTGGATCATATTATTTGACATGGAAAACTTATTTGGCACAGTTTAATATTCATTTTTAATAAAACATTCAGAAATATAGAAATACATGGGAACGTCTCCAACATGATGAGACATCTGTGAAAAACATGCAGGTAACATTAAACTTCATAGCGAAAGACTTGATACTTTCCCCACTAAAACTGGAAACAAGGCAAACACATTCACTCCCAGTATTTTTAGTTAAACAGTACCAGGAGTTTCAGTTACTGCAATAAGGCAATAAAACATAGAAATCAGAGGGGAAGATTTTAAGACATAATATAGCTACAGTAATCAAGAGTGTGTGGTTATTTGTGGAAAAATGAGCACACAGATCAATGGAAAAGAACTAAGAACTCAAAAATATATGTATACAAATATGTACACCTAACTTTTTAAAGGCATAAAAGCAATTCAATGGAGGGAAAATACAGCCTTTCAACAAATAGCGTTGAAATAATTGGACATCCACAGGCAAATAAAAAAAAAACAATCTAGGCCTAAGTCTCATGCCGTCAACAAAATTAATTCAAACTGAATAACAGGCTTAAATGTAACAACTTTTAGAAAAAACAGGAGAAAATCTTTGGGACCTAGGGTTAGCCAGAATGTTTTTCGATTTGACACCAAACTTATAATCTATAAAATTTTTTTAAATGATAAATTTGACTTTGTCAAAATCTAAAAATTATGCTCTGAGAACAACCTGTCGAAAGACTAAATGTATAAGCTATATAAAGCTATATATAAGCTGTATAAAGAACTTCAAAATTCAAGACTAGGAAAAAGGAGCAGAAACACGTAGAACAAAGGCAAAAGATGTGGAGATATTTCACAGAAGAAGATATATAAATGGCATATAAGCACATGTAAAGGTGTTTGATATAAGGAAAATTGAAATTAAAATCATAAAATAAGATATATACTGCACATTTATCAGAATGGCTAGAATAAAAAATAGTGACAACTATCTTATCAACAACACCAAATATTGGCATGGATATGGGGAAACATACATTGCTGGTGGAAATGTAAAATGGTATGACCACTCTGGAAAACAGTTTGTCAAGTTTATAAAAAAAAAAAAAAAGAAAAAGAAAAGAAAAACATACAGAAATCATACAATTCAGTGATGTACCCTTGGGCACTTATCACAGAGTAATGAATTCGTGTTCAGTGAAAAAGTTCTACATAAATATTTATAACAGATGCATTCATGATAGTCAAAAACTGGAAACAACTGAGATTTGCCTTAATAGGTGAATATTTAAATATATACTATACCATTGAGCACTACTCAGCAGGAAAGAAAGAAAGAAGAAAAAAGAAAAGAAAGGAAGGAAGGAGGGAGAGAGGGAGAGCGAGAGAGAGAGAGAGAGAGAGAGAGGAAGAAGAAAGAAAAAGGAAAGAAAAAGGAAAAGAAAGGAAAGGAGAGGAGAAAGGAGAAGAGAAAGGAAAGGAGAGGAGAAAGGAAAGGAAAGGAGAAAGGAAAGGGGAAACAAAGAAAATAAAAGAAAGAAAAACTACAGATATCTAGATAAATATTCTGAGTGAAAAAATGTCAATGCCAATAACAAAAGTTTTTATACTGTATGATGTCATTTATATAACATTCCTCAAATGACAAAATTATATACAAGAAGAACTGATAAGTGGTTACCAGGGTTTAACAAGGAAGTGAGGGCAAGATGGAAGTAGATGTTTCTATAAAGGATGATGAAAGTGTTCTGCTTCTGTATCAATATCAACATTCTAGTTGTGATACTGTACTATAATTTTGAAAGATGTTACTATTGTGGAAAATTACACAGGTAAAGTGTACATGAAATCTTTCATTATTATTTCTTACTGCTTGTGTGTATCTACAGTTATCTCAAATAAAAAGTCAAATTTTAAAAAAATCAAATTTTTAAAAATAACAGTTAATTTCACCCAACATATCTAACATTTTTATTTCGAGATGTAATCAATAGAAAACATTTATGACAAGTTTTACATTTTTTGCACGAAGTCTCCAAACTCTGGTGTATATATAAACCTATAGCATAACTCAAATTGGGTACCCATTTTCCTCAGAATGCTTGATCTTCATTTAGATTTTGTACAATTTGCCATTGAAAAATTAGATTTCTATATTCAAATTATCTCAGACATACTTAAATATTTTCTAATAATTAAATCAGGTACCAAAAAGCATTTTCCTTTAATATTCATATCCACATTGCCAAATTGGCTCATAGTTTCTAGGATGTCAATTAAAATTAATACCATCCACATTTGATTCATAATGGGAAAATGTGTGATTCCATTATTGTTGATATACATTATGAAAAGTTTCAATTTTCATATAAATTTTTGCACCTTTCTAGCTAGGTTAGAAGCTTTTTCTTTTTTGAAACTTCAGTTTTAGCTCATCAAGATACGGCATATCAGTGAAATGTAAAGCACAGAATTATTAAATATTTGGCAAGTATTCTTTTTAAGAAAATCTTGAATGAAAGTTAATGGTACAGTAAATCTTTCAAAAATTCATTCAAAACTCAACCAATGAGCATTGGCAAAGACCATAAGATCGTTAAATTTTCTTTTATTCTTCTGTTTGAAGTAGCAAGATTGAAACACCAGTCTCTTGTTTTAAAATATCAATAAATCTAGATGTTTTATTTAACATAGCTGAAATATCATATACTGTAATATAAGCTCATTTTCTTAGCTAGCTGAAATTCTTCTTTAACAAGTGTAAAGATTCAAAACATAAATTTGAATTTTTTAGGATGCAAATTGATATTTCCTCTTAATTTGCAAGTACTTTGCCACAAAATATATTCAAAATGTTAATTGGGCAGTGTCTCTTCAAAAGTTTATGAACAATAATGTATATTATGAAAAAACTATGCATGGATTTCAAATTTTTTTTGCAACAAAATAAACCTGCTCTAACTTGTTACATGTCTGAATAGGATTCAGTTTGAGGTACCAAGAAATGTAAGGTATTAGCTCGAAAAGAGCTATCAAAGCAATATGAAGTTTGCTAAAATTCAAGCAAGAACAGACATCAAACTTATGTTGAAGCTTAGGGAAAAGAATGGTAAAATTACTGATGTTTTATGAAAAGTTTATAGGGGCAATGGCTCAAAAAATTAGCATTTTACAAATGGATAATTTGTTTAAACATGGGACAAGGCAATGTTGAAGATGAAGCCCACAGCAGCAGATCCTCCACAAAAATTTGCTAGGAAAGTTAATATTGCTCATGCCCTAACTGAATAGGACCGATGATTAACAGCAGAAACAATACCCAACACCATAGCATCTCAATTGGTTCAGCTTATGCAATTCTGACTGAAAAATCAAAGTTGGACAAACTTTCCACTCAATAGGTGCCAAAATCATCACACTCAAATCAGTTGAAAACAAGAGTAGAGTTTTCAATGGAGATTTTAAACAACTGGGATCAAGATTCTGAAGCATTTCTTCAACGAATTGTAAAAAAGATGAAATATGGCTTTACTAGTACAATCCTGAAGACAAAGCAGACCCAAAGCAATGGCTATTAAGTGGTAGAAGTGTTGTAGGCAAAGCAAAACAAGCCGAGAGCAAAGGTCATGGCAAAAGTTTTTTGGGGACGGTCAAGCAATTTTGCTTGAATACTTTTTGGAAGGCCAAAGAACAACAACATCCATATGTTATGAAAGCATTTTGAGAAACTTAGCTAAAGCTTTGCAGAAAATCACCCTGGAAAGCTTCACCAGAGAGTCCTTCTCCACCACAATGCTCCTACTCATTCCTGAGACCAAACAAGAGCTTTTGTTTTTTTCTCCAGTTTAAAGGAATAAGGTCTCACTGTGTTGCTCAGGGTAGTCTCGAGCTGCTGGGCTCAAGGAGTCATCCTACCACAGCCTCCCAAAATGCTTGGATTATAGGCATGAGCCACCATGGTTGGCCAAACAAGGACAATTTTTCAAGAGTTTTGATGGGAAATCATTAGGCATCCACCTTAACATCCTAATTTGAATCCTTCTGACTTTTTTTGGTTTCCTAATCTTAATATATCTTTAAATGGTACTCATTTTTCATAGGTTAATATTATAAGCAAGATTGAATTGGCATGGTTAAATTTCCAGGACTTCAGTTCTTTAGGAATGGACTAGATGGCTAGAATTATTGCTTTCAAAAGTGTCTTGATGGGTGTGATGTCTTATGCCTGTAATCCCAGCATTTTGGAAGGACGAGGCAAGTGGATCACCTGAGGTCAGGAGTTCAAGACCAGCCTCATCCAACATGGTGAAACCCTGTCTCTACTAAAATTACAAAAATTAGCCTGGCATGGTGGTGGGCACCTGTAATCCCAGCTACTGGGGAGGCTGAGATCAAAGAATCGCTTGAACCTGGGAGGCGGAGGTTGCAGTGACCTGATATCACACCACTGTACTCCAGCCTGATGACAGAGCGAGACTCCATCTCAAAAAAAAAAAAGTGCCTTGAACGTGATGGAGCTTATGTTGAGAAACAGAGTTTACATTTATAATTTTATCTTTTAATTCCATTATTCCACAAACTTTTGGAATTCCCTTGTATCACATAAAATGGTGACACCTGAGTTGAGGTTTGGCTCGCTAGGTCTTTTGGACTACTATACCGACTCCATTACTAGAAGCATACAGTAAAACAAGAAATCCATTGTCATGGTGCACTGTACCCTGTACTGACAGAAAATTCATTCCAAGCGCCCTCTTATGATTACAGTTACCCAAAAAATAGAATACACTACATGGATAGGTTATGAAGTTTTCCATAGTTGAAGTTTTCCGTTGCAGTAACAGTTTTTTGCTTGGTAAGAATCATACTTGTATTTTTTGTTGTTGTTGTTTGGTAATAATTTTTAGTAGCAAACCTAAAACCATTAATAGATCCCCCCTTTCTACCCTACTACAATACTAGTTATAGATTATGAATCTAGAGTATCAGGAAAAATATTTTCTCCATCTTTTACCTTGTGGTTGTCACAAAGTACTTATTTCTAAACATCAACCTGAGAACTAAGCTCTGATTTTTTTTATCTTGCCCAAATTCCTATCTGAGGGGTCTGGAGAGTCATGCACTACAAACCATAAATTCTCATCAGATGGATTTTATTTAACCCTATATATCATGACTTACTTTCCAATCTGACTCTGGCATAACATTATGTGACAAAGAAGAAAGTCAAAATATTTTACCCCTAATCATGTTTCGTTGCCCTGTCTTGAAATGGCCCTACAAAGCTGTCCTTCATGTGGGAAAGTTTACATCTGTAAAGAATTGTTAACATAGCTAGATCTTTTTCTTCCAGGCCCTCCCAATCCTAAAGAGATTAACTAAGAGTCTAACACCTTTTAAAGATTTGAATAGAATACATTTGTCATCTATTGTCTCTGAGGGCAGCCACTATAAGATTCAAAAGAACCTCAGTCTCCACAATCTTTTATCTTAACCTGAACATTTCCTTTCTATTGATTCCAGGTCTTTAGACAAATTCAACCAATTAACAACCAGAAAATGTTAAAATTTACCTATAGCCTAGAAGATTCCCCCCAGTTCCCTCCCTGCTTTGAGTTGTCCTGCCTTTCTGGACAAAACCAATGTATTTCTTAAATGTATATGATTGATGTCTCATGTGTCGCTAAAATGTATAACACCAAGCTGGGCCCTGACTACCTTGTGCACATGTTCTCAGGACCTCCTGAGACCTATGTCATGGGCCACGGTCATTCATATTTGGCTCAGAATAAATCTCTTCAGAAAACCAAACACCGCATGTTCTCACTCATAGGTGGGAACTGAACAATGAGATCACTTGGACTCGGAAAGGGGAACATCACACACTGGGGCCTATCATGGGGAGGGGGGAGGAGGGAGGGATTGCATTGGGGAGTTATACATGATATAAACGTTATGCACATGTACCCTAAAACTTAAAGTATAATAAAAAAAAAAGAATAAATCTCTTCACATATTTTACAGAGTCTGATTCTTTTTGTTGACAAACATAATAATAAAACTTAGAGTATTTTGTTATTAAAAAGAGTATTTTTTATTAACTGATCTTCATTTCTTTACCTATACTTGTAACAGCAGGAACATATTTGAATGTGTATTTGCTTAAGCTGCATGCCTTAAGCCTTCTAAATCCTCAGGAAAATACTTGAATAAAAAAAGAAAAAGGTATGTCTCACACTGAAAGAGACCAAATGAAATCTACAGGCAGGCAGCCCGGGCGGCGCCTTGAGCCTAGTTAGAAGTTGACCCTACAGGCAGACAGCCCGGGCGGCGCCTTGAGCCTAGTTAAATGTTGATGCCGGACCTAACCGATAATGTTATCTATAGATTTCAGATGTTGTATAGACAAGCAATGTGAAAGTCCCTGTCTTGTTCTTTTTCTGTTCTAATTACTAGTGCTTGCCATATATCTCTCAACTTCCTGAGCCCAGTATAAACATATCCCGCCATATGTCTCCCCTCCATATATCCCTCAACTTCCTGGGCTCATCCCACCATATGTCCCTACCATATATCTTTCAATTCAAAGACTACCATATATCTCAACTTTAGAAGGACACCACCTGGAAAATCCCCGATAAGAACACAGCCGTTTGTGAGAGCACGGGAACCAATAAAAAAACTGCTAAATGTATAAACTTAAAATGTTAACCAACTGTAATGCTGTAACCTAGAGAATTCCCTCGTTCCTCTGCAACTTTACAAGTCCTGTTTACATTAGGCTATAAAAGGCAAGCGCACGCATTGTTCAGGGCCCTCCTGTATGTTGTGGAACGGAGGGACCAAGTTCGAACTTGCATAAAGATCCTTGCCGCTTGGCTTTGACTCTGGACTCTGGTGGTCTTTTTCGGGGAACTAACGGTCTGGGCATAACAACACCACATCCCAGTAACTCTTAGAACTTAAATTCAATATACCAAAAAAAGGTCACCTAAGGCAATAAACATAATCTGTCTCCAAAAGCAAGGCCATAAATGAAATTGTTTTTCTTCCTCTAGTATCTCTGAGCATATTGAGACCAGGTTATGGCTCTTCAACAAAAATAATTCTGCTTTATAAAAAAGAAACAAACAAAACAAAACCTAGCGAAAGCATCAAATCCTACCTTTGTCTAGTTTTGCCTAAGCAATAACCTTTTGAGAGACAGGACTAGCTGGATTTCCTAGGCTGACTAAGAATCCCTAAGCCTAGCTGGGAAGGTGACCGCATCCACCTTTAAACATGGGGCTTGCAACTTAGCTCACACCCGACCAATCAGAGAGCTCACTAAAATGCTAATTAGGCAAAAAGAGGAGGTAAAGAAATAGCCAATCATCTATTGCCTGAGAGCACAGCGGGAAGGACAAGGATGGGGATACAAACCCAGGCACTGGAGCTGGCAATGGCAATCCCCTTTGGATTCCCTCCCTTCGCATGGTATCTCTGTTTTCACTCTATTTCACTCTATTACATTTTGCATCTGCACTCTTCTAGTCTGTGTTAGTTATGGTTCGAGCTGAGCTTTCGCTTGCCATCCACCACTGCTGTTTGCCGCTGTCTCAGACTCACCACTGACTTCCATCCCTCCGGATCTGGCAGGGTGTCCCCTGTGCTCCTGATCCAGCAAGGTGCCCATTGCCACTCCCGATTGGGCTAAAGGCTTGCCATTGTTCCTGCATGGCTAAGTGCCTGGGTTCGTCCTAATCCAGCTGAACACTAGTCACTGAGTTCCACGATTCTCTTTCATGACCCATAGCTTCTAATGGAGCTATAACACTCACCGCACGGCCACAATTCCATTCCTTGGAATCCGTGAGGCCAAGAACCCCAGGTCAGAGAGCACGAGCCTTGCCACCATCTTGGAAGTGGCCTGCTGCCATTTTGGAAGTGGCCTGCCACCATCTTGGGAGCTCTGGGAGCAAGGACCCCCGGGTAACACTTTGATTCTTAGCTATTCTACCAAAATGTAAACTATTAAGAGACATTCGCTTTCCTGGAGGTCCTTTCAAAGTCTAATTAATCAAAAAACACAAAGTAGGAACCTCTCACAGTGGCCTTTCATGAAGAGCAATCGAGTTTTAGCAAAGGCATTAGGTACTATCAGTGCTGGTTGTCTACTTGTGAGAAAGCAAAATCTAATGGAAGTAGAACAGGTTTTGGAGCCTAACATTATGTTTGTAAACTACATCACCACTGACTTCCTGACTAGCCATGCACAAAGTTATTTATGTTGTCAACATTTCAGTTTCTTCATTAATAAAACTGAGATAATAGCTAACTGAGAGAGTGTCTTTTGATGATTGAATGAATCACATACAAACAAGCAAGTGCAATACTGTCTGGAATCAAAGAGATACTAAATGAAGAGAAAATGTTATTAGTAACCTCTACTTTATTGTGGGTAGTACACATTTTAGAACCAGAAGTGTCTCCTTATTATAGGCACCAAGAGGAAATAATTGTTTCCACATTACCAATATTTTATCACCTGGAAATTCAATCTCCTTGACACATGTTCACAACCTACATGAAAGATGTCAAAGATGAACGTGAAAGATCTGGAGATTCTGGCCGGGCGCAGTGGCTCAAGCCTGTAATCCCAGCACTTTGGGAGGCCGAGATGGGCTGATCACGAGGTCAGGAGATCGAGACCATCCTGGCTAACCCTGTGAAACCCCGTCTCTACTAAAAAATACAAAAAAAACTAGCCGGGCGAGGTGGCGGGCGCCTGTAGTCCCAGCTACTCGGGAGGTTGAGGCAGGAGAATGGCGTAAACCCGGGAGGCGGAGCTTGCAGTGAGCTGAGATCCGGCCACTGCACTCCAGCCTGGGCGACAGAGTGAGACTCCGTCTCAAAAAAAAAAAAAGAAAGATCTGGAGATTCTATTGAGTGCTTTTATTAACATTCATTAGTGTTGTTTTTGTATGTAAGTTCATATTTTTAGTGACTTTCCAAATATTTAACAGGAATGTTTATCAATGCCTTCAAGTGACAAAAAGCACACATGGCCTTGGCATCTGTAGCCGATGAAGATAAACTTGCAAATTTGGGGTCTCTGAAGTTAAATATAAAATAAGCATTGGGTCCCAAGTCATGTCATGAGAAATTTAGTAAAGTCAACATCCAAACCTGCAGTAATTACTCTGTTCCAATTATTGTTGGGTATCTACAGGCTATTTTTCCTCTTTTTGAGTTTCTTTACTTTAAAACTATTGACTCTCACAGGCATAAAAAGGATCTTCTTCCTAGAATGTTTTTCTAAGTTTTCTCTGCTTATTTAAATTATGTGTTTCCTCAGTTTAATTTTCACCTCCTTGTAATAGGCTTCCTTGATAGTGTCAGGCTTCAGACCTCATAGAATGTATGGTAGTTATTGTGTGTGCCACTAGGGTTGAATTTATCATGTTCTTGTGTCTAAGCCTTCTACCCTTCAGTTGACCCAGTACCTAGCACAGGGTTCTACGAAGAGCAAATGTGCAGCACACATGCAGCACACTTTTGCTGCTGTACACAGCTGGTCTCTCATTGTTCTAGAAACAGTCATTTATTGGACATAAGAAGCAAGTGGTGGGGCTATCAGAAACTAAGGGAAGTGGGGAATGGAAAGTTGTTTAATGAGTATAAAATTTCCGTTATACAAGATACATAAGTTTGAATACCTGCTGTACAACATAGGGCCCATAGTTAATAACAGTGTGTTGTGTACTTAAACAATTGTTAAGAGAGTAGATCTTACATTAAGTATTCTTACAATAACAACAACAGGAAAACATAAAACAAAAAGGCAAAAGAAAACTTTGGAGTTCATGGATGTATTCATTACCTTGACTATGGTGACAGTTTTATTGGCACACACACATATCCAAACCCATTAAATTATATATATTAAATATGTACAGTTTTTGTATATCAATGATATCTCACAAATTGTTTTATAAAAAGGATATATTGGAATAAAAAATGTCAGGGACAGAGTTATCACATAAAAAGAGGAAGTGTCAGATTTTCTAATTTTGATATGTAAAATGCTGCCATATCTGCAGTCTGCACAAGACCTAAATAGTGATGTGCCACTCTACATATGGTCAGTAAAAGAAAAACCATAAAACAAGTAAACGAGAAAAGCCCCTTTTCAGTTTGGTACTGGTGTTGCCTCTTGAAACCTGACAGAAGGCTGTTTTTATTTTTTGCTCAAGCTGAACATTCACTGTGCCTTGATGTTACTCCCTTGGAGCACAGTCTAAGCTGACAGGACAAAGACTATAGCTCAGAAGTCTCTCTAACCTCCCACAACTCAACGTTTAACCTACTGTTTTTAAACACAGCAGTGTTCAGTGAATTCCTACTAAACCAGTGGCCTTTAATGTGCAGTACATGCCCCTCTAGGTAACAAATAATTTCCAAATGTTCAAGAGAGATGCTACATCTAGGAACATGAGTTATCTGATCCTCCACTTCCTTATGTACTCTCTAAAACTCACCTATCAGAACACCCCTCTGGTCAAGGCCTCATGCAGGTTCTGCTTTCACATGTCCACTTCAAAATTGAAATTATACTTACTCCAATTTACAAAAAGGCATCCAGCTAACATACCTGGATTCTTGCTTGAGTGCCTTAGGTTGTACTGACAGCCTCCCAAGGTGCTAAGCAAAGAGTAAATTTGGAATACCAGTGAAAGTTCCTTTAAACAAAGAATGGCAGTAGAAATCTGGTGTGTGGATTTATCTGGGGATGTTCTGAATTTAGATATATTGTGGCATGGGGTGAGATAGAAAAATACTGTTTAATGAACTTTACCTTCACATCCCAAGTATTTTCAAAGAATTCACTGGTCAGTGGAATTTTGTGAGAGCAAAACAAATAGAACACTGTTAAGAAATGTGGAAAGTGGTGGTGCTTTATTTCAGACGGGTGATAAACTGAAGGTAATGCTTTGTGCATTTTCCATCTTAGATTTAAATTTCAAGGTGAGAAGCAGTCATGGAGATGCTATTAATACACTTATCTGAATTGGAAGAAAATAAACTCAGGCATTTTCTGAAAAATAAGTCCTATTGGTTAGCAATGAATACTGTTCTGACAATTAATTTATTTGATAATAAAACTCCAAATGTTTTTGCAAATGTAGATTCAGGGAGAAGAATATTACTTGCATAATAATGAGAATTGGGCTTCTAGTGTATCCATCACCCAAATATACACAGTAGGTAATTTTTCAACTCTCATCCCACTCCCCTAACTTTGGAGCCTCCAGAGTCTATTTTCTTCATTTTTAGGTTCATGTGTACCATTTGTTTATCTCCCACTTAGAAATGAGAATAAGTAATATTTTATTTTCTGCTTCTGTGGTAGCTCACTTTGGATAACGGCTTCCAACTCCATCCACGTTGATGCAAGAGACATGATTTCATTATTTTGTATGACTGTACGGTATTCTATGGTGTACATGTGCCACATGTTCTTTATCCAATCAACACTTGGTGGACATGTAGGTAGGTTCCATGACATTGTAAATAGTGCCACAATAAACATACAAGTGTAGGTTTATTTTTTTATTTAATAAGTTCTTTTCCTTTGGGTAGATACCCAGTAGTTGGATTTCTTGGTCACGTAGTAGTTCTACTTTTGTTCCTTAAGGTATCTCCATACTGTTTTCTTTCTTTTTCTTTTCTTTTCTTTTTTTTTTTTTTTTGAGACGGAGTCTTGTTCTGTCACCAGGCTGGAGTGTAGTGGCACGATCTCGGCTCACTGCAACCTCCGCCTCCCAGGTTCAAGCGATTCTCCTGCCTCAGTCTCCTGAGTAGCTGGGACTACAGGCACACACCACCACGCCCAGCTAATTTTTGTATTTTTAGTAGAGACAGGGTTTCACCATGTTGGCTAGGATGGTCTCTATCTCTTGACCTCGTGATCCACCTGCCTCACCCTTCCAAATTGCTGGCATTACAGGCGTGAGCCACCAAGCCCAGCCTTCCATACTGTTTTTCAAAGAGGTTAGACTAATTTACATTTTTACCAACAGTGTATGAACATACCCTTTTCTCCACATCCACACTAACATTTATTGTGTTTTAACTTTTTAATAAAAGTCATTTAGACTGGTGTGAAATGTCATTGTAGCATGGTTTTAATTTGCATTCCTCTGATTATTAGTGATGTAGAATATTTTTTCATGTGTTGTTGACTACCTGTTATTTCTTCTCTTGAGAAATGTCTGTTAATAATCTTCACCACTTTTTAACAAGATTATTGTGTTTATTCATTGTCATTGTGTGTTTTAAGTTCCTTGTAGATGCTATATATTATTCCTTGTTGAAGGCATAATTTATAAATGTTTTCTTCCATTCTGTAGGCTGTCTGCCTATCCTGTTGATTATCCTTCTTTTGCTGTGCAGAAAAATCTTAGTTTTGTTAAGTTTTATTAAGTCCCATTATTCATCATAAATTTGTTGCCTAGGCCAATATCCACAAGATCCCTAAAATAATTTTTTCTAGTATAAGTTTCAGGTTTTACATTTAGGTCTTTAATTCATCTTGAGATAATTTTTTTTATATGTTGAATGACAGAGGTCCAATTTCTTTCTTCTGCATATGTCTAGCCAGTTTTCCCAGTACTATTTATGACATAGGGTGTCTTATCCCAATTGTTTATTTTTGTTGACTTTATTGAAAATCAGTTGATTGGGCCGGGCGCGGTGGCTCAAGCCTGTAATCCCAGCACTTTGGGAGGCCGAGACGGGTGAATCATGAGGTCAGGAGATAGAGACCATCCTGGCTAACACGGTGAAACCCCATCTCTACTAAAAAATACAAAAAACAAGCCGGGCGGGGTGGCGGGCGCCTGTAGTCCCAGCTGCTCGGGAGGCTGAGGCAGGAGAATGGCATGAACCCGGGAGGCAGAGCTTGCAGTGAGCTGAGATCCGCCACTGCACTCCAGCCTGGGTGACAGAGCGAGACTCCGTCTCAAAAAAAAAAAAAAAAAAAAAAAAAAAAAAAAAAAAAAAAAGAAAATCAGTTGATTGTAGGTATGTGGCTTTATTTCTGGGTTCTCTATTTGTACCACTGAATTATGTGACTATTTTTGTATCAGTATCATGCTGTTTTAGTTATTGTAGCCTAATAGTATAATTTGAAGTCATGCAATCTGATGTGTTGTTCTTTTTGCTTAGGATTTCTTTGAATATTCAGGTTTTTTTGTTCCATACGAAGTTTAGAATTTTTTATAATATTTCTGTGAAAATGACACTGGTTATATGATAGAAATTGTATTGAATGTGCAGATTTATTGGATAATATGGTCATTTAAATGATATTGAGTTTTCCAGTCCATGAGCATGGAATGTTTTCTCATTTATTTGTGTCATTTACAATCTCTTTCATGAGTGTTTTGCAGTTCTTTTTTAAAGATACTTGATCTTTTTGGTTAAATGTATCCTAGGTATTTTATATTTTTGTGGCTATTGTAAAAGAGACTCAGTTCTTAATCTGGTTCTCAGTTTGAATGTCGTTGATGAATAGAAACGTTATTTCTTTTTTTAAAATTTAACCTTTATTTTAAGTTCAGGGGTACATGTCCAGGTTTGTTATATAGGTAAACTTGTATCATGGGGGAGGGTTTGTTATACAGATTACTTTTTCACCGAGGTATTAAGCCTAGTACCTAATAGTTACTTTTCCTAATCCTCTGTATTCTCCCATCCTCTACCCTCTGATAGGCCCCGGTGTGTGTTGCTCCCCTCTATATGCTTTCTCATCATTTAGCTCCCACTTATAAGTAAGGGCATGCAGTATTTGGTTTTCTGTTCCTGCGTTAGTTTGCTACGGATAATGGCCTCCAGCTCCATCCATGTTCCAGCAAAGGACATGATCTCATTCCTTTTTTATGACTGCATAGTAATCCATGGTGTATATGTACCACATTTTCTTTATCTAGTCTACCATTGATGGGCATTTAGGTTGATTCCTTGTCTTTGCTATTGTGAATAGTACTTCAATGAAATATGGGGGCATGTGTGTTTTTAATAGAACAATTTATATTCCTTTGGGTATATACACAGTAATGGGATTTCTGGGTTGAATGGTATTTCTGTTTTAGATCTTTAAGGAATTGCCACACTGTCTTCCACAATGCTTGAACCAATTTACATTTCCACCAACAGTGTATAAGCTACTGGTTTGTATACATTGATTTTGTATCCTGAGACTTTACTGAATTCATTAATTAGATCAGGGAGTCTTCTGGAAGAGTCTTTAGGGTTTTCTAAGTATACAATCAAGTTGTCAGGTAATAGTGATAATTCGACAGCAAGTGAATAGTCTTAAATAACACACAATGGAACTCCTATATGTACGGCATCCGACTTTTCAGTGGAAAGCTTACAGGCCAGGAGAGAACAGCATGATCTTTTTATAATGTTGAAGAAAAACAATTATATCCTAGAGAGGGATATCCAGTGAAATATCCTTCAAACATAAATAAAATAAAAATATTCCCAGACACCAACACCAGACGTCCTAAAAGAATGCTAAAGATAATTCTTCAATCAGAAAGAAAAAAAAAAAAAATTTAATGAGCAATAAGAAATCATGTGAGGGTACAAAATTCACTAGCTAAAATAAGTACACACAAAAAATACAGACGATTATAACACTGTAGTTGGGATATGTAAACTATTCCTTTTTTTTGAGACAGAGTCTGGCTCTGTCACCCAGGCTGGAGTGCAGTGGCATCATCTCGGCTCACTGCAAGCTCCGCCTCCTGGGTTCATGCCATTCTCCTGCGGAAGCCTCCTGAGTAGCTGTAACGATAGGCGCCTGCCACCACGCCCGGCTAATTTTCTGTATTTTTTAGTAGAGACAGGGTTTCACCATGTTAGCCAGGATGGTCTCGATTTCCTGACCTGGTGATCCGCCCGCCTCAGCCTTCCAAAGTGCTAGGATTAGAGGCATGAGCCACCATGCCCAGTGGGGCATGTAAACTTTTCTTAAGTAGAAAGACAAAAAGATAAACCAAAGAATAATGACAACTGCGACAACTTTTCAAGACATAGTATAATAAAGTATATATAGAAAGAACAAAATGTTTAAAATGGTGGGGGAACTTAAACTGTAGAGTTTTTATTCGATTTCTTTTTGTTTATTCAGTTGTTTATGCAGTCAGTGTTAAGTTGTTATCAGTTTAGAACAATGAGTTATAAGTTAGTATTTGCAAGCCTCAAGGTAATGACAAGTCAAAATCACAATGGATGAACATACAAAAAAAAATTCACTAAATCATACTACAAAACAACATCACTTTAACTTAAAGAAGACAGGAAGGAAAGAAAAAAGACAATACAGCAAAACAACTGGAAAACAAATAATAAAATAGCAATAGTAAGTCCTTACTTATCATCAATAATATTATTGAATGTAAATAGACTAAACCCTTCAATGAAAAGACATAGAGTGGACGGGCACGGTGGCTCACGCCTGTAATCCCAGCACTTTGAGAGCCTGAGGAGGGCGGATGATGAGGTCAGGAGATTGAGACCATCCTGGCCAAAATGGTGAAATCCCGTCTCTACCAAAAATATAAAAATTAGCTGGGTGTGGCAGCTCGTGCCTTTAGTCCCAGCTACTTGGGAGGCTGAGGCAGAAGAATCGGTTGAACCCAGGAGGCAGAGGTTGTAGTAAGTCGAGATCATCCCACTGCACTCCAGCCTGGCGACAGAACGAGACTACATAGAGTGGCTGAGGGATGATAAAAGCAAGATCCAAAAATTGATTGCTTACAAGTAATACATTTTACTTATAAAGACAAACGTACTGAAAATAAAGGAATGGAAAAAATATATTCCATGACATGGAAATCAAAGCAAAGCAAGATTAGCTGTACTTCTATCAGAAAAAAATAGATTTCAAGAAAAAACAGTGTAATAAAATACAAAGAAGGTGATTATATAATCATAAAGGGGTCAACTCAACAAGAGGATATAACAATTTTAAATATATACACCCAGCACTAGAGCAAACATACATATATATTTTCTCCAGTGTTGGGTGTGTGTGTGTGTGTGTGTGTATACATATATATATAGAGAGAGCAACATATATATAGTAATATATTTAAATATATATTATTTATGTATTATGTGTTATATGTAATACATATATTGTTATAAATATCATTTATATAATTATATAATATTCACATATTATGATATACCTAATATAAATTTACTATATATAAATTTATGTACTATATATGTACAATATTAATTTACCAGATATTTGCATATGTTGTTAATAATATATAGTAAATATTATTAGAGCTATAGTGATAGACCCTAATACAATAAGAGCTGTAGACTTCAGCACCCTACTTTTAGCACTAGCCAAATCATCCAGAGAGAAAACTGACAAACAAACATCAGACTTAATCTGCACTCTAGATCAAATGTGCCCAAAACATAGTTACACTACGTTTGATTCATCACCCACAGAATCCACTTTCTTCTCAGCACATGGGTTAGTTTAAAGGAAAGACCACGGTAGGTGAAAAAAAAAGTCTTAAAACATTCAAAACTTGAAATAATATCAACTACCTATCTGATTACAATGAAATAAAAGTAGAAATCAATAATAAGATGAACTTTGGAAACCATAAAAACACATGAAATTTAAACAATGTGCTCCTGAGTGACCAGTTGGTCAATGAAGAAATTAAGAAGAAAATTGAATAATTTCTTGAAAAATGATATATGGACACACATTATACCAAAATCTATGGGATACAATGAAAGTGATATGGAAAGGGAGATTTATAGCTATAAAATCCAGTATTAAAAAGAAGAAAAACGTATAAGAAATAACCTAACAATGCATCTTAAAGAACTAGGAAAGCAAGCACAAAAAATACCCAGAGTTAATAGAAATTAAAATATCAAAGCAGAAATAAATTAAATTGAAACAAATAAATAGAAAAGACAATGGACAAAAAGTATGGCATTTTTGAAAAGATAAACAAAATTCATGAACCTTTAGCCAGACAAACTAAGGAAAAAAGAAAGAAGACCCAAATAAGTAAAATCAGAGATGAAAAAGGAAACAATATAACTGATACCACAAAAATTCAAAGGATCATTAGTGGCTACTATATGCCAATAAAATAGAAAATCAACAATAAATAAATACAATTATAGATGCCTAAAACCTATCAAGATTAAATAATAAAGAAATCTAAAACATGAAGAGACCAATAGCAAGTAATGAGATCAAAGCCACAATAAAAAGCCTCCCAGCAAAGAAAAGCTGGACCTAATGACTTCACTGTTAATTTCTACCAATTATCTAGAGAAGACCTAATAGCAATCCTTCTCAAACTATTCCAGAAAATAGAGCAGGAAGGAACACTTTGACTCATTCTATGAGGCCATTATTACCCTGATATCAAAATGAGACAAAGGCAAACCAGAAAAAGAAAACTACAGGCCAATATCTCTGATGAATATTGATGCAGAAATTCTCAACGAAATACTAGCACAATGAATTCAACAATACATTAACAAAATTATCCTTCATGAACAAGGGGGATTTATCCTAGGGATGAAAGGATGATTCAATATATGCAAATCAACCAATGTGACACATCATATCAACAGAGTGAAGGGCAAAAGCCCTATGATTATTTCAACTGATTAGGAAAAAGCATTGATAGAATTAAACATCCCTTCATAATTAAAACCATCAAAATAGTGGTGATAGAGGGACATACATAAACATTTAAAAAAGCCATATAAGACAGACCAACAGCTAGTATCATACTGAATGTAGAAAAACTCAAAGCCCCTTCCTCTAAGATCTGGAACACAACCAGGTTGCCCACTGTCACTACTGTTATTCAACATAGTGCTGGAAGACCTAGCAAGAGAAGTCAGACAAGAGAAAGATTTAAAGGGCATCCAAATTTGAATGGAAGAAGTAAAATTATAATTGTTTGCAGATGGTATGTTCTTATATTTAGAAAAGCCTCAATAATCTAGAAAACATTTTAAGAACTGATAAATTCAGAAAAGTTACATGTTACAAAATCAGCATACAAAAATCAGTAGCATTTCTATATGCCGACAGTGAACAAATAAAATAAAATGAAATACCTAAAAATTAACCAAATAAGTAAAAGATTTCTAAAATGAAAACTATAAAACACTGATGCAAGAAATTAAAGAGGACAAGAAAATGGAAAGATATTTTGTGTTCTTGGATTGGAAGAATCAGTATTATTAAAATGTTCAATCTACAGATTCCTTGCAATCCCTATCAACATACCAATGAAATTTTTCACAGCAGTAGAAAAAACAATTCTAAAATTGATACAGAACCACAAAACACCCGGAATAGCCAAATTCTCCTGAGCAAAAAACCAAAACTGGAAAAAGTCACATTACCTGACCTCAAAGAAATGGCAGAGCTATAGTAACCAAAAAAGCATGACACTTGCATAAAGTCAGAAACAACTCAGAAATAAATTCATATCAGCACTGAATTCATTTTTTAAAAAAGTTGCCAAAACATTCATTGAGGAAAAGAGTGTTTCTTCAATAAATGGTGCTGAGAGAACTGAATATTCATATGCGAAAGAGTGAAACTAGACTTCTTTCTCTCACCAGACACAAAAATCAAACGAAATTGAGTAAAAGTTAAGTCTAAGTTCTTATACTATGAAACTACTAAAAAGAATCCATTGGAGAATTGAATTGTGCGAAGATTTCTTGTGTAATACCCCACATGCACAAGTGACCAAAACAAAAATTGACAAATGGGATCCCGTCAAGTGAAAAAGCTTTTGCACAGCAAAGAAAACAATCAACAGTGTGACAGGACAACCCAGACAATGAGAAAAAAACATCTGCAAATCACCCATCTGCCATGGGATAAAAACCGGAATATGTAAAGAGCTCAAACAACTCTTTAGGAAACAATCCAATAATCTCATTTAAAAATGGGGTAAAAAGATGAATAGACATTTCTGAAAGGAAGACATACAAATGGCAAACAGATATATGAAAAGGCACTCAAGATCACTGATCATCAGAGAAATGCAAATCAAAACTACAATGAGAAATCATCGCACCCTAGTTAAAATGGTTCATATCCAAAAGACAGGCAATAACGATTGCTGGTAAGGATGTGGAGAAAAGGGAATCCTTGCACATGGTTGGTGGGAATGTAAATTAGTATAACCTCTATGAAGAACACTTTGGAGGGTCCTCAAAAACAAGAGCTATCATATGATCCAATAATCCCACTGCTACGTATATACCCAAAAGAAATGAAATCAATATATCAAAGAGATATCTTCATTCCCATGTTTATTGCAGCACTATTCACAAAGGCCAGGGTTTGGAAGTAATCTAAATACCCATAAACAGATGAATGGATAAAGAAAATATGGTCCATATATACTGTGGGGCACTATTCAGCAATGAAAAAGAATGAGAATCTATCATTTGCAGCAACATGGACGGAACTGGAGGTCATTATGTTAAGTGAAATAAGCCAGGCAAAGAAAGACAAGTTTTGCATATTTTTACTCATTTGGGGAAAGTAGAAATAAAAACAATTGAACTCATAAAGATAGAGACTAGAAGGATGGTTACCAGAGGCTAGGAAGGATAAATGCGGGGTGGGAGGGAGTGGAGAAAATGTGAATGGTTAGTGGGTACAAAATAAATGGGAAGAATGAATAAGACCTAGTATTTGATAGCACAACAGCATGACTATAGTAATAATAATTAATTGTACTTTAATTGTACTTTATAAGATAACTAAAATAATATAATTGGACTACTATCCTAAGTCCATCCCTTGTCACACTGGCACTCATACATATCTCCTTAAACCATATTTAATTATCCAAATAAAATGAAAAAAACAATGTGTATTTCTTATTCCAAAAGTGTTATTCTGCCTAATGTAAAACAAATATCTTTTCTACAACTAAAAATGCATAAAAGCCATCTCAGGAGGTGAGGTACTTGAATCATATTTACTTTTCTCCATGATATTCAATAACTTATATACTCTGATGCAATATTAACAATACCTTAATATTCATATAAAATCAATACATCTTATGGTATAAGACAAGGGAATAAGAGAGAAAACAAGGACATTTGCTATATATGTATACACACACACACACACACACCACACACACACATATATTAGAATGGGTTGTTAGCCAAATAGAAAGAAACAGTCATGACAATTATAGTCCTCGATTATGTAACTGATCACATGATTGTGGCTTTTATTTATTTATTTATTTATTTATTTATTTATTTAGAGATGGAGTCTCACACTGTTGCCTGAGCTGGAGTGCAGTGGTGCGATCTTGTCTCACTGTAACCTTCGCCTCCTGGGTTCCAGCAAGTCTCTTGCCTCAGCCTCCTGAGTAGCTGGGATTACAGGCACCTGCCACCACGACCAGCTAATTTTTTTTTTTCTTTTTTCTTTTGTATTTTCAGTAGAGATGGGTTTCACCATGTTGGCCAGGATGGTCTCGAACTCCTGACCTTGTGATTCACCTGCGTTGGCCACCCAAAATGCTGGGATTACAGGCAGGAGCCACTGCGCCCGGCCATGGCTGGTATTTATACCTACTTTTTTATACTACTCATTCTGTGTTACCTTTGCCTTCAGTAAGCACATTAGCTGTTCATGGTTTATTACCTGGCAGGGTGACCCACACCTTTATTCCTAAAGGATCTGGGACATTCATAGTCCTGCCTGGGTTGGGTTGCTCTGCTTTATAATGACCTTAATCACAGGACATGGTAATATTAAGAGATGCCTTAAGAGGTCTCCTGTATTCCAAACAAATTCTTCCTTATTTCTGTTGTGGAACAGTAGTATAATTTCCCTTGTTCATCAAGATCAACCACTTCAGCCAACACCATAACTCCTTTCTTGGCCTATTGACTCAAAGACATGAGAGGTCCAATGTGGCTGGGTGTCAATCTCCTAGTTCAGTGGAATCTTGGTTGTGTCTCCTGGTGGAAGCTTTTCTCCCTCTAGCACTAAGACCTTTATGCTAGCAAAGCATAAAGTCATGGGAACAGGAAATACAATTTCTGCTAGTGGGTGACTAGGGGTAATGGTGACTGGTGCCAATCTTTCTTTTACCCCTTGATTCCTGAACCAATAAATCCTGGCTATTAAAAAAATAGCACCATGTATTGGAAGCTGCTTCAGATTATAGATAGTCTTCTGGGGAATCTTGCTCCAGCCCTGCAAAGTATTGCCAACTAGCTGACACTGTAACTGAGCCTTCAAAAAGCCATTTTGTCATTTTATCAAACCAGAAATTTTAGGATAATGAGAAGCATAGCAAGACCAGCATATTCCATGAACATGGGTCAATTGTTGTTCCAAACCATTGGCCACAGTCCATGAATTAATATGTAATTATGTATCTGGCCCTTCCTCCTTTCAAGAAAAGTGATCAACCATTTGTACTGTTCAAATTTCTGCCCACTGTGGGAATTCCCTCTTACAATTGTCCTTCAGGGGTATCCCAGTAAGGGGCTGTAGTGTTGCAGCTGTTCACTTTGAGTTGGTACCTACACATCATGCAAAACTATTCACTAACATGACCTGAATTTTTTATTCCAGCCTTACAGCAGGACCTTAAAGGAGTGCTAAACATGAAATAAAAAGAATAGCACCTAGAAGACAATAGCAACTAGGAAAAAAAAAAAAAAATCAACAAAACTAACCCCAAAGCTAGCAGAAGAAAATAAATGACTAAAATTAGAGAAGAACTTTCTAAATTTGTGATACAAAAATCCACACAGAAGATCATTGAAAGTAAAGTTGACTGAAAAAATAAACAAGATGAATAGACCACGAGCTAGATTAACAAAGAAAAAAAAAGAGAGAAGATCCAACTAAGGACAACCAGAAATGACGAAGATGACATTACAACTGATCCCACAGAAATACAAAAGATCTGCAGCGAATACTATAAACAACTCTTTGCACGCAAATTAGACAGCATAGAGGAAATAAATAAATTCCTGCAAACGTACAATCTCTCAAGATTGAATCAGGAAGAGATTGAAGCCCTGAATAGACCAATATCAAACTCTGAAATGGAATCATCAATAAAATACCTATTGACCCAAAAAAAGCCCTGGTCAGATGAATTCACAGCAGAATTCTATCAGTCCTATAAACAAAAACTGGTATCAATTCTACTGAAACTATTCCAAAAAATGGAGAGGAGGGACCCCTCCCTAATACATTCTATGAAGCCAGCATCAGCCTAATACCAAAATCTGGCATGGACATGATTAAAAAAATACAGTATCAGGCCAATATCCATAATGAACATATTCACAAAAATCATCAACAAAATACTAGCAAATAGAATCCAACAGCAAATCAAAAATTCAATTCACCGCCATCAAGTAGGCTTTATTCCTTGGATGCAAGATTGGCTCATCATACATACATCAATAACTATGGTTAACCATATAAACATAATTAAAAGCAAAAACCATATGATCATCTCAATAGATACAGAAAAAAACATTTGATAAAATCTAACAGCCCTTCATGATAAAAATCCTCAACAGAATAGGCATCAAATAAATATACCTCAAAATAATAAGAGCCATGTATGACAACCCACAGCCAACATCATACTGAACAAGTAAAACCTAGAATCATTTCCCCTGAGAACTGAAACAAGACAAGGATGCCCACTCACTTTTTTTTATTTATATGCATTTTGTTTCTTTCTCTTGCCTCACTGCTTTGGCTAGGACTTCCAGTAGTATGTTGAATATAAATAAAAAAAGAAGAAGTCAAACTATGTCTCTTTACAGCCAATATGATTCTATGCCTAGAAAACCCTAAAGGCTCCTAGAATTAATAAATAACTTTAGTAATCTTTCAGAATACACAATCAAGTAGGCTTTATCATACAGGCTGAGAGTCAAATAAAGAACACGATACCATTTACAATAGCTGCAGAGAAAACTAAATATCTAGCAATAGAGCTAATCAAGGAAGTTAAAAACATCTAAAAGGATAACTACAAAATACTGCTTAAAGAAATGAGAGATAACACAAATACATGAAAAAACATTCTATTCTTACGGATTGGAAGAATCAATATTGTTAAAATGGCCATACTGCCCAGAGTGATTTACAGAAATGACAGTATTCTTAAAACTACCTATAACATTCTTCACAGAAATACAAAAATAAAAACTATTCTAAAATTCACATGGAACGAGAAAAGAGCCCAAATAGCCAAAGTAATCCTAAGCAAATAGAAATAAAAGCTGGAGGCATCACACTACCTAACTTCAAACTATTCTATAAGGTTACAGTAACCAAAATAGCATGGTACTGATCCAAAAAAGATACAAAGACCAATGGAGCAGAATACAAAACTCAGAAATCGCCAGGCACAGTGGCTCATCCCTGCAATCCCAGCACTTCGGGAGGCCAAGACAGGCAGATCACGAGGTCAGGAGTTTGAGAACACCCTGGCCAATATGGCGAAACCCTGTCTCTACTAAAAATACAAAATTAGCCAGGCATGGTGACATATGCCTGTAGTCCCAGCTACTCTGGAGGCTGAGGCAGAACAACTGCTTGAACCTGGGAGGCAGAGATTGCAGTGAGCTGAGATCACACCACTGCACTCCAGCCTGGGTGACAGAGTGAGACTCGATCTCAAAAAATAAATAAAAACAAAACAAAACACCTTAGAATTAAAGCCGCATACTTATAACTATCTGATCTTTGAAAAAGCTGACAAAATCAAGCAATGGGGAAAGGACTCTGTATGCAATATATGGTGCTGGGATAACTGGCAAGTCACATTCAGTAGAATAAAACTAGACCCTTCCCTTTCATCATATACAAAAATTAACTCAAAGATTAAACTTTTTAAATGTAACACCTCAAACTATAAAAATCCTAGAAGAAAACCTAGGAAATAACCTTCCCAACGTTGCCTTGGCAACCAATTTTTGGCTATGTCCTTAAAAACAATTGCAACAACAAAAAATGGACAACTGGAACCTAGTTACACTACAGACGTGCACAGCAAAAGAAACTATCAACAAAGTAAACAAATAACCTACAGAATGGGAGAAAATACTCAAAAATCATGCCATCTGACAAAGATTTACTATTCACAATATCTAAGAAACTTAAGCAAATCAAGTAAGAAATAACCCTGTTAAAAAATGAGTGAAGAACATGAACAGACACTCCTCAAAAAAAGACATACCAGTGGCCGTCAATGAAAAGAGTCAAACTGTAAAATATTTGAAGAGATTTATTGTAAGCCAAATATGGGTGATCATGGCCTGTGACACAGCCCTCAGGAGATCCTGAGAACATGTGCCCAAGGTGGTTGGTGTGCGGCTTGTAGGTAGGCATGAGACAACAATCAAATACATTTAAGATATACGTTGGCTTGGTCTAGAAATGTGGGTCAACTTGAAGCAGGAGCTGCTGGTTACAGGTAGATTTAAAAATTTTTCAAATGGCAATTGGCTGAAAGAGTTGTTATCAATAGAAAAAGAAAAAAATGTCTGGGTTTCAACAAGAGGTTGTGGAGACCAAAGTTTTAGCATGCAGATGGAGCCTCCAGGTAGCAGGCTTCAGAGGAAATAGATTGCAAATGTTTATCAGACTTTAAGTCTCTGTCGATGTTAAAGCCAGAGAGGTATAATGAGACATGTTGGTCCCCTACTTCCTGTCATGGTCTGAACCAGTCTTTCAGGTTAAATTTTAGAGTGCCCTGGTCTATGAAGAAGTCCATTCAGATGGTTGGGGGGGCCTTAGAATTTTATTTTTGGTTTACACTCTCTCCCTTCTGGCCAAGATTTGCCAGAGGCAACATCAATAGACAGGAAATCTCTATTTTGTCCTATAGTATTGCTGGGGTGGCATGGCTGCCTGCCCCATGTCCATTTTGTCCCTTGGTGGGACTCCCTATGGCCGAGGGACTTAAAAGTCAAAAGACATACAGCCAATCAAATGTTCTAGGTCAGATAGGAATGGATGTGGACAGGCATTCATTACCCATTAAAATTATTATTATTTTAAGTAAAAAAAATAAAAATAAAAAAAATAAAAATAAAAACCAAAGGCAAAAAGTGACTTATCTATAATTCTATGCATTGAGCTTGCATAATTCTATGCATAAGCTTCGTTTTAGTTACAGACTTATATAGCAATTAGCCATACAAAACATAAACCTTGTTCTAAAAAAGAATTTTTAAAAAAATATATCTGTCTTTACAACTCATAACTGGGAGTATTATACCCAAGGGGTTTTTTTGTTTTTGTTTTTTTTGTTTTCACGAAGTATCTTTATCCTGTCAGCAAATATTTTATTTTCATTCTACAGGATGCAGAAAATTCTTTATGGTTGGGTTGGATGCAAACGTGACTGATAATAACTTCACAGGCAAAGCATCTTTGTACCCCTCCTTGATTTAGAGAGTCTGACTTTAACCTAACTCTATCCCTCAAAACCAGCCCTTACCATCTCAAATGCCCACCTCTTCTTAAACAGTCCCTGGGCATAGAGGAAGGGTGTTTGTATAGTTTTAGCAACAAAGCCTTTGCAGCAAAAAAAAAAAAAAAAAAAGAAACAGGTATGTCCCAGTGGGGTGCCACATGAGAAATGTCTGCATGTCTGGGCTTCAGAATACCATGACTTTGGTTTCCTGGGAAGTAAAACAAGATGAAATAAATACATTAATACTTTGAAAATCAAAAGAATATTTTTTATATTTGCATGTTAGAACAGAAAAAGGAGCCCATTCCATCAGGGCACCAACTAAAGATATAAAGAAAGATTAAAACCTGGTACTCTTTAGAGGATGATTGTAGCCAAGAAATAGTTCATGATTCGAACTGCACTCAAAAAACACAAAAGGTAGGCCTGTAATCTAGTATCAAGTATTATACTTTTCTCTCTCGCTTTTGAGCTCTCCCTTCTTATTAAAGAGAAATTATAGTAAGAACAATTTGTGTACAAAATATATATAAGCTTATTATACTTGTCTGATTATTTGTATAAAATGCAGCAAGAATTTATTAGCCATATAAACTCCTTTTAATTTGGCTTTGCTGGAACTTTACCTAAAAATATGCTGTTTTAGTCAAAGTCTTGATAAAATAACCAGTGCCTCCAATTGTTCTGTTTTAAAAGACTCTTACTAAACTTATGAAAATAACTGTTTCAGAGTTGTTTAAACCAGAGCGACTCCATCTTGAATAGGGGCTGGGTAAAATAAGGCTGAGACATATGGGGCTGCACTCCCAGGAGGTTAGGCATTTTAAGTCACAGGATGAGATAAGAGGTTGGCACAAGATACAGGTGATAAAGGCCTTGCTGATAAAACAGGTTGTGGTAAAGAAGCTGGCCAAATCCCGCCAAAACCAAGATGGTGATGAAAGTGACCTCTGGTGGTCCTCACTGTTCATTGTATGCTAATTATAATGCATTAGCATGCTAAAACACACTCCCATCAGCACCATGACAGTTTTCAAAATGCCATGGCAGTGTCAGAAAGTTACGCTACATGCTCCAAAAACGGGAGGAACTAGTTACGCTATATGCTCTAAAAATGGGAGGAACCCTCGGTTCTGGGAATTGCCCACCCGTTTCTCAGAAAACTCATGAATAATCCACCCCCTTGTTTAGCACATGATCACGAAATTATTATAAGTATCCTTAGTCCAGCAGCCCAAGGTGCTGCTTGGCCTATAGAGTAGTCATTATTTTATTCCTTTACTTTCTTAACAAACTTACTTTTACTTTATAGCTCTATGGACTTGCCCTGAATCCTTGTGAGATCCAAGAATCCTCTCTTGAGGTCTGGATTGGGTCCCCTTTCTTGACCCTTCTTTAACCAGAATAGCAGCCTTCCAAACAAGACATTTGTTCACCTTGGGATGCCGTTTAAATGTTAAGCAGCTCTTGTTAGATAGGAGCTATTAGGTATTGTAGAATTTAACAGCTCCTCATATAGTTAGAGTCAGTCCTAAGGAGAAAAAAAGGCGTCCTGTCATGTGTATCTCCTCCTTGTATCCCCAGGTAGCAAGATCCTATATAAACCATTTTTATCATGGAACTCTTATGGGCACCATTATTTCCATTACCATAGGGTAGCTTCAGTTAACAATCCATACCAAGACAGTAAATGCCATTCAAGTGAAAATTCTCTCGTATAGTAGTTGTTACTGGGAAGTGCTTGCAGTCTTTTGCCATAAGCCCCAACAAATGTTCCACCAAGGGCTATAAAGTAGATGATTTGTCCTCACTATCCCTCTAGCTTTTACCCTATAGTCTGTGAACTTGGGCAATCTTATTAGTTCACAATTAGAGTGTCCAATTAACATTTCTCAAAGAGAAGATTTACATGCCTTCAGTTTTATAGTACTATATATGAAAAACCTCCCCTTGTCAGATACAATGCCCATTTTCATAAGACCCTTTTAGGTAAAGGGATTAAAACTACCTTACATAAAGCATGTTTAAACATAGCAAATTTAATAATTCTATTAACCTGTATGTTTTTATGCTCTGGTCCCAGGAACTTATTTTTTTCTATCACCAGACCATTTTACCTTGTCTGGTGAAAAAGGGTTTGGGTGCCCAGAAGAAATTGCATCTGTAAGATCCATGAGAGACAGCAAATTTGATAAGTCTTCTTGGACAGTCCTATGATTCTATGGGAGGGGTGCCCATGTAAAACGGGCTCCCTTACCCCCAAAATTTACCATGACCTGGGTTATAGGCATATTCAGTGGAGAATATCATGGTCATCATAAAGCCAGTTCCACATGGCTTGCATAAGAAGCATATTAGCTGCTTCATCTGGGGTGCTCCACTTAGCATTTTACAGGAAGAGGCAGGCAGTCCCTTTCTCAGGGCAAACAGATATTAAAGTGGTTTTTATCTGGTCCACTAGGCCTGTCGTTCTCTCAGGAATAACCTCCCATGCATTTTGGTCACATATACTCATCAGGGACTATTCAATAGTGAGCTATGGGTTCTGCATCAACCCAAACTATTTTATTCTGCAGTATTTAAAATTAAGAATTTTGTCCTTAAAGTGGTTATCTTTACAGTTCATTATAGTAAAGATTTCTCAAGAGGCTGACGATACCAATCTACAAAATGGAACAAATCTTTTACATTATACTCTCTGGTTTTAATAGTTACTTGGTTTTGCCCTTCCCCCACATCACTGTCTTCTTGGTAACCACAGTTCTCAGAGCTAACTTGATGCTGTGGCCTAATTTTTTAAATCCATTTAGTTTTATCTGTATATTTTTCCCTTCATTTTAAAGCAACTCTTAAATAGTTTCTTTACTAGATAACTACAATTTTAAAGCAAAATTGACATCTTTATGTTTTGTAACTTTACCAAAACACTTTTTACACTCCTATTATCTTAACTTACTTGGTAACCCAATTTCTCAGTGAAAATAAAAAGATAACTTAATTTAACATAACATGACTTTAAGATTTGAAATTACTAGAGAGTTTTGAGCTTAAAATTTTACCAAAGAAGAGCAAGGTCATGTGAACTAAAAGTTATCTGAGCTAGCTTCTAACAGTCTGATAAGCCTTTACCTTTTTTCTTAAAGTCAGTTGATTAGTTAATCATAATAGTGAAATATTACTTCCACATGACACATATAAACATAGATATAACAGGCATGCAGAGCAAAAAGGCAGGTTCAAAAGATTTTTCATTTGCCTGCTTTCAGAAAATATTCTCTCCCTTACTTTAGACAATTAATTTAAAAAGCTACAGGAGCCAACAAAAGGTGAAGGAGTTATCATCCAAGGCCTTTTCAATAGATAAAGAGCTGAGCTTCAGAAATATCAACCTGAAGAATCTCGAAGAGACAGATTACACAATTTAGAATTGAAAAACTTCTTGCATTAAAAATAGGTCAGTATTTCAAACAAAATCTTGTTTTAACTAATTATTTAGTTTTGTATTCATGTATTTTTAATATCAAAGTTCAATTTTTGAAAAGCTATTTATTATAAATTTAAAAATTAAAGTCAATTAATCACATAACATTTTTATAAATTTCTTTTCTATGCTGTTACAACTTAGACTGTTCACAACATGCTTTGACTTTCTCACTTGTCCTAAATATTTTTCCTTCTTGAACAACCCAGTCATTTTATTGTAGGGCAAAAATTCACCATAAAAGATTATTTCTCATATAGAATTACTTTTCTTTTTACCTTCCTTACCAAAAATGCCTCTTTATATCTACAACTTTCTTTATATCTTTTACTTTCTAGTTCCTTTTACCTTGTTTTATACATAATCTTTAAACTTTGAATTAGACAAAAATATTTACCTTTTAATAAGAACACATTTTTAAGAAAATGTTTTTCCATAATTTTTAAATTGAAAATTACCCAGACACTTAATTACTATTAATCACCTTAGAGCCTACATGACAAGTTTGTTTATAAACATTTATTCAATTACATTTACTTAATTATTTAATAGTTTACTTCGATTATTTATAAAACTTGTGACTGTCATCTCTTAAAGTTAATTCCTTGTTAACTTTTTTTTTATAACCTATGAATTTCATGTGTTTACCTAAGTAAGAAAGCGTATGGTTAACTATAAGGATTTTTTACCAATAACCCAGGATTTAGCTGTTTTCATTAAACCAACAATATTAAATATTTTGTTTATCAAAAATTATGCAAGCAAAAACCATTTTGTTTGGGCTAGGTTTATAGTCTTATAACCCTTATGGCAGATTTTGACACCTTATAATCTGCAAGGATAAGTATGAAACCACTTAATCAATAAATGCAAACAAAAATGCTAACAATTCTTAAGACATTTCTAATATTATTTTACCAATAATTTAAAGCCAGTTATTTATTAAAGATTTCCCTTAAGTCAAGTGAACTTGAAAAAGCATTTAACTTAGTCTTGTTTTTCTGATAAAGTATTTGATTTAAGCACTTTTGTTTGTCTTTAAATAGAGCTCTTTTATATATATTTTAGTAATGAAACATTATGTACATGACACATAAATACATGCCTATAAAAGTACATATTATAGATTCATAAGACCTTTTTTTTTTCTATTTTTAACTTCCAAATTCTTGACAATCTGCTTCATTACCCTAGGCAGTTTTCAGCTACATAGCCCTACATTTTCATATTAAAGGAAAACAACTGTTAGGTGAAAAATCAGATAGCAAAATTTACATCTCAAAGTACAGAGAGAAAGTCTGGTGTGCTAGAATGAAATTAAAATGGATTTAATTGCCAAGTTAAACAGAAAATTATAGAAATCTATCATAGGATTGTAAAAGATGATCAACTTTATTTAGATAGGCAGCTCTAATTTTAATCTCCATCTTTTAACTTGACTTCTGAGCTTTGGACAGAACTCACACTGTATTCTGGGTCTCCTTAAAAAGAATTATGATGAGGTTAGTCTATGCTTTTAACAGTGCCCTCCCCCGCCTCTTTTTTTTTATAAGACATTTCTCTAAGCATCTAAACTACACTCTCTCTTGTTTTAAACATCCAAGAGTAGCCTCTGTTGTAGTAACTACTTTAGTTGGAAAAACAACAACAACAACAACAGATAACGCAATACAAAAGCAAGCAGTTTAAGATCTGAGAGGAAACTTGTCTGTTTATGCTCTTGGGGTTCCATAAGGCAAAAAAGGATTCTCCCCAAAAATGAGTCTGGTGACTTCTCTGTTTTCTTTAAGGGATGTCAGGTTGTTAAAAACAATTTAAGAACAATTTTCTCAAGAAGAACAAGGTCATAGGAAAGGAAACAAAACAAAAAATCATAAAAGCCTTTTTAGTACACATGTGCGCACGCGCGCACGTGCACACACACACACACACACAGATCCTATAGCTTTTATTTCAGAACTCTAGCCATGAGATATTAATACAAATTCACCAGCTTGCAAAAAGAAACAAACAAACAAAAAATTGGATCCAAACTGTTTTTTTACTGGGCATATATCAAAAGGAAAACAGGTTATTATATTAAAAAGATACATTCATTCATATGTTAATCACTACGCTATTCACAATAGCAAAGACATGGAATCAACCTAGGTGCCCATCGATGGTTGATTGGATAAATAAAATGTGCATATATATCCTGGAAGACTATGCAGCCATAAAAAAGAATACAATGATGTCCTTTGCTGCAACGTGAATGGAGCTGGGTGATGTTCTGTCTTATAAGTGGTAACTAAACATTGATCACACATGGACATAAACATGGCAACGATAAACACTGTGGACTACTAGAGGGGGAGGGGGCAGGAATCTTGAACGATCTCCAATTCCATTCAATTTGTTGCAATGACTTCTGTGGAGATAGTTAATACAAATATAAATACATAAAATAATGTTAGGTAATAAAGAGAGCTATAAAACAACAGAATGAATGATCAAGGACTAGAATGGTGATGTCATTTAAATGGTTGACGAACAGGGTTTCTCTGAAAATATAATATATGAGCAGAGAGCCAAATGACTAAGAGTGGCTGGCCATGCAAAAATGTAGACATGTAATTACGGTAACTTAGACTAAAAGTAGAAATGGAGTATGTAGACAGATTGAACAGAAGTTGTCACTTTTATCAGAATTCCTATAGCACTTAATTTTATGACTATTACAACATAATGGTTGACAGATTTTATACAGATCTGTGTGAAAGTGTCTAGAGAACAAAGAATGTATTTCGTTTCTCTTTGTATTCCCAGTGCCAAGAATGGTGCCTGGCACAGAGTAGGTGCTTAATATGTGTTCCCTGATTCTTTGATTTCCCAAACCTTCCTGGCTGTCTGGAAAGATTTGTAACATCTGCATGATCTTGCATTATCCCCTCAGTGTTCTAGGCAAGCTTACAAGATACCTTTATAATAAATGAGCTTACACAGCCATTCTATTAATCACATACAATTGTCAGTTCAAAATTAACTACATGTGGAAGAATTAGATCATCAAATAATTATGTGTAATTTGCTACTTGAACTCACTAAATAACTTTCAAGTGGTCAATTTCTCTGTAAACTAGCCTAGAAAGCCAACAGTTGGCTAATTTCATGTGTAGTGAACTGTGTCTATTATTTCGCCATCTGCAGCTAATTATCCATAGATAATTATGCCTTAAAAATGAAAAACCGCCCTTTTGAAATTGAGCTTAAGTTGATGTCCAGTCTACTATATCTAACAGTCTTCTTATATTAAGCAAGAAAAAATAATTTAGCCAGAAACAATTATAGAGAAATGGAGATTGTCTACTCCAGTACTAGGGTATTTCTAATGGCAGTGGCGTTCAACCAAGTTCATTCACATATCTGAGTATCTTTGTTGACCTAAAGCCTCTGTCTCTGAAAAGCAGCAGGCACAGATAATCTCAGTATTTCTATGATCATCTACCATTTATATGATATAAAGATGTATCCAGATGATTATGTAGAGTACAGGACTTCATGTTCATAAAACATAAATAACCTATTTACCTGGTTAGCTGTCACTAAATCACTATTCAAACCAACTAGCTGAGATTAAATATTTTCATGTCAAAGTGAATCTGTTCTTTAGCAAATGTTTAAGGAGAAGACAAAGAGGAATGTAGGACTCAAACCTTTGACTATAATATTTGATAAAATATTCCTGATTTGTACAATGTTGGTCGAACAGCAAGTTAACTACTAAAGATTCCTAAATAAATTTGTTTTAATTACACACTCCATCAATGAAGTGCATAATTTCATCATAACTTTCACATGACATGTCACTGTCAACTTGAAGTTCAATGACAAAAGAGGGTCACTTGAAAGCCACTTAAATGGCCTCAGTGTCTAGTTTTTCCTTGAGTCCACAGATACTCAGTGTTTAGCTCTTACTAGAAGCACGAACATGCAATATTTGGCTTTCAAGGGTGGAGGGTGGAAGGAGGATGAGCATTGAAAAACTGCTTATCGGGTATCATGCCGATTACCAGGGTGACAAAATTATCTGTACACTGTACCTCTGCAAGATAAAATTTACCTGTGTACCAAACCTGCATATGTACCCCTTGAACATACAATAGAAGTTGGAAAGAAAGAAAAAATGTGAGTCACAAAAGAATAAAATTTTAAAATGTTCAATAAGTACCTAAAAACTGTGCCACTTCAATAGTAATTAAAGAAATGACAATACTAACAGAAAGTAACAAAATACATAATGGGTTTTGACAAGTTTATCTAGAAATAAATAGGATCAGTGTAACATTGTTGCTATTCATCTCTAAGCCAATAAAATTCATCCGTACAGTATGATTGAGTGGAAAGAAAATCAATAGTTAGTGTGAGAAACACGGTTTACTTCTGTCACGACTGCCACTCTAACTTCGTTACTTTGGGCAAAGTATTTTACCTCTATGTACCACATCTGTAAATGAGAACACTATTGATAATTTACCAGAGCATTTGTGATAATTAAATAAGATAATTCCATATTTAGAAGTACTTCTTGAGATTTGGTATCCTAGAGAAATGTAAGATATTATCTAATGTTACAACGGAAAAAACCTTAAACATAAAATAAAAAGATATGTGTTTGGGTCCAAACACTGCCACTTAGTGTCCAGACATGTTCTCTTGAAAAAGTGATTAATGTACAGACACATGAAGGAATGAACTGCATCCACCACAATTAAGCGAATCACATTGTACCGGGCATTTTAATAGCCACTCTTGATACAGAAGTGAATTAGAAATAGTCTCATTTCCACAACGAGCTGATACTTAAGGGTGGAAAATTTACAAATAAAGACACCACCCTAATTCATTAGAATAAATCCTATGTTATAATTCAACATTGGGTACACAAAGGTATGGTAGATGCTAACTTACCTATTCTGGATATGAATGGGCCAAAAGGCTTCCTAGAAAAAGTGAATCCTAATCTGGATATAAAAGAGCAAAAGTATGTAACCAAGGAAAGTAGATGAGGAAAAAGATATTTCAAGCAGAATTAAGTGACCATTAATAAAAATAGGAGGAATAAATATGTGGTTAGCAGCATGGATTTCAACATATTGTTTTGGGGTGCTAATCAGGTACGTAACTTGTTCAAGATCATAAGATTCTAAATGAAAAGTCAGGATTCCGATTCATGATCTTAATTGTGACACTAAGTATGCTACTTTGTGATGCCAATTTTTTACTTAACTTTAATCTTAGCTTTTTTCAGTGGCAGTATATGTAACTCTACATTATTTTGAAAGGATGTCATAATATCTAATATGGACATTTACCATAAATTATTTAGTCTTTTTATATAGTCAGCCACTTAAGTCACTTCCAATTTTTATAACAAAGAATGCCACAGGGAAAAAATGTATTCACTAAATATTAGCTGAGTACCTACTATTTGCTAGGTATTGTGCAGTGTTGAGAATACAGTGGTAAATAAGACAGACATGATTCTTTATGTAGCTTGCAGTCTACTAAAAGGAAATAGACCAAAAAACCCTACTAAATAATTGAATGAACGTATGACAGTGTGAACAGCATTATAAAGGAAATCATAAATCTTGCATAAGTCATTTTAAGGGTACTTCAGTAAATTTTAGTAAATTTACTGAGTTGTTCAAATATCACCTCAATTTTTAGAAAAATTTCACCATCCCAATAAGATCCGTTATGACTATTCACGGATAACCTTCATTTCCATACCCAAGTCAGGCATTTCAGATAAATTAAATTATACAATGTGCAGCCTTTTGAACTTGCCTTCCTTGATTTGACATAAGGTTTTAGATGTTTATGTTGTAGTGTATGGCAATATTTACTTTCTTTTATTTTGATAATATTGTGTGGCTATATCACATGTTGTTTATATATTTATTTGCTGATGCACAATTGGGGTACTCCACCTTTTGGTTACCATGAACAATACTGCTATGAACATTTGCATACAGGTTTTTTTGTGTGGACATATGTTCTAAATTATTTTGACTATATGCCTAGGAATGGAATTCCTGAGTTATGTGGTAACTTTGTGCTTCACTTCTTTTGTGGAATTGTTTTCCAAAGTGGCTACACCATTCTAGATTACTACCAGCAAACACAGTATCTGTCTATTTTAATATAGCCATCCTAGTAGTTGTGAAGTGGTAGGTATCTCATTGTGGCTTCATTTGTATTTCCTTGATAGCTAATGAATTTCAGTATCATTTCATGTGCTTGGCCATTTGTATGTTCTCTCTGAAGAAATGTTTATTCCATTTATTATTACCATGAGTGTGTTCTCTCATCTAATCTAAAACAATAAGGTATATGATTTCTGAATATTTTCTTCCATTCTGTAAGTTTCACTTTTTTGATGGTATCTTTTATAGTACAAAAGGTATTTAATTTTGATAAAGTTCAATTAATTTTTTTGTCACTTGTGCTTTTGGGTCCTAGGCTTTTCTGTACTGAGTGGCTTTTGGATATGACTTCAATCTTCTTGTAAATGGTCTGTTCAGGTTTGGAATTTTTTCATGATTTAATTATGGTAGGTTATATGTGTCTAGAACTTTACCCATTTCTTATAGATTTTCCAATTCACTGGCAGATAGGTGCTCATGGTAACCACTAATGAACCTTTCAATTTCTGCAGCATCAGCTGTATTACCTTTTTCTCTCTTTTATATTTTGGTCTTTTTCTTAGCCTGCCTAAAATTTTATTAATTTTGTTTATCTTTTCTAAAAAACATTTTGTTTCATTGATCTTTTGTTTTTCTGTTCTACTGTGATCTTTAATATTTATTTTCTTTTACTAATTTTGGGTTTGGTTTGCTCTTCCTTTTCCTGTTCTTCAATATGCCTAATTTGATTATTTATTTAAAGTCTTTTTTTCCTCTATTGATGTAGGCCCTTATAGCTATATATTTCCCTTTTAGTGCTGTTTTCACTGTATCCCATAGGTTCTGGTATGCTGTGCTTACATTGTTTCTAAGAATTTTTTTCAATTTGCTTTTTATTTTCTTCATTGACCCCCGGTCTTTCAGGAGTATATTTAATTTCTGTATGTTTATCTAGTTTCCAAAATCCTTCTTTATTGATTTCTAGTTTTATACCCTTTTGTCAGAGAAGATAGCTAATATTATTTCAACTTTTTGAAAGTTTGAAGTCTTGTTTTGTGACCTAACCTATGGTTATCCTTGAGAATAATCTATGTGCTAAGGAAAATAATGTGTATCTGCAGTTCTTGAATAAAGCGTTCTGTAAACATCTATTAGGTCCATTTGGTTTATAGAGTACATTAGGTTTGATGTTTCTTTGTTGATTTTCTGCCTGGAAGATCTATTCAATGATGAAAGTGGGGTTTGGAGTCTTCAGCTATTACTGTATCAGGGCCTCTCTCTTTAGCTCCACTAATATTTTATTTATATATCAGAGTGCTCCAGTGTTGAGTGCATATATATCTAAAATTGTTATATCCTCTTGCTGAATTGACCCCTTTTTCATTACATAATGACCTTCTTTGTCTCTTATAGTGTTTGTCTTGAAGTCTATTTTGTCTTATATAAGTATAGCTACTCCTGCTCTTTTTGGTTTCTGGTGCCATGGAATAGGTTTTTTTCCATTCCTTTATTTTTAGACCATGTTTGTCTTCATAGGTGAAATGTATTTCCTGTAGTCAACAGAACATTGTATCTTCTTTTGTTTGTTTTTTAATTCATTCAGTCACTATATGTCTTTTGATTGGAGAGTTTAGTTCATTTTCAATCTATGTTACTGACAAGTAAATACTTACCTCTGCCATTTTGTTATTTGTTTTTTGTTTCATGTTCTTCTCTTCCTTCTTTGCTTCCTTCTTGTCTTCCTTTTAGTAAAGATGATTTTCTGTGGCGGTATGATTTAATTTCTTGCTTTTTATTTTTTGTGCATCCATGGTTCTAATATTTGATTATGTGTTCCTATGTGAAATATAATTAGTGATTTAGTTTAACATATACACAGGAAACATTTGTTCGGTTGTATCTTTGTATGTTTGTGTTGGAGAAAAAATAGTTCTGTGATAAAATAATCATGTGGGATGCTGGGCTAAAGCTAAACAGTTCTCTTTACTGAAGAACTACTGAGAGTCTTTACCGTGATTGGAAATTCCCCGTAAGAAGAGAAGCAGTGTTTTGCAAAGGTTCTTGCCCACGGAACCCTTTCTTGTGAACTATGAAATACATTTTGCAATGGTTTGGCTTAATCTGTGGAAGGTTAGCCTTTATCAGACTCTTAATTATTATTCCATCAACAACTCTCAATTGGTTTTCTGTGTACCTCTTTCATACCTAATTATGAGGTAAGTTATGAGGTATGCAAAGCAAGAAAAAACAAACAACTACCAGGTTTTGAGGGCAATTTAACCTCAGTTGTGATTTTTATTCAATTGACCTCTAAGGAAAGTCATTATTTTTCTTGATTTATGTGGATATGTGCATACACTGGTAGTTTGTTAAAAATGAAACTGTTTTAGGGCCATGAAAAGCCATGGATCTTCATTTTACTAAATTGCACAAGTAATTCTTAGGGAAAAAATTGAGAATTATTACGTTGTGGTTTGTAAAGGGGGGAAATTATGAAATTATTATGGTTTGTTTTGCATTTCAGAAAGCTTTAGAGAACTTAATTTTGGCCAAAATGTCTGTTGTCCATGGCACTGCCAATATTGCATCATCAGATAAATTATCTAGTTGTTGCTCCATTTTATCTTTAAAAGGTTACAGTGTAGTTAACTAACCACCTAAGTCTTATTTGTAGCCTTATCCATTTTCTTAGTGCCCCCTGTACTCAGTTTGCATATGTTGGTGTGACTTGTTTACAGGGAAGAACTGCGGCATTGAACTAGAATATCCAAAAGTGCCAGCATCACTGCTAGGCAATATTTTAGTGAAGATTCTTTTTATGTGAATTTTTTTTGGACGCCACAACACATTCAAATATCTGGACCATGAGAATTATCATTAAAAATGTTTTTCAGAATGTTCATATTCTTTGAGATAGAATTGCTTATTAGAGATCATGTATGAGTCGGTGGTAGACAAGCGCACATCTAAAATAATGGAGAAAGGCCAAATTTAAGTGGGTATAGAAAACAGGTAAGAGGCCGGGCGCGGTGGCTCAAGCCTGTAATCCCAGCACTTTGGGAGGCCGAGACGGGCGGATCACGAGGTCAGGAGATCGAGACCATCCTGGCTAACATGGTGAAACCCCGTCTCTACTAAAAATACAAAAAAAACTAGCCAGGCGAGGTGGCGGGCGCCTGTAGTCCCAGCTGCTCGGGAGGCTGAGGTAGGAGAATGGCGTAAACCCGGGAGGCGGAGCTTGCAGTGAGCTGAGATCCGGCCACTGCACTCCAGTCCGGGCGACAGAGCAAGACTCCGCCTCAAAAAAAAAAAAAAAAAAGAAAAGAAAACAGGTAAGAAAGTGGCAATATAGCATATAGGATCTTTAGATTATTTCAATCATGATTGAGAAAGTTCTGTTGTATTCAAATCAGTATTGATCTTTCTCTGTTTAAAATAAAATCAACCATCAAGTATCTTATGTGAACTGTTATAGCGTCATGTAGGAATATGAATATTTTGGCTAACAGACTAACCTCTGCACCAAGAGACATGGTGCAATTTATCTACTGGTGTCCATTTGTGCCCAGAATCACTTTTCCAGGTTGTTGAATTACCTCTTCAACTCTTCAATGAGTAAAAAATTAGTGATACTTTAAATCTAAGATTGAGGCAGGATATGTTATTAAGAATATGGTCCTTTTTCAAAATTAGCACAAGGAAGAGTAGTTTACATTTAGTGACACAAACCATACTGAGACTAGCACCAGAAATTCTGAATCCCAGCAGAAAATTTCTACAAATTTATCTTGAAAAGAAGCATTTAAATTTTAGCATAAAACTGTATTTTGAAAGAGAGAGACACAAAAATCTTCATTCACAGTTGTACGCAAATGGAAAGATGCTAATCTTTGAGGCCCAAATTCCCACAGTGGGGATCACATCTCAGTTACCCTAAGGTAAAGCATTTAGCCTACTGTGGTATTATGATAAAATTCCATAATCCTGAATGAAGGCAACTGAAATGATTCCAGTTTTTAAGCTGGTAGTTATTCTTGCTTGTCACATTGTACGATGTAACAAAATTTTATAAAGCTAAATGGGATGCAAACATATATCACCCATTTGCAAAAGAGATAACCCCATTTATTTTACACATATTTGTAACAAGATTAATTAAGATAGAACAAACACAATTATGTTCTTCCAACTAGCCAGTGGAATGTTCTGTTATGTACACAACATGAAGAAAGTTACTAAAAGGACAAAGAAGAGATAAGAAATGGGCTCCTCTTTCTGATCCTCTGACAGCATATACAGCTCTTTCAACAAATATTTACTAAGTACCTACTATGTGTCAATCCAGAGAGAGAGAGAGAATGAGAGAGAGAGAGAGAGAGAGAGAGAGAGAAAGTGAGAGAGAGTTGTTGAAGGTACAAACACAAATCAGGCAAACTGCCTGCCTTCAATGAGCACATTTTCTGGCTTGTGAGACAGAAAAGCAGAGAAAGAAAAAAATAACAGCACTAGGATAAAGAAATGTATAAAAGGATAGAGAAACAGAGGATAATGATCAGCTCAGCTAAGGGAACTCAAGGAAGAGTTTACAGAATGAAGAATCTTTGAATTGTGCTTCTAAAATGAATAAGATTTAATTGAATAAGACCAACAGAATCAAATTGTGACAAAGTACAATAATATAAAATGCAAATAAAAATGAAAGCAACGTACACTCCCATTTTTCTCTGGCCTGTGCCTCCTTCCTGAATTCTAGATTATATATTTATATACAGCTGTTTACTTGTCATCACCATTGGAATATCTAATAAGTATCTCCTGATCTTTTCCCTTACCATACTCACTCCTCTGCAGTCTTCCCCATTTCATTATATGGCACTGTCATTCACCCAGTTGCTCAGATGAAAACACCTTGGAATCATCCTTGACGCTTAACTCTCACCTCACATTTAATCCATCAGCAAATTATCTAAGTGCTATTTTCACAATATATCCAGCATCTGGGCACTTTTCACTATCCTTACTGCTGACTTTACCCAATCTGAATTATTCTCTTCATTTTTATTGATACTGTCTTGATCCAAACCATAATTTTCTCTCTCTAGATTACTCCCTAGATAACTACATTCTAACTGATCTCTCTGATTTTACCTTTGTCGTTTTCTACAGTCTGAAGCCTATTGCCTACAATCCTGTTAAATGGCAAGTCCTTTCAGTTTTCTGTTCAATCCCCTCCTAATGCCTTTTTATACACTACAGAGTAAAAGCCAAACATATGATGACTTACAAGTCCCTGCACAATATTGTCCCCATTCTTATCACGTTTCTGATACTCTTCCCCAAGTTAACTCTGAATCTGGTACTGTGGATTCTTCATTCTCCTGGGAACTCCTGCCTTGAGAATTTTGCACTCTTTGCTCTCTCAACCTGCAAGGTATTTTCCCAAGTATCTGCATGGATCACTCCTCAGGTCTATCGTGTCACTGCTCAAAAGTCATCATTTCAAAGAGAGTTCTTCTATATCATGTGGGGCCCACTCACCTTCACTTTGTACCTTCCTTACCTTGCATCATTTCATAGAACTTATCACTTATCTACATCTAATTACATATTATTTTTTATTGGCTGTCTTCTACTCCAGACCATAAGCTAAATTAAGGTAGATAATTTTTCTCTTAAGTATTTCTGAGAGAAGAGAGAATCCGGGTTGAATATTTTCTAAGTGAATGAAAAAAAATGTATACAGAGAGTAACAAAATATCTCCTGCATACCTTACATATGTGTAAATCACAGGTTTGCATAAAGTTTTATAAATAAAAATAGAAGAATATGTTTATTACAATGAAATAGTAAAGAATTCCTTATTCCTTAAGTTAGATGCAAGACATACAAACCATGAATGACAATATTGATAAAATTAATTGCATTTCAATAAATAATTTCCAGGATAAAAAAAATTTTAAAATAAAATAAAATAGTAGTTACAGGGGGAAGAAGACATTTATAATAGATATAATGCACAAAAGTAATATCCATGATATAAAATTATTATAGCTCATTTTTTACAAAGATAAACAATGTGGTAGAAAAATGGGCCATAAATATGCAGATAAGATCCATAAGAAGAAAATATATAGCCAATTTAAGCTCTATAAGGACAGGGATAGTATCCATTTTCCTGATTTTTTCATTTCCAATACTTAATTCATTTCCTAACACTTAGCATTCAGACACAAATTCTGTCAAAATTTATTTAATGTAAAAAATAAGTACATAAAAAACGTAAAAAGATGCTCAACATTACTAGTAATCAGGAAAACACAAATTAAGCAACTCAGATACAATTTCACATTCATTGTGTTTGCAAAAATTTTAAGTGTGATGACATCACATGCCAGCCAGTAGATGGATAAACTGTAATCATAAATAATAAATAATAAACATTTATTATAGGCAGAAGTGTAAACCAAATTAGTTTGAATAGCAAATGGGTAGTACCTTAAAATGTTGATAATATAAATGTAAAACCTTTCTCCCCAGTAAAACTACTTCTAGGTTTTAGTTGCAGCAGGGAAATCCTTACATATGTTTACAAGGAGACATGTGCAAAGGCATTTATTGAAGCACTGTTATTAATAATGAAAAAGTAGAAATACCAAATGGTCTCAAGAGGGGTTATTGATAAAGAGAACAGTGCATTCATACATCAGTTAAAAAGAGTGAAATAGACTTAAAATATATCTAAATTCTTTCATTTCAAAGCATAATGAGGGATGGAAGCATCTTCTCAAAGTGTCATTAGAGGTCCTCTCCTTTCCTAATAATTCATGAATCTAAAAAGAAAAGAAAGTGTCACTTCTGCCTAAAGAAAATCACTATAACAAACAAAGCAAAACAAAACAGAAAAAATCTTACAACAATGAAGATATGAAATTATAACATTTATTGAATACATCAAAGATGAAGTAACGACAAAAGAAATCAGAGATAGGACATGAACATTAGCTCACCCACAGGCAGAATAAAGAAATATCAAGTGTATACAAATAGGGAAGAAGAAGTCCGTTAAAGATTGTGACACATTGCTAAAAGAAGAGTATAGGCTAGTGTGCAGGTACAGAACTCCTGTGAGCCTCAGACACAAAAGGGTGCTACCACAGACAAGATCTTCTCCACCAACTTCCACCTGGATGTTAAAGATTGGGGAAAAAAGCAGGAGACTGAAGAAAGCTTTCCTTGGTGGTACAAGCCTGAAAGAGTATAGGTGCCACTATTGTGTAAAAAGCATGAAGCTCTTCTCTAATCCTTTTGCCCTACAGAAAAACATATCATCTGTAAATATCCTTGGTAGGGGCAGTAAGTCTAATTCTTCCAAGGGCAGGAGTGAAGAATCACTGTAGCTGGCAAAGGTAAAACAAAACAACAACAAAAAAAATTTCTCTGTCCCTAGAAGATTACCGGAATTCAGTCATGAGCCTAGACAAGTATGTTCTGCTGCAGTGATGGGGCAAGAAGGCGTTGGCTCTACAAGAGTCACCAAAGATACAAGGTAGAATTTGAGGTGGAAAGACAGTGGAAGAGAAAGACCACAGAAAAGGATAAATGCCTGTGAAAGAATGGGGCTTTGGCATCTAAAAGAGATTCTCCCAGACTTCACTACCTAGCTTATAAGCACAAAATTACAAGAAACAACAGTTTACTGCCGGGTAAGGGGAAAGACAATGGAAAGAGACTTCCTCCATGGTGCAGATGTAGAGGGAACACTGAAACCTGAGGATGAAGTAAGAACATTAAGACAGCCCTCTTGTTTAAGCACAAAATAATTCTACTGTACAAACAGAAAAAAGCTATAAGGATTACAGCAGAGTCTTCATCAGAAATTATGCAAGCTAGAAGACAATTTAGCAATGCCTTTAATGTACTGAACAAAAATAAATGGCCAATCCAAAAGTCGATATTGAGTGAAAATAATTTTCAAACATGTGGTCATATGATTTCTGACAAACTAAAGCTAAAGTTATCATTGCCAGCAAAGCTGAACCAGAATACGCCTTTTAAAAAGTGTTTCAGGCTGAAAGAATATAATGCCGTTCAGAAACCTGAATCCACACAAAAAATGGAAGATATCCAAAAATGGCTAAAATAAAAGTAGATCTAGAGGATTCTGGTTTTTTAACTTCCAATTTACAATGACTCTAAAAGAAAATTGAGTTTCTAAAGCAAAAAGCAATAGCAATTATGTTGTAGGTTTATAACATATATCTGAGCAAAATGTATGACAACAACATTAAAAGAGATAGAAATTGTAATGATAATGAAGCTTTTACACTGTACATGAAGTGATACTATATTATTTGACGGTAGATGGTGATCAATTAGAGAGGTACATTGCAAACCTTAAGGAAACCACTAAATTTTTAAAGATACATAGTTATTAAATAAGTGTTTATATTTATTTTAATTAATACAATGCAATTAACAATGTTGTATAATAAGTTTATAACTTAAAAATTAATTATCCATGAGAACTTCCCAAATTTGTTAGGCCAACAAATTCAGGAAAAGCAGAGTACCCCATAAGATACTCTGTGAGAAGATCATCCACAAGACACATAATCGTCAGATTCTCCAAGGTTAAAATGAAAGAAAAAATGTTAAGGGCGACCATAGAGAAAGGCCAGGTAACCTACAAAGGACATCAGACTCACAGCGGACCTCTCAGCAGAAATCCTGCAAACCAGAAGAGACTGGGGACTAATATTAACATTCTTAAAAAAAAAAAAAAAAAAAGCAATTCCAACCAGAGTTTCATATGGCCAAACTAAGCTTCATAAGGGAAGGAGAAATAAGATCTTTTTCAGACAAGCAAAAGCCAAGAAAAGTTGTTACCTCTAGACTGCCTTACAAGAGCTCCTGAAGTGAGCACTAAATATTGAAAGAAAAAAAAAACAACACTACCACCCACCACAAAGACACTTAATTACACAGAGCAGTGACACTATGAAGCAACCCCACAAAACAAATCAACAAAATAACCAGCTAGCATCATGAAGACAGGGTCAAATCCACACATATCAATACTAACTTTAAATGTAACTGGGCTGAATGTGCCAATTAAAAGACACACAGAGTGGCCAGCTGGATAAAGAACCAAGACACATTTGTACACTCTCTGCACAAGACCCATCTTACATGCAATGACATACATAGGCTCAAAATAAAGGGATGGAGGAAAATGTACCAAGCAAATGGAAAACCGGAAAAAGCAGGGATTGGAATCCTAGTTTGTCACAAAACAGACTTTAAACCAACAAGGAAAAAAAAGACAAAGGAGGGCAGTACATAATGGTAAAGGGATCAATTCAACAAGAAGAGCTAACTCTCCTAAATATATATGAACCCAACACAGGAGCACCCAGATTCATAAAGAAAAGTTTCTAGAGACCTTCAAAGTGACTTAGACCCCCAAACAATAATAGTGGGAGACTTTAACACCCCACTGACAATATTAGACAGATCACTGGGACAGAAAATTAACAAAGATATCCAGGACCTGAACTCAGCTCTAAATTAAATGGTCCTGACAGATATCGTCAGAACTCTCCATCCAAAAACATCAGAATATACATTCTTCTCATCACCACATGGCACTTTTACTCTAAAATTGGTCACATAATCAGAACTAAAACGCTACTCAGAAAATGCAAAGAACTGAAATCCTAACAGTTCTTGGACCACAGAGCAGTCAAATTAGAACTTAATACTAAGAAATTCACTCAAAAACATACATGGAAATTGAATAATGACTGAATGACTGTGGGTTTATAATAAAACTAAGGCAGAAATCAAGAAGTTCTTTAAAACGAATGAGAACAAAGATACAACATACCAGAATCTCTGAGACATACCTAAGGCAGTGCTAAGAGGGAAATGTATAGCACTAAATGCCCACATAAAAAAGGCTGAAAGATGTCAAGTTAACAAACTAACATCACAACTAAAAGAACTAGAGAACCAAGGCAAACAAATCCCAAAGCTGGCAGAATATCAAAAAATAACAAAAATCAGAGCTGATCTGAAGGAGATAGAGAACCCAAAATAACCTTCAAAAGATCAACGAATCCAGAAGTTGTTTTTTTAAAAAACTGATAAAATAGAGAGACCACAAGCTAGACTAATAAAAAACAAAAGAGAGAAGGTTTAAATAAACACAATCAGAAATAATAAGGGGGATATTACCACTGACCCCACAGTAATACAATCAGAGAATATTATAAACACCTCTTTGCACATAAGCTAAAAAACTCTAAAAGACATGTAAAATTTCTGGACATATACATCCTCCCAAGACTGAACCAGGGAGCAATTGAACTCTGCACAAATAACGAGCTCTGAAATTGAGGTCATAATAAATAGCCTACAAAAAAACAAAAACAAACAAACAAACAAACAAAAAAAACAAAAAACAGAAAAAACAGGACCAGAAGGATTCACAGCTGAATTCTACAAGAGGTGCAAAGAAGAACAGGTACCATTTCTACTGAAACTATTTCAGAACATCGAAAAGAAGGGACTCCTCCCTAACTCATTCTATGAGGCCAGGCCAGCATTATCCTGATATCAAAAACTGACAGAGATACAGAAAAAGAAGAAAACTTCAGGTCAATATCCTTGATGGACACTGGTGCAAAAATACTCAATAAAATACTGGAAAACTGAATCCAGCAGCACATGAAAAAGCTAATCCACTACAATCAAGTAGGCTTCATTCCCGAGATGCAAAGTTGGCTCTACATGCACAAATCAATAAATGTGATTCATTACATAAACAGAATTAAAGATGAAAACTACATGATTATCTCAATAAATGTAGAAAAGGCTTTTGATAAAATTTAACATCTCTTCATATTAAACACCCTCAACAAGTTAGATATTGAGAAACATACCTCGAAATAGTAAGAGCCATTTATGAAAAACCCACAGCCAACATCATACTGAATGAAAAAAAGCTGGAAGCATTCTCCTTGAAAACCAGCACAAGACAAGGATGCCCTCTCTCACCACTTCCATTCAACAAGGTATTAGACATCCTAGCCAGAGGAATCAGGCAAGATAAATAAAGGCATCCAAACAGAAAGAGAGGAAGTCAAATGATCTCTGTTTGCAGATGACATGGTTCTATGTCTACAAAACACCATCATCTCAGCCCCAAAGCTTCTTACAGCTGATAAACAACTTCAGCAAAGTTTCAGGATACAAAATTAATGTACACAAATTGCTAGCATTCCTATACATCACCAACAACAAAACAGAGAGCCAAATCAGAAAGGCAATGTCATTCACAATTGCCACAAAGAGAATACCTAGGAATACAGCTAACGAAGGAGGTGAAAGAGTTCTACAATGATAATACAAAACACTGCTCAAAGAAATCAGAGAAGACACAATGAAACGAGAAAAAACATCTCATGCTCATGAATAGAAAGAATCCGTAACATTAAAATGGTTACACTGCTCAAAGCAATTTACAGATTCAATATTATTCCTATCATACTACCAATGACATTCTTCACAGAACTAGAAAAAAAATAATTTTATATGGAACCTAAAGAGAGCCAGAATAGCCAATGCTATCCTTAGCAAAAAGAAGCAAGCTGGAAGAATCATGTTACCCTACTTCAAACTATACTACAAGGCTAAAGTGACCAAAATAGCATGGTACTGGTACAAAAATAGGCACATAGACCAATGCAACGGAATAGAGAGCCCAGAAATAAGGCTTCATATCTATGACCATCTGATCTTTGACAAAGCTGACAAAAACAAGCAGTAGGGAAAAGACATCCTATTCATAAATGATACTGGAATAACTAGCTAGCCATATGCAGAAAATTAAAGTTGGACTCCTTCTTACACCACGTACAAAGATAAACTCAAGACAAATTAAAGACTTAAATGTAAAACCCCAAACTATAAAAACCCTGAAAGACAACCTAGGCAATACCATCCTGGACATAGGAATGGGCAAATATTTCACGAAAAAGAAACCAAAAGCAATGGCAACAAAAGCAAAAATTGACAAATGGGGTCTAATTAAACTAAAGTGCTTCTACACACCAAAAGAAAGTATTCTCACTTGTAAGTGGGAGCTGAATGACAAGAACGTATGAAAACAAAGAAGAAAAGCAGCAGCACTGTGATCTACTTCAGGGGAGAGGGGGAGGAGGAGAAAAGATAGCTATTGGATACTGAGCTTAATGCCTGGTTTATGTAATAATATGTACAACAATCCCCTCTGACACACGTTTATCTATGTAACAAACCCTCATATGTACACTCAAACCTAAAACAAACATCAAAAAAAGAAATAGGCTTATACACACAAAATGTTCTTTAGCTCTAGCAACAGTCCTTGTCTAGGAGTCTACTTTGTCTACTATTACAGTCACTCCAAATTTGTATGCATAAGTCGCATGTTGTATTTTTTCTATGTTGACAATCAAACTGTTTTTATTTAAAATGCTTCTTGTCAAGTAAAATGTTTTATTTTGCAGGTTAAGAGATGTGATAATTACATGTAATACTGATCAAGAAAAAAAAAATACACAATTCCAGTATTACAAACAAAATGGGAGACATTACTGTAGAACTTAAGAATATCAAAATGATAGGAGGAGGATTATTTGGACAACTATACTGCATTACATTTAACAAATTATATAAAATATTCAAATTCATACAGCTAACTAAAACTGATATAATAACACACAAATTCTAAATAGTCCCAGGTCCATTATGTACAATTTAAAGCCATAGTTTAAAATTTTCCTATAAAGAGAGTTCCACACTTAGATACCTTTGAGTGATTCCACAAAACTTTTAAGAAGGAAAAGATATTGCCAAATTTATTCATACTCTACTATCTAAAGAAATCAAAAGGAACATATTCCAGCTAGCATGTGAGAATAACGTAATTTTGAAAACAAGATCAGACAAATAACTTTTAGCAAATAAATAGGGCTTATGAAAATACATACAGAAAAGTCTTAAGACATTAACAAACGAATTAAGTTCACCGCTAATTAGTGCTTATATCAGAAATATAAGGGACATTCAACATCTTAAACAACTGATGGTATCCTATTAATACAATTACAAACTATACAATAATCATCAACATTAACGCAGAGAACATCATTTTACTAAATTCCCTATCTTTTCACGATAAAAATTTTTTGTAAGCAAGAAAATACAAAGAAACATTTCATGCTAATGATGAATAGCTACAAAACAATCATGGCTGATATTATGCTCCCTGTAAAATATTGAATCTCATCTCCCTGCGCTCAAGGATAAAACAAAGGTGTCCATTATCACCATGTGCATTCCAAATTTTACTGGAGATTCTAGCTGGCACAGTAAGCCAAGGGAAATAAATAAAATGAATAAATGTTTTAAAGGAAGATGTAAATAAAATGAATAAAGGTTGTAAAGGAAGATGTGAATATCTATACTCAGACAGCATAATTGTCTACATAAAAAATTGAAAAACAGTTAAAATAAAAATTTAGAAAGGTCACTGTGTACAAGGTCAAAGTAGAAAAAACAAATACATTCACTCTGAGACCCTATCCCTCACACACACACACACACCCTTGCACACCTTATGCATACAAAAATATGTATGAAGAGAGATCAAGTCTAATGCCAACAACATGGAGAAATTAGGGACGTGGTATGAAAAGGCTTTGAATCTTAGAGACCCTTCTGGGTTGCACATCCAGCCTCAAGCTGCAGCCCTCCCCATTCATCAACCAACTCTGTGCCCCCAAAAAAAGCCAGGGAAAAGAAAGAATGGAATATACATTTTTTCAGATTCTCATAGAGCATTCACTAAGTGACATGATATTCTGGGCCATAAAATGTTAACAAATTTAAAATAATATAAATTTCGGCCGGACGCGGTGGCTCAAGCCTGTAATCCCAGCACTTTGGGAGGCCGAGACGGGCGGATCACGAGGTCAGGAGATCGAGACCATCCTGGCGAACATGGTGAAACCCCGTCTCTACTAAAAATACAAAAAACTAGCCGGCCGTGGCAGCGGGCTCCTGTAGTCCCAGCTAGTCGGAGGCTGAGGCAGGAGAATGGCATAAACCCGGGAGGCGGAGCTTGCAGTGAGCTGAGATCCGGCCACTGCACTCCAGCCCGGGCGACAGAGCGAGACTCCGTCTCAAAAAAAAAAAAAAAAAAAAAAAAAAAAAAAAAAAATATATATATATATATATATATAAATTTCAAATAATCTTTCTTGTTGCCCAATAGAATTAAACTAGCAATAACCAAATATCTCAAAAATCTCCAATACCTATAAGTTAAATACATTTCTAAATATTTTGTTCTGAGTAAAAATAATCATACAGCATATACAAACCCATGAGATAGAGCTAAAGCAGTGTGTAGAAGAAAATTTGTAACAAAATGCTTCAAATACTTTGATGTTTTCTTAATAAGTGCTTAAACATTTAGGATTATGTCATCTTGAAGAACAGACTCTATCATTATGACTTAATATTCTTTATCTCTAGTAATATTCCTTGCTCTGAAATTCACTTAATATAATATTGAATATGACTATTTCAGCATAATTTAGATTAGTGTTAATGTACCTTTTTTGATCCTTTCACTTCAGCATATTTTGTCTTCATATTTAACATGTTTTCTGTGACACCATATAATTGGGAAAATCTGACAATTTCTTCTTTTAATTGGGGTAAATTGTAATTTACATGTAATTTGTGATTACTGATATAGCTTAAGATTTTCATCTTGTTACTTGTTTTCAATTTGTCTAAATAGTCTTTTGGGTATTTTTCTTTTTCTTCTCTAATACCTTTTAGATTCATCAAATATTTTTGAATTTTCCATTGTATCTCCTTTGATGGTTTTCCAGTTGATGGTTTTCCAGTTACAAATCTTCGCTTTGTTAGTTTTTCATTGCTTTAGTAGTTATAGTGTACTTCTTTATCTTTTATTTTCAATTGATATAACAGCATTTCACGTATAAGCAACTTACAATATATTTCAAAAAGTACAATATATTTCTAAGTTTTTCTTTTGGCCTGCATATTTTTATTACACACGTAATTTTACTTATGTTAAAGTATCCCAATACATTATTATTTTTCTTCAAACAGCAAATTATCTTTAAATGTTTAAATGACAAAAATTATATTTTCTGTTTTCATTTTTGAAGCACATCTTTACTCCTTGTAGATCTGTATTTCTTACTCATGTAATTATTGTCCCTTTGACATTTCTTATATTGTGGACCTTCTGGTAATGAACTGTATCAGAATGTGTATAACTAAAAAGAATTTGCCTTCACTCTTGAAATATGGTTTTTGCTAAGTATTGAATTCTAGGTTGACAGGATTTTTTTTTCCTTTTAATTCTTTAATGATATTAACTAAATGTCTTCCCACTGGCATTTTTATTGAGGGAAAAGTTTTGTCATACTTTCCTCTGTTCCTTCATACATGTGTTCCACTTACCCCACTGCTACTTTAAAATTTGCTAATTATTACTGATTTGGGGCAATATGAGTAAGATGTATCTTGGTGTAGTTTGAAGACAGGCTATTTCTTTCTGATTCTTGTGCTTAAGAGTCTGGTTGAGGTTCTTAGATCTCTGAATTTATACTTTTCATCTAGTTTGGACAATTCCAAGTGCTGCTGAACATGCAAAGGAAACAACTAGAACTTTCACACATTGTAGAAGAGAAAACAAAATTGTACAGCTTTTTGTAAAACAGCTTGGCAGTTTTTTGTTTTTTTTTTAATTAATCATCTACTTACCAAACAATTAACAGCGCTAATATTAGGTATTTATACAAGTGTTTTAGAAAGTTATTTTCACACAAAAATGTGTATACAAATGTCATAAGAGAAAATCCATGAAGCATACAAAATGCCCTTTAACTAAGAATGAAAACATTTAATAACAGTCAAAACCCTTTCGTGGAAAAGTTGACATTAAACAAGAAATAAAAAGGAACCTATTTATGCCTATAACAAATATCTACAAGAAAACATCTGCAGCCACATTGATTCTCTAAGGCAAAATACTAAATACTTTCAGAAGCCAGGTAGACGACAAGATTTGCATTCATTGCAACTAGCAGACAGTATTTTACTCAGGGTCCTAGCCATTAAATAAGGTAAGAGAAATAAATAAAAGAATTACTGAAAACAAAGAAGATGGTCTTAATTCACACAACACATAATTGTTTGCAACGAAAACTCAAAAGAATCAGAATAAAACTAGAGTGAATACATGAAAAATAATATGTACATGTAAGTGCAATATATAAAAATCAATTTTACTTCTATTACTGGCAAACAATTTTAAAATGAAGATCTTTTATTCTTCTTTATTATTTTAAATTTAGCAGAGTTTATTTGAGCAAACAATGATTTATGAATCAGGCAGCATCTATTGAGATGATCGTATTTTTTTGCTTTTAATTATGTTTATGTGATGAGTCACATTTATTGACTTGCATATGTTGAACCATCCTGGTATCCCTGAAATAAAAGCCACTCAACCATGGTGAATTATATTTTTGATGTATGTGTTGATGGATTTGATTTGCTAGTATTTTGTTGAGAATGTTTGCATCTTTGTTCATTGGGGATATTAGTCTTTATTTTTCCTTTTTTTGTTATGTCCTTTCATTGTTTCGGTAACAAGGTGATACTGGCTTCACATAATGAGTTAGGAAAGGTTCTCTTTTTCTCAATCTTTTGAAATAGTTTCGGTAGGGTTGGTACCAGTTCCTCTTTGAATGTCTGATCAAATTTGGCTGTGAATCTATCTAGCCTGAAAATTTTTGTTGTTGGCATTTTTTATTACTGTGAAATGCAGATATTTTAAATAAATGATGCTGTAGCACATGGATATCTGTATTTTAAGAATATATCTGAACCTTACATTATATAATACACAAAAAATCAATTTCATATATATAATAGATTAATACTTGAAAGGTAAAACAATACATTTTATAGGATAAAACTTATAGAATACTTAATGACTTTGGAATACAGACAAACCAAATATGAAACAGCAGCTTGATTTTTAAAATGAGAATATTTAACAAAGGTATCATGGAGAATGAAAAGCCATACCACAAATGGAAACAAAGCATTTATAATTAATGAACCCTAAAAATATTTATATAATGAATATACACAGAAATATTACCAAAAAAGATCAATACAGTTCATCCACTTAAAATAAGATTAAAGGTCAGTTGTGGTAGCTCACACCTGTCATCCCAGCATTTTGGAAGGCCAAGGCAGGTGGACCACTTGAGGCCAGGAGTTGAAAGCCAGACTGACCAACACGGTGAAACTCTGTCTCTGCTGAGAATACAAAAAAATTAGCTGGGCATGCTGGTGCACGCCTGTAATCCCAGCAACCGGGGTGAATGAGACACGAGAATCATTTGAACCTTAGGAGGCGAAGGTTGCAGTGAGCTGAGACAATGCCACTGCACTCCAGCCTAGGTGATAGAGCAAGATTTCATCTCAAAAAAAGAAAAAAAAAATTAAAGTTTGAATAGAAATTCCCTAAATGGACACCTAAACAGCCAATCATATTATGAAATAGTGTCAAGATCATTGTGTGTTATAAACACACATTTAATTCAAGAGATACAATCTCACAAGTGAGAGTGGCTAAAATTGAAAATGTTGAAATGACCAGTCAAAATAGGGATGTGATGCTACTGAAACCCTGATACTTTGAAAATAGAGGCAAAGAGTCAGTATATTCGCTTTGAAAGACTGTGTGGCAGTTTTCTAGAATAAAGCTAAACATATATAACAATATTTGATGGTTAATTTTATGTGTCAACTGGGTCACAGGGTGAAAAAACACTTGTTCATTGAGCATGCCTGTGAGGGTATTTCTGGATGAGATTAAAATTTGAACAGGTGGACTGAGTAAAGCAAATTTCCTTCCCTAATGTGGGTGGGCCTCACTCAATCAATTGAAGGCCTGAATAGAACACAAAGGCTGAGAAAATGGGAACTCTTCCTGCCTGACTGCTGTGAGCTGAGACTAGTCTTTTCTGGCCTTTGGACATCAACTGAAACATCAGTTCTTCTTAGGTCTCCCACCTTCCAGCTTTTGGGTTGGAACATGCACCATGGACTCTCCTTGTTTGCAGGCCTTCATACTCCAACTGGAACTACAAATAGACTTTCCTGTCTGTCCAGCTGGTTAACTGTTGCGGGAAGTCAGGGACCCCGAACAGAGGGACCAGCTGAAGCCATGGCAGAAGAACATAAATTGTGAAGATTTCATGGACATTTATTAGTTCCCCAAATTAATACTTTTATAATTTCTTACACCTGTTTTTACTGCAATATCTGAACATAAATTGTGAAGATTTCATGGACACTTATCACTCCTCCAGTCAATACCCTTGTGATTTCCTATGCCTGTCTTTACTTTAATCTCTTAATCCCATCATCTTCGTAATCTGAGGAGGATGTATGTCGCCTCAGGACCCTGTGATGATTGCATTAACTGCACAAATTGTTTGTAGAACATGTGTATTTGAACAATATGAAATCTCGGCACCTTGAAAAAAGAACAGGATAACAGCGATCTTCAGGGAACACGGGAGACAAGATTTTGGACTATGACTACCAGTGAGCCGGATGGAACAGAGCCATATTTCTCTTGTTTCAAAGGCAAATAGGAGAAATATCACTGAATGCTTTTTATCAGCAAGGAAAATCCCTGAGAAAGAGAATGCACCCTGAGGGTAGGTCTATAAACGCCCCCAGGAGGTGGGTGTCTTTTACGGTCGAAGCTGAAGGGATGAAATAAACCTCAGTCTCCTGTAGCGCTCCCAGGCTTATTAGGACGAGGAAATTCCCACCTAATAAAGTTTGGTCAGACAGGTTGTCTGCTCTCAAACCCTGTCTCCTGATAAGATATTATCAATGATAATGTGTGCCCGAAACCTCATTAGCAATTTTAATTTCTACCCGTCCTGTGGTCCTGTGATCTTGCCCTGCCTCCACTTGCTTTGTGATATTTTCTTACCTTGTGAAGCATGTGATCTCTGTGACCCACAGCCTATTCATGCACTCCCTCCCCTTTTGAAAATCGCTAATAAAAACTTGCTGATTTTATGGCTCGGAGAGCATCACGGAACCTGCCAACACATGATGTCTCCCCCGGACACCCAGCTTTAAAATTTCTTTTTTGTACTCTTTCCCTTTATTTCTCAATCAGCCGAGATGCTTAGGGAATAGAAAAGAACCCACGTTAAATATCAGGGGTGGGGTTTCCCCTGATAGTTAACCGCAGATGTTGAGACTTCTCAGCCTCCATAATGACCCAGAATGGGTACACATAAATGAACAATTCCATGTTTTCCCAAGCAGTCAGCTCTGAAGTATCTCAGGAATCTAGCACTATTGGGTCAGCAAACCACCTGGGCTCCTTCCAACTCTAAGCAAAAAGTGTGCTTAAAGAAGTGAAACATATCACTTGTGCCAGCGATGTTAAAGGTGCTCCATCCAGGCTAACACAAGTACAAAAATTCTTAATAATTCTTGGTAGTGGTCAGAGAGCCCCCACCTTTTATCAACGTAACCCTGTGAGGTTTCACTTTACAAGTAACTACAAAGACGTATCCTGTAAACTAGAATGAAAATACTGTGTAGATGTTGGGTGTGTTTTAATAACAATGACTCCCAATGAGTCAGGTGTTCCTGTGAAAACACTCTTTTGCAATGAGACTGTCTCTCCTTTCAGGGTTTGAATTCATTCCCTTATCTGGTGATGCTGGCTTGGTGAACTTATTTTGATCAGTGAAATGTTTCTGATGTGACATTGCTCATCTTCCTAGGCTGAGTCCTAAGATGCTTCGTAGTTTCTGTCTTTGCCCTTTTGGAGTCTTGAGCTCCCCACACTGTAAACAATTCCAGAATGAAAGACCAGCTGGAGGGAGAGGCCCAGCCATGCTTGCTGTTCCTGCCATTCCAGTTGGAACTGCATCCTTGTGAGGGCGCATCTTAGACCACCCCAGAGTGGCTGTTTGTAGTTCCATGTTTGAGCCCAGGTGAGCCTAGCAGAAGAAACTCCCAGTGAACTCACTGAATCATAGAAAACGGTAATCATTGTTTTCAGGCACCAGAGTTCAGGATGGAATGCAGCCCTAGGTTGAGTACCAGGTTTGATCCTCTTCAGTCTTACGGTATAAGCATCCGTTAGTGTTACAGTATAACCCTAGGATCAGACTATAGACTTGGTTCATAGCATTGAACAACTTACGTAACTTCTCTAAGCTTCATTCTTTATCTGTAAATTCATGATAAAAATAAATACTGCCTTCTGAGGATTTTGAGTGGATTAAATGTGATAATACATGTATGTTCTTAATGAAAAAAATGGAATAAAATCTAAGAAAAAGAAAACACTATTTAAAAATAGAATATTGTAGTATATCTGATGGAAAGTAGAAAACACTTAGAAAACATTTAAAATATTTAAAATGCTAAAAAAGTCAGAGATCAGAAAAAATTTTATGATAGAATGAAACAGCACATAAAACCATGTTTCACAATTATTTATTAGGCTACTTAATGTTTTTATAAAACATTCATGATGTATTATTTGAAATCATTTATAAGAAAATGGCACACAATTGTTGACCCCAATCTAAAACCTAAGTATACAGAAAAATGTGTGGAAAGATCCACATCTAAATTTTATCAAACATTGTATTCACATTATGTCACTGGTATTATGGTATTACTGCATTACTGCTATTCATATGATTCATACCTTTTATGTGTTTTCCAAGTTGTTCTGCAATAAAAAGGAATTACTCTCATGGTCAGTAAAAGAAAGATATCAATAAAAATGTATTTTTTCATTGACATAATCCTAATATAAGAATAACTTGGAAAAATGGAAAATCTGTTTTTGGCAGTTATTTTTTCTCTTTTGAGCTCCCTAAGTCTATATACTCAGCCTGTTCAGTTAGAGTTCTTGCCTTTCTATGTTCCTGACTCCTAACCATAATAAATGTTAACTTATTATAAATTATGAAGATAAACTAATATATTCACATTAACGACGTGACAAAATTAAATTATAGCAAGGAAGATCCAGAATTAATACATAATCATTAAGTATTTAGCTACAGTTGTGAAGATTTTAAGGGCATGTCTATGTTTTATTGGTGTGGGACCATATACAATCTTATATCAAGCTTCTCTGGAAATACCACGTAGGTTACCCTTTCTCAACTATTGTGACTTTGTCAGTTTAGCCACTTAAACTACCCTAACTCAGTTTCTATACAGCTATCATTATTATATCTTATCAGTTTGTGGTTTGGCAAGAAATCACTTGGTCTAGGCTGAGTTCAGCTAAAGGTGAATTTCCTTGAAGTATGTCTCATTATTCTCCTGAGACTACAATGTGAGACTAGACATAGCTTTCTCATGGTGATTGTCAAGGTGTGAGAGTTCATAAAAATGTGCATAAAGCCTGGGATCAGAACTGCCATATCATCAGCTCATCAGTTTCACTTTATTCTATTGGCTTAGAAAAGTCACTAGAGGCCAAGGTTATACTCAAGAGATGGGGAAGGAGTCCTACCCATTATGAAAGCAAACTGCACAATTTCATAAATAGTTAAGGAAATGGATAAGTGAGGAGTGAAGAATTGGGGACAGGAATATAATCTACCACATGAGCCTGATTTTTATTAGAATGTAGACATTTATTTTGAATCATTAAAATTTATTTTTATTAGATAAGTTTATCTTCATAATTGCAAGCTAAAGTATCATAATTAATACTGTGTTTATAATTTTAAACATCCTCTATGTGATAAATAATGCATTCATTACTTCAATCAACACAATAACCTTTTGGAGAACTTATTACTACCCTTATGTAAGAAAATAAATTAAAAAGACATGTTATGGGTGATTTGGTTACATAGTTTTCTCAAAATTCTACAGCAACAGCTATTAAGGAGCTAATATAGCATTCTAAACCATGACTGGCTCCTCCAAAGCCCAGTGATCTTTTACAACAGGATAAGCTGTCATTAAGCCAGTGTCTCCTAATTAACTCTTTTTGAAGTAAATATATTTACTATATCATATCTTGTTAAATCCCATATTTAGTAAATTTAAAAACAGACAACAGACATAATTAAGTTTCAGATTTGAACCTCATTGCTGACTCTCCATCCCCACTTCATATGTTGCAGCCATTTTAATGCCAGCAATGAGATCATTTGTTGAGGAAAAAAATTACAACCAACTACAAAGCTATTGAGTGCTTCTCATGTGTCCTTGTGGTCTCATTCCTTTTAAGATGTATATTGGGAATGTAGAAGAAAAGCTGTCCCTACCCCTATTATTTCAGGTATCTGTGGGAAAATAATGGGCTTTGTGGATGTGAACCTCACATGCAATTTTGAAAAATTATTTCTTTTGTTTCTGCTAAGACTAAAACGAGATGCCAAAGGTACATGTTCATAGTGTGTAACATCTGGTCACTTTGTTGTGCTGCCTCTTATTTCAATAAAATCCTTGGAGTATTTCCAATTGCCATCACATAAATTCCCAGAACCCATGTAAAAGTTTACTTATATGTGTAGAACCTAAAGATTAAAATTAAAACTGGTATGTAAGCAAAACATTATTACCGTGATAGCTGGAGGCAACTATTTGTGGCATTTCAAACTAGTCCATTCTTCTATCCACAGTGTAATCATTTATTTAATTTCCTTTTCCTGTGAGGAAATACACTATGACCCATTTATTGATGCTTATACCATGAGAGTCACTATTCTAGACGCTGGGAAAACCAATGAGTTAAGATGCGATCCTTGCCTTTGAGGAACTCATAAGAGAAGAGAGCCATTTATGGAAGCTTACAAGGATAACTGTAAGTATGATCAGAGCTGTAATAGATATGTAAAGAGATTTCTATGGAAGCCTAACAAGACATTATGAGATGCAGTGAGCTAGCTTTGAAAGGCTGAGTGTGATTCTGATATAATAAAGAAAATGAACATAAAGAGAACAGCAAAAACAAATGGAATTATGTTATGCAGAAATATTGAAGCAGAGAATTGGGTGGGCATGGGAGCATGGGATAATGTTTGGAGGGGTGGAAAAGGAGGAGTAACGAAATAGGTATGCAGTGGTTCAAGAATGGAGAAATTAAGTACCTTACTAATAGTGAGCTGAGATCACGCCACTGCACTCCAGTCTGAGTGACAGAGTGACCCTCCATCTCAGAAAAAACAACAACAAAAACAAATTTGAACTCTCTATATCAGTTGTATCCGTGTTTATTCTTTTGTTTTGCTCACATACACCTAAAAATTAAAACAATTTTGCATACACTCCCAATACCAATGTGTGTATAGCTACAGACAAAGTGCATACATTAACAGCAAATAAGTTGCAGTCTTATTAAACATGTAAAAATATACTTTGTGAGCTAAAGAGGAAATAAACCACTTTAAAGTCATTAATAGATCAAAATTGTATTTTCTTAATGAGACAAATTATTGAGGAAATAAATAACAGACTTCATTATTACTTTTTGAATCATTGTTTAATTATCTATAACAGTAATTCAAAAGATTAGTAGAAAGTTCATTTCTAAAGATTTATTCGTATTTATTTATTCATTTATTATTTTTGTAGATTCAGGGGTCAATGTGCAGGTTTGATACGTGGATATATTGCTTGGGTGGTGATGTGTGGGCTCCTAGAGTAGCCATCACCCAAAAAGTGAACATTGTACCAAATAGGTAATCTTTCAAAACTAACCTCCGCCCTTTTGTAGTCCTCAGTATCTACTCTCCCCTTCTGTATGTCCATGTGCACCCAGTGTTTACGTCTTGTTTATAAATGAACAACATGTGGTGTTTGATTTTATTTTACTTCACATAATGGCATTCAACTTCGTTCATGTTGCTGCAAAAACCATTATTTCATTCCTTTTAATGGCTGCATAGTATTCCATAGTGCATACATATCACATTTTCTTTATCCAGTCTACCATTGATGGGCATCTATGTTGATTCATGACTTTGTTATTGTGAACAGTGCTATGATAAACATACGAGTGCAGGTGGGTTTTTTTTTTTTTTCTTTTGAGTAGATAGCCAGTAGTGGGATTGCTGGGTTAAATGATGGTTCTAGGTTTAGTTACTTGAGAAATCTTCATGCTGTTTTCCATAGAGGTTGTACTAATTTACATTCCTGCCAACAGTGCATAAGCATTCCCTTTTCTCCACATCCTTGCCAACATCCGTTGTTTCTTGCCTTTTTAATAATAGGCATTCTCACTGGTGTGAGATGATGTCTCTCTGTGGTTTTAATTTACATTTTGCTGTTGACTAGTGATATTGAACATGTTTTCATATGTTTGTTGACTGCTTGTATGTCTTCTTTTGAGAAATGTCTGTTTATGTCCTTCGTCTATCTTTTAATGGGATTATTCTTTTCTTGTTGAGTTGTTTGAGCTGTTTGTAGATTCTGGATATTAGTCCTTTGTGAGATGCGTAGGTGGCAAATATTTCCTTCCATTCTGTAGGTTGTCTGTTTACTCTGTTATTTCTTTTGCTGTGCAAAAGCTTTATAATTTAATGAAGTCCCGCTTGTCTACTTCTGTTTTTATTGCATTTGCTTTTGAGGTCTTAGTCATAAATTCTTTACCTAGGTCAATGTCCAGAAAAGTCTTCCTAGGTTTTCTTCTAGGATCTTTATAGTTGAGGTCTATAGAGAAGAGTTTGGAGGTTCCTCAAAAATCTAAGTCTCTAATCCATCTTGAGTTCATTTTTGTGTATGGTGAGAGGCAGGGATCCAGTTTCATTCTTTTGCATATGGCTAATTTTTTTAGTACCATTTATTGAATGGAATGTTAAAGGTTTGTTTTAATGCTGATATATATGAAAAAAATCTCATAGAGATACATGAATCCATATAGAAGCAGCATATCATGGAATACATTTTTCAATCCCAAATACCAATTATGTCAATTGTGTTATTATTGACAATTAGCAAACAGCTGCTTATATTCTCAAATGGAAATAATACTAATTAGAAGTTATGATATTTTTATGTTTATCAAATGTATTTTAAAACCATTAAAACTGTTTGCTTCGAATATGAAAAAATGTCTAGAAAAATTTGTTTTTAATGTGCACAAATAATAGAAGTTTTTTACATTGTTTTGGCAAAAAGAAAGATAAGCAGATGGTGATGAAAACATTTCAAACATTCACCTTTGGAATATTCTCTCAGTAGCATAATTCTGTCAAAAAGCCTTCACTTTTTACTAATTATTAAAATATTAACAGGTCACCGTTTCTTTGGAGACTCAGATAAATCTAAAGATGGTTTTGATAGGGAGGAGAAGTGTCGGTTCTGACATCTTGTTGTTTTTATTTGTGTTTCATTATTACTATTACTACAATTGTGGGCTGTTTCCTTGAATATTTTTATGTCAAGACACTTATGGTATCAAGGATACTTTGACCTTTATAAATAGATGAAATGAAGATATTTGCATGTCAATTCAGACAGTGTCAATGAATATATTAAACATAAGTAATGTTTATTTTGTTCTTTCTTTAAAATTAATACATATATGTATATCGATTTTCTAATATTGTTTTGAATGCTGCTTTCATGCTACTGGAACAAGTTCCATTTGATCCAGAAAAGCCCAATGTCCCACAGTTAAAAATGCTTGGTGAATATAAGATCAACAATATTTATGCTGCAAGATCTATGGAGGCAGTGATACTGTCACCTTCAGAAGAAGCTGCTACAGTGTTTTGGAGATGTCAGAAAACAAAATTGTTAATTTCCATCGAAATTGTGATTCCAGTCTTTCTTGCATCTATTTTCAAGTGAACTGAGTCTCCCTTGGATAAATTGGAAAATAATGTGTTACAGGAAACAGAGAAAAGTACCTTAAATCCAGAATCATTGGTTGATCTAGTTGTAAGCAAAATAATTAATACAATAAAAGTAGGAGTTAACACAGATGTGAAGCAAATAAGAGTAACTGGTCAGTAATACTAAGAAAAATGTTTTTCAGTCCCATGAATACTATGACTCAACCGCATTTTTAGATATAAGTTTTTCAGACAAAGGCAAACTACATGTGATTGGGTGTGAACGAAACACTGAAATTATGAAGAACTGTTGTAGGTCATGTAGACTTTCAAATGACCACATTGAAATAGCTTAGTTCAAAGACGGGACACTAAGGAGTGAGAGAGAAGTTTCTGATGGTGTTGGCTAGGTCATTTATAAATATTTGGATCTTGCCAGTGGATAGAGAAAAAGTAAATGCTTTCTTCCTTTCCTCAAGGAGCTCACAGTTTAGTGGAACTGGCAGATTTATACAGATTATTACATTGTATTTTGAGTCACACTCACCTCTAATGGTGGGAAAGCAATTTCAGATAACTCTTGACAGAGGAAGTGGTGTGAATCTTAAAGGATAATAAACACTTTCATGGCAGAAATGGATAGGACACTGCTCTGAGTATGGATGTGGAGAGGGATAATTAAAGACGTGGTTGTGTTTAAACCATTAAAAGGACACGATATGTTCAGAAAATGGTGAGATATTTGGTGTGGTTGAAATACAAGTATGGTTTATCTGAAGAGTACGGATAGATGCAGTGAGAAATATTGTTTGGAACTGGACTGTGCAGATCCTTGTAAATCAAACTAAGTAATCAAGACTCTATAGTTATCCTACCTTATTCTACAATCTCACTCTAGGAGAAGTCCCTGGCTTGATTTATAACAGGTACTTTACATATATAATGGCCAGTAATTTGTTTATCAAATGGCAGATACTGCCTTTAATTAGCATTGTGATTATGATTGACATTCTGTCTAGTCCACGAGTCTGGATTCCATTTTCTCTATTCATAAGCATTAGCTAAATGGTCTACAAGAATATACAGATCTGGAAACACAGAACAAAAATTCGGTACCTTCCTCTTTCTCAACCATTTTTTTTACAGACCCTCCCACCACTGTGACTTTCTGAATGGACATTCTGTACCAGCATTTCACTGAACCCTATCTGACCTTGATATCTGCTAAGCAGCAGAGTATAAAGAACAGGCACTGGCATCAGACACAAAGGGGTACATTCTTTTTTATTTTTACTTACTAGCAGTGGTAAAGAACTCAAAATTTTGAACTTTATTTTCTTTATTTATAAACTTACTGACTTCATAGCACTGTTGTAAGAGGAAAATGAAGCTACGAGGAGCTCAATGAATGGTAATTTCCAACACTGCATACAGTTGTATGGATTTGTACAATGGCATGCTTGGTTGCTTCCTCTGGGATGGTGAAGTTGTTTTATGTCATAGCGCAGTACTCATTCCACCTCTCTCAGCAACCAGAATTTTCACCAAAGTGGCATATTATATTCAGCAACTATCCATTTCTTTACAACTCTCAATAACTTCCCTCTGTTTGAAGCCTTTTCTCGTTGTCTTTCTAAGGGATGAGCTACAAGTAGATCCACACAACATGCGCTGGTCCCCTGGCCAAGAATAAGTAGGTAGCTAAACAGATTTTTGTGAATTTGGAATTTAGTCTAAATTGTAGTCTCATTTTAGGTAGATGGGGTAGCTTGTGACCATATTTTATGTTGTGTCTTAAAAAGCAGAAATGATCTGTACACAGCTAGAATTAAAATAATATATGAACCAAGCACAGAAATAAGAGTAGGAGGACAACTTGGAAAGTTTAGTGGGCATTCCAATTTCTCTTTCTAGGACTTGAAGCTTAGCTGTATTCTTGCACCTTGAGAGTCATGATTCAGCCAATATCCTCATATTTAGTCTCCTTCAGCTAAGTCAATGCCAACAAGCTTCTATTATTTACAAAATAAAATGACTGATGGTACAAGAATATTTATATTTCTCATCAGAGACTCAAACTAAGTCTCTACTATTTTATACAGGGTCCTGTACCTCAGGCACAGGCTTTCACTTAAGCAAGTACTAATAACCATTTACAGTAGCAATACTTTTTATATATAGTGCCCATTGATCCCCTAAATTCCAAAATTGCTCACTAAGTTAGATATTATGATTGAATAATCATATACAGTTTTTTAAAGACTTTTTTTCCTAGCTATGGTCACTTAAAACCTATTTTATGTTTCAATTAGACAAATCATTTGCCATCAAGATAATTAGTCAATAAAAGAAATTGTATTTACTCTTTTAGGAAAGAATTTTAGTATATTCACATTTCTGAGACTCAGTGTTCTGAAAAGAAATTCTGAATGCAAAGTTAAAAATAATGTCATCCATAATTTCTATGCTTGGATGACTCTTTAAGAAATATTTTGGCAATATTTTATCTCAACTATCTGGCTTCAGAACAGAAGCATTTAGACTAAAATGTGTTAAGAAAAGACTATTCCCTCAGTGACATCTCTCTTCCTCATTACAACCAACAGACTTAAAATAGTAAAACAGAAACACAAAGAACAATAATGTTTTGAAGTATAAATGTCAAACTGTGTATTCAGCCTTTGTTTTTAAAAAGAAACAGATAATACTTCATAACTATATCATCGGAGACCTATCAGATCTCTCTGGTAGATCTCACTTGATTTTTCTGGCTTTTGATCTTCACAATTTATCAGCTCGATTCTCACAATTTTGTATCCTACTGTGTGGACTTCGATTGCCAACATATCTGTCAAATTGCAGTGTCATTAGGCAGCAAGCAAAACTGGTTTTTTTTTTTGTGATGGCCAACAGAGAACAGAAAAAATTTTAAAACCCTGATCTACAGCCTCTACTGGAAGAAAGAGGTTTTATATTGTACCTATATAGGGAGACCTTTCCTCAACCTTGACAAATTTGACTTGAGAATCACAACCCTTTTTCCAATGTAGTACAATACAATACATTTCCAAGTGTCTTATGGAGCAACTTGCCTGCTATATGTTTATCTCAGTTTAAATTCTTAAGGAAAAGTTCATTTTACTCTAAAGAAATGTTAAATCATTCTAAAACATAGTCTTTTTATGTATAAATATGAAAAGTTGTTGCTTAATGAGTAACTGTTAACTGGAGCAATATAAGGTTGACAGATGAGTATTTCCTTTTTTTTCTTCAAGTTATTGACAGTTAGAGATGAAGTGAAGAAGTAGGGGAAGAGAAGTATTAAGAGTGTGATAGATTCATAATTATTATATAATCAGCATTTCAGGAAATATCTGTGGTGTGGAAGATGATGACAAGGCATGTCATAAGACTTAAATGAAGTCTTGGAGGAAGATGTGGTATGATAAGTGTTTCAGAGAGCAGAGTAAGCAAATCTGGAAAATCAGAATGTCATGGGGTATATTAAAGAATAACTAGTAAGTTTATCTAGTTTGTGTTTAAGGCATAAATATGAATCAGATATGGTCTAAAGGAGGAGTTACCCAGCAGCACGTGAAGATTGGTAAAAGAAAAAACTTCAGCTGAATTAAATTCAAAGGAGTTTAAGCAATGAATGATTCGCAAATCAGGCAGCCTCCAGAATCGCAGCAGATTCGCAGAAACTCCAGTGCAGCCACGTGGTGAAAGGTTTATAGAGGAAAAAAAGGGAAATGACCTACAGAAATCCATAGTGAGGTACAGAACGGATGGATTGGTTACAGCTCAGCATTTGCCTTATTTGAACACAGTTTGAACACTCAGCAAGGTATGAATGGTTGAATTATGGCCGCTGGGATTGGCCAAGACTTAGCTATTGTTACAGGTGCATACTCCTACGTTAGCTTTTCAATTCTGTCTGCCTATTAAGTTAGGTTGCAGTTCGTCCACAAGGACTCAAATATAGAAGTACAGAGTCTTTCTCAGGACATATTCGGTTCGGTTTAACAGGATGGATTAGAGGAAACACTGATTACATATGATATATCTAACATACTGCAGGCAAGGCCCCAAATCACAGGTTTTTGTGCACAGGAAACCATAGCTTATGGATGCTTCAGGAATATCAGTGTGGTGAGGAATTCTTAAAAGCATCACTATTGTATCTGTCCATTTAGAAAATTTCCTAGAAAAGATAATGGACGATTCCAGGGAACCAGTGACCTGTGGCAGTGTGGAATGCAACTGCTGGGTTCCAAAAATGTAGCAACAATTTAAAGCAGTATCTCTTAAATTGAGTTACCCCAAGAAACAAGGTGGTATAGGTATGTTGAATTCTTGTAAGAACTTGCACAATAGCAATAGTCATTATCATGCTCATATTGAGGAGAGATGTTAAAAAACATCATCTTTCATATGAAACTAATATTGTGAATTTGGATTTTATTGCTTAAATACGTTTTTATTTCTAAAAATGTTTCAATTCTATAGGTGTATAAGAGCTATGAGGATGAGTTTATTCTTAGCTTTATGATTGTGAATACTTAACTAGCCATTAAAATAAAAATAAGTCAACACCTGGAAATGTTTCTCTTTCAGTATGACCCATATATTGTTCAGGTTCAGGGAAAAACAAAAACACAAACTGTTGTGTGCTTTCTGAGAAATACACTGTTTTAAGCATTTCAGAACCACCTTGGCACCATTACATCCAGAGTAACACTAGCCAAACTTTATTCCATCTAATTCTGCAGTGGTAACTAAGAAATAACTAAGGAAAATGACTAAATGCTTTTTGTTGGGGTTGAACTGAGAAATTCCCAGTAGATCTTTTTTTAATATTGTTTTTAATTCCTCCTTGGATTATATTTAGATACAATAATATATGAGTCCCTGTACTATATGCTGTCAAACTTAGGAAGTAGAAGTATCATTGCTTTGTAGATGACAAAAATAAGGCTCAGAGAGATTAAATTGTACAAGGTCACAGGGTAAGAGGTACAGTTGACACTTAGTTGTAAATCTTCTGATCGCAGGTTCATTGATTTTTTTCACTCGTCATACTAGTTCCTTCTGATCAATATACTTCTTCTATCAAAAAATTAACTTAGCATAAACAAATTGAATTTTGACTATAGACTTATGTGTACCGAAAAAATAATTTAACTTACTAAGGATTGAGCAATTTAATTTTCAGACACCAGTAACTTACCACAGGACTTAAACTTTGAGTCTTTCTAGTTTCTCAAATATGTTCATATTCTTTCTGCCATTTTTCTTGACTTTCATGATTAATAGCACACATTTCTAATACTACAAGGACATTTAAAATAAGCCTCTTCTGACTTTACCAGGCAGCATTATATGAGAGAATTTCTGGTGTCACAAAAGAAAATTGCAACAACAGAACCTTTGGAGTATTGAGAATTCAAGTTAAATTTACTTTTTCAAACAAATCAATTTTCTTAAAGATTTAACACTTTTATCTTTTTTTGCATCCAGGGACCTTTTAAAAGGAGGGCTTACTTGAGTTGGACAAACTGAAGTTTTTCAAGACAGGAACAGACGTTTATAAAGATGCTCAAACAACTTTTAAATACTCCTGACCGTTTTCTTTACTCTCTCTTGATTGAAATAATTCATGTAGTAATGTCAACAAATCTGACATTCACATAGCAATGTCAACAAACCTTAAAATTTTGCCTAAAATATTGACAAATTATAAAATAAACTGTCACAATTGAATAAGCTGGAATGAAAGGTAAATATTTTCTTGACACAATAAATGTTGTAAGGACTATATATTCTTGCATTCTATGAATATAACATGTTAGTCACAAGTTTATGGCTATTTGGGTTGTTTCCAATATTATCATAAACAATGCTACAAGGTATGGGGGAACCCACCCCCAATATTTCAATGTAGATTCTATTTTCCCTAAGTGTCGACCAGTCTGAGAAATAAAAAGAAAGAGTATGAAGGGAGGAATTTTACAGCTGGGCTGCTGGGGGTGACATCACATATCAGTAGGTCTGTGATGCCCACCTGAGCTGCAAATCCAGCAAGTTTTAGTAAGGATTTCAAAAGGGGAGAGGATGTATGAACAGGTAGTAGGTCACAAAGATCACAGGCTTCAAAGGGCAAAAAGGAAAACAAAGATCACATGCTTCTGAGGCCAATAAAGATTCTGAGGCCAAGGCAAAGGGCAAAGCAAAGATCACAAGCAAAGGGCAAAATAAAAAACTCCTGATAAGGGTGTATGTTCATCTGTACACATATTGTCTTGATAAACATCTTAAACAACAGAAAACAGGGTTTGAGAGCAGAGAACCGGTCTGACCTCAAATTTACCAGGAAGCATTTTTTTCCCCACCCTAATAAGCCTGAAGGTACTGCAGGAGACCAGGGCATATTTCAGTCCTTATCTCAGCTGCATAAGACAGACACTCCCAGAGCAGCCGTTTATAGACCTCCTTCCAGGAATACAATTCTTTTCCTAGGGTCTTAATATTATATTCCTTGCTAGGAAAAGAATTTAGTGATATCTCTTCTATTTGCACATCTGTTTATGGGCTCTCTGCAAGAAGAAAAATATGGCTCTTTTTGCCTGACCCCACAGGCAGTGAGACCTTATGGTTGTCTTCCCTTGTTCCCTAAAATCACTGTTATTCTTTTTCAAGGTGCACTGATTTCATATTGTTCAAACACACGTTTTACAGTTAATTTGTACAGTTACGCAATCATCACAGTGGACCTGAGGTGATGTACATCCTCAGCTTACGAAGATAACAGGATTAAGAGATTAAAGTAAGACAGGCATAAGAAATTATAAGAGTATTATTAGGGAAGTGATAAATGTCCATGAAATCTTCACAATTTATGTTTCCTCTGTGGCAGCTCCAGCCAATCCCTCCATTCGGGGTCCCTGACTTCCCGTAACAGCAAGGAACATTCTTATATATTTACTTGTTATGCAAGTGTATAGATGTTTTCTGGAAACACTGTGCAGCCTGCATTTAGGGGAGGTGTAATGGCAGTACTCCCTTTGGTGCCCCTGCTTGTGTCTTAGTATGTCTTACACCCTCCCAGTTCACTCTCTCTGGGCCTAGTTCAGCACTATTACTTTCCTATGTGTTGCAGCCTTCATGGCCTAGACTGACTTTCAAATTTACTTGGAGACACAGAGCGCTGTAACCTTCTGCGGTGAGGCTTGTAAGCACTCAGGTTCAGATCCCCTGGGAAGGTGATTCCTCTCTGACTAGGGTTCGTTTAAATACTTCCTCTGTGGGTGGATCAGCTGTTTGGTTTGGTTTTTCTTTCTACTGTAACAGAACAGCACTAAGTTCAATGCCTCACAATTGCTGTGTTCTCCCTTCCCCAGTACCCAGAGACACTCTTTGCACCATTCCACCACTCCTGAATGTTGGCAGAGGTGACATCTGGGATTCTGGACTGCTTTTTCTCCCTCTCAGTGATATAAAGTTAAAACCAGATACTATGAGTGTTTATCAGATTTTTGGTTCTAATGAAGGTGCTTTTTTTTTTTTTTCTGTGTAGATGTTAACTTCGTTTTCTTGTGGGCATGGGGATGACTGATGGAGCCTGCTATTCTGCCATCTTGTTTCACCTCGAGTTTAATTAGAATATTAATAAACTATTTCTAAAATGTATATGGAAATGCAAATAACCTGATTGAAATTTTTACCTCACACCATATGCAAAATTAATTCGACATGGATTATACAGACTCAACTGAAAACCTAAAACTCACTGGCACTTGGTTCATTTCAACATGGTAACTGAACAAGAAGCTGTTTGGAATTGGCAGAAGTCAGATGAATGACCAATCTTACATTCCCATTCTTCCTCTCTTGAGCTGTTACTTACATTCAAATAAAACACACATCATTTCTCTCTGTAGATACCTATGTACTTATTAGATTCTAGTTAGTAAGCTGCACATGCTCAGTAACTTTGAGGAAATTTAGTGAAAATGAAGGAAAAGGTAAAATATTTCTATTTAGGCCTTTTGTTATTTTTAGACTAGCCTATAGAAACAGGTCCAGATAAATTGTCTAAGAAAGCAAAGTAGGTACTTATGAATAGTATTCAATGCCTAGGATTAACATCTAAAAAGACTCAGTAGTAATGCTAGCCAGTCAGTAAAATATAACTCCATATACAACTGTGTTTCCAGCTTAGAAAAAGTCAAACCAATGACTTTTATAACAATCTACCCTCATATTTTATTCAGCCTCTAGAACATGGAAGCTTTAAAAGTGAATTGGCTAAATAAGCAAGAACTTCTGAAAGTTAACATGTTAATGATTAAAAACAGTTACTACAGGTTAGTAATTACCTGGATAATTAATTGAAGCCTTATTCTATTTTCATAAGACTTACTTGTTTAATTCAAGCAAAACAAACTTTGGTCTAAATTACCTAGATAATTAAGACATCTTTTTACTTGAGAAGTATAGAACTTGCCTTGGGTTACAAAATTAACTATATTATTACTAAAAGGATCGCCAGGTAGGATTCTAACTGACATTATTGTATGCTTAAGATTGATTTAACAACAGGTATTCCCAGTAAGCAAATTTTAAAAATCAGATCCAGCTACATGTATTATGATTGTTCTACCTTATGGATTATTTTGGAGGGATAAGCTATTAATACTAAGACTGTGAAGGAGAGTTGGGGAGGGAGCAGGAAGGGAGAAACATGCACACCACATTAACACAGAGGCAATATGCTGGCCTGGAGTGTTCTTTACTACTGTTCTTAAAGAAATGTTTATTCTGCTGCAGCTAACTAGCCTTCATCTTCTACACCAAATACTATTCCACACCATGGAAGTGCTATGCAATAACTATCCCAGGTAGCACCTTATACCACTTAAAAGCCTTTAAAATCTCTAATCTGAAGGTGTCACAGTAAAGACATGTAAAGGCTTACGAAAACAAAAATGTAATTACCTGATGAAGTCATCTGTGTCCACGGAACGGGCCGTTTGTCACTAAAACCTGTGCTGGTTAGGATTTGCTGTATTTTATCTGCTATGCTGAAATCTTCTAGAATTATCTGTCAATATAAGATTCAGAATAAATGAATGGCATATATTTAAAAAAAAAACCCTAAAACTGAAACTCATAAGCTGTCAAACAAGAAATAAGTTATACTTCATCCCATTAATTTTTTTTTGCTCTCCAAAAGCTAAGATAATGAAAAAGACTGGAAAAAATGTTTGTAAAATGTATGTCTAATAAAGAACTTGTATTCATAATATGCAAACAGCTTTCAAATCTCAACAAAACAATCATCCTGCTTTTTCTAAATGAGCATACAATTTTAACAGACATTTCTCGAGAAGATACATGAATGACCATTAAATACATTAAAAGATGCTCAGCATTATTAGTTACTGAGGAAAATATAAGTTAATATCACAATGAGGTTATAATACACACATATTAAATTGATAAAATAAAAAAGCCCAAACATACCAAGTATTTTAAAAGAGACAACTAAAAATGTCATGTACTTTTGGTAGACATGCGGGAGTACTGAACAGTTTATTAAACACAATTACAATACTAATATCTTATTAAAAAAAAAAAAAAAAAAAAAAACAACTGTGTGACCACACAAAGACCTGATAACAGAAGGTTTATTTATAAGAGGCTCATATTGAAAAAACCCAAGTATCCATCAAAGGTTAAAGGATAAACAAACTGGTTTATCTACACAATGGAATACTACCCAGCAATAAAAAGAATATACAGCAACATGGATAAATCTCAAATGCATTATGCTAAATGAAAATTCCGGGCAACAGACTACATTCTATACAAACCCATTTATTTGAAATTTGTAAAAAAGGCAAAATACCTTATATACTTTTTAATCAGGAGAATTTATCTAGTTATATCAAAGCTGAGCACAGTTTACAACTACCTTATGTATCATCCATGTCCATGTTTCTCTCTTCTTTCTTTCTCCTCTCCTCTCTTTCTCTTCTACAGTGCAGAGTGGGAGTACAGGAGAGAAATGTTCAAGCATTCAGTAGTTGCCACGAAGAGCAAGACTGAACAACACTGAGGACGCTGGAGAACCACGGCTGATATGTATTAACAATCAAGCACTTTCAACTGAGTACTGCCAATTGTTTTCTCCTGGCTAAAGCCTCGTTTTTAGTACTGTAAATACAGAAATGAAATCACAATTAATGAGATTTTGCAATTAATATGTTTAAAATTAATACCAGTTGGAATAGCCGAATCAATCACAGAATGCATCAGCCACCAAAGTTAACACCCCAAAAACCATGGTTTTATCTCTCCAATGCAAATACCTGCTCTGAGGGCCATCAGTAAGAACGGGGCCTCATTCTCCAGCTCCAGGTGCACTGCCTTTACTCCTCACTCTTCCCCTGCTGCTGGGAATGCTTTGCTGCAGGAGACAGGTGATATTCATCAACTACTGCCCTGGCCCCAGCTCTCCAGCATTGACAATCAGATACATGAGTATTTGAACTGAAAAACTTAAAAAAAAAATAAAAATAAAAACTTTGAATTATATGTGTATATAGTTATATCAAAAAGAAAAATACCTAATTAATGTCTTGGTCACTTATATTGGCATTTTTCATTTAAACAAATGAACCAAATAGATCATTGAAGTACTAAATTTAGCTTGTCACAGTGTAAAATCATTTTATAACAAATTTTAATTACAATGCTATAAGATACAATTCTACCTATATAGCAATAATCATATTTTAAAAATTGGCTACTCTCTTTGGGCACCACAGACAGAAAACATTAAGGTTTTAATTTAATGATGAATTAAACATGTATTTGCTTTAAGCCAATGAGGGGGGCACACATGAAATAAAATTGGTGAAGAAGATGCAAGAAGAGTTTATGGGATTTTATTAAACTAGTTTAATAAACTAACAAACTAATTTAATGAACTAACCAACTACTTTTATATATAAGTTTCATAATAAAGAATTTAAAAATAAAATATGTTGCTCATGTTGGATATAAAGGTAAATAAACATTTATGAAGATATGAGGGCATGTGTTAATTGCACAGTTTTATATTTAGGTGAAATCCAAACAAAGTACAGCAGGCTGCAAGTCTAGGTAACAATAACCATAGGTTTGAATTAAGTTTGGACTTCTCTTGCTTGTCCAGAAGTAATGATGCTCTTAAATTTTCAGAACAATACTTGAATTTTACCTCTCAGATTTTAAAGTAGAGCTATACTTGGGCAGTATTTTCATATACCAAGGTCATGTTTTTGACAAGTATTTTAAAATATCTTTAATGTTTGAATAACATCATACATACATATGTTTTGAATTATCCAAAATAAATACACATTACTGGAAGGTGCTTAACAAAAATTACTAGCTCTCTATCCCATCACTTCCCACTGTACAATCTCACACATTTCTACATTCAACCCATTTTGCTATTTCGTCTGGTATTCAACTCACTATAGCTCTAAACAATATGTTTGCACATTTTCTATTGTTTTGTCATTATGAAAGACAAAATTTAGCTCCCTTAATACTCTTCACTCTCATTTGTCACTCACACCCTGCCATCCTCCCAAGACGAGTACAAATTTCTGATTAACTAGCTTATAGATTGCCTATTTCTCACCCCTGTTGCTTCTAAGTGAACGGAGCCCTATTAGGATTACTCTTGGCCTTTTATCCTGCTGCTTTACTCACACCACAGTAGGAGAGGTTCGTGACATTTGGAAGATTTTATTTTATTTTTATAGAGCCCTCCTTTCTAGAGCCTTATAGTCTCCTCTTCCAATTGGACTGGTTACTCTCTAGGCCTATAGTAGAGTGGTTATCCTGGATTTTCATTTTTATTTTCTGTTAGTTCAATTGGATTCACTGTGTCTTGGATCTCATTTCTCCTTTGTTCTTGGTGTATCAGTGACTTTAGTGGAGCACATTCTCAGATAAATTTATAAAAATTATACTTAGCAGGTAACTTTTTGAGACTTCAAATATCGAGAATTTAATGATACCTCATGTTTAATACATCAGAAGAGAATAAGGATAGAATTTTACATGAGGCGTTATTTTTCTTAAGCATTTTGAAAGTTTTATTCCAGTTTGTTTTATCTTCCCCTGCTGCTGTTAAGAAATACAACACCTTTCAGATCCTGTTTTTTTTCATATGATCTGGTTTTTAACACCTGAAATTGTGAGACATTTTTATTACCTATCCAACATTCATTCACCCCAAATTGGTTTGAATATTTATTCCATCCACATTTTTATAGGGGCATCCTGATTAGTTTAAGCCAAACAGCATAAGAGGTGTGTGGCATGAATTACCCTCTCAGACTGAAGGAAAGTACACGTGCATATTGGTGAAGGAGGGGGCTGTCACTCTTCTTTTGTATCTGAACTATAAATATTGTAGCCCTCATTGTCACCTGCAGCTATCTTGTGAACATTAAGGAAAGCAGACTTAGGGAGAATCACAGGAAGAATTAAGGAGCAGATAGAATCAGGGTCCTTGATGACCTCAACTGAGCTACTAATCATTCAATTACTGGAACCTACCCTACTTCTATAATGTTGATTACTTAGTAAGATAATAAATTTGATCATTATTTAAGCAAGTTTGAGTGAGAATTTTCTTTTCTTTTCTTTTCTTTTTTTTGTTTGTTTGTTTTCAGCCTGAAGCATCCTGACTGCTAAGGAAGCTTTTAGGATTTTCTCTTTATCCTTAGTATCTTAAAATCTTTTGATGTTGCCTCATAGTGTCAGCCATGACCCTTCCTTTTGCTACGCATTTGATGGCCCTTTCCAATATAGGACCTTATATCCTTTGGCTGTAGGAAATACTTACTTGTATCTTTGTTAATTGCCTCATTTTCCCTCTGTGTTCTCACTTTTGACCGTTAACATAAACAGGAAAACAAAGTCAGAAGAGCATCGTTCTTGTATCTTCAATCTCTCTTGCTGAATCCTGGCATCTTTTTCGCAACTTGGAAACATATTTAAATCTCCACAATTTAAAGAAAAGTATTCTGAACTCCACTTCCTCCTCCAGCCACCACCACATTCCCTTCTTTATCTCATGGTCAAATTGTTTGAAAAGTACTATTTTGAATGCCCATCTTAAACAAGTGGAGATAGGAAGTAGTCAAAGGCACAGAACTGCAAACTGGGCTGAAGCTTTAAGAGCTAAAAGCAAAAGCAAGTAGGAGAATGGGATAAGCCTATATTAGATGTCAATGAGTTGTGGTTATGATAATGAAAGACTCAAGTTAAATAGACCTGTTGACAGTCTCCCACTCTGTCAATTGACAACCTGTCAAAATGGAGCAGTGCCTTAATCTATGTAAACCTCTATTTCTTTTTGTGAAATTGAGGTCATGGTAGTATCTACCACGGGATGTCAAAATCAGAATTCAGTTATATAAGCTAAGAGTTTAATAAATGCTACTTGCACTTACTACTATTATCAGAGGCTTGATACTATTAACGTGAAGCTAAAAAATATCTGGAGGACAACATTCCACGGCAAAGCAGGCATGGAGGACCAGCTAATTCAAACAATGAAGTAAAGAAGCCAATAGGAAGCAATGGGGCAGTAACTCAAGACTGTAAGATTGAGCAAACTGCATTTAGTTGACAGAGAGATGGAAGAAACTGAAGATCTACCTGGGACATAGAGACAGACATTCATAGAGCTTCTTCAACATCTGCTACCAGAGCGAAGAATCCATGTAAAACAGTTGCATACAACACCTCCATCTGCAATCTCCTCCCGCAATGGGAGCAATTCTAGAATTAACTAATATTTCCCTGGTAAAATATTCTTTTCTGTTTGGGAGTATTGTGAATATGAAATGTAGATTCCCATGACCATTCCTTCAAGCTATACACTTAATAATGCACTCTATAATAAAATGGTCACGGTGTTCTCTTGAGTAAAAAATTACCTATATGGTGTTTTCCACTTTCTAATTTAAAATACCAGGAAAGTGAGTTAGGATGTGATGTAACAAGAAGTGATGCTGTTTGGCTATGAAGAATAGTAACAGTGAATGAAGGAGTGGAGAAAAGTAGTTGTTAACCCCGGGATGAAGGAGAACAGCTAGCTGTTACCTACTAATTGTACATTAAGTAGGTTTATCAGTGTGTGTGTGTGTGTGTGTGTATTTATTTATTTATATATATATATTTATTTTTAGCAGAAGACAGAAATTGTGTAATTTTGGCTGTAATCTATTTGTCCATAAATTCTTGTGTTTTAAATGCAGAATTGGAGGGCTTAAAGAGCACTACACACATTTTTGTCAATCATAGATTGTTCTTTGATACAGTCAATATTGTAAAGATTTGAATTGTCCCTAGATGATTTTGTAGATCATACTCAATCACAATACAAACTTGCTTCTTTCTTTCATGTCTGTTCATTTCAGAGTGTTTGCACTAGGAGTATTTAATAAAATAATTCTGAAACTAACTTAAAAAAAAAGTTTGTGAGACTATCCAGAATATACCTTTAAAATCAAATAATTGAGAGGATATTTATCTGCTACATATTATTAGCACTACAGAAATTAAAGCAGTGAGGTAGTATACCATTATCAACAAATAAGTAGATTGAATAGAGGGTCCATATATTTAACTAGGCAGACAATACAATATAGGAGTTGATATTGTTTGTACTTCAAATAGGAAAAGAAGACTATTAGTCAGTCAATAAATGTTTTTTGGTTAATAGGTAACAATTGGGGAAAAAACCAGGTATACTTTAATGTTAAGAGCTAAAGCACAGCCATATTCAGCCTACTATAGTAACAAAGAAGTAAAGATAAAGACATATTCAACAGACTTGTAGACAGAAATAGAAATGAGAGGTCAAGAGAGTGCACTTATTTTCTGATCATTGGTACCATCATATATATATATATTATATACACACACAAACACACACATATATGTATGCATATTACACACACCACATGTAGTAACATACAGAGTACAAAAATTATAAATATATGCCATAAGTATTAGTGTATCTATAAATGTAATACTAATTATATAATAATATATATTCGTGTGTATGTATTTATATACATACAAGGGTAGATACATAAACCCATATATAATATATATCAATATATAGTATGTACACTTATATATATACACATACATACACACAGATAGATAGATACTGAAATACAGACATAAGAAGAAAAATAACTAACTTAAAAAAGCATGGCCAAGTAATGTGAACACACTCCTCATAAAAGTGTATATAAAGATAGAAAATAAACCATGAAAATCTGTTCAGTGTTATTAATCATTAGCAAAATGAAAATACAAACTGCAATGTGATAACCCCAAACCCAGTAGAATGCCTAAGATTAAAAACAACAACAGCAACAATACCAAGTGTTGGAGAGAATGTGGAACAAGTGGAACTCTCCTGCTTTGCTGGTGGTAATGTGAAATGGTTTGTGACTTTGGGGGAAAAAAAGGCAGTGTCTTATACACTTTAAACATTCACTTAGCATATGGTGCAACAATTCCCATCCTACATATTTAACCAAAGGAATGAACTGCTGAAGCATACAAACAGAACTGTTATCTTTAGAGAGGCGAGACAAGCAAAAAAAAGTTCATGTACGTCATTCCCTTTATATGAATTTTTAGAATGTTCAAAACTAAAGTATGGTAGAAGTCACATGAGATTGTTTTCAGAAGGATAAGTGTATTAGACTGTGAAGTGGCATGAAAGAACTTTTGTGGTGATGGGAATATTCTGTATCTTTACTGGGGTAGTGGTTACAGGTATTTATATATTTCTCAAAGTTTATCTGTGTTCTTACAGTCTATGTATTTTATTGTATGTAAATTATACCATACCACAACCAACTGATACAAAAGCTAAATAAATAAAAACCAGAAGCTGGGCGTGGTGGCTCACACCTGTAATCCCAGCACTTTGTGAGACCAAGACAGGTGGATCACAAGGTCAAGAGATCGAGACCATCCTGGCCAACATGGTGAAACCCCGTCTCCACTAAAAACACAAAAATTCACTGGGTGTGGTGGCACGTGCCTGTAGTCCCCCTACTCAGGAAGCTGAGGCAGGAGAATTACTTGAACCGGGAGGCAGAGGTTGCAGTGAGCCGAGATCACCTCACTGCACTCCAGCCTGGTGACAGAGTGAGACCCCATCTCAAAAAAAAAAAAAAAAAAAGAAAAAAACAGCAAAGATAAAACTAAATACAATCACCTAGGAAAGTGGTTTTGATTCCACACAGTTGACTGAGAAGTGGCTAATGAGACCGAAGGCAAGCCAGGATGTGGGCTCCTGAAAGCCAAATGAAGTAAAACTTTCAGAAAGAGAGTGGCTGTGCTTGTAAGACGAATTTTAAAAACTGGTCCTTTTTGCGTAGTGGTGGACATCTGTAACCTTAGCTACTCAGGAGGCTGAGGCGGGAGAATCACTTGAACCTGGGAGGGGGAGGTTGCAGTGAGCTGAGATCGCGCCACTGCACTCTAGCCTGGCGACAGAGTGAGACTCCGTCTCAAGAAAAAACAAAACAAAACAAACAAAAAAACTGGTCCTTATTATTGAAGTGTGCAGTGAAATCTTCATAGGGAAAACCTGAGTGGAAATGGTCCAACGGTGACAAAAGGAGAGAAATGGAGACACGTATAGTTAACAATTTTAAAGAGCTTTTATCTAAAAGGAACAAAAAAAATAGAAGGACAGCTAGGGGGATATGTGATTTCTAGATTTTTTGTTTTTTTTTTTTTAGATAGACGATTTTACATCATATTTATGTACTGGTGAAAATGTTTGAGTGAAGAGAAAAATTGATGATGCAGTGGAGAGAGGAAGAAAGTTAAGCTTACATTGGAAGTAATGTAATGAATATATCGCGACTGCTATTTATACCAACAGCATCTAGTACACTACATATGGCATGCATAATGCTTAATAAATATTTAAACAACAAAAGAAGGAAATTAATACGTATTGGTTGCTCACAAGAAATGATAGAATAGCATAAGAATCTTGTGTCTGGCTGAGGAAATGCAATGAGAGCAAGACTTTTTTTTTTAAAGAGGAATTGTAGAAGAAGGAAAAATAATGTATAAATCAAAGCAACGCTGAATTACATGAATTGTACTAGTACTTACTTTTAATCTCTGCTACTTAATTCCAGTGTTCCAGACTTATGTTGTGCTTTGTAATTGACCATTTCTAGAACAGGGACATTAAGGTACAAAAATATCTACAAATGTAATCATTTATCACGACCTACATGGCTAATATGGTCCAAATTATCCTTAAGCACTTGCTTTAAGATTCATAAATACCCCTAAGTAAAAATTGACTGTGGTGCACTCAGTCCTCTCTTGCTGAGGTGCCCAACTGCACTCTTCTGCAGCATTCTTTCTAACAAAACTTTCCTTTTCAAACCAATGCTGTTGTCAATAAATTCTTCTTACTACCCATAAGTCACCACTTTTCATTGCCAGGGCTCTGACACCTCACCTGGCATCTTGGTGGTTTGCATGGGTACTTTACTGGAATTTCTCCCTTCCTTTTTCTCCCTGCTTCCCTCGATGCTCCGGTTCCTTACCCCTTGGAACTCAAGGTCCCTGGCTGAAGCAGCTCTTCAGTGGGATCCTGAAGCCCTAGAGAAGAGATAGCTGTCTGTCATTTCCCTTAGGGGCGAGGGAATGGCCAGGATTCTTTTCTATTTTTTTGTACTGCCAGTGAACCAATTTAAGTCCTCTTTAGCAGTTGACGGTTTCTGGCCTAGGACCGTTTCTTGGTGTTACCCAAAGGCTAAGACAAAAGAGTTAATTCATTATTGCCCGTCAGGGTGGCAAGTCTACTTTCACTTTACCACTCCATAAACCTGTGTGCACAGACACACTCTACTGGTTGCGAACCCAATTTTGGATTCAACTTTGTCACAAACACCACATCCCAAGTTACAAGTGAGTTCTGCTTTACATTAGCTTTGAGCTGACCCCTCGAACAAGGGCATTCCTGGAATGGTCATCCACGCAAAGGCAGACGCTCTATCTGTGGTGCAGTCCCCTCAAATAGAGTGAACTAAAGGGAAAAGAGAGGTCCAAAATGCCTCAGGAATCTTATAGCTCCTTATCTAAACCCTTTACATACCATGAACCACACTACGAGAACTTACCACCTCTCTTGAAATAACCTTAGCAAAAACTGGCTCAAGTGTATCAAAGCTAAGAAATCTTCAGACTCACTTGCAGGAATAGTTTCTTTTTATTATAGAGGAGCACTAAATTATCTCCTAGCTGAACAAGGAGTCTGTGCTGTCATCAATAAAACCTATTGCACCTATGTTAATGTGTCTGGAGAAGTAGAAACCAATGTCCGAGAAATTTTCAAACAAGCCAAATAGCTACACATACTTTCTCAGAGTAACCAAGACTGGACCAAAACTTTTATTGATTGGTTTCTAAACATCACTTAGCTTCTTCCATTCCTTGGACCTTTATTTCTCTTCATCTTTTAATATTTGGTCTCTGCCTTTTTAATGCTCTCATTAACTTTATATCTTTCGGATCACAACAATTCTACCGCAAGTGATTATGCAATCACAATACCAGCCTGCAACAGCAACTTCCGTTTATATAAGGCCTCTTGATGGAATCCGGTCTTACCCTCATGAACAAGTTTTTCATGACCTTCCATTGCCTTCATGACAGAGTAAGAAGGGGAAAAATGCAAATTATCCCCTCCACACCCACATTCAGCGAAAAATAGCCAGACTTGATGCCTAATATGGTTTGGCTATGTCCTCACCCAAAACTCAACTTGAATGTATTGCCCAGAATCCCCACATGCTGTGGAGGGAGCCAGCGGGAGGTAATTGAATCATGGGCCCTGGTCTTTCCCATGCTATTCTCGTGATAGTGAATAAGTCTTATGAGATCAGACGGGTTTATCAAGAGTTTCCGCTTTTGCTTCTTTCTTATCTTTCTCTTGCTGCTGTCAAGTAAGAAGTGCCTTTTGTCTCCCACCATGATTCTGAGGCCCCCTCAGCTATGTGGAACTGTAAATCCAATTAAAACTGTTTTTGTTCCCAGTTTCTGGTAGGTCTTTATCAGCAGCATAAAAACTAATACAGTAAATTGGTACTAGTGCAGTGGGGCATTGCTGAAAAGATACCCAAAAATGTGGAAATGACTTTAGATCTGGGTATCAGGCAGAGGTTTGAACAGTTTGAGGGGCTCAGAAGAAGACAGGAAAACGTGGGAAGTTTGGAACCCCCTAGAGACTTGTTGAATGGCTTTGAAAAAAAATTGTTGATAATGATATGAACAAAAGGGTCCAGACTGAGGTGCTCTCAGATGGAGATGAGGAACTTGTTGGGAACTGGAGCAAAGGTGACTCTTTTTATGTTTTAGCAAAGAGACTGGTGGCATTTTGCCCCTGCCCTAGAGATTTGTGGAACTTTGAACTTGAGAGAGATGATTTATGGTATCCAGTGGAAGGAATTTCTAAACAGCAAGGCATTCAAATGATGACATGGGTGCTGTTAAAAGCATTCCATTTTAAGGCCGGGCGCGGTGGCTCAAGCCTGTAATCCCAGCACTTTGGGAGGCCGAGACGGGCGGATCACGAGGTCAGGAGATTGAGACCATCCTGGCTAACAAGGTGAAACCCCGTCTCTACTAAAAAAATACAAAAAAAAAAAAACTAGCCGGCGAGGTGGCGGCACCTGTAGTCCCAGCTACTCGGGAGACTGAGGCAAGAGAATGGCGTAAACCCGGGAGGCGGAGCTTGCAGTGAGCCGAGATCCGGCCACTGCACTCCAGCCTGGGTGGCAGAGCAAGACTCAGTCTCAAAAAAACAAAAAAGAAAAAAAAAAGCATTCCATTTTAAAAGGAAATAGAGCATTAAAGTTCAGAAAATTTGCAGTCTGATGATGCACTAGAAAAGAAAAACCTAATTTTTGAGGAGAAATTCAAGCTGGCTGCAGAAATTTGTCTAAGTAGCAAGGAGCCTAATGTTAATCCCCAAGACCATGGGGACAATGTATCCAGACCATGTCAGAGACCATCACAGCAGCCCCTCACATCACAGGCCTGGAGACCCAGGAGGAAAAAGTGATTTCATGGGCCAGGCTCAGGGTTCCCGTGCTACATGCAGCCTAGGGACTTGGTGCCCTGTGTCCCAGCCACTCCAACCGTGTCTGAAAGGAGCCAAAATAGAGCTCAGGCTGTGCCTTCAGAGGGTGGAAGCCACAAGCCTTGGCAGCTTCCACATGGTGTTGAGCCTGCAGGTGCATAGAAGTCAAGAATTGAGGTTTGGGAACATATGCTTAGATATCAGAAGATGTATGGAAATGCCTGGATACCCAGGCAAAAGTTTGCTGCAGGGATGTGGCCTTCATGAAGAACCCCTGCTAGAGCAGTGCAGAAGGGAAATGTGGGGTCAGAGCACCCACACAGAGTCCCTATGGGTGCACTGCCTAGTGGAGCTGTGAGAAGAGGGCCATCATCCTCCAGACTCCAGAATGGTAGATCCACCAACAGCTTGCACCATGCACCTGGAAAAGTCACAGACAATGCCAGCCCATGAAAGCAGCCAGGAAGGAGGCTATTCCCTGCAAAGCCACAAGGGTTGGGAACCCACCTTTTGCATCAGCATGACCTAGAGTCAAAGGAGATCATTTTGGAGCTTTAAAAGTTGACTGCCCTACTGGATTTCAGACTTGCATGGGCTCTGTAACCCCTTTGTTTTGGCCAATTTCTCCCATTTGGAATGGCTGTATTTACCCCATATCTGTACCCCCGTCGTATCTAGGAAGTAACTAGCTTGCTTTTGATTTTGCAGGCTCATAGATAGAAGGGACGTGGCTTGTCTCAGATGAGACGCAGAACTGTGGACTTCTGGGTTAATGCTGAAATTAGTTAAGACTTTGAGGGACTGTTGGGAAGGCATGATTGGTTTGGAAATGTGAGGACATGAGATTTGGAGGGGCCGGGATGGAATGATATGGTTTGACTGTGTCCTCACCCAAATCTCAACTTGAATTGTATCTCCCAGAATTCCCACATGTTGTGGGAGGGATCTGGGGGAAAATTGAAACATGGGTCCAATCTTTCTCATGCTATTCTCGTGATAGTGAATAAGTCTCACAAGATCTGATGAGTTTTTCAGGGGTTTCTGCTTTTGCCTCTTCCTCATTTCTTCTCTTGCCGCTGCCATGTAAGAAGTGCCTTTCACCTTCCCCCATGATTCTGAGGCCTCCTCAGCCATACTGAACTGTTTAAGTCCAGCTAAACCTCTTTTTGTTCCCAGTTTCGGGTATGTCTTTATCAGCAGCATAAAATGACCTAATACAATGCCCCTCTTCACTGTGCTGTTTTCCCTTTCTTGAGACCCTAGCAGGCAGCAGGTAGACATGAGCATGGGGGAATATAAGGGGTCAAAATTTTAAACAAAATATTTTTCAGGGGGAAAATGAGGAGAGCAAAAATCACTTTGTGACCATCTAGCAGCCCATCCAGAGGCAAAATTTCTTATCTAAAAAATGTCATTGTAACTAGACTTCCTTATTATCTAAAGCAAGCACCTGCTTCCAGGCTTCTTTCCCAAAACATTTATAAGTAACTGGAATTTGTATACATATTTAGGATGTATGCATGTCAAAACTCATCGTGTAGCTCTAGCTGATATTCAGGCACCAAAATGCCTATGAATGTAGTCATTTATCATAATCTACATGGCTAATACAGTCCAAGTTACCATTCAGTTCCTACTTTAAAATTAATAAATACTCCTAAGGAAAAATCCACAATGATATTCTCAGCTCTCTCTTGCTGAGGTCCTCTGCTGAAGTCTTCTGCAGTGTTCTTTCTATCTGATAAAACTTTCTTTTTCAAGCCTGTAGTGTTGTCGATACATTCTTTTTACTACCCGTGAGTTGACTGCTTGCCATCGCTGGAGATCTGACACCTCACCTGGCAAAGAGTACAATAAATATACAAATCTTCAATGCCCAGACACCAACAAACATCTACAAGCATCAAGACTATTTAGGAAAATATTACCTCACCAAAAGAACTAAATAGTATACCAGTTACCAGTCCTGGAAAGACAGTGTAGTGTATTAGTCCGTTCTCATGCTGCTATAAAGAACTACCCAAGATTGGTTAATTTATAAAGATAAGAGTTTTAATTGACTCACAATTCTGCATGGCTGGGAAGGCCTGACGAAACAAACAATCATGGCAGGAGGGGAACCAAACGTGTCCTTCACATGATGGCAGGAAGGATATGTGCCGAGCAAAAGGTGAAAAGGTCCCTTATGAAACCATCAGATCTCATGAGAACTCACTCACTATCATGAGAACAACATGAGAGTAACTACCCCCATAATTCAATTACATCCCATGATGTTCCCCCCCACAAGATACGGGAATTATGGGAACTACAATTCAACATGAGATTTGGTTTGGGACACAGGTAAACCATATCAGACAGAGATATTTGAGATATGTAAACTTTCAGACACAGCATTCAAAATAACTGTTTTGAGGAACCTAAACAAAAATCTAACATAATATGGAAAAGGAATTCAGAATCCTATCACATAAATTTAGCAAACGGATTAAACGAAAAATAATTGAGCACAAATTCTAGAGTTTAAATATTTAATTTACATACTGCAGAATGCATCAGAGTCTCTTAACAGCAGAAAGGATGAAGCTTGAAGACAGGCTATTTGAAAATATACAGTCAGAGGAGAAAAGGGAATAAAAAGGGAAAAAAGAAGAAGAAGAAGCAGCATTCCTACAAGATCTAGAAAGTAGCCACAAAAGGGCAAATCTACAAGTCATTGCCCTTAAAGAGGAGGTAGAGTGATAAATTGGGATAGAAAGTTTAAGGGATAATAACAGAGACCTTACAAAGATAGAGAAAGATATTATATTCAAGTGAAGAAAAGTTATAGAACACAAAGCAGATTTAACCCCCCCCCAAAAAAAAACGACCTAAAGACACTTAAGAATCCAGCTCTCAAAGGTCAAGGATGAAGAAATGATTCTAAAAGCAGCGAGGGAAAATAAACAAATAACATGCAATGCAGCTACAATATGTATGTCAGAAAACTTCTTAGCGGAAACTTTACAGGTCAAGAGAGAGTAGCATGACATACTTAAAGTGCTGATAAGTGAATATATCCAGTGAAATAATATATTCAGTGAAATATATCCATTGAAAATAATAATACATCCAGTGAAAATATCCTTCAAAGGTAAAGAAGAAATAAAGACTTTCCCAGACAAACAAAAGTTTAAGGATTTTATCCACACCAGACCTGTCCTAGAAGAAATGCTAAGGAGATTTTTTCAATGTGAAAGGAAAGGACATTATTGAGCAAAAAGAAATAACCTGAAGGTACAAAACTTACTGGTACTAGTAAGTACACAGAAAAGCACAGACTATTACAACACTGTAATTGTATTGTGTAAACCACTCATATCTTCAGTAGAAAGATTAAAATATGAACGGATCAAAAATAATAACTAGAACAACTTTTCAGGACATACACAGTACAAGAAGATACACAGAGGAAGCACAAAAAGTTAAAAATTAGTGGGATGAAGTTAAAGTGTACAGTTTTTATTAGTCTTCTTTTTGCTTCTTTCAGCTTCTTTGGCAGTTTATATGTTTGTTTATGCAACCAGTGTTAAATTGTCATAAGTTTAAAATGAAGTATTCTATGATAGTACTTGCAAACCTCATGGTAACCTCAAATCAAAAAAGATGCAAAAGATATATAAATGTAAAAAGTAAGAAATTAAAACTTACTGCCTGAGAAAATTACCATCACAAAAAGGAAGACAGGAGGAAGGAAGGAAGGAAGGAAGGAAGGGAGGGAGGGAGTGAGTTAGTTCACAAATAAAGCAGAAAACAAGCAAAATAGATAGCAAGAGTTAAGTCTTTACTTATTAATAATAATAATATTGAATGACAATGGACTAAACTCTCCAATCAAAATACATAGAGAATACATAGAGTGGCCAAATGAATTTTAAAAATAATTAAGACCCAATGATCTATTGCCTATAAGAAATACATTTTGCCTATAAGGACACACACAGACTAAAAATAAATATAAATTAATAAAGAAAGATATTACATGAAAATGAAAACCAAAAAAGAACAATATTAGGTATACTTACATCAGACAAAATAGGTTGTAAGAGAAAAACTATAAGAAGAGATAAAGAAATTCATTATATGATCATAAAAAGGTCAATTCAGCAAGATAATATAATGATATATATATATATATATACATACAACTAACACTGGAGCAACCAGATATGTAAAGCAAACATTATTAGAGCTAAAGAGAGAGATAGAACCGAATACAATAACAGCTGGAGACTTCAACATCTCACTCTCAGCATTGGGGAGATCTTCCAGACAGGAAAACAACAGAGAAACATCAGATTTAATCTTCAATATAGACCACATGGACCTAATAGATACTTACAGAACAATTCATCCAATGGCTACAGAATACACATTTTTCTCCTCAGCACATGAATCACACTCAAGGATAGACCATATATTAGGTGACAAAACAGGTCTTAAAAAATTCAAAAAATTAAAATTGTATCAAGCATCTTTTCTGACCACAATGGAATAAAACTAGAAATCAATAACAAGAGAAATTGTGGGAATAACATGGAAATTAAACAATATACTCCTAAAGGAACAGTGTATCAATTAAAATAATAATAAATACTAAATTAAGAAAAAAATTAAAATTATTTTATAACCAGTGAAAAGAGAAACACAACATATCAATACCTATGGGAGACAGTGAAAGCAGTATAAAGAGTACATTTTATAGAAAGAAGCTCCCACATCAACATCGTAAAAAACATTTCAAACAAACAACCTCATGAAGCATGTTAAAGAAATAGAAAAGTGACAGTAAACCACTGCCAAAATAAGTAAAAGAAATAAAATAATAAAAATCAGAGCAGAAATAAATAAAATTAAAATTAAAAATAGAATCAATGAAGCAAAAATTTGGTTTATTTGAAAGATAAACAAAACCAAAAAACCTTTAGCCAGACTAAAAGGAGACAAGACTCAAATAAATAACATAAAATAATGAGAAAGGAGGCATTACAACTGTTGCTGCAGACATTGAAATGATAATTAGAGGGAACCATGACTATTTCTACACAAATTAATTGGAAAACCTAGAATAAATGAATAAATTTTACATACACACACTTTACCAAGATCAAACTATGAAGAAATTCAAAACCTGAACAGAACCAAACAAGTAATGAGATTAGAGTAGTAAGAAAATGTGTCCCAGCAAGGAAAAGCCCATGGCCTGATGGCTTCAATGCTGAATTGTACCAACATTTAAAGAACTAATACCAATCCTACTCAATCTATTCTGAAAAACAGAGGAGGAGGGAATACATCCAAACTCATTCTACAAGGCCAGTGTTATCCCGATACCAAAACCAGACAAAGACACATAAAAAAATTACATGCTAATTTCTCTGATGAATATTGATGTAGAAATACTTAACAAAAGAATAGCATATCAAATTCAAAAATACATTAAAAAGATCACTCATCATGATCAAGTGGAATTTATTTCAAGGACGCAAAGATGGTTCAATAACTCAAATATACTAATCAATCAATTAATGTGATACATGATATAACAGAATGAAGGACAAACACCATATGATCATTTCAATTGATGCTGAAAAAGCATTTAATAGAATTCAACATCCAGACTGGGCACAGTGGCTCATGCCTATAATCCCATCACTTTGAGAGGCCAAGTTAGGCAGATAACTTGAGCCCAAGAGTTTGAGACCAGTCTGGGCAACATGGCAAAACCCCATCCCTACAAAAATACAAAAATTAGCCAGGCATTATGGTGAGCACCTGTAGACCCAGCTACTCAGGAGGCTTACGTGGGATGATTGCTTGAGCCTGGGAGGTGAAAGTTGCAGTGAGTTTTGATCATGGCACTGCACTCCAGCTGGGTGACAGAGAGAGCTCCTGCCTCCAAAAAAAAAAAAAAAAGCAAAATAAAAAACAAAACAAAACATAAAACAACAACAACAAAAAACCGTTTCATGATTAAAAAACAAATTCAGAAACCTGGATATAGAAGGAGCATACCTCAACACAATGAAATCCGTATATAACAGATCCATAGCTAATATCATACTAAAAGGAGAGAAAATAAAAGCCTTTCCATTAAGATGAGGAACTCAGCACGAATGGCCACTTTTACTGCTGTTATTCAACATAGTATTAGAAATCCTAGGAAGAAAAAGCACGTAAGAGAAAGAAATTAAGGGCGTCCATATTGGAAAGGAAAAAGTCAAAGTATCTTGGTTTGCAGATGATATAATTTCATATGTAAAAAATCTTCAGCACGGTGGCTCAAGCCTGTAATCCCAGCACTTTGGGAGGCCGAGACGGGCGGATCACGAGGTCAGGAGATCGAGACCATCCTGGCTAACATAGTGAAACCCCGTCTCTACTAAAAAAAAAATACAAAAAACTAGCCGGGCGAGGTGGCGGGTGCCTGTAGTCCCAGCTACTCGGGAGGCTGAGGCAGGAGAATGGCGTAAACCCGGGAGGCGGAGCTTGCAGTGAGCTGAGATCCGGCCACTGCGCTCCAGCCTGGGCGGCACAGCAAGACTCTGTCTCAAAAAAAAAAAAAAAACTTCAGCCTCTACTAAAAGTTATTAGAACTTGTAAACAAGTTCAGTAAATTTGCAGATACCAAACCAACACAGAAAAATCAGTAGCATTTCTATATGCCAACAGTGAACAATCTGAAAAAGAAATAAAAATGTAATTCCATTTAGAACAGGCACAAATGAAATGAAACACCTAGGAATTAATCAAAGAAGTGAAATATTTCTACACTGAAAATTATAAACTACTGATGAAAGAATTTGAAGGCCGGGCGCGGTGGCTCAAGCCTGTAATCCCAGCACTTTGGGAGGCCGAGACGGGCGGATCACGAGGTCAGGAGTTCGAGACCATCCTGGCTAACACGGTGAAACCCCGTCTCTACTAAAAAATACAAAAAGCTAGCCGGGCGAGGTGGCTGGCGCCTGTAGTCCCAGCTACTCGGAGGCTGAGGCAGGAGAATGGCGTGAACCCGGAGGCGGAGCTTGCAGTGAGCTGAGATCCGGCCACTGCACTCCAGTCCCGGTGACAGAGCGAGACTCCGTCTCAAAAAAAAAAAAAAAAAAAAAAAAAAAAAATTTGAAGAGGACACCAAAAAAAAAAAAAAAAAAAAGGAAAGACATTCCATGTTCATGGATTGGAAGAAACAATATTGCTGAAATGTTCATACTACCCAAAGTAATCTACAGACAAAATGCAATCTCTATCAAAACACCAATGACATTTTTCACAGAAATAGAAAAAACATCCTAAAATTTATATTGATCTACAAAAGACCCAGAATAGTGAAAGGTATCCTAAGAAAAGGAACAAAACTGGAAGAATCACATTACCTGACTTCAAATTATACTACAGAGGTACAGTAAAAAAAAACAGCATGGTATTGGCATAAAAACAGACACACAAACCAATGAAAAAGAATAGAAAACCCAGAAACAAATGTACATTTCTACAGTGAACTCATTTTCAATAAAGGTGCTAAGGGCATAAATTGGAGAAAGGACAGTCTCTTCAATAAATGGTGCTGGGAAAACTGAATATCCATATGCAGAAGAATGAAACTCACCCATATCTCTCGCCATATATAAAAATCAAATCTAAATAAATTGAAGGTTTAAATCTATGACCTCAAACTATGAAAATAATGAAGGAAAACTTTGTGGAAACTCTCCAGGACATTGGAGTGGACAAAGGTTTCTTGAGAGATCTCTCACAAGTTTAAGCAACCAAAGTGAAAATGGACACATGGAATCATATCAAGTAAAAAAGCTTCTGCACAGCAAAGGAAACAAGCAAAAAGTGAAGTGACAACCCACAGAATAGAAGAACATATTTGCAAATTGCCCATTGGAAAATTGATTAATAACCACAATATGTAAGGGACTCAAATGACTCTATAGGAAATATCTAATAATCTAACAAAAAAGTAAGGAAAAGATCTGAATAGGCATTTTTAAAAGAAGACATACAAATGACAAACCAGTATATGAAAAGTGCTCAACATCACTGACCATCAGAGAAACGAAAATCAAAGCTACAATGACATATCATGTTACTTCAGTTAAAATGACTTATATCAAAAGAACAGGCAATAACAAATGCCGGCGAGGATGTGGAGAAAAGGGAACACTTGTAGACTGTTGACAGGACTGTAAGTTAGTACAACCACTATGGAGAACACTTTGGAGGTTCCTCAAGAATCTAAAAATAGAGTCTCCATGTGATCCAGGAATCCCACTATTGGGCATATACGCAAAAGTAGGGAAATCAGTATATTGAAGAGATATCTGCACTCCCATGTTTGTTGCAACACTATTCACAACAGCCAAGATTTGGAAGCAACATAAATGTTAATCAACAAATGAATGAATAAGGAAAATGTGGTACATATACACGATGGAGTACTATTCAGCCACAAAAAAGAATGGGATCTTGTCATTTCCAACAACACGGATGGAAATAGAGGTCATTATGTTAAATGAAATAAGCCAGGCACAGAAAGACAAACTTCATGTATTCTCATTTATTTGTAGGAGCTAAAAATTAAAATAATTGAACTCACGGACATAGAGGGTAGGATGCTTACAAATGGATTCGAAGGGTATTGGACAGGGTGACTTACAAGAGGATGTGAAGGCTATTGGACACAGTATTGCACGGCAAGTGGGGATGGTCAATTGGTACTGAAAATAGTTAAAAAGAACAAATAACACCTAGCATTTACTAGCATAAGAGGGTGAAAATAGTAAAAAAGAATTTAATTGTACATTGTAAAATAACTAAAAAGGTTTAATTTGATTGTCTGTAACACAAAGGATAAATGTAGGAGGTGATGGATATTTCATTTACCCTGATGTGATTATTATGCATTGCATGCCTGCATCAAAATATCTCTTGTAATCCATAAAATATATACTTACTATATACACATAAAAATTAAGAATTCTTAAAGAAGGTAAATTTTAAAATATAGTTAACTAGAATGTATATGATCTACTATTTGATAGCAGAACAGGATAACTGTAGTCAACAATTTGTTGTACATTTTAAAATAACTAAAATAGTATAACTGGATAGTTTATAACACAAATAAGGTATAAAGTCATGAGGTGCTGCATACCCTGTTCATGCTGATGTGATAAATTATGCATTGTATGCCTGTATCAAAATATCTCATGTACTCTGTAAATATATACACCTACTATGTACCCACAGGAATAAAAATTTAAAAAATGAAATAATCTTCAGCCAATTATTAGCAAATGAAATCCAATAGCACATTAAATGGATTATGTAATAACCAAGTTGGATTTGTTGAAGGAGTGTTAGAGTTGTTCAACATACGACAATAAATCAATGTAGTGAACAACATCAATATAATAAAAAAGAAAGTACAAGCTCATTTAAGTTGACCCTGAAAGAAACTGACAAAATCTAACACTCTCCCATAATAAAAACACTCCACAAACCAGTCGACATGCAAAGTGCACTTATAAAAAATCTACCACTAACATTATATTCAAAGATGAAAGGCATAATCTTTTCCCCTAAGGTTAGGATTAAGGAAAGAACGCGTGCTTTTGCCACTAATTTTAACATTGTACTGAAAGTTTTAGACCAATTCGGCACACAAATAAACAAAGGACATTCAAATTAGGAAAGAGGAAGTAAAGCTATCTCTATTCATAGATGACATGATTCTAAATATAGATAGTCTTAAGTAGTTACCAAAAATTTATTTAATTTAATTTCATAAATTTTAGCAGTAAATTCTTCTAATTTAAGAGTTAATAAAATCAACAAAGTTGCAGAGTCCAAACTCAACATTCAAAATCTGTAGCATTCTCTACAGATTTACAATTAAAATACAAATAGGAAATCTAAATAATTCAATTTACAATAGCATCCAAAGGAATATATTGCTTAGCAATAAATTTAACTAAGGGAGAAAAAAATGTGTATACTAATAACACATAACATGGCTGAAAACAATTTAAAAAGACAAAAATAAACATAAAATCAACTCATGTTCATAGCTTGGAAGGCTTAATATTTTTAAGATGTCAGTACTCCCCACTGAGATCTACAGATTCAAGGTAATTCATATAAAAATCTTATATCCATGATAGTTAAATCTATAAAGACACAGTGATTGTCAGATACTGAGGGGTAGTGAGGACAGGAGGAATGGGGTTCAAGTGCTGAATGAGTATTGAGTTTGTTTTGCGGGTGATGGCAATGTTCTAGAAGTAGATAGTGGCAAGGTTTGTACAACATTTTGAATGAACTAAATGGCACTGTTGTGAGATTTTATGTTACATGTATTTTGGCTCAAAAAGTGAATCATATGCATAAATGTAAAATGTAAAACTACAAATCTAAAATAAAATATCAGGAAATATAGGCGACCTTCTCTTTGATGATGAGTTTCTACACATAAAATCAGAAGCATTATTTGAGAAAGAAAAAAGTAATAATTTGACTTTATTATAATTAAATACTTCTACACTGTGAAAGACCACTTAAGAAAAAAAAAAAAAAAAATCATGAGCCACAGACTGGGATGAAATATTTACAAAACACGTATTTTAGACACATCCAAAATAAAAAATTGTAACTGCCCAATGGGTTTACCTTGCCCATGGCCTAGACAGAGCCTATTTATCAAGAGAGGGGAACTGTAATAGAGAAAGAGTAATCCACGCAGAGCCAGCTGTGCAGGAGACCAGAGTTTTATTATTACTCAAATCAGTCTCATTTGAGAATCAGAGTTTTTAAGAATAATTTGGTGGGTGGGGGAAGGCCAGTGAGTGAGAGTACTGATTAGTTGGGTTGAAGACGGAATCATAGGGAATTGAAGTTGTCCTCTTGTGCTGAGTCAGTTCCCGGGTAGTGGCCACAGGATCATATGAGCCAGTTTATCCATCTGGATGGTGCCAGCTGATCCATCAAGTTCAGGATCTGTAAAATATCTCAGGCACTGATCTTAGGAGCAGTTCAGGGAGGGTCAGAATCTTGTAGCCTCCAGCTGCATGACTACTAAACCATAATTTCTTTTTTTTGAGACAGAGTCTTGCTCTGCCACCCAGGCTGGAGTGCAGTGGCCGGATCTCAGCTCACTGCAAGCTCCACCTCCCAAGTCCACGCCATTCTCCTGCCTCAGCCTCCCGAGTAGCTGGGACTACAGGCGCCTGCCTCGTCGCCCGGCTAGTTTTTTGTATTTTTAAGTAGAGACAGGGTTTCACCGTATTAGCCAGGATGGTCTCGATCTCCTGACCTTGTGATCCGCCCGTCTCGGCCTCCCAAAGTGCTGGGATTACCGGCTTGAGCCACCGCACCCGGCCCTAAACCATAATTTCTAATCTTGTGGCTAATGTTAGACCTACAAAGGCAACCTAGTCCCCAGGCAAGATGGAGGTCTGCTTTGGGAAAGGGGCTGTTACTGTCTTTGTTTGAAACTATAAACTAAGTTCTTCCCAAAGCTAAGTTCAGCCAAGCCCAGGAATGAACAAGGACAGGTTGGAGGTTAGAAACAGGATGGAGTTGGTTAGGTAAAATCTCTTTCACTCTCTGTTACACTTTTGCAATGGTGGTTTCAAAATGAACTCCTAAAACTCAATAAGGAAATGACCAACACAATTAAACAATGGACAAAATTAAACAATGGACCAAAGATCTGAACAGACACCTAACCACAGAAGACAGACATGTTGCAAACAAACATTTAAAAACATGTTCAACATCATTTTTCATGAGGCAATTGGAACTTAAAATAACAATAAGATACCACTACCTATGATCTAGAATGGCTAAAATTTAAAAAACATATGTGTGTGTGTATATATATAATACAAAATTAAAACGTGTATATTTATTATATTTCAATATTTAAATGAGTATACCATAAATATATTATATGTAAATAAAAATATTATTGAATATTTTAATATAAATACATATTTACATAAATGCACATTTATAAATATAATAGAAAATTATATTAAAATATACATGTAATATATACAATACATGTATAGAATATATACATGCATATATGTGTACAAACATGTCTAAAATAATATACATGTACATATACATGTATATAAATGTATACCTTTGTAAATATAATGTATATCCATATTCATTAGTGATATTGTCACTAATGATATTCTTTTTTTATGCCTTTATCAGGTTTTGACAATGGGATTATTCTGGCCTCATAAAATTTGTTGAGCAGAGATTCCTTTCCTCTATTTTCTCTAAAAAGTTTGTGTAAGGTTGATGGGGTTATTTTCCTTCTTGAATATTTGATATAGTTAAGCAGAAAAAGGCATCTCCTTTGGAATTTTGGAATTCCAAAAACGATGGAAAAGGTTTTCATAGTGAATTCAAAATGGTAATACCTACCATGTTATAATAGACTAAATAACACCCCTCCCCGATAGATGTCCATGTTCTGATCCTCAGAACCTGTGAATGTTATCTTATGGGCAAATGGAGCTATGTAGAGAAAAGCAAGATAAAGATCTGGAGATGGTAAATCTATCCTTGATTGTTGAGGTAGGCCTAAGGCAGTAACAAACATTCTTATAAGATGGATGTAGGAGGAGTCCGTTTCAATGAGAAAGACATGTGACAAATGAAGTAGAGATTGGAGTGATAAATTTGAAAGGTCCAGCAAAGGGGTTGCAAACCAAGGGATATGCATGGCCTCTGCTGTATATTCCTTGGAAGCTAGAAAAGGCAAGGAAAAGAACTCTTCCTTAGAGCCACCAGAAAGGGGCCATATATATATGTGGGAGATATATATATATATATATTTGGCACAGCCAAACTGACTCCAGACTTCTGACCTCCAAAATTCTAAAAGATTTTTTTTTTGGTCATGAGTTTTATAGCCCTGATATCAGTCACAGATACATTTATAATATTGATGTCTTCCTGAAAAATTGACCCCTTTATCATAATAAAATGACCCTATTTATCTTTTAAAATTCTATTTGTCTTGATGGCTAGTTTTTGTGATGTCTACGTTATTCTTCCTATGCTTACTTTTTTCATAGTATATAATTTCCCATCCATTTATTTTCAAACTATTTGTGATTTTATCTTAAAAGTAAGTTTTTTTTCTCTCTCTTTATATGAGATACTCCATGGTTATTGTAAGGACAGCAATGCACATCCTTAACCTTTTACAGTCTGTTTGGAGATACTATTCTAGCACTTCACAACAAATGAAGAAAAATAGCAACTGTACAGGTCGCTTTTATACATTCCCTTACCATCCCTCCTGTTAAAATTGTTATATGTTTTACTTTTACATCAACTTAAAACTTAACAAAATAATGTTACAGTCATGGTTTAAAGAGTTCTATAGATTTACATAAACTAAGAGAAAATATTTTATATTTACTCAAACATTTTCTATTTTTGATATTGCTTATTTTTTTTCTTTGGGATCGTTTTCGTTTACTCTGAAGAACTTTCTTTAGCACTTCTTACAGTGCATCTCTTTAAGAAAATAATTCTTTTTGTTTTCCTTTATCTGAAAATATTTTATTACATCTTTATCATTGAAGGATATTTATACTTGATATAGAATGATGGATTGACATATTTTCTCCTCCCCCCATCCCAGCACTTTAAAGAAGTTTCCACTAGCTTCTGGTTATCCTTAATCTTTGGTAAGTACGGGACCATTTAATCTTTTAAAGTCTTATTTTTCTGTGGATGCTTTCAATAGTTTCTCATTAACTATGGTTTTCAACAGCTTGGCTCTGATGTATCTAGTTATAGCTTTCATTGTATTTACTGTACTTGAGGTTTACTGATCTTCTATAATCTACAGTATTCCACCCAATTTGAAAAGTTTCCATCCATCATTTATATATATTTTAATTAATCAACTTTATTTTAGAGTAGTTTTAGTTTCACAGTAAAATTGAGTGGAGAGTACAAAGAATTTCTATATACCCCACTGTACTCAAATGCTCTACTCTTAACATCTCACACCACAGTGGTTACAATTATACTCTGTTTCTTATAACCGATGAACCTGCATCAATACATCATTATCATCCCAAGGCCATAGATCACATTAAGGTTCATTCTTAGTGTTACATACACGATAGGTTTTGAAAAATGTATAATGGCCTCTATCTACAATTGTAGTATTACACAGAGTAATCTCACTCCCCTAAAAATCCTGTTTTCTGCCTATTTATCCCTCCTTCTTCCACAAACCCTGGCAATTACTGTTTTAACTGCTTCCATAGTTTTGTGTTTTCCAGAATATCATATCATTGGACGTACACAATAGATAGCCTTTTCTAATTGGCTTCTTTCACTTAGTAATATTCATTTAAGGTTCCTCTATGTCCTTTCATGACTGTATAGCTTATTTATTTTTGGCACTGAATAGTATCCCACTGACTGGGTATACCACAGGTTATTTATCCATTAAGCTACTTTCAACATCTGTGGGCAGGTTTTTGTGTGCATATGTTTTCAATTTATTCGAGTTAAAAACAAGAAATGTGATAGCTGGACCATATGATAAGACTATATTTCGTTTTGAAAGGGACTGCTAAACTGTCTCTACCATTTTGCACTACCACCAGCAAAGAGTGAGAGTTCCTTGTGCTCCAAAACCTTATGAAAATTTGGTGTTGTGAATGCTTGAAGCTTTGTTTCCCTTTTGATTAAAAATACCATATGTAAATCATTTCTGTCTTCTACAGTTCACTATAAGCAACCAAGAGAAGCCATGGTACACCTTCAGCACTTTGTTTAGACATTTCTTTAGCTAACCATCCTGTTTCATCACTCATAAGTTGTAACTTCCACAAAACACTAGGACACAAACATAAGTCAGCCAAATTCTTTGCCACTTAATAACAAGCATTACGTTTCCTCCATAATATGTCCTTTATTTCTATAGGAGACCTCATTGTAATAGCATTTACCATCGATATTTTTACCACATTCTGTTAAAAACCACTTAGATATTCTTTAAGAAGATTGAGGCTATCTATACATCTCTCCTCTTCTGAGTACTCACTAGAATCACCTTTAATGATCTATTGAGAAATGTAGGCTTTTTCTAGCATGCACCTCAAAACACTCCCAAGCCTCCATCTGTTACCAAGTTCCAATGCCACTTCCACATTTTAGGTGTCTATTGCAGCAGTACACCCACTCCTCGGTACCAATTTTTATCTTAATTAATTTGGGCTGCTATAACAAAATGTCATAAACTAGGTAGCTTATAAACAACAGGACCTTCTTTTTCACAATTCTGGAGACTGAGTTCAAGATCAGGGTACCAGCATGGTTGGGTTCTAGAAAATTTGCATAACAATTTGGACAAATATAGAACAGAAGGTTCTTTTTTGTTGTTTTCCTTCTATGTCTTTAATTGGAAGGTATATTAATATGGAATACCAAGGTCCATAGAGTGGTTCAAAGATAAAAACAGACATCTCCAGTGGGTATGTAATGGTCGAATATAAAGCAGCAATTGATCATCTGAAGTTATCAGCTCAGGCAACTTGGCTTATTCAGGAAAGATACTTCATTTTTTTTTTTATAAACATCTGGAAAGAATTAGTTCCTTTACTTAGAGCTTCCTTTAGAAATATAAACCCATTTAATCATTTTATTTAAAATTCCTTCAGAAATTGAGACCTACTTGGTGATGATTAATGTCATAAAGTTTTTGTAATCAACAAAGATAAAAGTGCAGAGTAATTTCTGAATTCACAAAGTCTTACTAATGAAAAAAGTTAAAAAGAACAAATAGGATGTCAAATACCCTCTAGTAAAGATTCTACTTGTTCCGTGTTATCTTATTATACAAAAATTTTCCTATTTGGTTATCATTGTTTAAGATGACCCATCCCACATGTTAATGTGGGGTTTAAGGCAATTCACAAATAATTTGAAACAAAGCTAGATAATTATGCATGTAATTTAAGAATCTTTAAGAAAACTCCAGTAGCAATTACCCTCCACACTTTGTGATTTAAAATCTGGTGATTTATCTCTAATATTTTGTCTAACTTATTTTACCAGCGGGCTTTTCTCTTGATTCAATGTGAGTAAAACATGCTGCAATTTTCTTCTCTAATATTTTAAAAGCTATATTTGTTTATAGCCCAGTTTTCAGGTGAAGTTTACAGGTTATGGGAAGGTATGAATCAATTTTAAAAAATGGGATTAACCAGTTTACAACAGAATACCTAGAAATTAAGAAAGATAACTGAAATTAATTTCTTAGTTAAAATTTGGCCATTTCTAATAACTTATAAATCTGTATTATTCCTTCCTTTCTCTTCATTACCCTTTTCAAACGTTTTCTAGAAATGACAGGGTAGATGAACGGAAATAACACTCCGAGGGGCTTTATTCCTGTTTATAAATGAGAAAGCAGGCACCTAGAATTACATAGCAGTAGATATGATCATTGTATACTTTAAATATTTGTTCAAAGTTCATCATAAATTTAGATTTAAACATCTAATATTTTAACGTGATTTTTATTGACGTATAAGCTACAGATATTTAAAGAAAATTAATGCATAAATGGCAAGGTTTTAATCTATATGACAGCAATAGTTTTTATCTATTGATCGTTGAATAAACTCTAGGCACTTTAAATTCGCTACTTGTTTTTACTCTCACAGCCAACCTTTATGCCAGGCATATTAGTACCTTTATTTTTACAAAAGCATAAATTAACGTTCAGAGATATTAAATAGCTTTAAAGTAACATGACTTATAAGCACTAGAGTTAGGATCAAAACACAGGTATGTTTGACTCCAAATTCTGCATATTTCCTACCATATAATGCCATTGCATTTTTTCGTAAGTAAATTATTATCAGAACCCAGAATCAAGTATACCCTAGACAGAAATTCTATTTAAAAGGAACATTTTATTCTGGTTCAGATGGGCTGAGTACACTTTGGAGGCTTAAATTCCCAACACAAATCTCTAGAAATGTCAGAAAATATATTTGGGATATAAATCTATTACCATGCTGAGAAACAAGAATAGAAGCTCTAGGAAAAGCATGAAATATAATAAATCTTTAAAAGTCAGAAAAGAGATAAGATCATATTAATGAAAGAAATGGCACACAAAATCACAAGAGATGGATGCTACAAAAATTGAACATCTGCTCTAAGACAGGAGAAACAGGTAATACAAGAGGCCCACTGGAAAATGACAAGGTGATTACTTGAAAACAGGTAATACAAGAGGCCCACTGGAAAATGACAAGGTGATTACTTGAAAACACTACATTAGGGGATGCTTAGCTATGTAACACCCAACCCAATATTCTACACAAATCCAAGAAGCCTATCCTGGCCTTTTGCTATTCTTTCCAAGTACCATTTCCAAAAGTACTCCACAAACCTCCCACAAGAAGACTGCAAAAGCAGATATAGCAGAGACCCTCCCTCACCAAAAAATATGTCAAATAATGAAGAATTACCAAATCTGTGAAGACAATCAACAGCATATGGGAGAGGAATTAAGCTCAACTTACACAATACAAAATACACCTGAGAAAAACTTTTACTAAAACAAGCACAATAGAAGCAGGTGAAATTCCAATCAATGAACTGATTATTGAGTGAGTAGCAAATCTCCAGAAAACACACACACACACACACACACACAAATTAATTTCCAGCATAAGAAATTGAGGGACTCCGCTGACCAGTGAAATCATGAAAAACATTTTCCAAAACAATAATTTAAAGCCACTGGAAATGGTCCTAGGAGAAAACTGCAAATGAAGAAATATCTATTCAAGAAAATAGACAAAAATTGGGAAAGAAATGTGAGAATATGTGGTATTTGAACCAAAACTGCTTCTTCCCTCTCTCCTCTCAAATTATCAGATAGAAATTCCATTCCAAAATTCTACAGCCCAAAACCTTTCTCCCAAACTCCCAGCCAGATGGCTTTCTTCCCAAAAGAAATAAGACTTCAACATTTTGCATCCTGCCCGCATATGCCTGTTGCTGAGGCTAAGTCTTAGATGTGTGAAACTGAGAAGTAAAGGCTCATTTTTTTTTTTATTACTCCAGATCCCACTACCTTGCCTGGTTTGAGGTAACTACTGTTCTGTTTACCTTTTAAAATGAAAGAATATGCAATATACAAGACACTTTGATATACTATCAAGAGAGTCAATGGCATCCTTATAAATGCAAATCTGTATTTTTAGTATAATATAAATAATGAACTAAATTTATCAACAATTAAAACTAGCTTGATTTTCAAAATTGACGGCCAAAGGTCACTTGACAGCTATCTATTCTGTTCCATAAGTCTATGTGTCTCTTTTTGTACCAGTACCAGGCTGTTTTGATTGCCATAGCAGGTAACATAGTTTGAAGCCAGATAATGTTATGCCTCTAGCTTTGTTACTTTTGCTTAAGATCACTTTCGCTATTCATCCTTTTTTTTGTTCCATATGAATTTTAGAATTGCTTTTATTCTAATTCTGTGAAAAATGATGTTGATATTTTGATAGGAATTGCATTGAATCGGTATATCGCTTTGGGCAATATGGCCACAACAAATAAACAGTGAGGAAAGGGCACCCTATTCAATGAATGGTGCTGGGGAAAATACTAGCCATATGAAAAACAATGAAACTGGATCTCTACCTCTCACCATATACAAAAATTCACTCAAAATGCATTGAAAACCTAAATATAAGACCTCAAACTATCAAAACTCTAGAAGAAAAACTAGAAAAAATTCTTCTGGACATCGGTTTAGGCAAAGAATTTATTACTAAGAGCTCAAAAGTAAATGCAATTTAAACAAAAATTGACAATTGAGACTTAATTAAACCAAAGAATTTCTCCACAGGAAAAAATAATAATAACTTACAGGGTAAACAGATGACCTACAGAATGCGAGAAAATATTGCAAACTATGCATCCATCAAAGGACTAATATCCAGAATCCGTAAGAAATTTGGGCAAAGCAACAAGATAAAAGCAAATAACCCAATCAAAAAGTAGACAAAAAATATGAACAAAGAATTCTCAAGACAAAATGCGCAAGCAAAAAATAAGCAATATTTAAAAATGCTCAACATCACAAATCATCTGGGAAATGCAAATTGAAACCACAGTGAGATAGGATCTTACACCAGTCAACTGGCTATTACTAAAAAGTCAAAAATTATCAGATGTTGGCAAGGATGTGGCAAAGAAGGAACACTTATAGACTGTTGGTGGGAATGTAAATTAGTACAACCTCTACGGAAAACACTATGGAGATTTCTCAAAGAGCTAAAAGTAGAACTATCAATTGACCCAGCAATCCCAATGTGGGTATCCATCCAAAGGAAAAGAAAACGTTCTAGCACAAAGACACCTGCATTTGGATGTTTATCCCAGCTCTACTCACATTAGCAAATTCATAGAATCAACTTAAGTACACCTCAATGCTGGACTGGATAAAGAAAATGTACTGCATATACATCATGGAATACTACACAACCATAAAAAGGAATAAAATTATGTCCTTCGCAGCAATATGAATGGAGCTGGAGGCATTATCCTAAGTGAAATAACTCAGAAACAGAAAATCAAACATCACATATTCTCACTTATAAGTAGGAGGTAAACAATGTGTACACATGGACAAAGTTGAGAACAATAGACATTGGGGACTTTGAAAGGAGGAGGGATGGAGGGACCAAGGGTTGAAAACTACCTATTGGGCATATGTAATACTACAATACTCACTATTTGGGTAATGGAATCCATAGAAGCCCAAACCTCAGCATTGCACAATATATCCATGTAACATACCTGCACATGTATCTCTTGAATCTAAAATAAATAAATATAAAATGGAAAGTTATAAAATGAGGGTTGTGGACAATTAGATAAAGATTACAATTATTAACCATAACTACTAGGATACATTTATCAACAAATGGTACTAGGTTGATTCAGGAAATTATACAATTAAATTTTTGACAAAGAAATAACATAATTGCCGTCTGTCATGAGAAGCCAAAAGCTGTCACTTAGTTTTGAGGCTACTTCAATGTGTTTTGGTATAATCACCATCATTACATTTGTAGAGTAGCTTGGTAGCAACTGAGATAGTAATATTATTGATAATATTAGACTAATATTAGACCAGCACATATACTAGATTCAGAATTATAAAACACAATGTAACATCTGGCTCCCCAAACTTGTTACACTTTGGTTCTTTATAGTGTAAAATGACAGCATCATCTGTTTCAGCTGAATGAGATTTTATATAAAAACAAAAATTTTAAAAATAATTTTTAAAAACAGAAATTGATTTTGTTCTTAAATAGAAAGAATCCTGAGATCTCAGGCAACAGCTATTATTGTAGGTCCATCAAATCACGGAGAAAAAAGGTGGCTGGGATCCGGGATAGCTGCATCATATGAAATGATCATGTCTACATCGAAGCCAGAAGGAAAAAGAAAAACACAGGAAATACAGGGGCAAATGAACGTACGTACGAGCAATCTTCTAATTTGCTTGCCAAGAAACTACTGCATAGCACTTCTGCCTGAATCTCATTGGCAAAAACTGAGTCACCACAGAGCAAGAATGACTGAGAGAAATGGCCTTATTCTGGCCAGCCATTAGTCTAGTTAAAAACGAGGTGGTTTATTACTAGAAAGGAAACTGATAGAACAGATAATGGGATAGAAAATGACCACTCTCTTCTGAGCCACCCAATATCAATATCCTATGTCAGGCCCTCATATTTCTCAATACCAACTGGGTATCTCTGATTTCAGAGTCTCATCAATTTTTCAAATCACTAGTGAGTACACATGCCCACACGCATGCACACACACACATGTGCGTGCGCACATCTCCTTTGCTTCATGCATTTCTCAGATTCTCTTGGCCCCAGCTCATGAAAACCGTGTCCATTAATGTCTGTGTCTTGTAGCCTCAGAAACTTACTGAATTTTTGAAGCAAATAAGGTAAGAAATGTTATATTATATAATAGACTAAAAGTATGTTTAGGGAACCAGAAAAATAGAGAATACACAGAAACATACACACACGTAACTAGGAAAGTCAGATATTATTTATGTAAGATATTATTTATCTTGTAAGACATTATTTATTTCAAAAAAGTATAATTTAATGTTACGTTTTTTCAATTAGGTATGGTAAAGACATCATCATCTTTTCAGTGTTTAGGGATTCTAGTGTTAATCTTGGTCCCGGTTAACTATTTATTTAGCATGCCCTTAAAGTCTAAGTCACTGGCTATGATGGCAAATATTGTATGCCAACTCAGCTGGGCTATGTTACCCAGATATTTGATCAAACATTATTTTGAATTTTTCTGTGATGGTGGTTTTTGGATGAAATTAACATTTAAGTCAGTAGACCCTGGGTAAAGCAGACTGCCCTCCATAATATGGGTAAGCCTCACTCAATCAGTTGAAGAAGTCCTTGACAAAAAAAAAAAAAAAGATCGACCTTTCTGGAAGAAGAGGGACTTAAACTGTAAATCTTCACTGGGCCTCTAGCCTGCTGGCACACCCTGCAGATTTTGGACTTCCCAAGCCTCCACAATCATGAAAACCAATTTCTTAAAATGAAACTGTCTCTCTCTCTCTCTGTCTCTCTCTGTCTCATGGGTGTGTGTGTGTGTGTGTGTGTGTGTGTATACTGCCGGTTCTGATTTTCTAGAGAACTCCTGACAAATACACTGCTACAGACTCAGAAATGAGCAGACCAGCAGACCTGGGAACTAGTTGCCCAGTTGTAATGTGTAATTTCTGATTTTTTTTTCTCCAGATCTTCCTCACTGATAAATAAACCTTGGATCTGATTTCCATAGAGACCATTAGTGAATGCCCATTGTTACCAAATAACTATTCTTCACTGTTCTCACCAGCCTTTTTCCCATTTCCAATTTTGTCTCATTCCATACGATGGAATTTTGTTTGGTCTTAACTCCTTTGTTGTGATTCCGAGAATGGGGCTTGTCCTGTGCCCAACTTAGTACCTGGGGACTTTTGACCATGGTTTAATCCCTTGAATTCCAAACTTCCCAAACAATTGGAAATTCCAGTGCCAACTACCATCTAAATATTTATCTGTTTGTCAGATTTTCATATATGTGTCTTCTAGGCCTAGTTTATTTTCTGGAAACTCCTTTTGTAGGTGGCTCAGTTTCCCAGTCTTACCCTATAAGGCGCTTCTGCTATTCATGAAAGAATCTGAAAGTTCAACCTTCCTAATAAATAATTTATTCCTGTATAAACAAAGCAGTCCTTTCAAGAAGCTCCAAAGTTTGTTCTCCTTGTAAGAAAAAATGTTTTGGCCTCATATAAAAAGGCGTTAAAGGTAGACCCGAAGTGAGTCAGTGGTAGAATCAGGAATAAAACTCCAAATACATGATTCAATCTTGCATGACCTCACAAAGTCAGTGACATTTCCCTAAAGAGCTTATCAGCAGCTAATATATCTTCTGGAAACATTAGACAGATTTTATTAAACAACATTCTGACTAGGAATAAACATATGATAAATATGGATTGGGTTTCTTTTATTGTTTATCAACTTCAAATTTAAATGGTGAGTTCCTCTCTACATACTTTTTACTTTGACCTAAGGACAGAATGTTAGCATGACCTCAGATGTTTAATAAACCCAAAATACAAACTCATTTAAAAATAGTGCATATGAAACTTCTGAAACAAAGCTGAATAATTGAGCACAGATAGTGCCTTCCAAGTCACTGAAGTAGAATTTCACTCACAGTACCTGTCTAGTTAGCCTTTTTAATTCTTATTCTTTTGCCCATGCTTTTGGTTTTTTGACAAATTCCTAACCCGTAACAAAGGAGGTGTCAGCATTCTTTCCGGTGGATTACTTTTATTTCCTAAATATGTCATTCTCTCTTAACTCTAGGTCTTCATAAATTTCTTCTACTTCTTGAAATATTTATCCTCACTCTGGCTAACTTTAAACTTATAGCTATCCTTTTTCTGAAAAGCCTTTGCTGTACCTCCAGGCAGGGTGAGGTGACCAGTCTCCGGGTTCTCATAGCATGCTAAGTTTACTCATATCAGTACTTGCCACACTGAACTGTAATTGCTTATTTGCCTGCTTTCTCCATTAGCTGTGGGTTCCTTAAATGTAAGAATTGCATCTATTTTGTTAAGCAATCCTATGCCTCATTTATTTGGGGAAGACCTGGTTAATAGCTCTCTATATATTTGTGTCTTCACCTGACTGAGTTCTTTTGTATATGAATGAATTAGTAAGCATTAACTAAATAGTAGCTAGGTAAAAGATGGATGGGCAGATTAATGGATGGATAGATGGATGGATGGATGGATGGATGGATGGATGGAAAGATTTACATAAAGGAAATAGGTTCTGGTCTGTGCATTAAACATAGAAATGATGGAAGCATGATCCATGGTAGTGTTCAGATCCAATGACTCAGGATAATGGGTATCTTTCAGGCACCAAAGTCAGTGCAAGTATGGAATGCCTAGCAAATACAAACAAGCAACAATTCCATGAGCCAGGGCTACAGTCCTTGGTGTTAGACATACTGTCATTTTCCATAAGCTTTTGCTCAGTCTTTGTCTTCTGCCTGAAATTATAATGGAATTCTTTTAGTCTTGGAAAAACCTTTATACATGGTTCCAAAGAGACACATTTTTCACCTCTCCTTCATTTCCTCTGATTTTCTTCAAATGAAGTACTCCTTCCTTTGCCCTCCCATAGACTCAAAAACTACCCATCTGACAAGGAATTAATAACCAGAATTTATAAGGAACTCAAACAACTCTATAGAAAAACATCTAATACTCCCATATTTAAAATGGGCAAAAGATCTGAATAGACATTTCTCAAATGAAGACATACAATGGCAAACAGGCATTTTTGCCATTTGCCAAATGGTGCTCAATTAAAAGGTGTTCAATATCATTAATAATCAAATAAATGCAAATAAAAACTGCAAGATATCATGTCACCCCAATTAAAATACTTTACATCCAAAAGAAAGACAATAACAAATGTTGGCGAGGATGTGGGAAAAAAAGGGAATTGTCGTACACTGTTGGTGGGAATGTAAATTAGTAAAATCACTATGGAGAACAATATGAAGGCTCCTTAAAAACAAAAAATAGAGCTACAATATGATCCAGCAATCCCACTGCTAGGTACATACCCACAAGAAACAAAATCAGTATATCGAAGAAATATCTGCATTCCCATGTTTGTTGCAACACTGTTCACAATAGCCAATATTTGAAAACAACATAAGTGGTCATCAACAGATGAATGGATAAAGAAAATGTGGTACATATACACAATGGAGTACTAGTCAGCCATAAAAAAGAATGAAATCCAGTCATTTGCAACCACATGAATGGAACTGGAGATTATTATGTTAAGTGAAATAAGCCAGGCACAGAAAGACAAAACATCATATGTTCTCAGGTATTTGTGGAATCTAAAAATCAGAACACTTGAAGTCATGGGAATAGAGTAGAAGGATGGCTACCAGAGGCTGGGCAGGGTAGTGGGGCCTAGCAGAGAGGTGGGGATGGTTAATGGGTACAAAAATATTAATTCATTTTTATATAACATTTAAAAAATAGAAGTTAACAGTCAAATCAGGAACAAGAGAATAGCCTCCCAAAAAGGGGAAGGAAGGAAACAAAGATGTTAATGAATAGCAAATTGTAAACACATTTGAAAAAATCAGAAAAAAATGAATACTTTTCTAAAGAATTATAAACCACCAAAATTAACCCAGGAAGAAGTAGAAAGGTCTATAAACAAACCACCATTTCAAAAACTGAATCAGTACCCACAATTTTTTTCTTCAAAAATACATTATTGAACATTATATTGGAATCACCAGAATTCAATCTATTTCTCCCAACACACACACACACACACACACACACACACACACAGCATTAATTGGCAGCTGTTTAGTTTGGGGAATTGTCTTTATCTCTAAGAATGAGTACTGTTTAATCAAAGCTTATCAAGGTAATCCCATCCCCTTACTAATGACTGCATTCAGGGGTGGTTGGCCTATGATGATTAGAGCCAATGAGAGATGAAAACATTTTGCCAGACAGTTCTGGGAAAGATACTTTCTGGCTCTTGAGACAGTTTCAGAAAGCCACCTCTCTGAGAGGTGGTTTCGAGTACTCCCATACGCCTGCTTTAACTGTGAGGAAAAAATATATATATAATATATATAACATATAATAAAATATAATATATAAATACTGGTAACTATTAAGAAAACTAAAAGAACCAGGTACAAATTACGGATTTGAAAGGTAAAATGACAGAAATGAAAAATCCACTATATGTATCGTCTCAACCGCCGAATTGAGACGGCAGAAGAAAAAAATCAGTTTATTGCTACACTTGATTGATGTGAACTGTCTAATGGCACTGGATGGTAATGTGAATACACAGAAGGAAATGAAGAGTTCCACAAGTGATAAATATGTGAGTATGTATGTAAAGTAGTCTAAGACGACTTCCAGGATTCTTTCATGAGGATGACTAGAAAGGGAATCTAGGAAAAGGAGCAAGTTTGGGCAGATTGGAGGGATGAGTGTAGTTTGTATATGCTGAATTTGATATTGGAGGTTTATATAGAACATCTCAACAGAGATGTTCAGTAAGTGATTAGAAATGAGGGAAGCCAAAGAAGCCAGAAAAGTTCAGAATAGTGCCAGGAAATCCAAAGAGGCATATAAAAGCAGAGAAATTAAATGTAAAAATCATAGACAATCTCCACAGTATATATAGTGTGAAGATGCAGAGAGCACAGGGTGACTGGAAATGGTTTGGAGTCCTCAGTCTGAAAAGTCAAACAGAAATCTATAAAGGAATGACAATTAAAAAAAAAAAGTTGGAGACATCTTTTTCATGAAAATCCACATATTAATCTAATATTAGCACCAGGGATATTCTGAAAGGAGGCCATTTTTGTAGATAAAAAAGGAAAGTGCTATTTTGCACTGGAGGTGTTAGGAGTAAAGAATTTTCACAAGCTAAAAATGTAAAAAAATGTTTTGCAAAGATTTACATCGTTTCACTCATGAAAGATGTAAAATAGCTAAATAAAGAGATTCAAACTCAGCTCCTAACCTTATAAGGACAACTGGCAACTTCTTCACAGACAAAAATCTTTTTATGCTGTCAGGAGAGTCAGCTGGACAATTGAGTAGACCTAATACTGCATGCCTTATACTTTCTGACTTCCTGAAGCTGAAAATTGGCAGCAGTGCTGAATACAGATAGAATCTGACATTCACTATAAACTCATAGGTCAAGCATAAGTTATTAAAATAGATATACAGAGGAAATGTGATTAGTTTTTACTGAGTTTCTGAGTAGATTGTAAGGATTTTCTATACTTACTCATTTAATGAGTATTAAGTATTTGAGTAGTTGAGTATTTTTGCACAAAAAATGTTTATTGTATTATATCACACTGTCTGATTTGAAACAAAAACAATTACAAGTTAGAAGATAATACACAGAATTGCACATTTGGAAGAGACTTTAAAGATAATTGAGGGTTTTTTTATTTTTTATTTTTTTACTAAACCTGGGAAAGACTTCGATATGATTAGGCTTTGCATCCCCACCCAAATCTCATCTTGAATTGTAATTCCCATAATCCCCGTTATCCCCACGTGACAAAGGAGAGACCAGGTGGAGGTAACAGAATCAAGGGAGTGGTTTCCCCCATGCTGTTCTAGTGATACTGAGTGAGTTCTCACAAGATCAGATGGTTTTATAAGGGTCTCTACTCCCTTCACTCAGCACTTCTCCTTCCTGCTGCTTTGTGAAGAAGTTGCCTTGCTTCTCCTTCACCTCCCATCATGATTGTGAGTTTCCTGAGGCCTCCCCATCCATGCTGAACTTTCAGTCAATTAAGCCCCTTTCTTTTAAAAATTACCCAGTCTCGGGCAGTTCTTCATAACAGTATGAAAACAGACGAATGCAGCCTTCTTACCTCAGTCCCACATATAAGCATTCAGCTCAGATGGAAATACTTCATTGACAGAGACAAAATAATGTCCCATCAGCTGAGCACTGTGCTAGGTGCTGCACACACTATGTCACATAGTTTCACAGTGTGACTCTAGGAGTTAGATATTTTACAGATAAGGAAACTGTAATTTCTAAACACCTTGTCCGAATTTATAAAGTTAGGAAGTGACGGGGACCAGATGTAATAGCAGCTTTCTACCTGACTTCAAATCCCATATTTTGTCTAATTAAAAAAAAAAATGCTCAGCATTCTGACGTTTTAACTCACAATTTCATGAGATAATGCTAATTATTATTTTTTTAAGTTTCTAATTTTATCTGAAAATTAACACCTTCTATTTACAAAATATTCATCCAGACAGAAACATAACATTTATAAGACCATCATCAGGGCATCTACAAGTCTTCATGTTGAATGTCCTCAGTTACTTGTACAGGTCTTCACCTAACAGTACACAGGCTTTGAGCATTTTGATGGCCTCTACATAAACTCTAATTTGTGAATGACCAAATTCAAACAACAAAGCAGTGACTTACCAAGCTTTGGCCTTCACAAGAGCAACTCTTTTCTCATGCGCTCCATCTGCTGCATATGGACTTAGCACCATGCTTCAGGAACAAGCTCTCTAAAGAATGACAGGATAGGTAGGGTCGTAGAAGCCTCACTTTAGATTGCATATGAATACATTTCAAAAGGGTGATGGTTATGGGAATTTAACTTTACTCTGTAATATAGTGTTACGCCCTTTTGCTTAGAGCAAAAACACTGTACACATATCCTGTACTGTAGAGAATAGGTCAACCAGAGATTTCAGAAGCAGCTCCACAGGTTTCAGAAGTCCATCCAACTGTCACATTCTTAATAAAAATAAGTTCAGCATGCAAAGCGCAGACCAGAACCTCTTTACCTTCCCTGTCACTGCACTACTACTATCTAATAGGATATTATGACAGATCCTGAGAGAACTTGAACTATAGAAAATACAAATTGCACTTTTCTTGGCTAATTTGTCACTGGAGGGGCATGTTGAAGAGAGAATAAAGACATGCAACCATGCATATTTGAACCTAAATATTGAGACATACTAGTGATCCACACCTAATGCAAATTTAACAAAATTAGAACATGTAAAACAATATATGAAGTTAATATTATAGGATTTATTTTCATTACAGTGTTCCTTCAAGAATTAATAAGCAAGCTAATGTTAGTTTTCCTGAAGGATGAAGCACAAAAAAAATTAACTCGATGTCATACCTAGAAATACAAATTTGGTCTAAACGCATAACAGTTTCTTTTACTGCCAAGAGTTATCAATCTCGAATGTCCAACATTTCAGTGGATTTGCTATGGGCCTTTTGTGAAGTGGTGCAAATTCTACAAGACACCAGACTGGTCTTCCAATAATATATGCAAATGTACTCTTTTAAAATAATAAATATTATCTCTTTCTCATCTCTCTCTGTCTCTCACACTGTCTCTTCTATCTGTATCTGTATATGTGTATATATACACATACGCATACAGTATATACATCCTGTATATACTGTACATACGTGTATGTGTATATATACAGCATGTGATCGTGTACACATACACACAATCCCACACAATTCTCGGCTGTTCAAAAGTCACTTTCATACCCAATCTCCAATTTATCATTACAAAGTACTTGTAAAATACTTAGAAACACTTAAAATAGCTTTAATATATGCTAACTTAGAAAAGTACTCAGCAGCCTCTGGCATTCTGGAAGAGGCTGGAGGCTTATTCATTACTTTACATAGATTTTACAATGTCCAGAACAGAATATTTTTGTAGGAATATACAAGCTGATTCTTAAATTCATGTGAAAAATTGAAGGATCTAGAGTAGCCCAAATAACATTTTAAACAGAGGGCAAATCGAAGGGCTACTCTGCCTGATTTCAAGCATTATCATGGGCACCAAGATGGCATATTAGTGATGTAAGGATAAATAAGTAGGTTAAATGAACAGAATAGAAAGTTTAAAAATAATCCTACACATATATGTTCAATAGATAAATTCAACTAAAGTGCCAATGGAAAATGCTAGGCTTTTCAATAACTGTTGCTGTAGCAACTTCATTTGTAATTAAGAAAATGCAATTAAATGCTACCATGGGCTACCAGTACACACTCACTAAAATTAAAACACTAACAGAACTAGATACTGATGAAGATGTACAGTGATGAGAATTCTCATACACTGTTAGGAGTAGCATAAAATGGTATAACCAATTTTAAAAGATCTGTCATTTTCTTAAAAGATTACACATGCTTCCCCATGAACCAGCAATTTCACTCCTAAGTATTTATCCAAGAGACAAGAAATTTAAGTCTACATGGAGCATTGTACATAAATGTTAATGTTAGCTTTCTTTGTAATATTTGACAACTGGAAACAACCAAAGTAGTGCCAACAGATAAGTAGAAAAAAACCTGTTAAATATTCAAACACACAAATAATGGAATACAGTAGTAGAAATCAATAAACTACTGATACACACAATAGCATGAATGAATCTCAAAACTTTACACTGAGGGAAGAAAGCTAGGCACAGAATACGACATACTGCATGATTACATTTGTATGAAATAAAAAAAAAAAACAAAAAATAAAATTATTCCATAGTCACAGAAAGCAAAGGCTCAAGAGGGAACTTTATTTAGGCCGATGGAAATTTATAATTTATAATTTATTTAGGAAATTATTATGGAAATGTTCTATGACACGATTGTGATGGTGGTTACACATTTGTATTGACAAATTTTACCATAATGCACCCTCAAAATGTTTGTACTACATTTTATACCAATTACACCCCCAATAAAATTAATAAAGAAAAAACACATTCGTGCAATACTGTTCTAAGATTTGAAAGTCCTTTGTTTATGGGCAATTTAAGATAAAAATAATAGCACCTTCTATTGCCTATGATTGAGGTCCTAATATTGATTTAAAAGCCTTGTAAATGACACAACTGAAGCTCTCCTTTAGCATTTTATTTTCTAATTTGACATTTTCTAAATGTTCCTGATGCATATATACATACGCAAATATATATACACACACACACATATATATATACACACCTATACACACACACACATACTCCTGTTTGCAAAAACTTTTCAAGGAAATACAGATATATAGATAAATAATTGGGGGAAATTAATGTAGAATTTGAGATATACACCAATCCTAGTATGGAGGCTAATGAGAAGTGCTGTAAGCGAACAGAATTTACATAATCCCATTTCTAGCTCTCTTAAAGCAGAAATCTCTGTTCCTAGTCAAAGGAGTAAGCAATGGTACTGATTTACTGCTGCCAACTGACATGAACAAGAAGTGAGCCTCAGGAGATCCAATTGAGACAGGTGAATGAAGAGTTTCTGGAGGTTTGATTAGAGTGATTAGGCTCTCCGAATTTTATTTAATTTCCTTATAAATAAAGTAGGAAAATTAGAATTCCCACCAAGGCTGTTGTGAAGGTCTGTGAAAAAACAGACTTCACGGAATCCGTCTAATATTGTCCTTGTCTAATACTGTCTGCTGTGTGGTGGAGTCACTCAGCAAAGCATATGTCACTCCCATAGATTAGAAACCTGGGAAAGACTTCTCTTATGGTGGAAAAATATATTTATTCTAACAGCTGCCAGCAACATTCTTCTTAGGATAGTACATGTACTCATTGGAGAAAAAAAAAAAAAAAAAACATGCTACGTAATGGCTGGAGCCCAGATATCCAAAGACCTGGGTACAAATATAATGTAAGGATGGTGTCGGCTGGGCGCGGTGGCTCAAGCCTGTAATCCCAGCACTTTGGGAGGCCGAGACGGGCGGATTACGAGGTCAGGAGATCGAGACCATCCTGGCTAACATGGTGAAACCCCGTCTCTACTAAAAATTACAAAAAGCTAGCCGGGCAAGGTGGCAGGCGCCTGTAGTCCCAGCTACTCGGGAGGCTGAGGCAGAAGAATGGCGTAAACCCGGGAGGCGGAGCTTGCAGTGAGCTGAGATCGGGCCACTGCACTCCAGCCTGGGCGAAAGGATGGTGTCATGAGACAGGCAGGTGGACCCAACTCCACCACCGGGAAATGATCCATGTGACTGTAACCTCACATCCTCAGGCAAATAAACAAGCAAACAAAAACATGCTGGGTGTTGGCAGATTTCATGGGAAATCGGATGAAAACATGACTTGTGTTCACAGTTTAGTGACAAACATAAAGTGATCCTGCAGGGAGGAAGGCATGTGAAAATAAGCCACTTGAAATTATAGGAAGGAGGGAATGGGCTTTTTACTTGCACTGGGCGTTAAATTGAAGTTTGGGCCAAATTAAGCAGATTGCTGTGAAGTGGAATGTCCTAGCTGTTGTGATGAACATGCTAGTTGCACTTATCTTTGAGGCAGTATACTGTAGGGTAGCGTTAAAAGTCTCTGTCTTGGAGTCAGACAAATGAAGTTCAAACAAAACAAATTTCAGCTATAGTTATTTTCCAACAGTTTATACTGGCTATGAGACCCTGAGTAGTTTGCTTAATTTCTCTGAGCAGCATTTGTGTAACAGCAAATGCAATGGTATCTTATGGAATTGTTTGGGGGATACTAATGACATATATTTATTTTTATATAAATATCAGCTATTGTTATTATTAACAAATAATAATCTTCCTCTTGGTCTCCAACCCTCAGTGCCATATATAGCAATGACTTGCATATACTAGGTGTTAAATAATGTTTGCTGAATTTAAATTACATAAATCTTACCTGGAATAAAGATTATTTATCATTAGAAAAAGGATAGGTAGACTATCTGCAATTCACAAAGTGCCATTTCTTGGTGCTTCTTAGGTAAGATACTTATTATCTACTAATGTCTAAATACATGTCCACTCATAACACGGTGCTTTTCTTGGTCAAAAAATATCCAGGCACATCTTCTGAAAAAGATATAGTTTATAGTGCCAGACAATTGACTTTTCTCCATTTCTATCATCTATGTTTCAAAAGGCCAACAACTGTGCAAATGCCATACTTAACCTTTTCAACATAATAGCATCTTAAATATTTTAAAACATATGCAATATTCAAGACATACAAAAAGAATGAATAAACAGCCTACGGGAACTGACCCAGTTACTGAAGTAAGCCAATAGCATGAAAAGATAAATGGGAGGGAGGGACACCTAGATTAAAAGAGGCTAGAGATCTAAAAACTAAATATCAAGTGTGGACCTGATTTGAACAAATCAACTGAATAAAAGGGATTTTTGAGACAACTGGAAGATTTTGTTTTTATAGGCTTCTAGTATACATGATACTAAGGAATTACTGTTATGTTAGTTCATAGTGATGTTAGCGTTGCAGTTATGTTTTTTAAAAACCCATATTGTAAAGAAGTTTTGGAACTATATGGATGAATCATACATATGTCACACTGACCAGAAAAAGTCAAGCTGCAGAAGAACACTGATATGGTTTGGATTTGTGTTCCTACACAAAGCTCATGTTGCATCGTAATCCTCAATGCTGGAAGTGGGGCCGAGTTGGAAGTGATTGGATCATGGGGGCGGTTCTTAATAGTTTGGCACCATCCCCCCTTGGTACTGTATAGTAAGCGAGTTCTCATGAGATCTGGTTGTTTAAAAGGGTATAGCACCTCCCCCTTCTCTCTCTTCTTCCTACTCTGGCCATGTAAGAAGTGCCTGCTTAGCCTTCACCTTGGGCCATGATGGCAAGTTTCCTGAAGCCTCACTAGCCATGCTACCTGTACTGCCTGCAGAATCATGAGCCAATTAAACCTATTTTCTTTATAAATTACCTAGTCTCAAGTAGTTCTTTATAGCAGTGTAAGAATGGGCTAATACAAACACATACAATTGCATACTGTTTATATGAAGTTGAAAAACATGAAAAACAATATATTGATTAAAATACATAAATATGTAGTAAATATATAAAGAATGTAGAATGTATGTATGTAGAAATAAGATAATACATTGTATCAGATTTTTAAAAAATATGCTTTAGAAATACAAAGAACAACAAAGATAGATGAAGTAAATATAACATTTTAATAATTGTTGAATACAAAAGATGAGTATAGAAGAGTTCATTTTACTAACACCACTACTTTTGTGTATATTTGAAAAAAATTATAATAGTACATTTAATGAAATATAGCTATGAACACAACGAATATTTTGGATACAAATATTTGTGTATCCAAAACCAGTTCGGGGGGGGGAAAACTTAATTCAATTAAGTTCCAATTGCCTCCACCTTTTAGAGAAGTGACTATTATACGAAATTTGGTGTTTATTATTCTCTTGTTACTTTTTATACACTTACTACATATTTGTAATCAATATATTGTTTTGTATGTTTTTAAACATCATATAAACAGTATCCAATTGTATGAGTTCTTCTGCAGCTTGACTTTTTCTGGTAGATGTGACGTATGTGTGATTCATCCACATAGCTCCAAAATAGTCTTCCAAAAATATCTTTCTCATTCTTTCCTGAGGCAAACTAAGGTTTGTATCAGCATTGCAATGTCTTGTATATGTCCGTACTGAGTGTCTGCTATCTGATCGCTATTTGTACGAGGTCATGGAACTTCATTGAGCTATAGTTTTTGTCTGAATGGGGAGTTCTGTGTAAAGTAATTCTGTCACTAATTAAAGGTTACCAGAATTTTGTTTCCTCCTAAACTCACTATTAGTCTCTTCTAAAACTTGTATTGAGTACATTAGTTAGGATTTAGCTGTTAGCAAACACATTTTTACTACCTCAGCAAACAATTAAAGTAAAACATACTGGCTGCATATTGATTTTGTTGTTGTTGTGTTAAGAGTTGATTTCTAATACCAAATGTGAAGATCTTGTAATAGCTGCACTGCCTTGCTTTGAACATAATTATAACAAAAGTGAATACTCACATGGTGGATAATTTGATGTATCCATGGTTACTTACCTTGGATGGGTTTTGAGAAAGGCTCCAATAAATCTTATCATGAGCTGTCTTGTTCAGAGATTTATCTGCCCATTCTCTTGAAGGGAAACAATCACCAAGTATAGTTCTTGCAGAACAGTAGGAATTTTATAAAATAATGCCATTGGTCTACTCCCAATAGTAAATACTTATAATTATTTCTTGGTTGTAAAGCACGGTAAGGACAGTCTTGAACAAATCAGTTATTGCATAGCTGATTTCAAGGAAGTAAGGGGAATACAAAAAAAAAAAAAGTTCCCTCATCTTCACTTATGCTCTGAGGCACTGCTAAACTTGCACCAGAAAGTTGTTTCTCTTTGACATACAGCAAAAATTGACAAGAGATTCTTCCTCCCTTGCCTAACAATCCTATTATTCACTTACACAGTGGCTTGACAAGATCATTTACTGCCAATCACTGCATCTTCTACCCAATCCCAGACCTAATTGCATTAAATTCTCTCTCTCTCTCTCTCATTCTCTCTCTTGTAAGCTAGAAACCCAATTCTCTTCTTTGCCCTTGCTACATTTTTTAATGATGACACTTTTTTTATATATCACTGACAGTAATTTAGTTGTTGATGTCCTCAGCTTCTTATTAACCATCTTTACTGTGACCAGGAAAGACAAGCTTGTTAAGTATAACTTTCAGTCTATAATTCCTTCCTTTAAACAGTAAGATAATAGGAAATAAGGTCCATAAATCCTAACCAGTGATTTATTTTCTTTGTAGTTGAGATGCCATCTTAAAAAGACAATTAGGCCGGGCGCGGTGGCTCAAGCCTGTAATCCCAGCACTTTCGGAGGCCGAGACGGGCGGATCACGAGGTCAGGAGATCGAGACCATCCTGGCTAACATGGTGAAACCCCGTCTCTGCTAAAAACTACAAAAAAAACTAGCCGGGCAAGGTGGCGGCGCCTGTAGTCCCAGCTACTTGGGAGGCTGAGGCAGGAGAATGGCGTAAACCCGGGAGGCGGAGCTTGCAGTGAGCTGAGATCCGGCCACTGCACTCCAGTCTGGGCGACAGAGCGAGACTCCATTTCAAAAAAAAAAAAAAAAAGACAATTAAAGCACACAACCGTCTCTGATAGAAGTCCCTCCATTAGGCGTAATCTAGTAGTACTTTTTTAGATGTCCTTTGATTTCACGCTGCCAATTTCCTCCAGTACATATGTAAGCTTTCGAACTGAGGTTCCATGCATTCTATGTTGTTTAAAACTTTCTTCAAAATATATGATTATAACCTAATTTGTTACTGTGTAAGACGCCTTGTGATTATCCCACATTCCACCCTGGTGCATTTAAATGACTCATTTTATGTGTGCTCACATGCAGGCAATGGAATTCAGACATAAACAGGCTTTGATCCTGTGCTGCTGGAATTTGTTCAGTTCCACTTTCATTCCTTGTTCTACTTCTCTTGCTCTCATTTTCTGACTAATCAATCTCACAGTGATGGCAGTGGGCGCTCCAGATGGCCTGCCACTGCCATCACGCTGACAGCAGCAGGGAGGTGTGGCTGAGGCTGCATGCTCCATGGAGTCAGTGGAAATGGGACAAGTGGGAGCCCTGTCCCTTCTGAGTTAGGGCAGGAGCTCCCTGGGAGCGCTGCTGTCATAGAAACCACAGCTGCAGACCCAGGCCTCCCGCTCCATAGAGAAGGCAGGAGCCCCACCCTCCTTGGCAGGCTGGCAGCTGCCCAAGTTGTGGCTGCAGATCTGAGCCTCCCTGTGCTCTTTGGGGCTGGGAACAGGCAGGAGCCCTGACCTCCTGGTCACAGCTGCAGCTGCCCAAACCATGGCTTCAGACCCGGGCCTCTCACTCCACGGAACATGCAGGAGCCCTACCCCATGGCTCAGGGGCAGCAGCCTGAACCACTGCTGCAGAAGACTCAGGCATCTCTGCACTCTTGGGGGCCCAGGAATGTCCCCCTGCCCTTGCCAGGCATCTGCCTGCTGTTGGCGCCCAGTTCAAGCTTGAAGCAAAGTCAGGGCTGAGCCCCAGTGCCATGAATGGCAGTGAGTGGCAGAGAGATTTCGGAACAGAAGGGGGCAAGTCCCCAGTAAGGTACCATCTTCAGGCCAGGGAGGACCTGATGGCTGGGGGCCAGGCTGCCAGTCCCGCAGACTGGAGTGGGAACTTGTGGTGGCTTTTCTGGGTTTCCCATGGCCTTCCATGGACCAGTCTGCACATACTTCCTCTCCTCTGAGGCCCATAAAACTCCCAGGCTCAGTCACAGCTGAGCAGATGACAGGACCGGCCAGCTGCAAAGGGCACCTGTCTTCTCTGCTGATAGCAGCAGACGTCAGGATAACCAGCAGCAGAGCAGAGCTACACTCTCTAGGGCCTCCTCTGTGCTGAGAGATTCAGAGACCTGCAGAGATGTCAGGACTACCAGCTGCAGAGAGGATCAAATCACTCCAGGGCCTCCTCTCTGCTGAGAGCTGGGAAGATAATGGGATGATCTGCTTGAGGAGAGGAGCTTCCTACTCCAGGGTCTCCTCTCTGCTAGGAGCTGAACACTTGTTGAGACAATCTGAATGTGGAAAGGAGCTACCCACTGCAGGTCGTGTGAGCTGTTTTATCGCTCAATAAAGCTCCTCTTCATCTTGCTAACCCTCCACTTTTCTGTGTACCTCATTATTCATGGTCACAGGACAAGAACTCGGGACCTGCTGAATGCTGGAGCTAAAAGAGCTGTAACACATGGGGTGAAACATGTCCCTTGCTTACCACCTTGTGGGCAAAGAGAAGGAGAGGATAGCTGCAGCCCCTCAGGGAGTACAGACCTGAGGGCTCCCCAAGCCAGAGCTGTGACTTCCTCTTTGGGGTCCTGCAGTGCCTGGTGTCTCCAAGCTTGAGGGTACCACTGTATTCCCTGGTGCCAGGCAGGGAAGCTGCTTGCAGTGTACCTGGTAGAGACACAGTCTTGCAGAGAGCTGGCACCCATGTTGAAACCTGGAGCTGCCCACCTACTGCAAAAGCTGGCATGTCTGAGCAGTGGCCAGACCCCACACTCTCTCACCAACCCCTCTCCACTCCAGGCCTGACCTGCCCTTGGCAGGAGTGGGCTCCAGGCCAGTAGTGTGAGCTGAGTGCAGCCTGCCAGGCCAAGTGGACAGAACGAGCCCAGGGGCCCAAGCAAAACTCAGGCAAAGTTGCCACCAGTAAGTGGTGAAACTGGTTTCAGGCCAGAAAAGTGATACCCCAAGAATTCTATAACAACTGGACCCTATTGCTTTTGTTTTTTTGCAACATTTGCTCTTATGAATCATTTGGTCATATTTCTCTTGCTTATCATTTGACACTTTCACCAGGACCCATATTTAGTAGTCTCCTTCTGGCCCAAATTATAGCAATTGGTAAAAGGGCCTCTACTTTTTCAATTTCTTTGGTTTATAATCAAGCTTGACTTTCTAGGATATGTCGATGAGAGAAAATCCTCCAATCACAAGTTTTATCTTGGCCTTGCAAGCTAGAATGACCAGCATTTCTTAGCATAGGAGGGGATTTTTTTTTTTTTTTTTTTTTTTTTGAGGCAAGGCCTTACTCTGTCACCCAGGCTGGAATGCAGTGGGGCAATCTTGGCTCATTGCAACCTCAGCCACCCAGGATCAAGCAATCCTCCCACCTCAGCCTCCTGAGTAGCTGGGACTACATGAGCACACCACCATGCCTAGCTAATTTTTGTATTTTTTGTAGAGATGGGGTTTCACCACATTGCTCAGACTGGTCTTGAACTCCTGAACTCAAGCAATTCACCCACCTTGGCCTCCCAAAGTGCTAGGATTACAAGAGTGAGCCACTGCCCCTAGCCAGGAGGGGAATTTAATATAGCAGTGCTCTTTTCCATCAATCGTGTTAATGAGTTGTATACACTATAAAAACATAAGGATACTCATAAGGCATTTTAACTTTTGGATGCTATTGTCACCACAATTCTAAAATTCTGCTTCTGTCTCTGTTTATATCACTACATTTGTTCACCAAACATTGACTAATAGTCCATAATATTTCAGGCACCTTCCTGAATGCTTTAGATGGCGCTCTCTCGATAAACTTAATTTTGACCAAACATTGTATTCTATAGGACATTAAGACTGTTATGTGAAAACAAACAAAATAAAAAGAGGCTTCATGGTTACATGGATTTGGAAAAAGGCAGGTTAAACAGAGGCAATTAATTTTCTTGTGTACAGAATAGCCTAAGATCTTTAAACCACTATCCCCTCCATTGTTATCATGACTGTCCAAGAAGGATTGAAGTAGATTTAAAAAAAGAACTGTGTTTCAAATATTTGTTGGATAACAAACCTTTTTCTGCTGATTGTTTCATTGGGCTAGTGTTCCTCAGAATATACTTTGGGAAATGCTAGTTCTGTCTAGGCAGGAACATATGATGGTTAAGTTGGTGTTATCATGACTTGTTGCTTCTCTTTTATCCTGGAAATACTCTCTTCCTTGAAATCTATCTGTTACTGACATAGCCATTACGACCTTCATTGGGTTGCTGTTTGTATGGCATATATTTTTACATCCAATTTTTCAACTTTCCAGTAACTTTCTATTTAAAGTATGTCCCTTGTAGACAGATTACAGTTGCTTTCTACTATTTCAATAATTCTGAAAATCTCTGCCTTTAAATTTACGGGTGTACTCCATTAAAATGTAATATGCTTATTGTTGTATTGTATTGGATATACAATATTATTATTTATTTTCTGTTTGTCCCTCTGCTTTTAAGTCCTCTATGATTTATATTTACATAACTACCTCTCTCTTTGTTTTGTTCATTGTAGGTATTTGATAAAAATTTGTTGAATTGATTAATAAACTGTTGCTTCCTTTGTGGCACCAGCAGGAGTTCCAATAATGAAGAGAGGTGTTTCCTAGCTTTGTCACTGTAGTAGTTAGGACTTCCTTAAATATTAATAGTCAAGAAAAAAGGAGCAATTTGAAATCAAAACTGATCCAGAAACTCTGCCCCCATCAGAACTCTGAGAAAATTTTGTGTATCTAAGAAAACTTAGCATGATGTTGCCCATGGATAAAACAATCTATCGTCTTACTTGTACGAATGATAATTCCTGTTCTCATACTTTTTGAACATAAGAAGTAAACAATTTGAAACTATAAAATATATGTGTAATTTACCCCTCCTAAGACATTACAATTTTAAATTCACTTCTTACTGTCCTTAAAAAAAAAAAATAAGAAAAACCTTAAGTCTTAAACTGTATATTGTCATTTTTTAACCATTGTCTCTCTAGGCATAAGAATTACATTGAGTGCATAATGATCAATTGAACTGGTAAAATTGAATATTTTAAATTGATCTGCCTGTATAACTGGTCAAATTGAAAATATTATCAAGCTGTTCTTAGGATACATTTGGCGATACCTACAGGTAGGTTACAAAGAAGATTCTCTGAGTCGTTTTATTCTTCTTGACTCCAATTTTTCATGCACAGCATGGGTATGAGTACAGTTATTGAATAACCATGACCCATCCATTGGAGAAATTCTAATAGTAACTACAAAATAATATTCTCATTGGAAGAAAAGGAAATGTATCTTCTAAGTTTTCATCAACAGCTGCTAATAAATGGATATTTCTGCTTCATATTTCATATAAATCAAAGATCCATAGTCATGTCAGAGTTGCAAAATATGCTACTCTGATTTGAATTATGCTTAATACAAAACAAAGATTTTTGATACGAATTTAATACTAAAGTTGTTTTTTGTGGACTTTTAGTTAAACCTATTGCTATGATTTTTTAGCCTGGAAAAGAGAGAGAATGTAGCTAGAGAACTTGCTGAAAAAATCCATAAATAAATTGAGCCTAAACCATCTACTAAAAAAAATGAGAGTTGGTAAACACTGTAATTAAAATATGTTGCACATTTGTGGTATGCATTAATCATTTACTAGAGTGATACTACAGTGATAATGCTAATACCTTTTGAAAATAAAGCAGATATATAGTCAAGAGACCTTAGAGATAATCTGAAGAAAATATTTAGAAAAAAAAGATGTTTCTGAAGGTTGTTGGACAGAGCCACTAAGAAAAATAAATTTGTTTTATACATTTCTAGTTATTATTTCAAATTTTATCTCATTTTTGTGTGTCTTCTGTGTATTCTTTCTTTCTAGCTTTATTGGGGTATGATTGAAACTGTAAAGGCATACCTTTGAGATATATTGTGGGTTCAGTTCCAGACCACAATAATAACACAAATATCACAATAAAGTGAGTCAAATGCTTTTTTTCCCCAGTGAATATGAAAGCTATGCTATACCATAGTAGTCTATTAAGTGTGCAATAACATTATGTCTAAAAAACATACATATCTAATTAAAAATACTTTATCACCAAAAAGTGCTAACACTCATCTGAGCCTTCAGTGAGTCATAATCATTTTGCTGGTGGAGAATCTTGCCTCCATATTGATGGCTGCTGCCTGATTATGGTGGTGGCTGCTGAAGTTTGGGGTGACTGTGGCAATTTCTTACAGTAAGACAAGAAGTTTGTTGCATCCATTGCTTCTTCTTTTCACAAAAGATTTTTCTGTAGCATGCTATGCTGTTGGATAGCATCTTACACAGAGTGGAAATTCTGTTAAAATTAAAGTCAATCCTCTCAAACCCTACCACCTCTTTATTAACTAAGTTTATGTAACATTCTAAATCCTTTGTTGTCGTTTCAACAATGTTCACAGTATCTTAACCAGAAGCATATTCCATCTCAACAAACCACTTTCTTTGCTCATCTACAAGAAGCAACTTCTCATCCATTGAAGTTTCATCATGAGAACTCAGCATATCAGTCACATCTTCAGGCTCCACTTCTAATTCCGGTTATCTTGCCATTTTTTTTGTTACCACATTTGCTGTTACTTCCTCTACTGAAGTCTCAAACCCCTCAAAGTCATTCACGTGGGTTGGAATCAACTTCTTCCAAACTCTCTTCATGTTGACATTTTGACCTCTTCCCATGAATCATGAATGTTCTTAATGGCATCTAGAACGGCAAATCCTTTCAAGAAGGCTTTCAATTGATTTTGCCCAGATCTGTCAGAGGAATCTGGCAGCTATCACCTTCTAAAACGTCTTTCTTAAATAATAAAACTTGAAATTCAAAGTTACTTCTTGATCCATGGGCTGCAGAATGGATATTGTGTTAGCAGGTGTGAAAACAACATTAATCTCCTTACACATCTTCATCTCAGCTCTTAGGTGACCAGGTGCATTTTCAGTGAACACGCACTATTTTGAAAGGAATCTGTTTTTTCTGAGCAGTAGGTGCCATCAGTGGGCTTAAAATATTCAGTAAACCATGCAGCAAACAGATGTGCAGACTTGCAAATTTTGTTGTTCCATTTATAGGGAAAAGAAAAAGAGTAATCTAGCAAAATTTTTAATAACACTAGGATTTTTGGAATAGTCAACAAGCATTGGCTTCAATGTAAAGTCACCAGCTGCATTAGCCCATAACAAGAGAGTCAGCCTGTCCTTTGAAGCTTTGAAGCCAGGAATTAACTTCTTTCTAGCTATGCAAGTCCTAGATGGCATCGTCTTCCAATACAAAGCTGTTTTGTCTACATTAAAAATCTGTTTTTGAGAATAGCCACCTTCATCAATTATCTTAGCTATATCTTCTGGAGAACTTGCCGCAGCTTCCACATCAGCACTTGTTTCTTCACCAAAGAGATGACTTCCTTCCTTCAATCTCATGAACCAACCTCTATGAGCTTCCAACTCTTCTTCCACAGCTTCCTCCCCTATCTTGGCCTTCAAAGAATTGAAAACAGTTAGAACCTTGCTCTGGATTAAGCTTTGGCTTAAGGGAATGTTGTTTGCAGTTTTATCTTCTATAAAGAGCACTAAAATTTTCTCGACATCAGCAATAAGGTTTTTTTTACTTTCTTGTCATTCATATGTTCACTGGAGTAGTACTTTTTGAATTTCTCCAAAAACTTTTCCTTTGCATTCACAGCCTGGCTGTTTGGCACAAGAGGCCTAGCTTGCTATCTATCTCAGTTTTCAACATGCCTCCTTCACTAAGCTTTATCATTTCTAGCTTTTGATTTAAAGTAATAGATATGCAGCTCTTTATTTCACTTGAACACTTAGAGGCCATTGGAGGGTTATTAATTGTCCTAATTTTAATACTGTTGTGTCTGAGAAAATAGGAAGGCCCAACAAGAGGGAGAGAGACAGGGGAACGGCTGGCCAGTGGAGTAGTCAGAACACAGTGTTTATAGATTAACTTTGCCATCTTACATAGGTGTGGTTTGTGGGGGCCCCAAATGATGATAATGGCAAAACATCCAAGATAGCTGATCACAGATTACCATAACAGATATAATAATAATAATAATAATAATATTTAGAATGCTGTGAGAATTATCAAAATTTGACAGAGACGCAAAGTGAGCACATGATATTGGAAAAACGGTTGCCACAAACCTTCAATTTGTAAAAACCTCAATACCTGAAAAGAGCAATGGCGTGAAACACATTACATCTTGGGGTAGGCCTGTATATATTTAAAGTGTACATTGTAATGTTTTGATATACTTTGTGAAATCTTTACCACAATCAAGCTAATTAACATATCCATGACCTCACATATTCTTAAGAGATTATTTTGATATTATAAACTTATTTGGAGGCTAGGCACAGTGGCTCATGCCTGTCATCCTAGCACTTTGGGAGGCCAAAGCGGGTGGACTACTTGAGGTCAGGAGTTCAAAACCAGCCTGGCCAACATGGTGAAACCCTATCTCTACTAAAAATACAAAAATTTAGCAGGGTATGGTGGTGCACACCTGTAATCCCAGCTACTCGGGAGGCTGAGGAAGGAGAATCACTTGAACCCAGGAGGCGGAGGTTGCAGTGAGCCAAGATCACACCACTGCACTCCAGGACAGGAAACAGTGATACTCTGTCTCAAAACAAAACAAAACAAAACTCATCTTGGGTTTGGGCATGGTGGCTGATGCCTGTAATCCCAGCACTTTGGGAAGCCGAGGTAGGCTGATCACCTGAGGTCAGAAGTTCGAGACCAGCCTGGCCAACATGGTAAAACCCCATCTCTACCAAAAATACAGAAATTATCCAGGTGTGGTGGCAGGCACCTGTAATCCTGGCTACTTGGGAGGCTGAGGCAGGAGAATCACTAGAACCCAGGAGGCAGAGGTTGCAGTGAGCCGAGATCACACCATTGCACATCAGCCTGGGCAACAAGAGCAAAACTCCATCTAAAACAAAACAAAACAAAACAACAACAACAACAAAAACTTATTTTGATAGTCTTTTAAATAAAATTTTAAAAATATAGAAGAAAATGCATGCATGTTACAATTTTGCTTTGTATTGGCAAATTCAATAGATTTAAATATTTGATCTCATTTGAACTTGATACTATAATAAATATACTCATGATACATTTAAAAAAGAGTAAATAGAGATAAATAGATGAAGTATAAAAAATTTATATGATGATGAAACGATTGCCTCCCATTGAGATGGTGGATACATGACATTATGTTTTTATCAAAACCCATAAAACTACATAACACAAAGAGTGAACTCTAATTTAAAGTGTGAACTTTTCTTAGTAATAATGTATCAATTGTTATGATTCATTAATTGTAACAAATATACCATATACCAACGCAACATGTTACTAATAGGGGAAATCTTAGGGGGAGGAAGAAGGGATATGTGGGAATTCTACAGTCTGTTCTATTTTTCTGTCAATCTAAAACGGTTTTGAAAACATAAACTCTCTTGATTAAAAGAGGAGTAAAATGTGCATTGTATTTATAAAACAGCATTCTTTCTCGTTTACAAAATAGCTCTCTGCTCACCGTTTGTTTCAACTTGTTCTTGAAACTATATGGCCCTGTTGTTTTTTCCCTTGACTGGTACCAGGTTTTACTCGGTTACTCTCCAGTATATTCTCCAGTACTGTATATCTTAAACTATAAATCTATAAATGACAGTGGGGAAGGAGGTGCTGTGCTCTTTGCCTTATGCCTTTTTCAATACAATGAAAATGCTCACAAATAGCACTGCTTTTTTTTTTTTTTTTTTTTTTTTTACAGTGAATTTTCTCTTTATTTGTCAGAATCTACTTTTTCAGAACTCAGGATAGCTGATGTATACCCTTCTGACTGACTAGCCATAAAAAGTACCGTGCTAGTGACATGGGTGGTGGTAAATACACTGGATGATGGACTCACTGAAGTTGAGCGAGAGAGAACATGCTTGGCCAAGGCCAAGGCTTGGCACATGTGTGAGAGTCAAGGCAATATTCAGAATGTGAGCATAACAAAGAGGTGATCAATATGGCTTGAAAGTCTCAGGAAGTGGCTTCATCCCTCACTTAAATAAGGAATAAAATAGTAAAGATAGTGACAAATTAAATGGGTTCCCTGGACTAAGAGTACCATTTTATTCCTTGGTGCCTATATATAAGCTGCATAAGTTTAAAGTTTAACCTCTATTATGTCATAGTTTCTGTTTAGGTTTTTAGTATAACTTTGTGATTAAAGAGTTCTTTCCCATAATTCCCTAAAAATACTTAGAAATGGAAATGTTTCCAGAAAAATATTATAAAATTAATAACTTGCATTCCCATAAATAGCAAATATTGTAGGGGTACAAACAATGGTATGAATTCTGTGATATAATGTCCGAGAACTGAGAAATGAGAGAAGACTTCTGGATATTATTTATAAAAAGTAAAGAGGCACAGTTGTCTTCTCTTCCAACAAATAGGATGTTTAAAAGTATTTTACAGTAATATGCCTTCAATCATGGAACCAGGACAGTATTGGGTAGCAAAACCTCTGTTGTCCATTCCAGCTCTTCTATTCTTTGAGTTGAAAATGATACACAGATGTTTCCCTGTAATGGATTTGGAGCACCAGAAACAATTACAAATGTGATTATAGACAACTTATCATTGTTACAATTTTTAAAAAGTGAATATTTGTTAGGTAAATATGTGTGTGTCAACATCAATTCCTGAGAAAAATATAATTATTTACATCCCATTCCCAACAAATTATTTTTTTATATAATTAATGATAATAAAAGCCCAAAGTGTAGGGTTATCAGTGAGGATCTGTGCTTAAGAGTAGTCATCTTCAGGTGATTGCCTTTAGATGTCTGCTTACAAGATCACATTCTAAATCATTACAGAATAAGGAAATTTCCCCTAAAGCCAAAATTAACCTTAAGAGGTTGGTGAACAATTTCCTTCAGAATAACTCAACTTCTTTATATTTAAAGACAGACTTACAATATAGGTTTTGACTGGGGGTAGCACATAGTATGATCAAGTTGAAATTAGAAGACACGGCTTTCGGCTTCAGCTCTGCTACTTCTAAGCTGTGTAACCTTTGAATAGATACCTATGGCCTTTAAAAATTCATTGAGTCTAACCCACTTGTTCTACAGTAATAGAAAATGAAAATAATGGTGATGATCTAACAACAGATAATTAAGAGAAGGAGAAAGAAGTTTACATCAATGGAGAGATTTAAATCATTTGGTAGTACCCAAATGATGTTGGGATCACTTTAATTGAGGTTATTCTAATTGCCAATTCTCTACTACTGCTTATAGCCAAGTTCCTGGAAAGAAGTGTCTATAAATCATGTCTCCATTGCATTACTTCCCATTTCTCCCTACTCATTCTAGTTTCTTCTCTTTCCCCCCACTTCACCAATATTAATTTCTCTCAGCTTTACCAATGACTTTCTTGTTGGACAATCCAGTACACGCTTTTCAGATTTCATGCCCATTAATTTCTCAACAGTATTGGCCAAAGTTTTAACTCCCTCTCTTTTGAGGCTATTATTTCTCCTAGCTTCTGGTATTCTGGTTTTCCTCTTAGCTCTCTGGCTTCTCTTTTCAGGCACTTTCATAGGCTTATCCCCAAACAGATTCTTACTGTTCTAGCCTTGAGCCTGGTTTTAAAACCAAGACTTCAATTACTCACCTATATGTTGAGGACTAACTAATTAACATCTTCAGTCCAACCTCTTCTCTGACCTCTACAGACATGACAATTTTCTGAAAATCTGCATTTTGCTACCTGGAAAGCACACAAGAGTGCCCACCCTTACATTTCCTTAATTGCCCTAATCACAGTATCAGTATGTGTTTGTGTTACTGCGGGTAAATATTCATCTGGTTCATTATACTGACACCACTTGAGATGAAGCAACGTCTTTGTTTTGTTCACCATCTTGCACATAGTAAATGCTTAGTAAATATCCAAATATCAACTCATTGCATTTCAGGTATGCAGTTCTTTTCTGGTCCTCGAATACCTTTTCTCCCCTTCAAAAATTTTTACTTATCGTTGATTCTTTATGGAATGTTTTTTATTTCTAACTTCACATGGGCAGCTTCTGCTCATCATTCAGGCTACATTTCAAATGTCATTTCCTCAACAAGGCCCTTCATGATGATCTGATCTAAAGATGCTCCCTACTCTTACCACAGTCATAGCATGCTGCAAAACTTCTTCTGAACTGGGTTTATTGTTTATTTATCTCACCAGTAGAGTATAAGCCTCCTAATAATAGGGAGCTGGTCTGTATTGGTCACCAGTACAACCTTAGTACCTCACAAATAATAACTCAAGAAACTCAATAAGTGAATTTTGTAAAAATAATAAAAGGTTTTTAACCCAGTTATAAAAACTTTCCATGAAAGAGAATGAGAGAGTATGTGCTACTGGGAGATACAGAAATATGTTATGGAGGAGGAAACATTTGAATTTTATTTTCTAAGATAAATAGGACTATAAATTCAGAGCATGGATATGCAAGTGTAGAATTTTCAGCTGTGGGAAAAGCTCGAGCTAAGGCCAAAATTGGAAGAACTGAGTCTTTTTCCATCATGCATGGCAAATAGGTCAGTATGGCTAGCAGAAAAATAAAGCTGGAAAGATATATTGAGATTACATGAGGTTTTACTTTAGAATATGTGCACTAGAAAGCATTTTTTAAAAGGAACAGATCAGCGGCATAATCAGATCTATGTTTTTGGAAGGTAAATCAAAAAGCAGTGTGAAAATGACAGCATAAAAAAGAGACTGAAAGTAGAAAAGCCAGTTAGGAGACTATAGCAATACGCCACAAGAGGAATAGAATCTGAATTTGAGAAGTGACCTTAAAGAAAGGCAAGAGGGGGAGATCAAAAGAAATCAGAAAGATTTGTTTGCTAACTGCATGTACATTTTGAGGGAGGATAAAAAGTTTACATTCTGCTTTGATAGTGACATTATTCACGGTACTATGAAGCTGAGTAGGCAAAAAAAAAAAAAAAACAGGGTATTGGAGAATAGATTTTATGATCACTGGATATATGAATACAAGGTGCAGCTGGTAGTTGAGAGCTTCAGTCTAGAATTAAAAGGAATAGGCTGGGCTAGAGATTCATATTTGAAAATCATCAGTACATATATGGTACTTAAAACATGGTAATGGATGGAATCGCCCAGGGATGTTAAAAGAGAATATAGCTACTAATTGAATATTGGTGGAAGTTTGTGTTAAGTAAACTAGAAAAGAAAGAGCTCTGTGAGAGAATCTATCAACTACGAAAGAGAAAAAAGCAAAATTTAGCTGAAATATGTATCATGTGTTTCAATTAAAACCTCTTACTATTCTTAGAAAGATGACTATAAAAGGCAGTGTCATATGGTGCAGACAGCCTTAAGTGATGAAATTATCCCTATTGAAATGTGGAAAATTTTGAATTTTTAATGTTAGATACGAAATTTGTTAATTCTGCTCAAAATGCCATAGAATGCTGAACATTTCCAGGGGACTTTCAATAACATATCACTGTTGATTTTGTGTTTTTTAAATTTTTTTTCTTTTTATAATTATTACTTTTTTGGGGGGCAGGGGGGACAGAGTCTCACTTTGTCACCCAGCCTGGAGTGCAGTGGCATGATCTCGGCTCAATGCATCCTCCACCTCCTGGGTTCAAGCGATTCTCATGCCTCACCCTCCCGAGTAGTTGGAATTACAGGCGTGCGCCACCACCACGCCTGGCCTATTTTTGTATTTTTAGTAGAGACGGGGTTTTGCCATGCTGGCCAGGTTGGTCTCGAACTCCTGGTCTCAGGTGATCCACCTGCCTTGGCCTTCCAAAGTGATGGGATTACAGGCGTGAGCCACCATGCCCAGTCTTTTTGTTTTTATAATTTTTGTGGGTACATAGTAGGTGTATATATTTATAGGGTACATGAGAGAGGTTTTGATACAAGCATGCAATGTGAAATAAGCACATCATGAAGAATGGAGTATCCATTCCCTCAAGCATTTATATTGAGTTACAAGCAATCCAATTACACACTTTAAGTTATTTTAAAATGTACAATTATTAATGACTATACTCGCCCTATTATGCTATCGAATAGTAGGTCTTATTCATTTTCTACTTTTTTGTGCCCATTAACCATTCCCACTTTTCCTTAAGTCCCTCCACTACCCTTCTCAGTCTCTGGTAACCATCCTGGAGTTCAATTGTCTTGATTTTTAGATTCCATCAATAAGTGAGAACAGGTGATGTTTGTTTTTCTGTGCCTGGCTTATTTCACTTAACATGATGATCTCTAGTTCCATCCATGTTGTTACAAATGATTGGATCTCATTCTTTTTTATGGCTGAATCATACTTCATTGCGTATATGTACTACATTTTCTTTATCCATCTGTTGATGGAAACTTAATGTTGCTTCCAAATCTTAGCTACTGTAACAGTACTGCAACAAACATGGGAGTGTAGATATCTCTTTAATATATGCATTTTGTTTTTTAGGGTATATAACTAGCAGTGGGATTGCTGGATTGTATGGTAGTTCTATTACTAGTTTTTAAGGAACTTCCAAACTGTTCTCCATAGTGGTTGTACTAATGTACATTCCTACCAACAGTGTACCAAGATTCCTTTTCTCCACATCCTCACCAACATTTGTTATTGCCTGTCTTTTGGATATAAGCCATTTTAACTGGGACGATATGATATCTCATTGTAGTTTTGATTTGCATTTCCCTGAGATCAACGATGTTGATCACCTTTTCATATGCCTGCTTGCCATTTGTATGTCTTCTTTTGAGAAATGTCTATTCAAATATTTTGCCCAATTTTGATCACATTATTAGATTTTTTTCCTATAGAGTTGTTTGCGCTCCTTCTATATTCTGGTTTTTAATCCCTTGTCAGATGGGTAGATGGCAAATATTTTCTCCCATTCTGTGGATTTTCTCTTCCCTTTGTTGACTTTATACTTTGCTGTTCAGAAGCTTTTTAACTTGATGTGATACCATTTATCCATTTTTCTTTTAGTTGTCTGTGCTTGCGGGAAATTGCTCAAGAAATCTTCGCTCAGATCAATGTCTTGGATGTTTTACCCAATGTTCTCTTGTAGTCGTTTTATAGTTTGAACTCTTAGATTTAAGTATTTAATCCATTTTGATTTGGTTTTTGCAAACGGCTAGAGATAGGGGTCTACTCTCATTTATCTGCATATGAATATCCAGTTTTCCCAACAACATTCATCGAAGAGACTATTTCCCAGTGTATGTTCTTGGCACCTTCATAAAAAATGGGTTTACTGTACTTGTGTGGATGTGTTTCTGGGTGCTATATTCTGTTTCCTTGGTCTATATGTCTATTTTGTTATGGTTACTATAGCTCTGTTGTATAATGTGAAGTCAGGTAATGTAATTTCTTCAGTTTTGTTCCTTTTGCTTAGGACAGCTTTGACTATTCTGGGTCTTTTGTGGTTTTGTATAAATTTTAGAATTTTTTTTTATTTCTGCGAAGAATGTCATTGGTATTTTGATAGGGATTGCATTGAATCCGTAGATTGCTTTGGGTAGTATGGAGATTTAACAATATTTATTTTTCCAATTATTGAATGTGGAATTTTTTTTGGTGTCCTCTTTAATTTCTTTCATCAATGTTTTATAGTTTTCATTGTAGAGATATTTCACTTCTTTGTTTAATTTCTAGGTATTTAATTTTATGTGTCACTATTGTAAATGGTATTGTTTTTTAAATATCTTTTTCACATTTTTCACTGTTGGCATATAGAAATGCTACTGTTTTTGTGTGTTGATATCGTATCCTGCAACTTTACTGAATTTTATCAGTTCTGACAGTTTTCCTGTGGAGTCTTTAGGTTTTTCCAAATATAACACTCTATCATTTGCAACGAAGGATAATTTGACTTCTTCCTTTCCAATTTGGATGCCCTTGAAGTCTTTCTCTTGTCTGATTGCTCTAAGTAGGACATCCAGTACTATGCTGAATAACAATGATGACTGTGAGCATCCTAGTAGTGTTCTGGATCTTAAAGGAAAGGCTTTCAGTTTTTCCCCATTCACTATGATACTAGCCGTGAGTTTGTCATGTATGACTTTTATTATGTTTAGGGATGTTCCTTCTATCTCCAGTTTTTGTAGCGTTCTTTTTTCATCATGAAGGGACGTTGAATTTCATCAAATGCTTCTTCAGCATCAGTTGAAATAATCTTATGGTTTTTATCCTTCATTCTGTTGATATGATGTATTATATAGATTGATTTGCTTATGTTGAACTATCCCTGTATCCCAGGGATAAATTCCACTTCATCATGATGAATTATCTTCTAATTGTTGAATTCCATTTGCTAGTATTTTGTTGAGAGTTTTGGGTCAATATTCATCAAAGTTATTGGCCTATAGGTTTTTTTTTTTTTTAATGTGTCTTTGCCTGATGTTGGTATCAGGGTGATACAGGACTCATAGAATAAGTTTGGAAGTATTCCTTCCTCCTCTACTTTTCAGAATAGTTTGACTAGAACTGGTATTAGTTCTTCTTTAAATGTCGGGTAGAATTTATCATCAAAACCATCGAGTCCTCGGTTTTTCATTACTGGAAGATTTTTTGTGACGACTTCAAACTCATTACTTGTTGGTCTGTTCAGGTTTTGGATTTCTTCCTGGTTCAATCTTGGTAGGTTGCATGTATTTAGGAATTGGTGCACTTCTTCTAGATGTTCCAATTTAATGTCATCTAGTTGTTCATATTTGCCACTAATGATCCTTTGAATTTCTGCAGCATCAATTGTAATGTCTCCTTTTTAATATCTGATTTTATTTATTTGGATCTTGTCTTCTTTTTTCTTAGTTAATATTACTAAAGTTTGGTCAATTTCAACAAACGACATTTTGTTTCATTGATCTTTTGTATTTTTTTGTTTTGATTTCATTTATTTCTTCTGTGATTATTATTATTTCTTTCCTTCTACTAATTTTGTGTTTGCTTTGCTTTTGCTTTTTTAGTTCTTTAAGATGTATCATCAGAGTGCTCATTTGAGGTTTTCCTCTTTTTTGACATAGGCACTTATAGCTATAAACTTCACCCTTAGTTCTGCTCGTACTGTATCTCAGAGGTTTTGGCATGTTGTGTTTCCATTATCATTTGTTTCAAGAAATTTTTCAATTTTATTCTTAGATTCTTAATGATGACTGTTCATTCAAAAACATATTGTTGAATTACCATGTATTTGTATAGTTTCCAAAATTTTCTTGTTATTAATTTCCAGTTTTCTTCCATTGTGGTCAAGGGAGTTGCTTGATATTATTAAAAATTTTTTTGAATGTATTAAGATTTGTTTTGTGACCTAACATTTAGTCTGTCTTTGAGAATAATCCATGTGCTGAGGAGAAGAATGTGTATTCTGCAACTCTGGATAAAATGTTCTGTAAATATTTATTAGATCCATTTGGATCACACACACACACACACACACACCTATCTATATATATATAAATACCTGTGTAACAGGTCTGGTACCAATGAAAGTCCTCAGCTTTTGTTTTTCTGGGGAAGTCTTTATTTCTCCTTCATGTTTGAAGGATATTTTTACGAGATATACTATTCTAGGGTACAAGTATCTTTCCTTTAGCACTTTATATATACTTTCCTGGCCTGTGAGGTTTGGAATTCCATTGTATGTTATTAGTTTCTTTTATCTTGCTACTGTTAAAATCCTTTCTTTATCTTTCACCTTTTGAAGTTTTATTATTAAACACCTTAAGGTAGTCTTCTTTGATTTAAATCTGCTTGGTGTTCTATAACTGTCTTGTATTTGGATATTGATATCTTTTTCTAGGTTTAGGAAGTTCTCTGTTATTATCCATCTGAATAAGCGTTCGGCCACTCTCTCTCTACCTCCTCTTTAAGGCCAATAACTCTTTACTTTGTCTGTCTGAGGCTATTTTCTAGATCCTGTAGGTCTGCTTCTTTGTTTTTTATTTTTCTATCTTTTGTCTCCTCTCACTGTGTATTTTCAAATAGACTGTCTTCATGCTCACTGATTCTTTCTTCTGCTGGGTCAATTCTTCTATTAAGAGACTCTCACGCCTTCTTCAATATGCCAATTGTATTTTTCAGCTTCAGAATTTCTGCTTGATTTTAATTATTTCAATCTCTTTGTTAAATTTATCTGATAGAATTCTAATTTCCTTTCTCTGTGTTATCTTGAATTTCTTTGCGTTTCCTCAACATAGCTATTTTGAATTGTCTTTCTGAGAGGTCACCAATCTTTCTCCAAGATTGGTCCCTGGTGCCTTATTTAGTTCACTTGGTGAGGTCAAGTTTTCCTGGATGGTGTTAATGCTAGTAGATGTTCTTTGGTGTCCAGGTATTGAAGAGTTAGGTACTTATTTGTAGTCTTTACTTTCAGGGCTTATTTGCAGCCATTCTACTTGGGAAGCCTTTCCAGATATTTAAAAGGACTTGGGTCTTGTGATCTAAGCTGTATCTGCTTTGCGGGCACCCCAAGCCCAGTAACGCTGTGGATCTTGCAGACTCATGGAAGTACCACCCTGATGGTCTTAGACAAGATCCGGGAGAATCCTCTGGATTACCGGGCATAGACTCTTGTTCTCTTTTCTTATTTTCTCCAAAATTTACAGAGTTTCTTTCACTCTTCTAAACCTCTTAAAACTGGGTTTGCAGTGACAGAAACATCCCCGTGGCCACCACCACTATGACTGTGCTGGGTCATACCTGAATCCATCACAGTGCTGGCTCTTGCCCAAGGCCTGCTCTAACCTCTCCCTGGCTACTGCTTATGTTTGTTCAATTCCCTTGGGCTCTACAATCAGCAGGTGACAGTACCAGCTATTCCTGTGTCCTTTACCTCAGGGTGGCAAGGTTTCCCAGTCCTCTAGTTGGTCTAAAAGTGTTGTCTAAGAGTCAGGGACTGCAATCAAAAACCTTAGAAGTCTATGTAGTGTTCTATTGTGTTGCAGCTGAGCTGGCACTCAAACCACAAGATGCAGCCCTTCCCACTCTTCCCTCCCTTTTCCCAAGGTAGAGGAGCCTCACACGACAGCCACCACCTCTACAGCCCAGGAGCTGTTGCCAGACTACCACCAATGTTTCCTTGAGGTCCAAGGTCTCTTAAGTCACCTTGTGGTGAATGCTGCCTGGCCTGAGACTCACCCTTCAGGGCAGTGGGCTCCCTGCTGGCCCAGGGTAGATTCAGAAATCCCGTTTAAGTGTCAAGTTGTAAATATAGGGACCTCAACAGCCCATTTGTGGCCTTGGTGGTACCTAAGGTGCAAGACAAAGTCCCCTTTACTTCTTCCTCTGCTTTTCTCAAGCACAAAGAGTTTCACCCCATAGTCACCCCAGCTGGTAGTGTGTTGAGTCTCACTTGAAGCCAGCAAGTCTCAAAGGCTCTCCCAAAACCCTCTACGTAGTACCTGGGTGTTGTTGCTGGTTATTCAGAGCCCAAGGGCTCTTTAGTTAGCAGGTGATTTATGCTAGAAGGACTGGGTCCTTTCCTTCAAGATAGAAGGTTCTCTTCTTGCCCAGAATGTGTCTAGAAATGTCTTCTGGACACTAAGGCCTGGAACTTTTTTTTGTTTTTGTTTTTCAGGCCTCATGACTCTAACTGGTGCCCTATCTTGCTATGACTGAGCTGGTATCTAAGATGCAAGACCAAATCCTCCGCACTCTCTCCTCTCGTGTCCTCAAGTAGGATGGGGTCTCTTTTAGAGGTGTGAGCTGTGCCGTATGGGATTTGAGGAGGGCTGACGCCAGCACTCCTTTTGCTGCCCCTGTTGGTGTCTCAGTATGTCGTGTGCCCATCCAGTCCACTGTCTTTTGGCCTAGTTCAGCACTAGACCTCACCTAAGAGTTACAGTCCTTATGGCTTAGACTGCCTTTTAAGTTTATGTGGAGACATAGCGTGCTGTAGCCCTTGGTGGTGAGGTTTGCAGATGCTCAGTTTCCGACTGGCGTTTCCAGCCAGTGGGATTGGTGATTCCCCTCTGGCTAGGGCTGGCTTAAATGCTCCCTCTGCTGGTGAGTGTCAGCTGAGTTTGGTCTAGTTTTTCTTTGTGCTTAACAAGACAGCACTGAGTTAAATGCTTGACAGTTGCTGTGTTCTCCCTCCCCCAATGTCCAGGGATGGTCTCAGCACCACACTGCTGCTGCTAGGGGTCAGGGAGTGGTGGCCTCAGTGGTTCAGGACTGTTTTTTCTGTCACTTACATGCCTCTTTCAGCGATATGAAGTTAAAACCAGGTACCTGAGTGCTCACGTAATTTTTGATTCTTATGAAGATTTTTTTTTCCTTGTAGACAGTTGTTACTTTGGTGTCCTTGTGGGGAAAATAATTTGTGGAGCTTTTAATTTTGCCACCTTGCTTCTACCTCTCATCTGATTTGTGTTCTAATCCCCATTTAATATACCCTTTCAAATGACAACTAGTAATCTTACTAACACATAGAATTTTAGGACACTTCCTAATAATGTGTAATAGATTAAATAAAATGATCAATACAGTGATTTGGGAATATTTATGATTATACTTTTTTGCCTATATGCATTTTGCATCTGTCCTCAAATCCTAAAAGTGTATGTGTGTGTGTGTGTTCCCCTTAACTTAAACTTAGGAAAAATCAAGGATGCTCAATACAATTTTTTAAAGGCTGACACTGCAGATAAATTGCCTATTTGTGCTATAGTGATATTTAATCCTAGGGGAGCAGAGGACACAGATTCAGATGCATTATGTTGTGATGATATCTTTGGTTGTGAATTCTTCCATTTGGATTCATAATTACAATGTCCCCATACTTGAGGTTATTCTCAGCATTCAACCCTCTGATAAATCTGTCTACACAAAACGGCAGCTGGTCCACTGGCAAATGAACTGCTTCTGGTGACATAATTTCATCATGTTTTTAGAGTCTGTGAAAGAGAGCAGCTGCCCAGAGCTGCAGAAGCATTGTGCATGGAGAACTTTGCTCAAATTTTCTTTAGGGACAAGAAGGCTGTGTGGGGTAACAATCTATGAGCATTGTCAGGTTAATAACCATCGCATGAAAACAATGTTTCTTTGTTAGTCTTAGTCCCAATGCTTAGGAGAATTACAAGCATTGTTAGTGAGACACGACTGTATAATGAGGTAATGAGAAAAGATCAAGAAAGAAGAGTCAGATTTGACCAAAGTATTTTTAAATTTTTAATCTCCAAATGAGAGTAGAGTAGAAAAGAGAAAATTCTACAGAACAGATCTTCAGAAAACCCAGGCTGTCAGAAGGCCCAAGCTAGTACGCTAATGGAATTAATTCCCTTTGCACACTTCAGGTTAGGTTTTAGGAAAATGTATTTTTTTTTTTTTTTTTTTTTTTTTTTGCACAGTGGGGGAACAATTTGTATCTGACCTTGTAGTAGAGAAAGATCCTGCTGATTTTGGGACAGCAATAATTGAATGCGAACCATAAAATTATTACTCTAACACATGCTATTTTGAATATCTTGTAAATGATTCAGGGCACTATTTGACCCAAGTGTATAACTTGCTGTCAAAATCTCCCAACAAATCCTGCCTTATTGGAAGTAGTTAAACAAGGAATGGATGGATACATTTCTTTATGGAATAGAAAAAATTTTGTACTGACCTCACCCTCAATCACCACAGCACATAACTGCAGAAAATCAAAGGGACTGAGAAAAATATAAAGCAGCAGCCTGAGGGTGATCTTTTGTGATGATGAAGTAGTTCTGCAGTATGATTGCGATAGTGTTTACACAAACCTACACATGTGATAAAACGGCACAGGACTATACACTAACATTGTACCATTGTCAGTTTCCTGGTATTGCTATTGTACTATAGTTTTCATGGGGAAAGTTGGATGACTGGTATACAGAACATCTCTACTATCATAGGAGCTTTCTGTGAATATATAACTTTTAAAATAAAAAGTTAAAATAAATGTGTAAAAAATAAGTGCAAGAAAAAATAGCGAGAACTCTTTCTATCACATTTTCCATCACCAGCTCCTTGTCTTCTATCAGGTCTCAAATTACCACCCCCACAGAAAGCACTTGGTAAATGTATTTACCTAAAGTAGCTTTCCTACATCCTATCAGTATTTTTCTCCATCAAAATCCCCTGAACTTCTTCACAGTACTCAGCACTCTTGCAATTATATATTTATTGGGTTTATTTGATAAATGTCTATTCATTTATCATTTAACAACTACACAGAGAGAATCTATTATGCATCAAACCCTATTCTAGATAGAGTGTATGCAGCAGAAACCAAACGAAAAGGAATCCCTGGCAGACAGAAAAGATCCCATCTCTCACAAAGCTCATATTCTAGTAGGGAGGTATGAAAATAAACAGGCAAATACATAAAAAAAACTATAAAAATTTAAATAGCAATGTGTTTTTAGGAGAAATGGAACAGGTAATATGATACAGTATAGTCATATGGCTACTTAACATTGAGTTATTAAACTATGCCACTTTCCAGATCAGAATTATTGAGAAGTCAGCTATGGAACGATGTGCATAGAGGAGAGTGAAGGTGAGGGGAGTACATTCCAGGCATAGGGTAAAATACAACTTTCTTAGATTAGAATAGACCCTGGTGTTCTCAGTGATTAGCAAGGAAATCAGTGTGTATGGAATAGCATATGTGAGAATGTATCCTAGGAGATCAGGTCAGAGAGAAAATAAGACAGATCTTAGTATGGCTTCGAAGGGCAGGATAAGAGGTATTGAGATATAGAGCCATTGGAGAGCTTTCCATTGTAAACCAAAAATACAATTCTAAGGGCCTCCAACCATCTGGATGAACTTCCTCCTTAACCAGGGCTCTTTTAAAATTTAACCTGAGAGACCCTTTCAGGCCATGATAGGGAGTAGGGGTTGAACATACCTCATTATACCTCTCTTGCAGACACTAACGTCAACACAGACTTAAAGTCTGGTAGGAAACGTTTTATAATCTATTCTCTCTGAAGCCTGCTAGCTAAAAGCTTCATCTGCATGATAACACTTTGATCTCCACAACTTATCTTAACCCAGACATTACTTTCTGTTGATCCTAGGTCTTTAGACAAACTCAACCAATTAAAGCCCATCTCCTGATTCACCTGAGGCTTTAAGTTGTTCTGCCTTTCTGGACCAAACCAATGTATTTTTGTTCTTCTCCTTCTTTTTTTTTTTTTTTTTTGAGACAGTCTCACTCTGTCGCCCAGGCTGGAGTGCCGTGGTGCCTCTCGGCTCACTGCAACCTCCACCTCCTGGGTCCAAGCAATCCTTCTGCCTCGGTCTCCCGAGCATCTGGGACTACAGGCGTGCACCACCACACCCAGCTAATTTTTTGTATTTTTAGTAGAGATGGGATTTCACCATGTTGGCCAGGATGGTCTCGATCTCTTGACCTCGTGATCCACCTGCTTTGGCCTCCCAAAGAAACCAATGTATTTCTTAACTGTGTTTGATTGATGTCTTATGCCTCCCTAAAATGTATAAAACCAAGCTGCACCTTGACCACCTCGGGCACATGTTCTCTGGACCTCCTGAGGGCTGTGTCATGGGTCAAGGTCACTCATATTTGGCTCAGAATAAATGTCTTCAAATATTTTACAGAGTTTGACTCTTTTGGTCAACAGAACTTTGAAAATTGTCTGGTTTTGTTCACCACGGACACAAACATAGAAACTGTGCTCGTAACATGATGCCTGGCATATGATTAACAGTATTTTTGAATAAATATTAATTTAATTAATATATTATGCCTCTTGAGAAATGCAGAATTTTATCCTTTTAAGCTAAGTTTCTTTTCCACCTTCTACAAGCCTTCTCGTATTCCAAAAGTGAAAGTACAAATTCCACGGCTTCTTCCTCAACAGCTGTTGTGGCCACAGGGAACTTTCTTCACTTGGTGGCTGATACGATTTGGCTGTGTCCCCATCCAACTCTCATCTTAAATTGTAGCTCCTACAATTCCCATGTGTCATGGGAGGGACCAAGTAGGAGGTAACTGAATCATAGAGGCGGGTCTTCCCCCATACCATTCTCGTGGTAGTGAATAAATCCCACGAGATTTAATGGTTTTATAAGGGGTTTCCCCCTTGGCTCTCATTCTCTCTCCTGTCTGCTGCCATGTAAGATGTGACTTTCATCTTCCACCATGATTGTGAGGCCTCCCCATCCATGTGGAACTGAGAGTCCATTAAACCTCTTCTTTATAAATTACCCAGTCTCAGGTATGTCTGTATCAGCAGTGTGAAAACGGACTAATACAGTGACCATGAGCAGACTTTAGATGTGTGAAAAATCAGTTACAGGTGGCTCCAGAGGAAACACTTTGGATGGTTTTGCTTCAACAAGCCCTTTTAAAATGAAGACCTTGAAAACTGATCAACCTGGAAATGCTATACTCAGCTCTTCTGTTACTAGTGGAGGGTGTCCAGGTTCTTGGCATCTTGAACAAAGAATTGGAGAAAACACACAAAGCACGGAAAGCATGAAGCAACAGAAGCAGAAATTTACAGAAAACGAAAGTACACTCCATAGGGTGAGAGTCGGCCTGAGCATAGTGACTCAAGAGCCTGGTTACAGAATTTTCTGGGGTTTAAATACCTTCTAGAAGTTTCTCATTGATTACTTGATATACACCATATGTAAATGAAGTAGTGGCCCACGATCAGTCTCATTGGTTGCAGAAACTGACCAACCAGAGGCTGAAGTGAAGTTACAAAGTTATACTCCTATGCAAACAAAGACTTGGCCCATGGCCAGCCTGATTGGTTATGACAGGGGACCAATCAGAGGTACTTTCAGTTTTTCATCCGCCAGGCAGAAAAGAGGGGCCGGGGTTGCAAAGGGAGTAGTCTCTGGTCCTTTTGTTACTTGTGTGTTGGGTTTTGCTTTTGATTTAGTTCTAAGAAGTCAATGTGAATCGGCCTTATGTTCCCTGCCTCCAGACCCTATTATCCTACCTCGTTTCTACTCTCCATGTATAGTACATACTCTGTTAATTCTACAGCCATAGGTTCCATCATGGCTTGTTTATTGAGCTCCTATGATGCTCCAGAAAACTCCTTAGGAACTAGGAATACAGTGAATAATTATTACAAATAAGATATTGTTCTGATGGAGTTAGTGTTTTACTAGGAAATGGACAGACAACATAAAAGCAAAGTAAAATTAAAATAAACTCATGGAAACCAAAAATAGATTTCAGAATAGGAGACTATTTTAATGAAGTAGAGGTTTGCATTTCAGAGACATCCTCTGAGCGACTGACATTGAAGCTGAGAATACCTGAGGTAAGGACTCTAGTTTTCCCAAATATTAGGTGTTCTTGTTACAATGAAAGAGTAGATACAATCAAAGCACAAGCCATGCTTATGTTTTAAGTTCCCATCAAGGTCTGCTTTGAACATTTGAAACAAGTATTGAGATAACACTTGATTATCAAGATTGCCTGATGATTTCTGCTGTTGATGTGTAGAAAGATTAGAAGCCTGACTGAATCCTTTTGGTCAGGCCCCTGAAGCAATTTGCTGCAGGGCACCCTTAGTCATCTGCAGCACCCTTTTAGTGTGACCATTTGCTCGAGGGGATTAAAATTCAATGATGACAACTTGAATGAGTCTCTTGTTTAAAAATCTCTTAAAGCTACTGAGGAGAATACATAACAAATCCTGAAAGAAGTGGCATTGTTGAATAATACATAGCTCAAGAAAAGCACAAAGAAAATTCTGGTAAAGACATACGTAATTATTGAATCCTTTTGTTTCTACTGATTCTTATATTTTTACTTATTTTTAAAACATCAAGGGTTTAATTGCATTGGAAGAATCAGTTTCAGCCATCATCATATAAGGCCTACATAGTCCCAAAACAGGGAGATTTCTGGAAGAAGCAGTGTGGCTTGTTAGAAAAAAACATGGCAGTGTGACAGACCTGAGTTATAGCTTAGCAACCTCTATGTTATGTGACTTTGGTAACTTTATGAACCTCTTTGAGCTTCTATTTCCTCATCTGAAGATGGTGGTGATTATGTATACACCATGGAGTTGTCACAAGGATTAAAAGTAATGTCTATAAAAGACTGCTTGTAGTTGTCCCTTGATATCCCCAGGGGATTGGTTCCAGGACCCTCTCGGATACCAAGATCTGTGGATGCGCAAGTTCCTGATAAAAAATGGCATAGTATTTGTATATCACCTATGCACATGCTGCCTAGATTACTGATGTCTAATACAATGTAGAGTCTATATAAACGGTCGGTATAATGTATTTTACATTTTCTATCTTTATTGTTGTATTGTTATGAAAGAGCACAAACACATTCCTCCATATATCTCAACTTCCTGAGCCCAACACAAACACATTCACACATTCCTCAGCCCTGGGCCCAGCACAAACACATTCCTCCATATATCTCAACTTTGGAAAAACACCACCTGGAGAGTCCCCCAATAAGGTCACAACCGTTTGTGGTTTTTACTGAAAGCGCGGGAACCAATAGAAAACTACTAAATGTATAACTTAAAATGATAACCAATTGTAATGTTGTAACCAAAAGAATACCCTTGTTCCTCTGTAACTTAGCATATCCTGTTTACATTGGGCTATAAAAAGCGAGCACACGCATCGTTCGGGGCCCTCTCGTATGCTGTGGAATGGAGGGACCAAGTTCGAACTTGCAGTAAAAGATCCTTGCCGCTTGGCTTTGACTCTGGACTCTGGTGGTCTTCTTCGGGGAATAAACGGTCTGGGCATAACAGTTACTTTTTATTGTTTATTTCAAAATATTTTCCATGTGTAATAGGTTGAATCTGCAGATGTGGAAGCTACAACTGTGGAGGGCCAACTGTAATATACTTGTTTCATAGAAGTCACCCTACAACAATAACCATTGTAAATAATAATATTAAAATCAATGCTGATTCTTGTCTAAGAATTCTTAATCACTTTCCATGTATGACCTTTGAAATGCGACAATTGTTTAAGAATCTGCAAAAGTATCACAGATGGTCACACTCTAATAAGCTACAGTGAGGGTATATTTGCAAACATTGGAACATGGAATTGAGAGAATAGACTATAGGGCCTAAATATTTGTTCTTCATAAAGGAACTTATGATTTTCTCCTAAATCTCACTATCACGAGGTTGTAAAACCAGTCCAATTGGAATTACTCACTGGATTTGTTTATTGCTTTCTTTTAATTAATTAATTATTTGTTTAGAGACAACATGTCACTTTGTTACCCAGGCTGGAGTTCAGTGACAAATCCTAAATTACTGCAGCCTTGCACTCCTGGGCTCAAGGAATCCTCCTGTGCCTCAGCCTCTCAAGTACTTGGGGCTAGCTATGATGCCCAGCTATTTTTTTTTTTTTTTTCTGTAGAGAAAGGGGCCTGCTATGTTGCCCAGGCTAGTCTCAAACTCCTGGCCTAAAGCAATCCTCCTCCCTAGACCTCTTAAAGCTCTAGGATTACAGGCATGTGCCACTATGCCTGGCTACATCTCCTTATTTCTTAGATACCATGCTTTATTATATTTTCAAGTTATTGTTCATTTGCATTAACTTAATGTAAAAATATATAGAGTAAAAAGACATTATTGCAACCAATATAAATTGGTTATAAAACCATTAGATCTGATAAGACTTATTCACTATCAGGAGAAAAGCACAGGAAAGACCTGCCCCCATAATTCAATTACCTGCTACCGGATCCCTCCCATGACATGTGGGGATTTGGGAGCTACAATTACAGATAAAATTTGTGTGGAAACACAGAGCCAAACAATATAATTCCAGCTCTGGTCCCCTCCCAAATCTCATGTCCTCACATTTCAAAACCAATTATGCCTTCCCAATAGTCCACCAAAGTCTTAACTCAAAACTCCACAGTCCAAAGTCTCATCTGAGACAAGGCAAGTTCCTTTTACAGGCGTCTGAGCCTGTAAAATCAAAAGCAAGTTAGTTACTTCCTAGATACAATGGGGGTATAGGCAATGGGTAAATACACCCATTCCAAATGGGAAAAAAATGGCCAAAATGAAGGGGCTACTGGCTTCATGCCAGCCCCAAATCCAGCAGGGCAGTCAAATCTTAAAGCTCCAAAATAATCTCCTTTGACTTCATATTTACATCCAGGTCATACTGATGCAAGAGCTGGATTCCCATGGTCTTGGGCAGATCCACCCCTGTGGCTTTGTGGGGTAGACCCCACTCCTAGCTGCTTTCATGGGCTTGCATTGAGTGTCTGCAGCTTTTCCAGGCACATGGTGCAAACTGTGGGTAGATCTATCATTCTGTGGTCTGGAGGATGGTGGCCCTCTTCTCACAGCTCCACTAGGCAGTGCCCTAGTGGGAACTCTGTGTGAGGGCTCCTACCCCACATTTCCACTCTGCACTGCCCTAGCAGAGGTTCTCCATGAGGGCTCTGCCCCTGCATCACACCTCTGCCTGGACATCCAGGCATTTCCATATATTCTCTGAAATCTAGGCAGAGGTTCCCAAACATCAATACTTGACTTCTGTGCACCCACAGGCTCAACACTACATTAAAGCTGCCAAGACCTTGGGCTTGCATCCTCTGAAGGCACAGCCCAAACTGTACCTTGGCCCCTTTTAGCCATGGCTTGAGCCTAGAGTAGCTGGGATGCAGGGCATCAAGTTCAGAGTCTGCACACAGCGTGGGGGTGGGGGAGGGGGGGCCTGGACCCAGCCCAGGAAACAATTTTTCTTTCCTAGGCCTGCAGGCCTCTGAGGGGAGGGGTTGATGCAAAGGTATCTGACATGCCCTGGAGATATTTTTTCTCATTGTCTTGGTGATTAGCATCTGGTGCCTGGTTACTTATGCAAATTTCTGCTGCCATCATGAATTTCTCCCAAGAAAATGGGTTTTTCTTCTGTATCACATCCTCAGATTGCAAATCTTTCAAACTTTTATTCTCTGCTTCCTCTTGAACACTTTGCTCCTTAGAAATTCTTCCACCAGATGCCCTAAATCATCTCTCTCAAGTTGAAAGTTCCACAGATCTCTAGGGCAAGGAGGGGTAAAATACCACCAGTCTCTTTGCTAAGGCATAACAAGAATCACCTTTGTCCCAGTTCCCAAGAAGTTCCTCATCTCCATCTGAGACCGCCTCAGCCTGGACTTTATTGTCCATATCACTATCAGCATTTTGCTCAAAGTCATTCAACAAGTCTCTAGGACGTTCCCAACTTTCCCACCTCTTTCTGTCTTCTGAGCCCTTCAAGTCTCCAAGAAGTTTGAAACTTTCCCTCATATTCCTGTATTGTTCTGATCCCCCCAAACTGTTCCAACTTCTGTCTGTTACCCAGTTCCAAAGTTGCTTCCACATTTTCGGATATCTTTACAGCAGTGCCCCACTACCTGGTAATAATTTACTGTATTAATCTGTTCTCATGCTGCTAATAAAGACATACCCAAGACTGGGTTATTTATAAAGGGAAGAGGTTTAATGGACTCACAGTTTCACATGGCTGGGGAGGCCTCACAATCATGGCGGAAGGCAAAGGAGAAGCAAAGGCACTTACATGGAGGCAGGCAAGAGAATGTGAACAAGGGAACTGTCCTTTATAAAAGCATCAGATCTCATGAGACATTCACTATCAGGAGAACAACATGGGAAAGACCTGACCCCATAATTCAATTACCTCCCATCAGGTCCTTCCCATGACACATGGGGATTATGGGAGCTACAATTCAAGATGAGATTTGGGTGGGGACACAGCCAAACCATATCAAGTAGCATGTGGTCAAAACTGAATACCAAGTCCCATATCCTTGGGAGCTAAAGGGACGATCCTTTTTCACATGCTTGGCACAAAAACGTTGGTAATTTCCGTGTTAAATGGACTACATGAATTTGGACAATAAGTATTTCCAGGACAACAACTATACTAAGAACAGGCCCCCTCCCCTGTTTTTTTTTTTTTTTTTTTGGAGCAAAATGTAAACCTGGAATTATTTTAAACGCATGTAAGCAGGGAGAATATGGAGATATGGTCTCCATACTGCAATCTTGAAACCCACATCACTCTCATGTGATTGTATTTACTTTTCTTTTTAGTTCAAACTCTTAAAGTGTGGCCTATGTTTTTCTTCTCTATATCCTTAAATCTTATCCTCTCCAAAACCTACTGCAATTTGGCTTTTGCCTTAACTACACATTGTAATTGTGCTTGCTAAGGTCACCAAAGTCATCCTAATTGCTAAATGTAATAAACAGCCTTCATTCCATGCCTTAGTTGAGCCCTTTATAGATGTTGATTAGGTTAACAACAACTCTGTCTTTAAAATATTCATTTCTTGGCTTACATGATAGGATATTCTCCTGTTTGTTTTTCATTCCTCTAGTGTCTCTTTCTTTAGCATTTTGCAGCCTTCAGCTCTTTCCCCATCTTTAAATACTGATAAATTTGTCCTAAGATCTTCTCTCTTCTCTGTAAATATTCTCATATTTTCTATTAATATAAGCTGATAAATACCAACTGCCTGTGAACCCCAAATATCTGAGACAGGTCCCAGTTAATTTGGGAATATTATTTTGCCAAAGTAAGGACACACCTGTGACACAGCCTCTGGAAGTCCTGATGACATGTACTCGTGGTGGTCGGAGTACTACTTGCTTTTATACATTTTAGAGTGACATGAGACATCATTCAATATGTGTAACGTGTTCATTGGCTCAGTCCAGTAAGGTGGGACAACTGGAAGTGACAGCTTCCAGGTTAGAAGTAGGTAAGAGACAAAAGGATGCATGCTTTTGAATCCTTGATCAGTCTTCTACTGAATACACAATTTAGTCTAGCTCCATGAATCTGCATTTTTATATCAACAATAGGGCAGAGGAAGCAATCAGATATATATTTGTCTCAGGTGAGCCTCAGAGGGATGAATTTGAGTTCTATCTGTCCTTTGTCCACAAGTAATTTCCTTGTAGGCAAATTGTGAAGGAGTTAGGCTTGCCCTAAGCAGTTCCCAGCTTGGCTTTTCTCTTTAGCTTAGTGATTTCACGGTCCAGAGATTTATTTTCCTTTCATATCTCCAGCCCAATTCTCTCTTTTATGTTTCAAATTTTGTTATCAAAATGCTACTGGAAATAGTTCATGAACGACACATTTCTTCAAGTTACTCAAACATGTCATATTTTTTCTCCAACTAATCTTTCACATGATGTTTCTTAGGACTGAGATGCACTCACTCAGAAAACTTTCCACTGCCTTTCTTCCATAATTTACTACCTAATTATTTGCTAGTTCTTAGATTAGACTACACTACGCTGCTAAGGTTCTGAATTACTTTAAGTATACAACATATGCCATACTATCTCTTGCTTGTGTATCTTGTAATATATATAAAGTATAATATATTTAGTATAAATTACACTAATCTTTTGGAGAAACGATAAATTACATTCTAAAATTTCTCTAAATCAAATTAAAGGTGCTTCAAACACCTATCCTGGCTATAAGGAAATTTAATCTCTGTCATTTTTTGAGCCACCTTTCTGTATCGTGTAAGTATATCACATAATATAGTCTCATGTAAACCAAGAAATGGATATTTTAAAGATAGAGTTATTGTTCACTTAATCAACTTCTGTAAAGTGTTCAACTAAGGCATGGAATGAAGGCTTTTTATTGGATTTAGCAATTAGGATGATTTTGGTGACCTTGGTAAGCACAATTTTAGTGTGTGGTTAAGGCAAAAGTCAAATTGCAGTAGATTTTGGAGAGGGTAGGATTTGAGGATGTAAAGAAGAAAAACATAGGCCACATTTCAAGAGTTTGAACTAGGAAGAAAACTAGAGTAAATATAATCACATGAGAGTAATGTAGGTTTCAAAATCAGTATGAAGACTGTATCTCCAGCATTTATTACACAATTATAATTTTGTTTTAAAATTGAAATCTCAACTCAAAGGCAGCTTTTTATAGATTATGGCACTATTTATCTGTGGATAAATTAAAGAAATGTAGTAAGACTCTATTACTCATAGAATTTATATTACAAGTCATTGGAGATAATGAATTTATTCAACCTAGATATATAGAGCACATTGTATATGCCAAGTACTGTGCTGGTTGCTGGTAGACATGCAGATGCAGAAGACAGTATCCTATCCTCAGTGTCTGCAGAGTTCAAAGGCTCTTTAGGTACAGTTGTATACCAGAGGTCGTGGTTTCCGTATCAGCCGCATTCACTCCCTAAATTAAGAAATGGCTGGGTTTACATTTTGGTCTCGTTGGAGCAGAAAGGCAGAAATATATATACACAATTATGTTAAGCCTGTGAGTGCTTGAATGAACCTGGAGAACAGTAGAGTGCTTGTCTCAATTTTTATTCTCTATCCTATTTCACTAAACTGATTTCTGAGCTCTAGGTTAGAGAAGGCTGCAAGAAGAAACTGAAAAAGCTATTAACACAAGAACACAAGAATATTGAGGACTCTTAGAAATTTAAGACCAACCTCTAATCTGTCAGCATCAGTGGTGATTAATGGGAGAAAATTCAGAGAATAAGAAGTCACATGGTCACTATCATATAGTAACACAGATTTCATTCATAAGCATCCGTGAACTACTCCATTGGTTTTCTCAGATATAAGTGAGAATGAGATCTTTGTAGAAGTCTGGGATTTGAATTACCAGGTAGAAGAAAAGAGCAAACAAGCAAAATATAGATTACTCTTATTGTTTTAATTCTGTTTAAATATAAACCCAGAAATATGTCTCACACATACAAACAAGTAACCACAACACATAGCATAATTAAACATAAATTAGTAAAAGTTGCAAAGTAACTATAAAGATGAAAAAATGTAGAATGTAATTCCAAGTAGGTGAACAGAGAAAGCTCTATAGAGAATGTGGCATTTGGATATTGTGGATAAGGATAATTATTTCTTTTGTTCTAGGAGGCTAGTTATTTTAAAAAATTGCACATAATTGGCACCAAGTAAATTGGTGTTACAGGAAGCCATTTTGGAGTGTGGGAGACCAGAATATGTCACCCCCAAATATGAAGGATTTTTGAGCTGACAGCGATTAACAAGAAGCCCACGCAGAAGAGCTTTCTACCCTCCATTTGCCTAAAAGCAAGACAGAGAATTACAAAGACAAAAGGTTCACCCTCCCAACTCCACACACCCTACAGAGAACAATGCTAAACCACTGAAGGAAACTTATGACCTTTATTTGCCTGGAGATGGTGCCGGAGGAATTTATATTAAGAAGCTTTACTAACTAGCCTTTATCTGTCAGTTATTTGCCTTTCCACAAGTTGACACCCATGGAGATGCAAAGTCCTTTCCCTGTGTCTTGTTACTTGTCTGAAAATTTACTGTTCTTTTTTGAAGATTCTACATAAGCTGAAATTCAAAGTCACCTCTTTGAGAACGAATCATTCCTCTGGTGTCTCCCATGCATATATGAAATGCTCATATTAGTAAATTATTTTTTTTTCTCTTGTTAATGTGTCTTTTGTTACAGGGGTTAATTCCAAATAAGAATGTATAAGGGTTGAAAAAAATATTTTTTTCCCCTATAGCAGCAAATTAAGTCAACTCACAATAAAAACATGAATGGGCAAAATGGGGTTAACTAAGAATGTTTCCTGACAAAATCTTCCTACACTGAAAGGATGTTCTGTCCTGGAAAGGTACCTGGAGGAATTGCTTCACAGGACAGAAAGCAAGGAGTTGACTGTAACTGGAATGTGAGAAACAGGAGAAAGGGCTGCAGATTGATAGGGCCCTTGAATGAAATTTGAATTTAACGCAGAAAACTGCTACTTGACTTCAGCATTTTAGAATCTAAATATATACTCACATTTTTTAAGCTCATCCTGGATTTTATTCATCTTTAAACCATCTCAGAATCATAAACTCATTTCTATTTGCATTTGTGTTCCCTGGATAAAGCTTTGATTTATAGTACAGAATAAGGATTAGACCAAGAAATATTAGAAATTGGGGTTTGTATTTCAGAAAGACTTATAGTTTTCAATTTAGAAAATGCTCCTATTGAATATTCTGTATTTAATCCTGCTTCTTTATTTCAATTGGAGAATTGGAGTTAAAGCTATTTTTCCCCATTCAGGTAAAAACCCTTTTACCGGAATTTTTATGCATTTGCAACATACATGGAGAGATAATACTATGAAAGGAAAATAAATCTTGGGATCCCCAAATCTCTAAACTAAAGGGAAAAGTCAAGCTGGGAACTGCTTAGGGAAAACCTGCCTCCCATTCCATTCAAAGTCATCCCTCTGCTCACTGAGATAAAAGCATATCAGATTGCTTCCTTTGGAAGGGCTAATCAGAAACTCAAAAGAATGCAACCCTTTGTCACTTACTTGGAAGACTCCTCCCTGCTTTGAGTTGTCCCCTTTTCAGACCAAACCAATGTATATCTTACATATATTGATTGTGATCTAGTTGTTACAGGTAGTTAGACAGGCATGCATGGACAGGCCAGGAGAAGTCTTTTCTCCCAGTCACTAGGAATGCCAGGTGATGCTTTGACAATTATCACATTGCCTCTCTAAAAGTGAGTAATTGGCAGCCGGTGTCAGGGAGAGGTCATTTCCTGATGGTCCACACCTCTTGCACTAAAGAGTTAATTGAACGCAGGCACCAGCAAGACACAACTTCCCCAACATGTGCATTAAGTGACAAAGTAGCAGAGTATGACCTTCCAGGGGTACACCACTGGAGTAGGGAAGAAAGTCTCAGAAGGGCATGCATAGAACTTTCTAAACACATTACACGTGTTCACCTTCCAAGGGTAAAGAGGGCACTGGGCATGAAGGGAGCCCACCCTAAGAGAACAATCATGGGAAAGGGGCCAGCCTATAAAGTCCTAGAATCAAGGTTAAACACTCCACTTGACCTCAGTGCCTACTTGGGTCTCTTCCAAGCATACTTTTCTTTCTTTTCTGTTCTAAAGCCTTTTAAAATAAACTTCCAATCTTGCTCTGAATCTTGGCTTGGTCTCTTTTTCTGCTTTATGCCCCTCAGGCAAATTCCTTCTTCTGAGGAGGCAATAACTGAGGTTGCTACAGACCCATATAGACTTGCGGCTGGTAACTCAGATACCTTCCACTATTTATATCATGTCTCCCTAAAATGTATGAAACCAAGCTATGCCATGACCACCTTGGGCACACATCATTGGGACCCCCTGAGGCTGTGCCATGAGCCCATGTCCTTAACCTTGGCAAAATTAATTTTCTAAATTGACTGAGACCTGTCTCAGATATTTGAAGTTTACATTTTTTAACCATGGAGGGATTCTGAGTGGAGGTGCCCCTGATCTTTGACAAATCTTTTATTGGTGTTTGGTACTAGTTTGAGCTATCTTTATGGTTCAAACCAATAGGACAATTTGCTGAGGCCTGGAAGCCCCCGCCTCCAGAAAATCCCTAATCTCCCCAAATTTAGTTGAGATATCATGTTTATTTTACTGTACAACTCAATTTTTTTTTTTTTTTGAGTTTTACTTGCTTCCAACAGGAAGGTAAGTTTTCCTGCTCACTTCCAATGGGGAAGGCAGGTTTAAGTTTTCTCCTGCTTCTAGTATGGTAGAGAGCAGTCTTCAGCCTGAGACCCATCCCCAGGTAAGTAACTGAATTGGGGTTCATGTCTTGGCTAAAGTTAAGATTAACAACCAACTGATTTTAATTTCTCCTTACCATTAAAGTGCTCAGTGATCATATTGTAGGGGACTTGTGGTTGTTCCTTCTGGTCTTTCTCCACTCAGATTTGACTAACTCTACCTGACTTGACAAAATCCAAATGAGAAATCCAAATTATGGGTAACAAGGCCTCTCTGAATTAGCTAGAATTCCTCTCAGCTGCAAAAGAGGGAGATAAAACCATGTGCTTGGTTTCTGTGTTTCTTTCTTGTCTTAAAAAAATTGTTATTTTGTTTACTTTTATTCCACCCTATATCACCTTTGCTGTCTTCAGTACCAAGAAAAATATAGAGAAGGCTTCTAATGACTCAAATCCCTTAAAGACCTCAGAACAAAGTACCACTCACCCCTTTGGGGGTGTTCTGTTTTCTTTGTGGAGTTTCAAGAGTCATGAGCAAATTCTTCTTAGGTCTAAAGCTCTGCTTTCCTGTATTGCATTACCTGACCTATTTGGCTTTGGGGGTACTAGAGATTACCTTGTACCGTGAAAGGATTTGACCTTGGTGTATGCAATAGCAGACAAGAACTACAAAATTACGAGTAGCTGAGGACAGTTTACAGGAAATGGTCTTGGTTGTTTTTTTTTTCTTTTTTCTTTTTTTCCTCAGGAAGTTGTTGTTTGAGGATCCTACTTCTAGTTCAGAGATGCTTTCCAAAGGCACTTCTCCATTGCTTATCCTTCCTAAATTAATCTCGATTTGGCTTGTCTGTGAACATTTGTATGAAGAATTGAACTGTTGTTTTCACAGGTAAATAAGAGACTGAGTTTCCTCAGCTCCAAAAAGAAAGGGCATTTTGCTCCTCCCAGTCGAAAGGTGCTTCTTGGTGAACACGGGCCTCATGAGAGTGTCGGGGGTTTGACCTTCCCATGACATGCATTGTGGCCCTACAGAAAACTTCCAATACGTTTAGTTTAAAAAAAGACTTGTCCAGGAAGCACATATAGGAGCTGTTCACTCAGCACTTTGAGCCCTCCTGGAGGTGCTTAGACCTCTGGAGAGAGAAACTGGGACATGCAAGAGGGAGGTAATAACTCACTGGTGACACTGTGAAGTCCTGCTTGCAACCAGCACACACTTGGACCTACTCCATGAAAACCCTAGACCACAGTTCAGTTTATTCTTTTAAGAAAGAAAAAAAAAAAGTGGGAAACAATGTAAGAACGAGGAGAAAACAAGGAGAATGTCCCCCTTTGGGGCACTCTGCTAGTTTGATGGTGCCTCTACTTCCTAGAGTTTGTGTAAAATGTAAATATTATGGTCTTTGTGCACCTTTACATCAAGCAAAAAGAGACCTAAGGTCAACCTGCGAACTATAGAGTTCCTAAGTTATCCTTTTCCTTTATTTTATTTTCTGCCTGCTTTAAAGCTAATGTACTTTTCTACTGAGATAAAAACACTGTTTGGATCCAACTGTTTTTTGTTTTTGTTTTTGTTTTCCAAATTTCTATTATCTTATGGCTAGGGTTCTGAAGCATAAGTTACAGGATCTTTGTGTGTGAGTGTGTGTATGTGTGTGTATATATATATTTAAAAGGCCTTTATGACAGATTTCTATACTTTTATATTTAAATTTCAATTAAATCCGTGTTAATTTCCCTCTAGCACACTAGACTTTTTATCTCTCTACTTTGTGATGTGAATTTTGCTATCTGATTTTTCACCTACCGGTTATTTCTTTCAATATGCAAATTTAGGGTGATGTAGGTGACAATTGCCAAGGGTAATGAAACAGGTTATCAAGAATTTAAAATTTGAAAATAAAAAAAGAGGTCTTATAAATCTATAAGATGTACTTCTATAGGAGCGTCTAATACATCTATGTATCTATGTGTTGTGTACACGATGTTTCACTACTAAATATATAAGAAACGGCTCTAATTAATTGGCTTAAGAAAAATACAAGAGCTTAAATTTTAAAAAGACTAGTCATATGCTTTTTCAAGTTTATGTGACTTACATAAAATCTTTAATAAATAAACTAGCTTTAAAATTATTGGTAAAGTAATATTAGAAATGCCTTAATAATTGCCAGCATACATACATTTTTGTTTGAATTTATTGATCAAGTGATTTCATACTTATCCCTACCAAATACTCTTAGGTGTCAAAATTTTGCATAAGTGTTACAAAACTATAAACGCAGCCCAAAACAGAATGATCTTTGCTTGTGTAATTTCTGACACATAAGACATTAATAAAGGTTTAATGAAAATAGCTAAATCTTAAATTATTTGGTAAAATAACCATAACTTCTAATCTTGTGGCTTTAAAAAGTCTAGTCTCCATGCCAAAATGGAATTGTTTCAGGGAAGGACTGTTATCATCTTAGTTTCAAAGCTAAACTTTAAACTAATTTCCTCACAAAGTTAGTTAGACCTACACGCAGGAATGACAAGGTCAGCTTGGAGGTTAGAAGCAAGATGAAGTCAATTAGGTCACATCTTTTTCACTTTCTCAGTTACAATTTTGCAATGGTGGTTTCATAACTTTAAATGATAACTATCACAGTTTTCATAAAGAATATAGGTAAACTATTAAAATAAAATTATTAGGTAAACGTGATGGGATAAATACTTGTCGACAAACTTGTAATAATTTAGAATCTAAAGTTACGGTAAATTAAATAATATATATTTCATTATTTGGGTATTTCCAAACAATAAATATCACAGGAAAACATTCTTTCTAAAAAAATGTGTGTCCTGGCCGGGCGCGGTGGCTCAAGCCTGTAATCCCAGCACTTTGGGAGGCCGAGACAGGCGGATCACGAGGTCAGGAGATCGAGACCATCCTGGCTAATACGGTGAAACCCCGTCTCTACTAAAAATACAAAAACTAGCCGGGCGAGGTGGCGGGCGCCTGTAGTCCCAGCTACTTGGGAGGCTGAGGCAGGAGAATGGCGGAAACCCAGGAGGCGGAGCTTGCAGTGAGCTGAGATCTGGCCACTGCACTCCAGTCCGGGCGACAGAGCGAGACTCCGCCTCAAAAAAAAAAAAAAAAAAAGTGTGTCCTTTTAAAACAGGTGAATTTTTTTGTCTAATTCACAGCTTGTTTAAAGGTTATGTAAAAAACCAGGTAAGAGGAACAGAAAATAAGAGAGATGTAAACAAAGTTTTAGAAATAAAGAGTTATTGTTTGGTAAGAAAGCTTAAAGAGAAATAATTTATATGAGAAAGAATCTTGTTTGGTAATTTTTTTCCTAGAATACAGTGACTGGTTGTTTAAGAAAGAGGAATGTTCAGGACAAACCAGAAAGTTCAAGCATGTCATGAAATGTCTGAGTAAGTCATAGTAAGAGAATTTATTTTGAAAATCCAAAACTTTTATATTATCAAGTAGTCTACACTTAAAGGGAAGTTATAATGGTCTTTCTAGAGATTGGGTTTTAATTTAAAAAACACTTATACACTAAAAGATTGGTTTGAACTATAAAATTTTCTTAAGGTATTGCTTTACTCTTAATAAATTACAGGACATTATAATTCTTTTAATCAAACTTCAACTTTTATTGCATCTTGCTGCTTTCAGCTTTCTTTCCCCTTTTCAAAGGCCTGAAAAAATAACTCTATCTTTCAGCCCATTTTCAGCTCCTGTAAAATTTTTTTTCTTTTTTATTTTTCTTCCTTCGGGTTCTAACTGTTGTGGCCTGATGCAAAAAACAAAAAAAAAGAAGATTTATTTTAGAGGTCCAAAGGACATATTACTTTCCAACATAATATTCTCCATAGGGAATAGCGGTTGCACTTCCGTAGGTCTTTTCTTTTCCTTTTCCTTTCAGTAATTGACCTAACAAACAAATCTTATTATTTTTTGAAAAAATTCCTGTGTTATTATTTGTAAGTTTGCTTTGCTTAAAAAACTGAAGATTAAAAAATAATAAATTAAAGTTATGATATCTGGATAACTTCCTGTATGTGCTTTTAAGTTTTTGGGTCATTAAGTTACAGGGCTTTGACCCCTGGATCTCAAAAGGACACTAAGTCCTATTAAATCTTAAACACTGACCACAGTTACAGTCTCATCTTCAGACCTGGTAGAAGATGCCAATCAAAATAAACTGTGTTTATGAGACACAGGGCCAGAAATTAGAACTCCTCAAGACCTAGGACTATCATGGAAGAAGTGGTCATGTGAGAGTGTGAGAGTCAATTTTTAGAGATAAAATAAGTTCTGTTTCTCTACAAATTAACCATTAATGTCAAAGGCACACTGATGAAAATCCAGTATATAGGCCCCTGTGTCAGACTAACAAGGTTTTCTTGGGGCATTAACCCATTCTTTACCAAAGGTTATGAAGGTTATAAAAAAGGCTTATGAAAAGTATAGCTTAGGTCAAAATGACTAAAATTGTATAGACTGCTTATAAAATTTTGAAAACAAATTTAATTGGTCTGATGCTGCTTTTATTAGTGCTTGTTGTTTTGGAAATTAAGTCTCCTCTCTCAAAGAGGAAAGGTTTTTTTTCTTTAAAAAATCTTTGAATTATCACTTTGGTTAAATGAATACTTCATTTCACGGTGACCTGTGATCCTATTTTATGATATCAAACCTTTTAAACTTTTCATATTTGACAAACTTTCTAAAGTCAAATTCTAAATTGGGTTCTCATTAATTTTTTGATATTAGTCCTCTGAAGTCCAAAAGAAACATATTCAGCTTATTTTGTGTAAAAATCTTACTGGAAGTATTGTCAAATATGAAATGGGGTTTGGCTTTCTTTAGGCTGTATTTACATAAATGTTATTGGTATCTGTTCCAAAATTATGGGAAACTCCTATAATTCTGATATGAGTTAGTATACATTATTAATAATTATAATTGTTACGTTAATTTTTTTTTTTACCAAAAAAATATATATTTTTTTATTATACTCTAAGTTCTAGGGTACATGTGAACAACATGCAGGTTTGTTACATATGTATACATGTGCCATTTTGGTGTGCTGCACCCATTAACTAGTCATTTACATTACGTATATCTCCTAATGCTATCCTTCCCCCCTCCCCCCACCCCACAACAGTGTGTCATGTTCCCCTTCCTGTGTCCAACTGTTCTCATAGTTCAATTCATACCTATGAATGAGAACATGCGGTGTTTGGTTTTTGGTCCTTGCAATAGTTTGCTGAGAATGATGGTTTCCAGCTTCATCCATGTCCCTACAAAGGACATGAACTCATCCTTTTTCATGGCTACATAGTATTCCATGGTGTATAAGTGCCACATTTTCTTAATCCAGTCTGTCACTGATGGACATTTGGGTTGGTTCCAAATCTTTGCTATTGTGAATAGTACCACAATAAACATACGTGTGCATGTGTCTTTATAGCAGCATGGTTTATAATCTTTTGGGTATATACCCAGTAATGGGATGGCTGTGTTAAATGGTGTTTCTAGTTTTAGATCCTTGAGGAATCACCACACTGTCTTCCACAATGGTTGAACTAGTTTACAGTCCCACCAACAGTGTAAAAGTGTTCCTATTTCTCCACATCCTCTCCAGCACCTGTTGTTTCCTGACTTTTTAATGATTGCCATTCTAACTGGTGTGAGATGGTATCTCATTGTGGTTTTGATTTGCATTTCTCTGATGGCCAGTGGCGATGAGCATTTTTTCATGGCTGCATAATGTCTTCTTTTGAGAAGTGTCTGTTCATATCCTTTGCCCACTTTTTGATGGGGTTGTTTTTTTCTTGTAAATTTGATTGAGTTCTTTGTAGATTCTGGATATTAGCCCTTTCTCAGATGAGTAGATTGCAAAACTTTTCTCCCATTCTGTAGGTTGCCTGTTCACTCTGATGGTAGTTTCTTTTGCTGGGCAGAAGCTCTTTAGATTAATTAGATCCCATTTGTCAGGCTTTTGTTGACATTGCTTTTGGTGTTTTAGACATGAAGTCCTTGCCCATGCCTATGTCCTGAATGGTATCGCCTAGGTTTTCTTCAAGGGTTTTTATGCTTTTAGGTCTAACAGTTAAGTCTTTAAACCATCTTGAATTAATTTTTATATAAGGTGTAAGGAAGGGATCCAGTTTCAGCTTTCTAAATATGGCTAGCCAGTTTTCCCAGCACCATTTATTAAATAGGGAATCCTTTCCCCATTTCTTGTTTCTCTCAGGTTTGTCAAAGATCAGATGGTTGTAGATTTGTGGTATTTTTTCTGGGGGCTATGTTCTGTTCCATTCGAGTATATCTCTGTTTTGGTACCAGTACCATGCTGTTTTGGTTACTGTAGCCTTGTAGTATAGTTTGAAGTCAGGTAGTGAGATGCCTCTGGCTTTGTTCTTTTGGCTTAGGATTGTCTTGGCAATGCGGGCTCTTTTTTGGTTCCATATGAACTTTAAAGTAGTTTTTTCCAATTCTGTGAAGAAAGTCATTGGTAGCTTGATGGGAATGGCATTGAATCTATGAATTACCTTGGGCAGTATGGCCATTTTCACAATATTGATTCTTCCTATCCATGAGCATGGAATATTCTTCCATTTGCTTGTGTCCTCTTTTACTTCGTTGAGCAGTGGTTTGTAATTCTTGAAGAGGTCCTTCACATCCCTTGTAAGTTGGATTCCTAGGTATTTTATTCTCTTTGAAGCAATTGTGAATGGGAGTTCACTCATGATTTGGCTCTCTGTTTGTCTGTTATTGGTGTATAAGAATGCTTGTGATTTTTGCACATTAACTTTGTATCCTGAGACTTTGCTGAAGTTATTAGCTTAAGGAGATTTGGGGCTGAGATGATGGAGTTTTCTAAATATACAATCATGTCATCTGCAAACAGGGACAATTTGACTTCCTGTTTTCCTAATTGAATACCCTTTATTTCTTTTTCCTGCCTGACTGCCCTGGCCAGAACTTTCAACACTATGTTGAATAGGAGTCACACGAAAGAGGGCATCCCTATCTAGTGCCAGTTTTCAAAGGAAATGCTTCCAGTTTTTGCCCATTCAGAATATTATGGGCTGTGGATTTGTCATAAATAGCTCTTATTGTTTTGAGATACGTCCCATTAATACCTAATTCATTGAGAGTTTTTAGCATGAAGGGCTGCTGAATTTTGTCAAAGGCCTTTTCTGCGTCCATTGAGATAATCATGTGGTTTTTGTTTTGGTTCTGTTTATATGATGGATTATGTTTATTGATTTGCACATGTTGAACCAACCTTGCATCCCAGGGAGGAAGCCCATTTGATCATGGTGGATAAGCTTTTTGATGTGCTGCTGGATTCGGTTTGCCAGTATTTTATTGAGGATTTTCTTATCAACGTTCATCAGGGATATTGGTCTAAAATTCTCTTTTTTTGTTGTGTCTCTGCCAGGCTTTGGTATCGGGCTGATGCTGGCCTCATAAAATGAGTTAGGGACGATTCCCTCTTTTGCTATTGATTGGAATAGTTTCAGAAGGAATGGTACCAGCTCCTCCTTGTACCTCTGGTAGAATTTGGCTGTGAAACCTTCTGGTCCTGGACTTTTTTTGGTTGGTAGGCTATTAATTATTGCCTCAATTTCAGAGCCTGTTATTGGTCTATTCAGGGATTCAACTTCTTCCTGACTTAGTCTTGGGATGGTGGATGTGTCCAGGAATTTATCCATTTCTTCTATATTTTCTAGTTTATTTGTGTAGAGGTGTTTATAGTATTCTGTGATGATAGTTTATATTTCTGTGGGGTCAGTGGTGATATCCCCTTTATCATTTTTATTGAATCTATTTGATTCTTCTCTGTTTTCTTCTTTATTCGTCTTGCTAGTGGTCTATCAATTTTGTTGATCTTTTCAAAAAGCCAGCTCCCGGATTCATTGATTTTTTGAAGGTTTTTTGTGTCTCTATCTCCTTCAGTTCTGCTCTGATCTTAGTTATTTCTTGCCTTCTGCTAGCTTTTGAATGTGTTTGCTCTTCCTTCTCTAGTTCTTTTAATTATGATGTCAGGGCGTCAATTTTAGATCTTTCCTGCTTTCTCTTGTGGGCATTTAGTGCTATAAATTTCCCTCTACACACTACTTAAATGTGTCCCAGAGATTCTGGTATGTTGTATCGTTGTTCTCATTGGTTTCAAAGAACATCTTTATATCTGCCTTCATTTCGTTATATACCCAGTAGTCATTCAAGAGCAGGTTGTTCAGTTTCCATGTAGTTGAGCGGTTTTGATTGAGTTTCTTAATCTTGAGTTCTAGTTCGATTGCACTGTGGTCTGAGAGACAGTTTGTTATGATTTCTGTTGTTTTACATTTGCTGAGGAGTGCTTTACTTCCAACTATGTGGTCAATTTTGCAATAAGTGTGATGTGGTGCTGAGAAGAATGTATATTCTGTTGATTTGGGGTGGAGAGTTCTGTAGATGTCTATTAGGTCTGCTTGCTGCAGAGCTGAGTTCAATTCTTGGATATCCCTGTTAACTTTCTGTCTCGTTGATCTGTCTAATGTTGACAGTGGGGTGTTAAACTCTCCCATTATTATTGTGTGGGAGGATAAGTCTCTTTGTAGGTCTCTCAGTATTTGCTTTATGAAACTGGGCGCTCCTGTATTGGTTGCATATATATTTAGGATAGTTAGCTCTTCTTGTTGATTTGATCCCTTTACCATTATGTAATGTGGCCTTCTTTGTCTCTTTTGATCTTTGTTGGTTTAAATTCTGTTTTATCAGAGTCTAGGGTTGTAACACCTGCATTTTTTGTTTTCCACTTCCTTGGTACATCTTCCTCCATCCCTTTATTTTGAGCCTATGTGTGTCTCTGCACGTGAGATGGGTCTTCTGAATACAGCTCACTGATGGGTCTTGACTCTTTATCCAACTTGCCAGTCTGTGTCTTTTAATTGGGGCATTTGGCCCATTTACATTTAAGGTTAATATTGTTATGTGTGAATTCGATCCTGTCATTATGATGTTAACTGATTATTTTGCTCATTAGTTGATGCACTTTCTTCCTAGCATCGATGATCTTTACAATTTGGCCTGTTTTTGCAGTGGCTGGTACCGGTTGTTCCTTTCCATGTTTAGTGTTTCCTTCAGGAGCTCTTGTAGGGCAGGCCTGGTGGTGACAAAATCTCTCAGCATTTGCTTGTCTGTAAAGGATTTTATTTCTCCTTCACTTATGAAGCTTAGTTTGGCTGGATATGAAATTCTGGACTGAAATTTCTTTAAGAATGTTGAATATTGGCCCCCACTCTCTTCTGGTTTGTAGAGTTTCTGCCAAGAGATCTGGTGTTAGTCTGATGGGCTTCCCTTTGTGTGTAACCCGACCTTTCTCTGTGGCTGCCCTTAACATTTTTTTCTTCATTTCAACTTTGGTGAATCTGACAATTGTGTGTCTTGGAGTTGCTCTTTTCAAGGAGTATTTTTGTGGCATTCTCTGTATTTCCTGAATTTGGATGTTGGCCTGCCTCGCTAGGTTGGGGAAGTTCTCCTGCATAGTATCCTGCAGAGTGTTTTCCAACTTGGTTCCATTCTCCCTGTCACTTTCAGGTACACCAATCAGATGTAGATTTGGTGTTTTCACATAGTCCCATATTTCTTGGAGGCTTTTTTCATTTGTTTTTACTTTTTTTTCTCTAAACTTCTCTTCTTGTTTCATTTCATTCATTTGACCTTCAATCACTGATACCCTTTCTTCCAGTTGATCAAATCGGTTACTGAAGCTTGTGCATTCATCACGAAGTTGTCGTGCCAAGGTTTTCAGCTCTATCAGGTCATTTAAGGACTTCTCTACACTGGTTATTCTAGTTAGCCATTCTTCTAATCATTTTTCAAGGTTTTTAGCTTGTTTGCGATGGGTTTGAACTTCCTCCTTTGGGTCAAAGAAGTTGATTGTCTGAAGCCTTCTCTCAACTCGTCAAAGTCATTCTCCGTCCAGCTTTATTCCTCTGCTGGCGAGGAGCTGCATTCCTTTGGATGGGGAGAGGTGCTCTGATTTTTAGAATTTTCAGCTTTTCTGCTCTGGTTTCTCCCCATCTTTGTGGTTTTATCTACTTTTGATCTTTGATGATGGTGACGTACAGATGGGGTTTTGGTGTGGATGTCCTTTGTTTGTTAGTTTTCCTTCTAACAGTCAGGACCCTCAGTTGCAGGTCTGTTGGAGTTTGCTGGAGGTCCACTCCAGACCCCGTTTGCCTGGGTATCAGCAACAGAGGCTGCAGAACAGCAAATATTGCTGAACAGCAAATGTTGCTGCCTGATCCTTCCTCTGGAAGCTTCGTCTTAGAGGGGTACCCGGCCGTGTGAGGTGTCAATCTACCCCTACTCGGGGGTGCCTCCCAGTTAGGCTACTCGGGGGTCAGGGACTCACTTGAGGAGGCAGTCTCTCCATTCTCAGATCTCAGACTCCGTGCTGGGAGAACCACTACTCTCTTCAAAGCTGTCAGACAGGGACATTTAAGTCTGCAGAGGTTTCTGCTGCCTTTGGTTTGGCTATGCCCTACCCCCAGAGGTGGAGTCTACAGAGGTAGGCAGGCCTCCTTGAGCTGTGGCGGGCTCCACCCAGTTCAAGCTTCCAGGCCGCTTTGTTTATCTACTCAAGCCTCAGCAATGGCAGGCACCCCTCCCCCAGCCTTGCTTCAGCCTTGCAGTTCAACCTCAGACTGCGGTGCTAGCTATGAGTGAGGCTCCATGGGTGTGGGACCCTCCGAGCCAGGCACGGGATAAAATCTCCTCATGTGCTGTTTGCTAAGACCGTTGGAAAAGCACAGTATTAGGGTGGGAGTGACCCGATTTTCCAGTTGCCGTCTGTCACTGTTTCCCTTGGCTAGGAAAGTGAATTCCCTGACCCCTTGCACTTCCTGGGTGAGGTAATGCCTCGTCCTGCTTCGGCTCATGCTCAGTGCACTGCACACATTGTCCTGCCCCCTTTGTCTGACAAGCCCCAGTGAGATGAACCTGGTACCTCACTTGGAAATGCAGAAATCACCCATTTTCTGTGTTGCTCACTCTGAGAGCTGTAGACTAGAGCTGTTCCTATTTGGCCATCTTGGAACCGCCCACCCTCTATGTTAAATTATTGTGTGCAACAGAAGTAACAATTTCCTTGTATCTTTGACTATGGCTGCTCTAAAACTTTTTGTCATCCATGAACAACTGTTGTCTTAATTTGGTCCTCTTTACAAGGTGGTTTTATAATCAGCTATGAAACTCTAGCAGGTGTTCTTGAATGTAGGGTTCTGATAACTTTGCAGATTGTGATATTAGAATAGAGAAAAATCTTTCAATACTCATGGAGTGCTGAAATGTTTATGAATATCAAACAGAACAGGAGTTAACTGCATGGACTGAACTAATAAAAGACTTAAGTAATCTTTTTGACTTTTTTGCTTAAAACATTGCTGATCCTTTGTTTAATTTTTCAGAGTCAAGGAAACTTTCTTTTTGAGCTATTGCAGCTTTTAACAATTGAGTAAAGTGTACTTTTGTGAAAAAAATTTGGAACATATTTGTTTCTCTCTACATGATTTTTTCAGAATTTGGAAACTGTTTGTGAGTATTCTTAACTTATGGCAATATAGTTATTTGCATAAGTTCAATAAGAATGATTTCTTTTTGCAACAGGCCAGCATTGGAGAAACTGGTTATTTTACCAAGGCTTTGACTGGAATGGTGTGCTTTCCTTTAAGGAATCAAAATTGACTTATAGAGCCAATAAAAGCCCCTTTGGAAAACTGGCCTTCTATGTTGTCTACACAGTCCCTATCCAGGATTACTGACCTCTGGTAAGTAAAGAATGTCATTTTATGACAAGCCCAAGAGGCCCAAGTTATCTTGAGACCTCAAGAGAAGAGGAATTTGCCTAACTCATAGGTATTGGTGGTACAAAGCCATGGCTGAGCTTAGCTTTACAAAAGTCTTATCTGAGATTCCTTCTATGGAACAAAGTTCCATCAAAGCCAACTTAAAAATAATTATTCTTGCTGCACTTTAGACAAATATCAGGGCAAGTATAATAAAGGAAATTGGTCCTACCCAGATTTGTCTTTAGTAAAAACGGGAAACTGGAGAGAGAAAAATTATGTTTCAAAAAGTACAGTACAACTGTTGTCAAAGTCTAGTCTTGTCTAATGTTTTCGATTTTTATTATTTTCTACAGTTGGAATAAATTCTAAACTTTTTTCTGGCTACAAGTCTCCAAAATAATATTCTTATTTCTTTTCCTTCTTTCTTTTCCTTTTCCCCACTCCTTATATTTCCTAATTCGAAATCACTGAAAACTAAGCTGTGCTTTCTTAAAGCTCTATGAACTGAAGCTAGACAACTTAAGCCTCAGAAGAAAATAACAGCACCCTATTTACTTACGTAAGCCACTTTCATATCTGTCTACTGATGTATGGACTTCAGAGTAATATGGCCTATATTGATTTTCCAGGATTGTTCTTTTTTTGTTTATTGTTGTTTTTCTTTCTTCCTCCCCGTATTTTATCTTTGTAGGATGTGAGACTTCACAACCTGTTAAAAATGAGCATTTCTGACTATGTGGGACCTACCTGTCTAGGAATAAACTATCCTAGCCTTGAGAGATCAGATGAAACCTGAGAACAGAGACTCATTTTCTTCAAAAATGCTTTCTTTGAACAATTCCAAAAGGGAAAACGGGGAAATATGAAAGGAAAATGAATTTTGGGACCCCCAATCAGTAAGCTAAAGGGAAAAGTCCAGCTGGGAACTGCTTAGAGCAAACCTGCCTCCCATTCGATTCAAAGGCATCCTTCTGCTCACTGAGATAAATGCATATCTGATTGTTTCCTTTAGAAAGAAAATCAAAAGAATGCAACTCTTTGTCTCTTACGAGGAAGCCCCCTCCCTGTTTTGCATTGTCCCACCTTTCTGGAGTGAACCAATGTACATCTTACATGTATTGATTGATGTTTCATGTCTCCCTAGATGTATAAAACCAAGCTGTGCCTGACCACCTTGGGCACATTTTGTCAGGACCTCCTGAGGCTGTGTCATGGGTGTGTGTCTTTAACCTCGGCAAAATAAACTTTCTAAATTGACTGGGACCTGTCTCAGGTATTTGAAGTTCATAATACAGATCAGAATTTTTAAACTTTTAAAATAACATTAGTAAATGTTGATTTACAAATTTCTACTTTGAAGGGGGTTTAAAAATGTTCAATTATCTCCTTATAGCAATGAATCATATTTAATGAAGATAAGGTCAGCTGAAATACCTTTATCTTTTTCTGAAAATGTTTTTCCAGCTTTTTCAGTCTGTTTTCTACGTACTCGAAATTCTAAACTCAAAAGAATTTCCTAAAAGTATTTTAATTTTGTTTTATTTACTTTTGTTTTAGTAATAATTTCCCATTTATATAGCTTTATAAAATGAGCTTCTATTATGTATATAGAAGGCAGGATTATAATATTTTAATGTGTACCTCTAATTGGAAGGACTATAATTGCACATCCAAGCAAAAATTAATTGATAATCACCAGCACCTTGACAATTTTAAATTTACACATTTACAGTACAATTTTCTATCTCTGCTGTTTTTACCAAAAATCTATTTTCAAGCCATTTTTTTCAATGAGAAATGTGTACCACTGACACTTTGTCACTAGAGTATTTTGAATTGAGATGGTGAAACGTACAAGTGGTGTTGCATCTTTTAGAATGCTGCAACTGGACATAAAATCATTCTCATCTCTGTAATAGGTTTCTGATAGTACTCTGTTAGCAGTCAGTGATATAAAGACTGCAAACATCGATGAAAACTGCAGGTACTTTAAGTCACATGTATCTCAAATAAGAGTGACAAGAATCAAAATATCTTGACTATTTACTGCCTTGTTGCTGTTCAGTGGAATACACACTGAAGTTTATAGCAGGAAATGATACTGTTGCTAGTCCTTCAGAATATTTTGTTTGTTTGTTTTCAGAGCTATATGAGAACACCATTTAACAGTCTCTACCAGCTCCACAACAAAGGAGGATCAGAAAGTTATCACTCAATTTCAAGTTCTACTTACATTAAAACTCTAATAGAATGACAACCCTTTCAAGCATTTGCTAAAAGCGTGATCCTGTTCCCTTCCTGTATACTTAAAACTGGACATACTTCTCCTGCTCTTAATTTCAGTCATGCTTACATTAAATACACACAAAAAATCTTTTCTTACCACCGATTTAAAGACCCATTTGAAGACAATCTCCAAGAGGGATGATAAAACGATTTCTCATACACTCCTTAAATTTCTTGGTTTCTTTCTTTCCCTGGCTGAACCATAGGTAGGGGATGGCTGCTGACATATTTAAAATGTGCTAAGGACCCTAATTCTTGTCTATTTCCTCCTAAATCGCCTAGGAGGACACAGAGAAATAGAAACATCTAGTCAATTGCAGAAAGTTAGTTTCTTTCAAAAAACTCTTGTCAGTTAAGGTAGCCTTTAGGTGGTACTCACCACCTGATATTTCTCCCTTTGGCCTAGTTTTGAACTTTGCCATTGGCACTGTGAGCTTTACTCAGTTTATTATTGTCACTTCCATTTAATCCCTTCGTGAATCTTTCACCAAAAATGAACTCATTTTAGGATGAAGTGCCGAATTAATGCAGTTACATAATCCAGCAAAGACATCTAATTTGAGAATATGTCAATTAGAATGTGGTAAGCCCTCTGGCCCTTGGAATCAAGATATTAATCTGCTGTTGTATATTTTTTATTCCTAGTTATTAGGGAGTTATTTTTTGTTCTCAGATGCCTTTCCCTGAGAAAATTCTACTTTTAACTTCCTTTTTATCAGAGGTTAACATGTGGTACTCTGCAATTTTCATAAAGGAAGATGAAAAGCAAAATAAAAGTTTAGTTCTGAAATTTCAATCATGGATCTCTACATACCCTGGAGTGGGCTGCTCCCCCTGAGAGCAACAGGAAGGTGGTTGAAACAGCGTTGAAAAGTAGCCCCGAGCTTGATGTTAATTGGAGCTGTTCCAGAGGGTACCAGGTCATGGACTTAGTGCTAAGATAAGCATTAGTTTACTGCAGGAGTGAAGTTACCGTCTATGTTGTTTGAAAATAAATGTTAAGTTGGAAAGAGTGTAATACCAATATATCAATTTGGTATTTTCAAAAATCATTCAAAAATTTTACTGTATCAACTTTTTCTGTAGTGGTTTCTGAGTGTGATCTGTACTTGGTGTTCTAATAGGAATAATCCTATGACGGCATACGCTACAGATTGGTGCTTAAACATTTGCTGTCTTAATGCAGGACTCTGATTAAAGAAGGCAAAGAGGAACCTCTTCTGTAGCCAGAATGAAGACAGGCATGTTAATGAAGACAGGGTTAGAGGGAGCAAAATCTACCAGGTAGTGTGGGGACAAAACAATTACTCTCAGTTACTGCATCTTAGTGTCATAAAGAGGGGACCTTATGTAAGGGGAAAGAATAATCACTCCCAAAAGACTCTGTCATTACATAGGTGCAAAGTCCACACTATAATTGGGAGAGTTTAAGAGTATGATAGTTTATTGCTGTGGTAGTTAATTATCATTTAGAGAATGATAGTTAATTCAATCTTATCTTTCCTTTCTTATCCTTATTGATATGGGCAAAACTTTCTTCAAAGGAGAGAGGACTGAAAATGAGCAGCAAACAGCAACTTTTAAAAGCAGCCAGAGAATATAGGTACAATATAAACATGGAAGCAGGGCTACAAACAACAGTTGCCTTTTCAATGTAAATAATGGAGTATAGAGGCCTCCAATATGGGAAACTCTATTTGAAGTACGGGGGAAATGAACAGTTAACTTAGAATCTATCTCTAGTAAAAACATCCTTAATAACTGAAAGTAAAGGGAAGATATTTTCAGAATTTCAAAATCTCAGATAATTTGTCTTAAGCAGACTAACACCTCAATAAATGCTAAATTATAATTCTCAAAGAAAATACTTTTTCATGGAATTCTAGTTCTGGGGTAAGAATAAGCAGCAATATAAACCGTATGTATGTAGGCAAGTATAAAATACCTTTTAAAAATAAGACATATATTTTAATTGTTAATTATTTAAACAAGAATAAAAACAATATCCTACGAATTTCATAGCACTGTAGAAAAATATAAAACAGCAAAATCACAAAGGACAGGAGGAGAGGTAAATGGAATTACACTATTTTAAGTGTGCTGTGTTGTTCTTAAAGTAATTTTTAAAAATAAATTATCATAACTTTAAAATATGCATTGAAACTTCTGGAATGACCGATAAAAGGACACAAAGAGTGACACCTAAACATTATCAGAGCAACTAAAAGGAAATACTAAAAAATAATTGCTTTGTCCAAAAGAAGATAGGAAAAAAACAACAGAAAAGACAAATAAATTATATAAATAAAAAACCAATATCAATAAATGACATAATTTAAATTAATGGACTTAAATAATATTATTAAATATAAATTGGCTGAACAAGCTAGTAAAAATGCACAGATTGTCAGACTTCATAGAGAAGAAATAGACCATTGTATTACAAAAATGCTCTTTAAATATAAATATACTATAAGTTGAAAGTAAGTGGGTGTAAAGATTATGCTATGAAATCCTAAGCATAATAAAGATTCTATGGCTATATTAATTACAAAGTAAAATTAAAGATAAAAATTATTACTAAATATAGAGAAGAACAAGTTATAGTGATATAAGAAGGATCAATTCATCAAGAACATATAACAATATTAAATCATTATTAAACTAAAAACAGAGGTTCGAAATACATGAAACAAAAAAAGTGAGGAACAAAGAAAGACATAGACAAGTTTACAATCATGGTTGGAAATTTAACCACCTACCTCTCAGTAATTTACTATGAATAGAGAATAAAATCATCAAGTATAAGAGCCATAAAATCATATAAGACTATAACAACATTATCAACAGTCCATTTTTACACTGCTGATGAAGACATACCAAGACTGGGTAATTTATGGAGGAAAAGAGGTTTAATGGACTCACAGTTCCACATGGCTGGGGAGGGCTCACAATCATGGTGGAAGGTGAAAGGCACATCTTACATGGCGGCAGGCAAAGAGATAATGAGAGCTAAGTGAAAGGGGAAACCCCTTATAAAAACATCATATCTCGTGAGACTAATTCACTACCATGAGAACAGTATGAGGGAAACTAGCCTCATGATTTAATTATCTCCCACTGGGTCCCTCTCACAACACATGGGAACTATGGGAACTATAAATCAAGATGAGATTGGGGTGGGGATATAGTGAAACCATAAATTTACCTACTTTACATTATAGGACAGTACACCACAGAAAAGCAGAATATATATTCTTCTTGTGGAAACATGGAACATTCACCAAGAGCATATTCTGAGACCCAAAACAAACTTTAATAAATTTCAAAGCATCAACATTATGTAGAATATAATCTATGACCAACATGATAGTGGATTAATAAGTTAGAAGGTTTGATATCATATATAGTGTACTGTATGACAACACAGAGTTAAAGTAAAAATTATAATATGATATCTAGAAAATCCAACATATTTGGAAATTACAAGTATACATCTAAACAAACCTGGGTCAAAAAAATACATAAAAGAAATTAGTCAGAAGTGTATGGAAATAAAGTTATCAAATTTTGGGATACAGCTAAACCTGTGTTTAGAGAGAAATTTAATCACTTTAAATGAGTACATTAGGAAAAAAGTATAATATCTATGACTTGTAATGCTACCTTAAGAGACCTAGCATGAGAGTATAGAAACCTCTGGAGCCTTACAAACAAGGGAAGTTCACATCTACTTACAGGGTTTCCTCTCACATTCCTCGTGAGAAAAATTGGAGGCAGTACAGAGGATGAAAAGGCCTCCCTTGTAGTGCAGGACAGGAAGGAGGAGATAGCTGGTGTTATGCTCCATATGAATTATCTTCCCCTCTTCCCCTATGGAACAAAAGTCTTAATTCACCAGGGGAATGTCAACAAGCACTGTCACCCTCAGGCACAGATGAAGACAAATTGCAGCTGGGTAAAGGGAACACATAAATCCCTCTATACCTAGGGAAAGGGCAGGAACACATTCATGGCCAAGAAAAATAGAAAGAGTCTAGTGCTGTGGAAGGAACAGGATCAATAATGCCCTACTGTAAGATCAAGGGAGACACAGAGCTTGCCTTAAACTCAGACTGAGCCAGAACAATAGCGTATACTCTCCCCCCTCTTTCACCAGCCTAGCCAGCTTCATGTAACAAGTACAGCAACCGCTTGCTAGGAGAGGGTCTAAAGAGAAGGCTGCAGCCTACTTTGAGACACAGGCAAAGGAGAAGACCTCCAGCTGAAGGTGGACCAGACATTAAGAAAATAATCTTCTGGCAAATGAGTTTTCAACCTAAATACACAGTAACACTAGAGGAATTTAAAGACCATAGTACACTGAAGGTAATAATAGCAACAATAAAACCCTACTCAGCCCAATGTCTCAGGCACCTACATCGAAGACCAGGCCAACTAAAAGCATGCCTTAGTTACCACTGTCCTAAACAAAATGTACAGCATTTAACCAAAATTATAAGACATAAAAAGAAGCATCCACCCCCATCTCGCATTTTCTTTCTCTCTGCTTTTTCATTCTCCCTTTAAAATGCCCAGTCACCCTTGTGTGAATCAAAGTGGGGCTCTGCTTTTTCCCTGACTGTCATAGTTACTGACCACTCTAATGCCATGCTTTGTTTACCTTTGACACAAGTAATAGACTGGGATGAAATATTTTTAGTACATATATCTGAAAAAATGTTTCAGATCCTAATGTGTGAAAAATTTGCAAACAACAATATATAATATATATATATGTATTTCATGTCTGTATATGTGTATGTCTATGTATATATAAATATATGGCTAAAAAGCACTTGACAAGGTGCTCAATATCACTAGTCACCAGAGAAATGCAAAACAAAACCCCAATGTGATAAAATTTCACATTCAATAAGTCGGCTCTAATAAAAACCATTTGACTGTACCAAATTTTGAAAAAGATATGCATTGCCAGTAGGAGTGTAAAAATGATACACCTATTTTGGAAAACAATTTGGCAGTTGCTTATGAAGTTAAACATAATTTATCTATAACCAACTGTCTTAGTCCATTTTGTATTGCTATAAAGAAATAGCCGAGGCTGGGTAATTTACAAAGAAAAAATGTTTATTTGTCTCAGAATTCTGATGGCTGAAAAGTTCAAGATTGGGCATCTGTGTCTGGTGAGTGCATCAGGTTGCTTCTACTCATGGTGGAACAGGAAGAGGAGCTGGTGTGTGCAGAGATCACATAGCAAAAGAGGAAGCAAGAGAGAGAGAGAGGAGAGGTGCCAGGCTCTTTTTTACGACCATCTCTCATGGGACCTAATGAAGCAAGTATAGAAACTCAGTACCATGAGAATGGCACCAAGCCATTCATGAGGGATCTGTCCTCATGACCCAAATACCTCCCACTATGCACCTTCTCCAACATTAGGGATCTAATTTCAACATGAGGTTTAGAGGGGTCACACATCGAAACCATATTATCTTCCAATTGCATTTCTAGGTATTGATTTGAAAATACACGAAAACTAATGTATACAAATGACAATTAAAAGACTATTTATTCATAACAGTCCTGTCTGTGATAGCTCCAAATGAAAAGCCACCTACAGGCTCATCAACAGAATCATGAGTAATAATATTGAGTATTCCAATGAAATACTCCTGAGCCATCAAAAGAAATGAAAGAGAGATGAATGCAACAATATAGATGCATCTCAAAAGCCCAATCTTGTATGGAAGAAGCTAGAAACCATCATGACTGCATGATTCCATTTATATCAAATGCAAGACAGTCAAAAGTAATCTTTGTTGAAATAAGCCAGTCAATGATTACCTCTAAAAGGTGGCTGTTAAATCAGCACAGTGGAGGCAGGAGGAAACTTCTCAGGATAATGGAACTGCTCTGTATCTTCCTTGTGATGGGAGTTACAGAGGATCAAAAATTATCAGAAGTCATTATACTGAACACTTAAGATTTATGCATTGTATTAGTTGAGGCTATTCAAAAAATAAAGTTAATAATTAGGTATAATGTCTTTTTGTTCATACTAGATTTTTTACAATTGCCCTATGAGTTGAAGTATAGAGTATACTACGAAAGAAGCCTTAAAAACTTGATTTATTTTGGCAAATATCTTCATTGCTCAAAAAGTTCTATATATTGCCTACAGATTAATTAATTTGTCTATTTTCTTGATCAACATAGAATTATATAACTTTAAAGCTGAGAATGTTGGATAAGTTGTGAAGATTCTCAGTTGTTGAAATGTGGACTAAAATACACTTAATGAGTAGTAAGTCAACGTATGAAATGGCAGAATAGTAGTAAGTAGTTGTTAACATATACTGCATACTTATGATGAGAAAATAAGTATTTTTCTTTAAGAAAATAGGCTTTCTTAAAACCTATTTTCCAAGGGAAAACTTATACAGGGCTGAATATATAAAATATATCAAAGAAGCAAGTCTGGTTGAAGTGGAGACATGGGCACCTGTAGCACTGCTTTATTAGTAGTTTTACTATTTCCCCCACCCAACCCTATTGATTTTGCTTGCCTTGGAATAAAATATTTTATCTTCCATGCCTTAAGGAACTCACGCATTATGAGCCAGAATAAATGTCATGATGAGCTGAGTGCTATGCTAAGTGATTTACATATGTCAACTAATTCAGTCCTTTGATGTAGCTATGTCTATCTGCTACTCACGAAGAAACTGTAATGTAAATAAGTTAGGTAATATGCCTAAAGCCACAAAGCCAGTAAAGTGTACAACCAGGATTTAAATCCAGTTAGTCTGGTACTACCTCTGTAGCGTACCACTGCATGGCACAGAGATTTAATACGTTAAACATCAAATTATATAAATATATATTAGTGTTATTTATTACATGTTTTGGAAAATTTTACCTTTATGTCATTCATTTTAACATAAGTACTTAGCAATAGCTACTTTGGGGCTGGCAAGGTAGTAGGACTTGGGGCAATCAAAGATGATACCTCACCCAGGAAATTAAAGTGACTGAATTAAGGAGGTGCTTGCAAAGTACTCTCAGAATACTGTGGGGACACAGATAATTTAAGTTGTAAGTCTGACTAGGGAAAGAAGTTGAGATTTGCTTTGAGTCATAATGGGCCATAACGAGTGAGTTCCCTGGTATGGAGAGATGCAAAATGGTTTCCCAAGTATAGAAGAAACCATGTGCAGAGGCAAAGACACGGGAAAGAGTGTTTGGGGGAGAATCTGTATTTATTTTCAAGGGGACATGAGATAATGTAGTAAGATAAGAGGCTGGAAAGATAGGTGCAGACTAGATCATCGAGAGTCTTGACTATCCAGCATATTTAGAGATTTTATCTTCCATCCAAAAGGTGTTCAGATTTTTTTTTAAAAAACCTATTTTCCAAGGGAAAACTTATACAAGGCTGAATATATAAAATATATCACAGAAGCAAGTCTGGCTGAAGTGAAGACATGGCCACCTGTAGCAGCACTTTATTAAAAGTTTGACTTTTCCCCACCCCCAACCCCATCAATTTTGCTTGCCTTGGAATAACATATTTTATCTTCCATGCCTTAAGGAACTCACGCATTATGAGCCAGAATAAATGTCATCTCCCCCGTGTAACTAAACAGGCCTTTCAAGAAGACAATTTGAAGAACAGTGCTGTAGGTAATGAAGAGTTACTGAAGAGTTTTAAACAAGCTGGAGGGTTTGATCAGCACAATTTTTGATTTGGAAAAAGAGACTGCAGCCAAGAAAGACTAAGAAAGTCAGAGTTATAATAATTATAGAACTAGAGAAAAGAAGAGGAGTCATAATATTACTCAATCTTGTGATCTGATTAGATGAAAGGGGTAAAGAGAGGGAGGAGTAAAGTTTCCTGGTTAGGTGACCACATAGACGTGGTGCCATTACCAGAGAATACTATGCTCAGTACAATTCAGGACTTAATAGAAAGGAAAATCATGGGTTTGCAGAAATAACTCAAACAGGTAGATGTCAATTAGAAGGCACAAATGTGAAGAGGTATCCAAAGATGATACTCAGAATTTACCACAAAAAGCTCACAAATATCCAATTGACATAATCCAGAGAGAGAGAGAGAGAGAGAGAGAGAGAGAGAAAGTGCAGATACTTGTCACATACAAAAAAGAAGCAGTACTGGGAGAGTGGAGCAAGAAATTCTAAAGCAAGGTGGTTTGCATTAAGTAATTATATTTAAGAGTGAATTCATTTGTCCAGGGGCATACTTGCTGTGGTTCTAGCTCTAAAGGAAACAAAACGTACCTTACCATATCTTGATAGAATTTTCAGGAATGGAAGGGAAAGAGGAGGAGGAGATGGTTTGAGCTAGTAGAAGTTTATAGTTTCCTATCCAGATGGCAATACCAGTTGCTCCTATGCTCTTGACAAACAAATTAATCAGTATTTTTGTCTTTTTTCTTTCTTTTCTACTTTTAGTCCTAGCTTCAGAATTCCAGTCTCTTAGACGCCCAAGGACACTCTTCATCCTTTAAGGGAAAAGGGAATGTCTTTTTATATAGATATATTTTCTAATTATGGAATGTAATTACCTTAACTAACTATGGTAGTGATTCTAAAAGCCTGTTGCTTATAGGAGCAGAATCAACACCCCCTGGGAACTTATCAGAAATGCTGATTTTTGGCTCCACCCCAGACCTGCAAAGTTAAAACCTCTGGGAATTTTACAGCAATCTGTGGTTTAACAAGCTCTCCCAATGATTCTGATACACATTCAACTCTGAAAATAGATGTCTTCAGCTGACATAGATAAGCCTGTCTACCATATATCTATCCTCTGGTTAATTGTTGATGCCTCGTTAAAGATGTGAGAAAAGATTCTGGAGAAACATTGAGGGGCTGTGTGAAATGATACTATGATTCATCAGGTCCACCATGTCAGACACTCCTTCCTCATCCCTCCAGGGTGTTACAACAGCTTGACCAATTTCCTGCAGGGAGACAAGCCCAGCCTTCTCAATGTACTTCACATAAGTAAAAATATATATGATCATCCCTTCACGTTAACTTTGGCATCTTCTTCGAACTCCAGTCATAAATTCCTTCATGCATAGTGCCCACTTGGCCTGTAATATTTACAGCCAACACATATAAAAAATAAAGAGGAAGATTTTATAAACCACTAGACTAATTTGCCATGGATATTAAAATGTAGAAGAAAGTTCTACATTAAGTTATTTTTCTCTATGTGTTCTACCTAAACTCATCTTAGAGTTTATTCAGCATTATGGTGAAGCTTGGTTCGTTTTGGGTTTTATGTCAGCAAATCGCTCTAAGGACATATTTTACTTAACACCAGTTTTACAGAAGCATTGCAAATGTGGAAAAAATACCAAAAGCATTTTAAAATAATTTATGACATCCATTCATTCAACAAATACTTAATGAATACTAAGTACTAGGTATTGTGCTAGGGCTTGGAAATCAGAAATGGGTCATACTTAGTTCCTGCTCCCAACCCAGAACTCTAGAAGAAATAAAAAATCAGTGTGGTGATAGCATACTCTGCTAAGCTCTGTGGTGGTGGTAAGCCCAGGTAGCAAATGGTGGGAGGTACTTAGTCCACTGTATATGTGATGCTAAGATGGAAAGAATAGGAACAGAAGCCTTTCTGGAAGGGCAGAATTAAAAGCTGAGTTCTGCAGAACAAATGTGAGTTATTTAGAAGAAGGGGCAAGGACAAAAAGTGCATGCAAGCAGAGAAAGTAGCATGAGTGAAAAGCTAGAGGTGAGAAATAGCATGATGTGTTTATCAATTACATGGAGTTACATGTGGCTAGAGACAAAGGTGTGGTGTCAGGGAAGGAGAAAGAGGGTAAGATGAAATTTATGCTGCAAAGATGTGCAGGACCAAGAACCAACTGAGGCTGGGGGGAAAGTTCATTTGAGGACTAACCAACTCTGAGTTAATTTTGTTTTTTGCTTTGCCATCATTTTCTCTGTGCTACTGTTCAGAGCAATCCTGGAACACTTCACTCCACATCACTTCATTTGGAAATAGTCTTGTAAATATAGATTGAAATAAATTATGTTGTCCTGGGCAATTTTCAGAGATGACGGCTGCTGGCATGTCCACATTGCCATTTCTTTCTGGGAAGTTTTGCTGTTAGATATGGCTGCTGTCGACTTTCTCCTGGTATATGTAGAAAATTTGTCTGCCTCCCTGAATTCTGATAGGTATTACTTAACAGTTTTTGTAAAAGTAGAAGGACCATTTTAGAGCCCTTCATTATCTGGTTTAGAAGAGCTTTCAATATACAAACATTATTTGGTTAAAATATTCCCTCTCATAGTCAGTTGCTGCTAATAGAAAACTGGAAAACAATGGATTAAACCAGTGGGATGTTATATTTCTTTTACCACAATCTGCCAAGTAGGAAGTCTGAAGCATGTACAGAAGCTTTGTGAAGCCATCAGTTCTCCAGGCTTCTTTCTTTCTGTTCTGCTTCCCATAGCCTGTGCCTTCTATCCTCAAGGTCATCATCAATTATCTCATGATGTTTACTATGGTGCTGGCCATCCTGGGTCTTTTTCCCCACTAAAAAGAAGAAAGAAAGACGACAGAGAAGGGCCAAAACCTGTGTATCAGTAGACTCAGACCCCTCTGAAAATTTTGTTCAGAAATCTCACCCAGTGACTTTTGCTTATGACTCACTGGCCAAAACTGCCTGCCACATGACAGCCTACTTGCAAAAGAGAATGGGAAATATATATTTCCCTTTGGTCATGTTGCTATCTGAAATAAAATATTGCTACAGTAAGGAAAAAGGAAAGAATATATAATGTGACATAGGAGAAATATAAGGAGATAATGTATATCGTAAATACTATTAAGAATCACTTCTGTATCTGAGATCTGTCCTGAAGCAGGTACCCAGATCTCTAGAGTCTTTCTCTTTCTGCCTCTAAAAATGCAAGTGCTCTATCATAATCCAATTCTACAGTTCATTCTATGTGTTTGATATAACAGCATTATATTAATGAGCCATTTTACTCTCTTTATCATGGTTGGTTTTCATTAATCCTGTCTTCTATTTACCACTAATGTTAACATGTGCTTATGTGTCCACACACATATGTACATGCATGCATGTGTTTGTAACTGCTCTGAGCACATGCATAATTTGAGGTATAAGTATGACCTTATTTCCTGAGGCAAGACTAAATGCTCTGTATTTGTGTTTTTAACAATCTCCATTCATGAAAGAGCTCAATTGCTTTCCAACCCCTCCTTTGCCTTTGGAAAATTATCCTTGAAGAAAACACAGTGGGTTGTCTCACTTGTCAGCAAATGAAATAAAAAGAAAAAAAATGGAAAAAGCAGCCTATGTCTTTCATAATTAGAAGTTAGGTTTACATCTGTTTCCTGAAAATTAAGACTTAAAAACAATTCCTTAAGGACTAATTAGAGAAAAGTTGGTGGTTGTGTGTTTTGGCAAGAGTTCCTTTGCAATAAGATATTTAGAAAAGATGGAAGGATGACTTCACAGCACTGTTTCAAGCTCAGGCAAGAAAACTCACCTACTGAGATACCAAATATTTTTTTCAAGCATAAACTTCTAAATGTAACCCATTCCCTGGATATTGATTTATTTTGATCAGTTGGCGACAGATTAAAAAATGAAATAAAAAGAAGTGAATTGAAATGAAACAAAATGACACAATTCCACATTTAACGTGCAGAATCATTCAGAATATATACAGGTCATCCTGTCTTTGGAATGGGTGCTGATTTTAAGGTTCACTGTAGATATTTAGCTCCTTGGGTTCTAGGAGGGGTACATGGGAGGCAATCGTTTTTAAAAACTAATCAGGCAGATGAAAGGTTTCTTTTGAAATAAAAGAAAATGCCTGGCAAAGAAGGTGGTGATTCCAAGGTGCTTACTATTTTTGGCCATTTTCTGTCTTGTTTATTCACAGCTTTTTTCTCCAGCCCATCTCTGTCCTGCATCTTCCACCATCCTCCCTCATCCCAGTTGTGTGAAGAGTTACAAAGAGGTTAGTAAATGTAAAATTTCTTTGGGTTCTCCTAATCAGTTCTATTTCCTTAAACAAATAACTTAATATGAATATTGTAGACTATAAACTCACTTTGTTTAAAAAATTCTTAGTACCAATTCCTAAGTTTCCAATGAAAAAACAAATATGAATGTGCTTGAGATACTATAAAGTGCCACATAAATGTAAGTGATTGTTATTACCATACAGAACTAGAACTTGTCCAGTGTGTAGTTAACACATATAGACCTAAGCCACATCCATATACATATATACATATTTGCATAAATGTATATATGTATAATATATATGTTCTTGCCCATACTTTTAATGTACATGTGAATACATAGTTACACATACTTAGCAATGGTTTATGAGATTTCTTTTGTTTATTCCAACTTCTATTTTAGGTTCAAGAAGTACACATTCAGATTTATTACCTGGGTATGCTTTCCACAGAGGCTGAACAAATTTACATTCCAACAGCAGTAGAAAAGTAATTCCCTTTCTCCACAACCTCATCAGTATATATTATTTATTGGATTTTTTATAATAGCCATTCTGACTGGTGTGAGACGGTATCTCATTTTAGTTTTGATTTGGAATTCCCTAATGATTAGTAACATTGAACATTTTTTCATATGCTTGTTGGCTGAGTGAATGTCTTCTTTTGAAAAGTGTCTGTTTATGTCCTTTGCCATTTTTAAATTGCATTTTTTTGATTATTTGTTTGAGTTCCTTATAGATTCTGGATATTAAGCCTTTGTCAGATGCATAGTTTGCAAATATTTTCTCCCATACTGTAGGTTGCCTGTTTACTCTGTTGATAGTTTCTTATACTGTACGGAAGTTCTTTAGTTTAATTAGGTCTCACTTGTCAGTGTTTTGGTTTTGTTGCAAATGCTTCTGAAGTCTTCATCATGAAGTCTACCTGGGAAGATGTTCAGAATAATATTTTCTGAATCTTCTTCTAGGATTTGTATAGTTTTAGGTTTTACATTAAAATCTTTAATTGTATCTTGAGTTGATTTTTGTATATAGTGAAAGGTAGGGGTCCAGTTTTAATATTTGGCATATGGATAGTCAGCTAGTCCAGCAGCATTTACTGAGTGGTATTTTCCCCATTGCTTGCTTTTATGAGCTTTTTCAAATATCAGATGGTTGTAGGTATATGGCTTTATTCCTGAGTGTACCATTGCCATGCTGTTTTAGATGCTGTAGCCTTGTACTATAGTTTGAAATCAGGCGGTGAGAGGATTCCAGCTTTGTTCTTTTTGCTTAGAATTGCTTTGGCTATGTGGGCTTTTTGGGGGGGGGTTCCAAATAAATTTTAGAATTGTTTTTTTCTAATTCTGTGGAAAATGTCATTGGTATTTTGATAGGAATAAAATTTAATTTGTAAATAACTTTGGGCATTATGGCCATTTTAACAACATTGATTCTTTGTATCCACACACTAGGCCATAAAGGAATTCTCAGCAAATGTTTTTAAAAAACTGAATTACCAACCATACTCTTGGATCACAGTGCAATTAAAAAAAAAATACCAAGAATATCTCTCAAAACATACAATTACATGAATATTAAAATGCTCCTAAATTATTTGTGGGTAAACAATAAAACAATACTGAAATCATACCAACCACGCTCTTGGAACACAGCAAAATAAAAGTGGAAATCAATACCAAGAACATCTCTCAAAACCATACAATTACATGGAAATTAAACAACATGCTCCTGAATGACTTTTGGACAAACAATAAAATTAAGACAGAAATCAAGACATTTTCTGAAACTAATGAAAACAAAGATACTATGTACCAGATCTCTGGGACACAACTAACAGTGTTAAGAGAGATGTTTATAGTACTAAACACTCACATCAAAAAGTTAAAAAGATCTCACATTAACAATCTAACATCAAACCTAGAGGAACTTGAAAAGCAAAGTAAACAAACCCCAAATGTAGCAAAAGATAAGAAATAATCAAAATCAGAGCTGAACTGAACAAACTAGAGATGAGAAAAACCACACAAAAAAATCAATGAAACCAAAAGTTGGTTCTTTGACAGAATACATAAGATAGACCACTAGCTAGACTAATAAAGAAAAAAAGGAAGAGGATCCAAATAAACCCAATCAGCAATGATAACATAGACCTTACCACCGACCCCACAGAAATACAAAAACTCTCAGAGACTATTATGCACCCCTCTAAGCACACAAACTAGACAACCTAGAATAAATGGATAAATTGCTGGAAACATACAACTTCCTAAGATTGAACCAAGAAGAAATAGAAAGCCTGAACAGACCAGTAATGAGTTCTGAAATTGAATCTGTAATAAAAATCTTACCAATCAGAAAATGCCCTGGATCAGATGGATTCACAGCCAAATTCTATGAGATGTATAAAGAAGAGTTGGTACCAATCCCACTGATACTATTTCAAAACATAACAGAGGAGGGAGTCCACCCTAACTCATTCTATGAGTCTGCCATCATTCTGATACACCAAAACCTGGCAGAGACACAATGAAAGAAGAAAACTTCAGACCAATTTTCAGATTAACATACATGCAAAAATCCTCAACAAAATACAGCAAATTGAATCCGTTAGTACATATGAGAGACAGGACTAGCTGGATTTCCTAGGCCGACTAAGAATCCCTAAGCCTAGCTGGGAAGGTGACCACATCCACCTTTAAACATGGGGCTTGCAACTTAGCTCACACCCGACCAATCAGGTAGTAAAGAGAGCTCACTAAAATGCTAATTTGGCAAAAACAGGAGGTAAAGAAATGGCCAATCATCTATCACCTGAGAGCACAGCGGGAGGGACAATGATCGGCATATAAACCCAGGCATTCAAGCCGGCAAGGGCTAACCCGTTTGGGTCCCCTCCCTTTGTATGGGCGCTCTGTTTTCACTCTATTAAATCTTTCAACTGCACACTCTTCTGGTCTGTGTTTGTTACGACTTGATCTGAGCTATCGCTCGCCATCCACCACTGCTGTTTGCCACTGTGGCAGACCCGCCGTTGACTTCCACCTCTCCAGATCTGGCAGGGTGTCCCCTGTGCTCCTGATTCAGTGAGGCACCCATTGCTGCTTCAGATCAGGCTAAGGGCTTGCCATAGTTCCTGCACAGCTAAGTGCCCGGGTTCATCCTAATCGAGCTGAACACTGGTCACTGAGTTCCACGGTTCTCTTCCGTGACCAACGGCTTCTAATAGAGCTATAACACTCACCGCATGCCCCAAGATTCCATTCCTTGGAATCTGTGAGGCCAAAGAACCCCAGGTCAGAGAACAAGAGGCTTGCCGCCATCTTGGAAGTGGCCTGCCACTATCTTGGGAGCTCTGGGAGCAAGAACCCCCCTGGTAACACATAAAAAACCTAATCCATCATGAGCAAGTATGCTTTATTCCTGGGCTATAAAGTTGGCTCAACATACACAAAATAATATATGTGATGCATCACATACACAGGACTAAAACCAAAACCCAAATAATCATCTCCATAGATGCAGTAAAGGTTTTTGATAAAATTCAATATCCCTTTATGTTAAAAACCCTCAACAAACCAAGAATCAAAGGTACACACCTCAAAATAATATCAACCATCTATGAGAGACCCACACCCAACATTATACTGAATGGACAAAAGCTGGAAGCATTCCCTTTGAGAACCAGAACAAGACAAGAATGCCTACTCTCATTTCTCCTATTCAAAATTGTACTGGAAGCCTTAGCCAGAGCAATCAGGCAAGAAAAAGAAATAAAAGGCACCCCAATAGAAAGAGAGAAAGTCAAACTTTGTCTCTTCACAGTCAATATGATTCAATGCCTAGAAAAAAAACTCATAGTCTCTGTCCAAAGGTTCCTAGGTCTGATAAACAACTTCAGCAAAGTTTCAGGATGCAAAATCAATATTCAAAACTCAGTAACATTTCTGTACACAAATAATGTTTGAGGTGCAAGTGAAACAATAGCCACAAAAATAATCAAATGCCTAAGAACTGAGCTAATCATGGAGATGAAAGAGCTCTACAGTGAGAATTACAAAGCACTGCTAAAGAAATCAGAGATGACACAAGCAAGCGGAAAAACCTACCACACACTTGGCCATGAAGTTTATGAGGTTTTCTTCTTTCCATATATTTCCACTAACAGTGCTTATTAGCAAACTTTATTGGTAACCTCCAAGATAAAAAATGTCTTTTCATTTGAATTTCCACTTTTGTATTAGTGAGACTGAGCACTTTTTATATAATTATTGACTATACATATCTCTGTTTCGATACATGGACTGTCTATATTCTCTGTGCATTTTGTTGCTGAGTCATTTGTATCGTTTTTATTGTCAGTTAAAATGACTTTAGAAGACAGAAAAATAACTAAGTGGAAGGAATTCCAGGCTAAGAACTGCTGAAACAAAGACAAAGTGGTATGAAAGCGCATGGCAAACCCAAGAACTGTCAAGTTTGACTGGCATGTCTGGAATGCAGATAAGTGAAAGCCGTGGGAAATAGGACTAGGAAAAGAGCTGTGCGCATGATTATAGAACTATTGTATCTTGATGTCAATATTTAAAGCCTCTATGGACCACTGTTTACTAATTGCATGGTGAAAAATTTTAGGCACCTTATCGAGATGAATGACTAAAAGCTGAATAGAAAAGAGACAGTATTGTCGCAAGCAGATGGGGAATACTGACTACAAAAAGTCACCTGAAGAAGCACAATACTCTTTGAAAGACCTCACTGTTGGGAGCCACTAAGTTTAAATTAGCCCCAGATTTGACACTAACTTACTGGGTAATCTTGGGCAAATCATCTTCATTTCCTTGAGCAGTTTCTTCATGTTCAAAGTGAGGTAGACCGGATGACTTTTACATTATTTAGACATTTCTAAATTCTGTCACATGAACATACACATCATTAGTCGGTTCCTCTGTTTGATAAGGTTTGGCATTTGCTCAGCCTAGAATGTGGAAGAATTTTTAGGATGTCATGACTATGGTTTGAGTGCTCCTTGTAACCCTATTCCATGTCTGCTAATTAACTGTGGGAACACACTGGTCATTTCTCAAGTACAATTCCAGGAATAAAAATAAAGTGGCAAAATATCATAATTTCAGGGTTATTCATCTTTCTGTTTTGAAAGACAAATGCTGCATTTTTAACGTTTTAGAAAACTCTCTACTTCTCCTACTCTCTTTGCTTTTTCTTGGTCATATTTGAAACCAAATTGCTCATTTTTTTTTTTTTACCTTTCAGGTTGTGTGCAATCTTTGTACAAGTATAATATTAGGGATGATATTAGCATGCCTCAGTTCATTCCTGTTCACCTTACAGGATCTAGACATGATTTCATTTATCTCTAATATAAGAAGTGTTTCTTATATTACTAAATGTTATAAGATGAGAAACAGTTTGTATTGCTCTTTTATTCATAATCGGTAATAATTATTTTTGGATAGCTATATATTTATGAATAAATTCATTGTTTAATTAATAAAACTAAGTGAAAAGAAACAACTGGTGAAATGAGGGACTCAGTATTTGCAAAATTGTACTTATGGTCATTTATTGGAAAAATTTTATAGTCTCCAGTATGGTAATAACTATATATTATTTAACTTAACATATTAAAGACTTAATCTATTGAAGACCTTAACCTATTAAAGATGAAAATGTTTTGCAACAAAGCTGAAGAATGAAAATGTGCGAACATTTTCAATTGAACATCAGTATTTTTGTGTTATCAAAATCAATATATATCCCTCAAAATTTGAGTGCTCTGTTTTACTTAAGAAAATCTTTCTTCTCTTTGCAAATGTTTCATAGGCTATATATCTACGAATTTTGACTAATGCCATTTTTGATGTGTGCTCAGGAAGTTAAAAAAATCTGTGACAAAGTCTTGTTTTCCAATCTCTAACCCCAAATTAATTATTAAAATAGAAGTGAACACACATATAAAACCTTTTTGATAAATGAATTAACAAAAAGATGTTCCTTCATTAAGCACTTCAATTTAACAATGTCATATTTACACACTAAAGAAGGCATTGCCATTCTATTTAGACTCTAAATGTTACAAAAACAAATTACTTTCCGTCTTTGTATAAGACACTTGAAAGGCAAAAGAAAGCAATTTGTTATTCACTGACATTATCCAGACTGAAGCAAAATTTAGTTTCTTTCTCAGACTGACAACATCACAATTTTCTATTTAGTAGAGACTGATATATCATAAAGTCAACCATAAAGTGATTTGGAAGCTATCAATATCCTCTTCTTTACTCCAATGAATCTGTCATGTTCAAGGTTACCTAGACAAATAGTGAAGGGCCAGAGGACTGGTAGGAGAGACAGGCACATAGTAGGGTCCAGGCCACCACAGACCAAAAAGAGAAACCTGGCTTTCTAGAACATCTCTGGGTCAAAAGCTAATTAGAACCAAAGGTTGTGGAGAGTGGAAAGAGGTAAATGTTGTTTACTAGCTTAGGAGAACTGCAGCAAATAGGTAAACACAGCAGTTCTAGTTAAACACATGGACCCCAGTGATTTCCCTTTGTAGATTCTTGGCACTATCACCTGGACAAATTTATTGACAGAGGTGAACTCTTCACATAAAGAGGATCTAGCGATTATCTCTAGAGTGACAATATGGTACAAGCTATGCAAATGGGCCCGTGCTATAAATCAGAACTGCTGCAAATTTCAAATATGCCATTCTCATTAATACCTTTCAAAAGAAACTTGAGTAAGTTGACAGGCGTGTACCCTAATTGGATTGCTTATTGTCGGAACCTCACTAATTTACAGGTGATTCATTTTACCTTTTTCAAGTCCATTTACAGTTCAACTTTAAGTACTTTCTAACTTTAATATCTCCTAATGGTCTTGGGATTAAAAGACTGAAATATGAGGCCTCAAATGGTCCAGAAGAAATTCCTGAACTCTTTGTTATTTCTTACGCTGCTCAAAGGTGAAGTTTGGAATAATGTAGTTAGCTATTTGTGTGCCTTCCACACCAAAACTCATCTTATAGAGAAACATTTCTTCCATCACTCCATTGGCAAATGTCAATTGGCACCTCTCTATGAAAAACAATGTTGAATGTAGGGATGCCCTCCAAAGCTATAACCTAAGTACCAACTCCCATCCCACTAGTCGAGTTAATTCATTTGTGTTATACCCTACAATACCAAGGGGAATGAGAATGGAGAACCATCTCTCTGTGGAAGTACCTACCATTTATTAATATATCCATGTACACTGACCTTTAAAACCATACCCTGACGGCAACTAATGCATTCAACAACTTATTTTGCAAACATAAAAGCTTCTATTATGTTCCAGCCATGGTAGTAAACATGAGAAACACACAAAGTTGAATATTACTTGTCCCCTGACTTCAAGGATATCGCAATAAAAGAAAAAGTTTGTGGCACAACTTTGTGCATAATGCTGTAAGAGCACAAAGTAGTCAGGGCTTCATTGTCCTGGAGGGTAGAGAAGAATTTATACAAGAAACGACATTTGACTAGTATCTCAAAAGATGGAAAAGATATTCAGTAGGCAACCAAGATTTGCTCTGTCATAATTAAGATATGAATGCTATGTCCTGAAAGTATGATTAACATTTTTGGGAAAAAGAAAGAATCCCATGTTGCTAAAGAGTTGGACCTTTACTTGGAACGGGTGGTTGGTAAGTGAATGGCTAAAAAGAGGCTGGATAGTTCAAGCTGGGTTAAGAAGGTTTTATATTTTCTTTTTAAAAATTTGACTCTTCCTCGTGGCTGAAAGGGATCCATCAAAACTGTATAATAGATGATAGCAGCTTCAACTATAGTAGGAACAGAGGGAAAGGCAATAAGGTGCCAAATTTAAAGTATATTTCTGATGTGGAGTCAACATATTTTGATATGGAGGTGACAGAGTAGATATTATAGAGAAGGAGAACTAGAAGCTGGCTGCATAATTACAAACAGGGATGGCCAGAGAGGACTCTACATTAAAGTTAGGAAGTAAAAGCAACAAAATAAGAAAGATGATCTTACTAAAGTCATTTCCCTTCATAGAAATTCAATTTACTCAGCAATAACTGGTTACATATTGAACCAGTCACACAAAAGAACCTGCTCAACTCTAAAGGTGTATGGAAAATAATTTGACTTTATTTAAAAAATATTTTCATCAAACAGAAATTTCATATTTCTTTAAATGCTTTTACCAAGGCTGTGGATTGGTTTCTGCTAACGTAAACTATAGTAGTCATTGGAAAGGAATGAGAGAAATATATTCTCATTGTTGAAAAACCTATTCTCAAAGAACAATTTAATGAAATATTCACTAAGTGACAAATATTTGAGTTTTTACCATGAGTGATGCTTATATGATTTTAGACTTACTCTGTCATAATTAAGATATGCTAACTAGTATGCCAAAGTCTTAGAAGGGAGTCAAAACTAGAATTCCTGGCTGGTCGTGGTGACTCACTCCTGTAATCCCAGCACTTTGGGAGGCTGAGGTGGGTGGATCACCTGAGGTCAGGAGTTTGAGACCAGAATGGCCAACGTGGTGAAACCCCATCTCTACTAAAAATACAAAAATTAGCCTGGCATAGTGGCGTGCGCCTGTAATCCCAGCTACTTGGGAGGCTGAGGCAGGAGAATCACTTGAACCCGGGAGGTGGAGGTTGCAGTGAGTCGAGATCACGCCATTGCACTCCAGCCTGGGCGACAAGAGCAAGACTCCATCTCAAAAAAAAAAAAAAAGAATTCCTTTTCCACTTGATTCATAAGTAGTGTTTCTGCTAATATCTGTATTAAAGTCTTGCTTTTTGGACAAATTCCAAGAACATATTAAGGAACAATTAATGTGTCGTTCCATGTAAATAATGAAATTTGATGATACAGATTGTACTCTTTCTTGAATGAGGATTACGTTTCCACTCCTGCTTTCATTTCAGTTCCACAAAGTTCCAAAACACTAAAATGCATGTTGTGAAAAAAATTTTATCTTGGTGACACGTGGTCTTTGTCAGGAGAAAAACATATTAATGTTTTTAATAAAAGATGAAAATGTGTTGCCAAAAGCAATAAAAGCTGTTACTATAATATTGTTTTAATTTAGATGAAGCCTAATGCACCGGCAATTCTCAGAATTCTTTCCTCTATGTCCCGCATAGACCAACTGCTTGAAGATCAGATTTTAGCCTGAGATTTGAAATGTACAAGGTAGATTTGATTGGTATTAGGCATGAACTGAGATTTGACATCTTCCTAACAAAGTTTCTAGAATTTCAGGTCCATTAAGCCTTGAGCACTTGTTGATTATCCTAGGCTTATTTTCATGTCACTTCTATGAAACCTTTCCTTATTCCACCAACCTTCAGTCACTTGAATTGCTTGCTCTTCTATGACATCACAAGGCAGTGGACTTGCCACATCTAGAGACCTGGAGACTTGTATTGTAGTTAGTTGTCTTCATATATATCTCTCACACTCAGTTGTGAGCTCCTTGAGTTGTCTGATTCATCTTTGGGCCATTGTGACATAGAAGCTTCAGACTAAGGGGACTCCAGGATCCTGGTAAGATGTAAAGCCACAGCAAGAACTAAAACTGGAAGTTTATAAGCTATTGATAGGCATGTTGCAAAAGTATCAATTAATTTTCTTAATCTTGCTCATTTTATTTGTGTAAGTATTATAGCTGTTAAAACTGTTGTCTATCCCACCAGATTATCAAGGAAGAAATGTGTAAGATTGAAATGCTCAGTGAAAAACACATAGGCATTGGAACCATTTACATCTGCACTGAAGTTCTCTTCTGCCCTTTACTACATAACCTGGTGTGCTGGATAGCTTTTCTAGGTCTCTCCATCTCTATTCTACACCTCTCCCCATCACTCTCTCTGTTCACATTGACTGACTGGTATGAATTACATCAACAGGCACATCTGGTTTTTGGTTGAGTTTGGTTAATGCCAAATCCCAAGCATGAGATTTGGAGGAGGGAGGAAAGTGAGATCAAAGTATCTATTCCCTTGGCTATCTTTCTGTAAGGTAGGAAATGTCAGACTTGCTGTGTCACTCAACAGTCTAGTAGTGCTCCTTTCAATGAGTTTAACTTTATACAATTCCTCTCCAAGGTCTTTATATGCTTGATATGGTGACAGTTTTGCCACTAATAACACCAGGATTCCTGCAGTGTTCCGTGTAGCTTCTTATATAATTTATAATTAGTTATATGATTCATTATATAATGTATAAATGGTTCCATTTTAAACACCCACTCTCCTTCATGAATTATCCTAGTTGTAATGGGTTCTGTTTTTTTATGGGGACTCCAGCTGATCAACATTGGAGAAGTAATTGGGGGCAATAAGGACTCCCACTCAAAAGTTCTTATGAGGAATAAATGAGACGGGGCACATTAATAACCTGTCTACCACAATTCCTATTACATAAGATACATTCAGTAGAAAATAGTATTGATTATTTTCACCTCTCTATGCCAGACACCAAGCACAGAGTGTAGTATGAACAAGCACTTACTAAATATTGATTAAATAAATGAGTGAAACTGCAGAAACTAAGGTCAATTTTGACGTCAGTCATTCTTAAATGGATCCACTATCATTCTAGTTACTTTAATTTTCCTATACTCTTCCTCAGAGCCTCCTCCTCTTACATTCAAGATATATATATCTCCTCTGGCTATGCCCCCAGACCTAACCTATATTTTAAGCTTTTCCATATCTGAAACTAATTTGAGCTCCCATTTTTATTTCTATTTCTTCTAAAGGACTTGTTTACACAATGTGCACAAAACATATTTTATGGACTTTATAAATGAGCTATCCATGCTGACAAGCACTTTTACTTATGTTTAATGTGTTAAGTGTAATTCATTTAGAGCATGTAAGGCTGAAATACTATTTTGATAGCCTACATACCTAGAAACGTTCAAAAAGCAATAAAGTACTAGAAGAAAGAAGCACATGGGTGGCAAAAACTTTCTCATTACTCTTTTAGAATTCATAATGTACTTCTATCTTACTTCATTTCTTTGGATACTATACTTTGGGCTTCTTGGACTGTTCAGTCACACTTGAGAGGCTCCTGTAGGTTTGTTCTCTTGGTTTCAAATAAAGTCAATAATCTCAATTTATGCCACAATTTATGCCAAAATGTGCCATGGATACCTAGTAATCTTCAAAGCTGCCTCACTTGGAATTATTTGGAGTGACAAGGCTATTGCCAGAAGGGGAACTGTATTAGTCAGGATTCTCTAGGGGGGGACAGAACTAATAGGATATATATATATATATATATATATATATATATATATATAAAGGGGAGTTTATTAAGTAGTATTATCTCACATGATAACAAGGTCCCACAATAGGCCATCTGCAAACTGAGGAACAAGGAAGCCAGTCTCATTCCCAAAGCTGAAGAACTTGGAGTCCTATGTTCAATGGCAGGAAGCATCCAGCACTAAAGAAAGATGTAGGCTGGGAGGCTAAGTCAGTGTAGCCTTTTTAGGTTTTTCTGCCTGCTTATATTCACTGGCAGTTGATTAGATGCTGCCCACCCAGGTGAAGGGTGGGTCTGCCTTCCCCATCCCACAGACTCAAATGTGAATCTCCTTTGGCAACATCCTCACAGACACACCCAGGATCAATACTTTGCATCCTTCAATCCAATCAAGTTGACACTCAGTATTAACCATAACAGGAACCAAAGGTTTTTTAGTTATTTTATGGACATCAGAAGTATAGACTACATAAAAAATAAAAGTTTCAGGCCTTCACATTTTTTATTAAGGAATAAATGAGAAACTGAGAGAAACAAAAAATGGTTTATTTTCTTTCATTGTGTCTATATTTTGATTCAATTTGAAGAATTCAGATGTATATCATTTCCAGATTAACTGTGGTCTATGTATTTGAATTTGTGCCATGAAGACTATTCCAGGTTCCCTAAATATATAAATTCCTAGTACTTTACTCCCGAGGCAAAAATAATAAGAGAGTAGATTGAATATACACATCTAACTTCACTTCATCTGAAAAGTCAACTAGGATCCACAAGGACAGAGAGAACAGGAGAGAATAAAACAGCAACAACATTTCAGCAGCTGGAAAGCAAACAATCAGTGATAATTAACTTAGCAGGACTAAGAAAACTGACTCTCAGGCAGGCCTTGGGAAAGCTGAAAAACAACCAGATTTATATTACAGAATCCCCAAGGAGTGAGGAAATGTCAGCCCCAGGTACCTGTAGAATCAGGTATGAAAGAAAGAGGCAAAAATAAGGTGTAGGGAAAAGAAAAAAACTGTTGAAAAACCTTCAGACCTCCAGATTCCTTTATCCAGTATATATCCCTAGGAGTCTGTCTCCCCGACCAGAGAAGATAACCTAGAGGTTTTTTCTTTGGGTAAAGTAAATTAGAAAGTCTCTGAAGTGGGAAATGCCAGGCGTAGTTGAGAGAATGTTAAATGACTATGGGTCATGTGCATACTGAACGCTGAATGCTAAGAATCTCTGGCTCTCTTATTTTTCAATCCTCACCCAGTCCTGCTTCCATATCTCTAGCAAACAGCTAGATCTTTATCATTCAAACAGAAGATTAGAAAACTCCTTAGTACAGTGTGCTCAGATGAAAAATAATGAGGTGAAGATATCAAAATATAGCATTTTTTCAATAAAAAATCCAGATAATTTTACAGTAAAATTAAAGTTTGACCAATCAGGCTGCAAACTCAGAACTTTCAAACATTATTTTACTTCCCAATCCTTAAACTTTAATCATGAGCAGACAATTAAGGATCACTAGACATCTGAGAAGAACTACCACCAAGGAAAACGGAGATCAGAGGACACACAAAATAATATATATACATGATAATATATTTATATATATGCATATGTGTATATATACACGTATATACACACTTACATATATACACGTATATTTATATACATATATACATTTATACATATAGAATACATTATATATTTATACATATATATACACACACACTGTGTGATCTCACATATATGTAGACTCTAAAAAAGTCCACCTCATAGAAACAGTGTAGAAATGGCTTGTCAAAGGAGAAATGGAGGAAGGGGAATGTTGGTAAAGGGTACAAAATTTCAGACTAGAGGAATAAGTTCTAGTAATCTATTGCACAGTATGGTGATCACAGTTAATAATAACGTGTTGACTTGCCAAAAGAATACATTTTAATGTTCTCATCACAAAGAAAATGATAAGTTAGTGAAGTGATGGATATGTTAATTAGCTTGATTGTATTTTTCTACAAGTTTTCTATGTACTATGATAGTACATAGTTCAAAACATCACATTGTGCTCCCTATAAATATACAAAGGTATTATCTGTCAATTTAAAATGAAATAATTTTGTTTTACTTATTTACTTCTTTATTTTTATAAGTTCAAGCATCTGATCTTCAACAATTTGACAAAAATAAGCAACGGGGAAAGGACTCCCTATCCAATAATTGGTGCTGGGATAACTGGCTAGCCATATGCACAAGAATGAACTTGGACCCCTACCTCTTATCATATAAAAATTAATTCAAGATGAATTAAAGAATTAAATGTAAGACCTCAAACCATACAAATCCCAGAAGAAAACCTAGGAATTACCCTTCTTGACTTCAGCTTTGGCAAAGAATTATGACTAAGTCCTCAAAAGCAATCACAAGAACAAAAATTGACAAATGGGACCTAATTAAACTAAGTTAAAATTTTGAAAATGATTAGAAGAAACAGACTACAGAAGGGAAAGAACACTTTGAAATATGCTAATGATGCCAGATTTTTTTTCAGGGCCACTTTGCCAGCCAGAGATGTCTGTGGCTGGCAACACCCCTGCCTGGGCCACTCTCAGGCATGGGCTCAGCTCAGGAAGCACCCTGCCCACTTGACCCACTGGGCCGCACCTGGCGTGCACTTTTGTGTGGATTCCACAGCCACCACAACTGCACACTCAGCCCCCAGCTGGAGGGGGTATGTAAGTGAGTGAATGTGGGGTCCAGATGGCTGCCCCAAGTGTGGCACAGGAGCAGGCTCTGTGCGGGGCTTGTGGCTGAACCAGGCAGGTTGCAAGTGATTCTCGTGATGGACTCCAGTGTCCCCACAAGGGGAACATAGTGGCACCCAAACAGGAATGCCTGTGACCCTACAGCCCCAGTGGGGGTGTTACAGTGTGCTAACAGCTCTTTTAGTCTTGCTGTCTGCAGCCTATTGAATGGGGGCATGTTAACAGCTCTGTCAATCCTGTAGCCCCATTTCGGCCCACAGCTTTGGGGTTGGCTCAGCCTTGCTGCTGCTTCCTGTCACATGGGGCAGCTGTTTTGCATCAACAGGGGGGTGGTCTATGGTGTTACTGCCTTCTTTGTACCCAAGTTTGGCAGGGTCCTGAGTTCTTGTCCCTTGTCCAAGAAGAATGAGATTACGGTGACAAGTGGAGAGTGAGGAGGGTGGAGAAGAGTTTTATTGAGTGATGAAACAGCTCTCAGCAGAGGGAGAACGTGATTGTGGTACCCCATCTGAAGTCAGGAAGTCTCTCTCCCAGTGTGGCTGGGTCCAGGGCTTTTATGGGTTCAGAATGGGGGAGTGTGTGCTGATTGGTTTGTGAGTATGCAAAAGCGTCTAAAACAAAGGCACCACTTAAAGATGGCCATGACTGTAAAATATCAATTAGGGAAGGATACATATATGTAAAATAGGTAAAATGTGGGGATTAATCAGAGGAAATCATGCCAAATGGGAAGAGAGATTCTAAATCCAGTCCATGGATTTATCTGGGACTTGTAACTAAGCTTTAAACTATCTTCAGTTTGAAGGTCAGGTTTCACCTGGGACCTGCCCCTGTATTCCCAGGATTTGTGTGACTCCTGCTGCTACCACTGACATTACTATAACCAAAGATAAAAGATTAGGTTCTACTTATGGAATATTCATGGGTGGAGAATTTTAGGATTTCTAGAACCTGAAATAGCTGCTAATATCTCACAGAAAGTGATTCAGAAAAAATATATTTTTCTATTTATATTTTTATATAAAAATTAATATTCATAGTCAATGTATTGAAATGCAATAGTGGCTTATAAAGCAACACTTAATAATCTCTCATTGCATACATAGTTTTCTCTTCACATCCCATTTTGATTCCAAGTATCTACCTCATGAATTTTATTCAATGTAGATTTAAAAATTAACCTCTGGAAACCATAAGCAATTTCTTATGGGAAGAGTTAATTGTTGCTCAATGGAATCTTGATTTTTCAATGTGAAATTCATATTTATTCACTAGCATTTTATCTGCTCATTCTGTTTTGTTATAACTCTTTATTACAATTTAATCTAATGACATATTTTAAAATGTGTATACTACAGATCCATCATATACTTAACTTCCAACTATTGCCAAACCTCTTACCAGTATATTTTAACAGTAAATCTATGAGGTTTTCATTCAGACTTTATGTGGAGGCTAACTAAAAATTACCCATGGACTGGAGTAACTTCCTGTAGTTGGCAGCCACTTGAATTCCAGTCAACCACTGGGCATCAACCTTAGACAATTGAATGAGGGAAATTTACCTTAATTAATAGGAAAGAGTATTGAAAATCTAATATTTGGGGCATTGGTTAAGTATCTTTGAAAAGGAAATCACAATTTGATTTCCATTATTTTGATTTAGTAGGTATACAAACAAACATTATAATTTACCAGCATCAGTATATCTCTCACTTCTAAGTTTATGGAAGTATTTTAAATATTATACCTAATTCAGTATTCAAAACAACATAATATAAAATTAATATTGTTAGAGATTTGTGGAGATTAGATAAAATAATCTGCCACTGGCTACTAAACTATAAAACTGATGGGTTAATAAGCATTAAATAAATGCCAATAATCACTTTTTAATATTATTATGATATTGTATATTTCTAATCATTATTTAAGTGAAGGGAAATTTTGGCAAATGTAGAATAATTATCTTTAACTTTTACATTATGCACAATGTGAGTATAATACATTTGTTTCTATATTTTTAAATATTGTTTTACTATCAATTGCTAGTGAAAATTCTATAGCTGTTTCCAGAAAACAGAACTATATAGAAAAATCATAGGAAATATATGTGTTATTCTGTATAAATATATGGTAACCAACCTATTTTCCACAGCTCCCTAGTAACAAAATTAACTGCATTGTACCCTAATATTGAAACCTTCCGCATAGTTCAACAAACACATGTCAAATCTCAATAGAAGACGCTAAATATTTTTGTGTGTTAATAGGTTAATATGTGCATGCATTTGTGTGTGTGTATCTGTGGTTAGAAAAAGGTAATTTCATAGTGGTAGTTAATTTTATCCAATAAGAATTACTCGTAGAACCTACTTACTTTTAGGTAGTAGGTTGTAAGCAGAAAATCAACATGCCATATTATATCTGTTTTGTTTTCCTATGTAGTAATAATATAATGGCTCCTGCTGCTCTTTTTCTTTCCAGGTTCCAAAGGTATTTTTTTTTTTCACTGAGATGGAGTCTCGCTCTGTCACCCAGGCTGGAGTGCAGTGGAGCAATCTCAGTTCACTGCAACTTCCACCTCCTGGGTTCAAGTGATTCTCCTGCCTCAGTTTCTCGAGTAGCTGGGACTACAGGTACACACCACCATACCCGACCAATTTCTTTGTATTTTTAGTAGAGACAGGATTTCACCATGTTGGCCAGGCTGTACTCGAATCCCTGACCTCGGGTGATCCACCTGCCTTGGTCTCCCAAATTGCTGGGATTACAGACATGAGCCATTGCACTCAGCCCCAAAGGTATTTTGATATGTCAACTCATTTGGTTTGCATCACAAATCTGTAGCATTAATTTATAGTAGTTTTATGCCACATGTTTGTTGTGATGGTGAAATGAGCAATTTTGCATGAAGTTTCTTAGCCTATTACATGCAAGCAAAGGAGCCATTTAGTGTTTATTCTTTTTATATTTTTTATTCTAATCCCCATTAAGACCATTACTACTAATATTGCTCTTAATACTACCTGTATTACTCATACTATCAGCAAATTATCTGTGAAAATTATCTGTGAAAACGGTGGAAATCATCCTACTCTAAATGATTTGCCTAACATCTCATAGCGAGTTACTTAAATATAAAGTGTTCTATTGAATTTTCATATCAAATGTAGTAAATGCTCAGTAAAACTATTAAAATTATAAAGAAATATTTAATAATCTTCTCTACAGATCTTTCACTCTAAAAGTTAATTTTTATCATGTGACGGTGATTTTATTTTTTACCATGTGCATGCAAACATTTAAGATCCATATTGAATTTTGGCCAGGCACGGTGGCTCACGCCTGTAATCCTAGCACTTTGGGAGGGCAAGACATGCGGATCACCTGAGGTCAGGAGTTCGAGACCAGCCTGACCAACATGGTGAAACCTTGTCTCTATTAAAAATACAAAAATTAGCTGGGTGTGGTGGTGGGTGCCTGTAATCCCAGCCCCTCGGGAGGCTGAGACAGGAGAATCACTTGAACCCAAGAGGCAGAGATTGCAGTGAGCTGAGATCGCACCACTGTGCTCCAGCCTGAGCGATGAGAATGCTGCGATTGTGAGATAAACAAATTACAAATCAAATTTTTTAGACAAAAATAGCTGAGAGATTTTCTTCTAGGAGAGATGTACTACAAGAAATGATAAAGAAAGTTCTTAAGGCAGAAGGAGCATGATATCAAGCAGGAATTTGAATCTACACAAAGAAATAAAAAGCTCTAGGCCAGGTGCTGTGGCTCACACTTGTAATCCCAGGATTTTAGGAGGCCAAGGCATATGGATCACTTGAAGTCAGGAGTTCGAGACCAGCCTGGCCAACATAGTGAAATCTCATCTCTACTGAAAATACAAAAATTAGCTGGACATGGTGGAACACACCTGTAGTCCCAGCTATTCAGGAGTCTGAGGCAGGAGAACTGCATGAACCCAGGAGGCAGAGGTTGCAGTGAGCAGAGATCATGCCACTGTAGTCCAGCCTAAGTGGCAGACCGAGACTCCATCTCAAAAAAAAAAAAAAGAAAAAAAAAATAGTAAAGAAAGAAATGAAAACCTCCAGAGAAGATAAAAATAAATATCATTATACAAAACATTATTTCTTACGTTTAATTTTACTAAAATTAACTGACTTTCTAAACTAAAAGTAGTAACAATATATTGAGCTATACAAATAAAACAAATAAGTAATAACACAAATAATAACAGGTAAAAACTGGATCTACATGGTGTCTTTCTTGCTATTGATACATATGAAGTAGAATAACATTTGAATATACACTGTGATATGTTAATTGTGTGTATTGTAAACTTAGGAAAATAACTAAAAACATAGGTATAAACAATAAGCTAAGAGTGTACTTTAAGCAGAATCATAAAGAACATGCATTTAGTATCTGTAGAAATGGTAATAAAGAGTAAGTAACAAATGGAACAAGTAGAAAACAACAAGCAAGTTGGTAGAAGTATATCCAACTATATCAATAACTGGATTACATATAAATTGTTAAAATATCCCAATTTAAATGAAAGAAGTTTCCAGATGGGACACAGAAGAAGACATAACTAATGGTTATATGGAATAATGTTCTTTTAAATATAAAGATGTAGATAGTTTAAAATTAAAAGGATGGAAACATATTTACCGTAAAACCTCAAGTTAAAAAATAACTGGATTGGACACATTAATATAAGACGAAGTAGGTTTTTTTTAAAAAAGATATTACTAGGGAGAAAGATGGGTATTACATAGGAATAAAAACCATTGGTTTACCCATGATTGGTTTACCATAATGATCTTAAACATTTAAGCACCTACCAATGACGCTTAAAAATACATGAATGAAAAACTAATACAATTGAAGAAGAGACAAAGTCACAATTAGAGCTGAAGAGCTAAAGACTCTTCCTTCAGTTACTGATAAAAACAAGTAGGAAGCACATAAGTAAGGATATATAAGACCTAACAACCTTGTCAATGGTTCTAATCTATTTGACATTTTTAGATCAAGCTACACAATAGCAGCAGAATATGCATTATCTTCAAGTACACATGTAACATTCACAAAGATAAACCATAATATGGGCCATAAAGCAAAAAGTTACAAAAATTGAAAATATACAAATCATGTTCAATAATATTTTAGAATGCTTAAAAACAAACCAATGAACAACAACAATAAAAAACTAACAATCAAAAAAAAACAAATACTGATGACTCTACCAGATACTGATGAAGATGTGGAGCAACATCGTTGGTGGAATTATGAAATGCTACATCTACTCAGGAAAAAAGTTTAACATTTCTTATAAAGTTAAATATATACTTGCTATGAATTATATAACTCAATCCTGGATGATGAAGAGAAATAATAATGCAAATAGATGAAAATATCTGTACAAGAACCATCATTCTCAGCAAACTATCGCAAGAACAGAAAACCAAACACCGCATGTTCTCACTCATAGGTGGGAACTGAACAATGAGATCACTTGGACTCGGGAAGGGGAACACCACACACCGGGCCTATCATGGGGAGGGGGGAGGGGGGAGGGATTGCATAGGGAGTTATACCTGATGTAAATGACGAGTTGATGGGTGCTGATGAGTTGATGGGTGCAGCACACCAACATGGCACAAGTATATATATGTAACAAACCTGCACATTATGCACATGTACCCTAGAACTTAAAGTATTAAAAAAAAAAAAAAGCAACAGAGGTGACCACTGTACAAGGTATACCTGCTCTTAAGATGCTTATAAATTAATAGGAAATATGATCTCATAAGAAAGTGTAACAGAGAGAGTTAATGTTTATTAACATGTGCTCCACTCATTTCCAGTCTCCCTTCAATTAGGTTAGGACCTGTGCAAGTTCTGGATTGCAAATCAACATAGTTAAGAACTAGTGCCTCTCCTCCATCTTTCTCCTTCTTGTAGGCTACATGTTCCAGAAGCATAGTTAAAGATGGGGGAAGGTGCTCAATAGGCATTGCATTATACGTAAACAAGAAATAAATCCTTTTGTAATAATAAAAAAAAAATGTTTCTTTTATCTTTATTATAATTTCCAAAGCTTAGAAAAAAACTTAAGTTCGTCAATTAGTGATTGGATTTTTAAAAATTCTGAGAAATCCCTACAGTGGAATACTACTTAGCAGTGAATAGGAAGGAAGAAGTCTGGTTCTGGCCAGAATATAATAAGGTAAAAATATCTGTACATAACATGCAAGCATAGGAAGATTTTGAAATGTGGAAAGAAGAATGTGGCAGAATACAAAGAGGACTTTGGGACATCAGGAACTACATGGCACTTATTTCCATGAGTTTTCTAATTAGCTTTCATAGATCTTAAAAGACTACTACAGCAGTCTCCAATCTGGTACCAGCAACAGGCACAGACAAAGAGAAAAATCATGATGAACCTATTTTCCTTAACTAGAAGACCAGAAAAAGCATGGCCCACATAGCAGAAAACATTTTGCAACACCCATCCTATTCCCACCAAACACCAGAGAAAAAGCTTCTCTTCCAGACACACAATTTCAGTGGGGTCAAGAAGGCAGCTAATCTTGCACCCAGCCCTGGACCCCACCAATATAGTCTGGATATTTGTTCCACCCAAATATCATGTTGGGATGTAATCCCAAGTGTTGAAGATGGGGGCCAGTGGAAGCATGTGAGTCATGGGGCCAGATTCCTCATGGTTTGATGCTATCCTCTTGATAATGAGTTTGTATGAGATCCGATAGTTTAAAAGTATGGAGCACCTCCCACCGCCTCTCTTGCTCCTGCTTTCACAATGTGATGTGCCTGCTCCTGCTTCACCTTTTATCATTAGTAAAACCTTTCTGAGGCTTCCCAGAAGTCAAACAGATGTCAGCACCATGCTTCCTGTACAGTCTGCAGAATCATGAACCAATCAAACCTCTTTTTAAAATAAATTACCCACCCTCAGGTATTTCTTCATAGCAATGCAAGAATGGCCCCAATATACATCCCAAATCAAGATGTGATTTTTTTTTTTGTCTTGGTAGTGTTACTGAAACTCAGGGGCAGTTGATCTTGCATCTCCTGGCTAGTAGAAATGGGTTCTACTACAATTCTCCAAACAACAGAGTTGTGTATGTAATGGCAATAGTACTCAGAGGCTAGATGAACTTCTAAACTCATATGGTAGCAATCAGACTTCACGAAGCTGTGCAAGGCAGTGTAATTATTCACCATTATACTTCACCACCACTCATTAGTGGGGACTAGCGGAGAGCTGAGCTACTCCCACCAGACATCAATGAGACTGAACAAAACAGTTGACTTGTTCACTTTCTAATCACCCCTGGTGTTAGTGGAACCCACTGAGAAGCTAAACTGCTATACCTGCCTGATATCAGTGAGGCAGAATGGGGTGTTAAAAGATGGGGTTTATTAGCATTCCACTACCTTCCTTCCCCTCCCTTGGTGTCAGCTGTGTTCACTAGGGTGTTTAGCTTCCATACCCCAAAAGCAGCAACAAAGCAGTGAGAGTCAGCCCTCTACTTATCTCCTTCTTGGGGACAGGAGGACACATCAGGGAGCTGAACTTACACTCCTATTTGGAGGCAAGGTGGTGGTATAAGTTAGTGACCCACTTTCAACGAGAAGATATCGGCAAGGCTAAGCAGAGAGTTAAGCCTTTCTTCCATATGTCTTTAATAAGACAATGGGAGTCAGTGTTCGATCTGAGTGGTATTGGTAGGGCCCATCCAATAAATGAACATGCACAAAATCAACAGAGGCCAACATAAGATGAATCATAGGTTGAGGGTAACTGACAAGAACTTGAAATCAGCCATCACAAAAATACTTCAACAAGCAGCTACTAATTTTAAATAACTCCACAAAAAAGATGTTATAAAAAACAAATGAAAATTATAGAAGTGAAAAATACCATAACTGAAATCAGGAAAAAAATAAAAATAAAAACCTCACTGAATGGGCTCATCCAGAGTCAGGATGACAAGGAAAGGATCAGTGAATTTGAGGACAGATCAATTAGTATTTACCCAATCGGAGAAACAGAAAGAAAATAAATTAAAAACAAAAATGAAAAGTTACTTAGCACTTTGTGGGATGACAAAAAAACTAAATTTATATCATCAGTACCTCAAAAAGAGATCAGAGACAAAGTGGAACCAAAAAGTGTTTAAAGAAATAGCGCATATATCTTCTCAAATGTACAGGGACAGATAAACCAACAGATTCAGGAGCCTAGGAGAAGTCCAAATAGAATAAACACATACAAAAACATGCCAAGACATATCATAATTTATGGTTTCAAATCTATAGACAAAGAAAAGTCTTCAGAGCAGCCAGAGACAAAATACACATTATTATGGGAACACAGATATTTGAATGACAATGGATTTCTCTTCTAAAACTATGAAGGCCAGTTTGAAGTGGAATTGGGCATTTCAGGTGTTGTAAAAATTGCCAAGTATAAATTCTGTTTCCAGCAAAAATATTCTTCTGGAATAAAGAGGAAAAGAAGATATTGTCAGATGAGGAAAAACTATATGTTTTTGCTAGCAAATCTATTCTTAAGGATTGGCTAAAGGAAGATCTATAAAGCAGAAAATGATAAAAGAAGACTAGGAACTTCAAAAAGAAAAAACATCAGCATGAATAAAAATGGGCATAAATATCATATAATATCCTTGCCCTTGAGAGTTTCTTAAGTTATATTTTATGGTGAAGCAAAAATTAAAACAATATTTCACATATTACTCAATGTATATAAATACTTCATATGATTATATTTTTAATGTTGGAGGATAAACAGATGTAAATCAAGTAAGGATTTTACACTTCATTCAAAGTGGTAAAATCTTGATACCTGTAGACTGTGATTAACTACATATTATAATATCCAGTGTAACAACTAAGAAAACTATACAATGTGATACACTCAAAAACACTGTCAGTCAGTCAAGTTACAACTCTAAAAAAATATCAGGTAAGTCTCAAGAAGGTATGCAAAGAAAAATGGAAGAATGACAAGCAGGAAACATAAACAGAAAGCAAATAAATAAAATGACAGACTTTAGCTTTACTATCAATACAAATAATTACCTTAAAAGTAAATAGTCTTTGTATAGTAATTAAAAGACATAAACTAATTGTGTGGATGAAAAATGGTTCAATGGTTCAATATGCTGTCTGGCCTAACACATTAGCTCATGCCTATAATTCCAGCACTTTGGGAGGCCAAGGCAGGCAGATCACTTGAGGTCAAGAGTTCGAGACCAGGCTGGCCAGCATGGTGAAACTCCATCTCTACTAAAAATACAAAAATTAACCAGGCATGGTTGTGAGTTCTTGTAGTCTCAGCTATTTGAGAGGCTGAGGCAGGAGAATTGCCTGAACCCAGGAGGAGAAGGCTGCAGTGAGCTGAGATCAAGACAGTGCGCTCCAGCCTGAGCGAAAGAATCTCACGTCTGTATCAAAGAAAAAAAAATTATGCTGTCTAAAATAAACACACTATGTGACATTGACAGAATGAAAATAAAACAATGGAAAATATATGCCTTGAATATATTTATTTTCAAAAGCAAGAGTGACTAACAATTGGATAAGAAGAAGAAAGGAAAGGTATCTGAATGGGAAAGGAAAAAGTAAGAGCATCTTTCTTCTAAGACTACACGATCTTGTATATGGAGAACATTAAAAATGCACACAAAAACTCTTTTAGAATGAATCAACAAATTCAGTGAAGTCGCAGAACATAAAATCAGCTTGAAAAAATTCGGTGCATTTCTCTATGTGAATAATACACAATAAGGTAAAGAAATTAAGGAAACAATTCCATTTTATAAAAGCGTGAAAAAAACACTTAGAAATAAACTTCACCAAGGAGGCAAAATACTTGTACACTGAAAACTGCAAAATATTGACCCCCAAAATTAAGGAAGACACAAATAAATGGAAAGACATTCATATTCATGAGTTGAATAATTAATGTTGTTAAGATGGCAATGCCAGCAAAAGAGATCTACAAATTTAGTGTAATTCCTATCAAATTTTCCAATGATTTTTTAAATACCAAATTTATTCTAAAATTTATATGGAATCTAAAGGGATCCTTAATAGTCAAACCAATTTTGAGAAAAACAGATCTGGAGATGTCACACTTCCTCATGTTAAAACTTATTACAGAGCTATAGTAATTTACCAGTGTGGTATTGGCATAGAGGCAGTCTTATAGACCAGTGAATGGAATAGAAAGTCCAGAAATAAACTTTCATATATACAATCAAGTTATTTTTGACAAGGGTGCTAAGACCACTTAATGGGGATAGACAGTCTTTTCAATAAATGACGTTGAGAAAGTTGGATATTCACATGCAGAAGAATGAAATTGGACCCTTACTATATACAAAAATCAACTGAAAATTGATGAAAGATTTAAATGTGTGTGCTAAAACTGTAAACCCCTTAGAAGAAAAGATAGAAGAAAAGCTTCCTGTTATTAGATATGAATTTTTTTTTTTTGCTATTCCACAAAAATAATGGACAACAAAAAAAAATAGATACATTTGAGTGTATGACAGTTGAGAATCTTAAGTGCATCAAGGAACACAATCAACAGAGTGAAAGACAACCTGCCGTATAGGGGAAAAATTTGCAAAGCATATAACTGATGAGGGGTTAATATCCACAATATGAAAAGAACTACAACTTAACGATGAAATACAACCTAACTTAAAAACAGGCAAAGGAATTAAATAGACATTTCTGGAAAGAAAATATACAAACAACCAATAGACACATTAAAGGATTCTGAACGGTACAAATTATTAAGTAAATACAAATAAAAATCACAATGAGATACCATTTGACAACCATTAGGATGGTTACTATCAAAGTAACAGAAAATAAAAAGTGCTGACGAAGAAGTAGAAAAAGGGGAACCTTTGTGCATTGTTGGTAGTAATGTAAAATGGTGTGGCAACTATGAAAAATGGTATGATAGTTCCTCAAAAAGTAAAAACAGAATTCTCACATGAGCCAGCAATTCCTCTTCTGGGTATATACTCAACATAATTAAAAGCAGAGTCTTGAAGATACATCAGTACACCCATGTTCATAGCAACCTTACTCACAATAAGCAAAAAATAGAAGCATCCAAGGGTTCATCAATGGATAGACAAATTGAAGTATATACATACAATAAAATATTATTCAGCCTTTTCAAAGAATAAAATTCTGGCCTTATACATAAATGAACCTTGAGAGCATTATGATAGATAAAATAAGCCAGTCACCAAAAGACAAATACTGTAAAATTATAATTATGTGAGGTAGTTAGAATAGTTAAATTCAAAGAGACAAAAAGTAGAATGGTGGTTGTCAGGGTCTAGAAGAGGAGGAATTGAGGAGTTGTGCAATGGGAATAGAGTTTCAGTTTTGCAATACGACAACAGTTCTTGGATTCGTTGTGTGAATATACTTAACACAACTGTACAATATTATACAATAAAAATTGGTTCAGATAGAAATTTGATGTTAGGTGTATTTTACCACGATTAAAAATGAAAAGTAGGAATAGTTATATTAACATGGCATAAAGTAAAGATCACAGCAAAGACAATTAATAAAGGCAAAGAAGGACTTTACATGATTATACCAGTATCAATCCACCACAAATATATACCTATACTGAATGCGTAGCAACCAAACAATAGAGCTTTCAAATACATGAAGCAAAAACTAACAGAGATGAATGAAGAAATAGACTTATTTACAATTACAGTTGGATTTAAACACTCAGTAACTGACAGAACTTGTAGTAGACATAATATCCTCAAGAATAGAATAACTGAACAATGCAACAATCAACAGTATCTAATTGACACATACAGAACAGTTCTTTGAACAACAGCAGAATATATATTTGTTTCCTGCGTCCACAGAACATGTACCAAGATAGACCAGGTGATGGACTATAAAACAAACCTTACCAAATTTAAAATAATTGAAATTGTTGATAAATAATTAAAATAATTGAAATGTGTTGTGTAGACAACACATTCTATGACCAAAATGGAATCAAAGTAGCAACTATAATGAAATACAAAAAAAACTGAACAATTGGAAATTGAATTCTGCATTTCTAAATAATTTATAATAATTAGTGGGTGAAGAAGTAGTCTCAAGGGAAATAAAAAATATGTGAACTACATAAAAATGAAAATATACATGTTAAAACAGGTGGAATACAGCTAAAGTTGTATCCAGAGAGAAATTTATACCATTAAATGCTAACATTAGAAACAAGGAAATGTCTCAAATTGGAGATCTAATATCTTACCTAAAGAATATAGAAAAGGAAGAGAATAATAAACCTGAAGTAAACAGAAGGAAGTAAATCATAAAGATAAAAACAAAAATCAATGAAATGAAAAGCAGGAATAAAATAGGAAAATCAATTAAACCAAAAGCTATTTCTTTAAAACCGTCAACAAAATTGGTAAAACTTTAGCACAACTGACAGCTTAAAAAAAAGAAGACAACAAATAAACAATATCAGGGATGAAACAGGAAATAGCATTACAGATTCTGCAGGCATTAAATAGATAATAAGAGAATACTGTGAACAACTGTATTCTCATAAATACAAAAATATAGAAAAAATTGATCAATTCCTTAAAAAAACACAAACTACCAAAAATAAATTTAATAAAATTATATAGGTGACATAATTTGTCCTATAACAAAGAGAATGAATTTGTAATTTAATAAATCTCTTATCTGTCACCATGTGAGACATGCCTTTCAACTTGCGTCATAATTGTGAGGCACCCAGCCACGTGGAACTGTAAGCTTATTAAACCGCTTTATTTTCTAAATTTCCCAGTCTCGGGTGTGTCTTCATGAGCAGCATGAAAATGGACTAATATAGTAAATTGGTACCAGAGGCATCCTGATTTTTTGGTTCCAACCTTTAGAGCTGTGATAAATAAATGTTTATTGTTTAAGCTACCCAGTCTATAGGATTCTTTTATAGCAGTCTGAAATGACTAAGACAATTATGTATGTCTATTACCTAGAAATTCTATTCCTGAACATACACCTTAAAGAAATATAGGCAGAATTCCACAAAGGGTCATGAGCTACTAACAAGGCTCATAGCGGCACCATTAGTAGCAGTAAGGAACAGCGTCAACATAGGTTACACTCAAAGGGGGAAGAAAATGAACAAGCACGATGCAACATTAAAAGCAAAGAAGAAGAGATGCATATAGCAGCTTAAGTACAATGCTACACTTTCACACATGCACATGTTTAACAAAGCCATATGTTTAACAAGAATTAAAACATATGAAAGAAAATCAAACACATCAGGTGTGTCACATGTAGGTGCCTTTTGGTGGGAAAGAAATTAGTAAGAGAAACTAGGAAGAGAGAAAGAAAAATCCAATAAAATAGCGAAATAACCTGTCAAAAATCAATAATGATAATGTGGTCAGAGTCCAAGAATAGGATAAAAGTAAAGATAAAAGCAACCTTCATAAATAGACAGTTAATTCTAATCCCTTTCTATCAATTGCAGGGCTAGCAGAAATTAATGAAAATAAGCTGCCTTTAATGCCAAATGTGATAGGTAGAAAGATTTATTTTTGTGGGAACTGTCTTTTGTTTGTAGAATTACTCACTTCTCCACCAACATTGAAATATAGCCATTTTTTTTGAGGGATTTTTGGTAAAATATCAAAAATAACAGCTAATGACTTAGGGAGGGAGACTGCAGAATAAACCAATGAGTAGGTGTGGCCTTGGGGAATAGATTAAAGGAAACTGTCTGCTATGTGGGCCACCACAATTGAACATGGGTATATGAGGAGGGACGGTAGTTCATGTTGGGAAGGCATAGAAGAGGCTGTTATAGAAAAGCCTCTTTTCTACCACTAGGCTACCCTTGCCTTTATATCACCCCCCCCAAGACAGAGGTGGCAGGAGTGGTACATTCTGATGACTAAGACTCCTCAGGTACCTCCCACCCCTCTCTCACATAGAGGTGACATGAGTAGTGCTTTGTGATGTCTTAGTGTCCCTTAGCTGTTATTGGCTGGGAGAGTGCCTTGCTGACCAATCAAAGTTGAAGGGTGTGGCCCCTCATTGTGCTGGGAGGGGTATATATTGCATGATCAGGAGCTCTGAGTAGACCACTGGGACACTTCAGCATGGCAAAGGTGACCAGTGAACCACAGGAGCCTAATGAAGGTGTGGACAAACAGACCCCACCAATCCCAAGTACCAAAGGGAGGAAGAAGGGGAAGACTCCCTGTCAGCGAAGGTCCAGATGTGGCGTTAAGGTAAGATGATCCTGCCCAAGCCCCTTCTCTTTGCCCCACTGATTCCGCCACCCCAAGACCCCTATCCTTTCCTTGCCTCACACAAACCCCCTCCTCAACTCACTCCCTTCTCATGAAGCCTAGTCCTATGCATTTCCCACCTTCTTTCCCAAAACCAATGCCCTCTGACCTGACTGTGATCCTCCCTATAGGGCCTAAAGACCACCATGAAAGCGAAAAGACCCCTTCAAGGAAGCGCCAGCAAAAAAGCCTCTGAAACTAACACCCCTACAGGAAAACCTAAGAAAGCTAGGGGAACAATACCGCGTGGTCACTATCGCCGGCTGAAAGAAAAAATGAAGAAAGAAGAGGCCGACAAAGACCAAAAGACTGTGGAGAACGCCACCGTTTCAAGTGATGACACGAGCAGCCAATAATTTCAAAGGGAGAAGAGACACCTCAGCTCTGTGATGTCTCTAGAGGTCTGCCACTGAAAAGTCATCAAACGTACAGACAGTGAATTCTACACCAACAGGTTAAAACCATGAAAATAAAATCAACCTGAATCCAAAGGATATGTCTCTGTGAGTTCCTTGATGGTGGGGGAGGAAGGAGTGAGGGGAAGAGGGAGGTGTGTGTGGGAAGGCAGGGAGGTGGCTTCTGTGGGGTTTGAGGCCAGACCAACAGGTCCACAGCTGGAAACTGGGGGATAAGGTCTGGCTCAGGACTAAGCACTGAAGATAAATTTCCTGAAAACTTTAATACACAAAGAGTAAAGGGGGTTGGTGTTTCTACCTGTGTGTGTTTTGGTGGGGAAAGAGGGGCGTGACTTCAGTGTATTGATTGTCAGAACCTGTATGGGGTGAGGTGTGTGGGTGGCAGTACTATCCCCAAAAATAGACAAATAACCTGCAGGCCATCTACCTCATAATGGTAGGTATGAGATACACCCCACCCTATGACATAAGCAACCAAATGCCTTTCCAAGGGCCAAACATCTCTAAAAGTTACCAGCAGCCCCTGAAGGACTGAAATAATGGTTACTAGATACCACAAATCCAACACTGACTAGCTCACCTTCTTAAGAAGCGTAGGGCGCAGCAGGGTAATGGGAGTGGTCTACCTCTAGTGCAGGCAGTGAATGAGAGCATTGTCTACACAGAATTTTAAAACAAGATAGCTCTCTCTCTCTCTCCATCTTTTATTTTTATTTTTCCAAAGTTGTTTTTATCCCTAAAGAGAATATCATTTTTCAATAGCTTTACTGAAGTATAATTGACATATGACAAACTGCACATGCTGAAAAAGTATGCAGTTTGATGAGTTTTGTCACATCTGCACTTGTTAAACCATCACAACTATAAGAGTGAACAAACCCATTACCCCCTAAAGTTTTCTCATGCCCTTTGGCAATTCTTCCCTGCCCCTACCTCCACCATCATTCTAAAAAAGACCCACTGATTTGTTCACTATCTGTTTCCATTTTCTAGAGGTTTTAAGAATGGAATCATAAGGTATGTACTCTTTTTTTTTCTAGTCCAGCTTCTTAGAACTATCTTTCCTTCCCCAAAATACTTTGTTTTGTTGGTTTACTTTTTAAAAGATTGCTGTGGTCAATATGTTTTAATCATGTGTCTATGGGAGTGGTCTAAAAACAGCACAATTTCTCATTATATTTTAATGAAGACTGATTGCATTCTACAAGGAAATTAATGCAGATAATTTCCTGTTATACCATTGGCCTCAGATATCACCTGACTCAGTTGCTTTTTCCTTCTAAAGCAAGCTCCTAAGGATCTGGTATTTCTTGCAGTGCACTTTGAGCCATAATCCATGGTCCTGTATGACACACATACACCAGCATTTAAGCAATATTTCTAAAACAATATACAGCAACTGATTTTAAAATAAAAGAATAAATAATCTGAGTTTTTCATGTGCTGTCTTTCCATGTGACCACTTGTTTGGATGATGCCTAAGTTAATGAAACAAAGTATAAATGACAAGGTATAAATGTCTGAGAAGTTCAAACCTTTACTTCATTTAAACAAAAAATACTTTGTAAATTTGAACTATATCTTTAAAAGTAAAATTTATTTTTCTTTAATTGTTTAATAGTTATTTTAAAACTACAGACCAATTCAAGGAAATAAAATGTTACATATTTGGATAATTTATTAATTGACTAATTTGTCCATTTTGCATGATTTTTGGTTTTCTTAAAATACCATTTTATATTTTACTTTTACTAATACATATATATATAATGCTCACTAGAAACGCACCATATTTCTTTATTAATCCTTATTATTTCTTGCTTTAATTTATGATTATTACTGAAAATATGTTCTACTGAGGAGGGGCATTAAAAAGCATTTCCCATTTGGTTTTAAATACACTAATTATGTCAAAGGTAGAACACTTTTTTTCTTCAGATACTTCACACTTTGGTCCTAGTGTCTGGCATCTTTTGGTTTTGTTTTAAACAGCTTTATTGAGATATAACTGACTATAATACACAATTAATTAGAGTTGACACATATACACCTGTGAAACCATCACCGCAATTAAAATAAGAACATTACCCATCACCACATTGGGCATTTTCTTTTCTTTTTTTTTTTTTTTTTTTTTGCCACCTTGTGTTTTTTCCTCCCACTTCTTCCCAATTCCCAATCACTGATCTGCCTTCTGTCTCTACAGGTTAGTTTACAATTCTAGAGTTTCAGATTAATGGGATCAGCTTATGTGCTTAATTTTATCTAGCTTCTTCCATTCAGCATAATTTTGAGTGTCATTAATGTTGTTTCATACATCAGTATTATATTTTTTATGTTAGTTTTTATTATTTTATCGAGAGTTTACCAGCATTAAAATGATACCCCAAACTAACTTGAATTTTATTTTTTCATGATAATTGTAGATTTACAGGCAACTGGGAGAAATAGAGAGATGCCTTATACCCTTCACCCAGATTCTCCTCATGGTAATGTCTGCTATAAACATAGTACAGTATCACATTAATAGATCAACATCAATAAAATCCCTTCACCTCATTCAGATTTCACTAGTTTTACATGCACAAATGTGTGTGCAGGTATGTGTGTATGTTCTACATAATTTTATCACCTATAGGATTTTTCATAACTACCACTATAGTCAGGATACACAAAATTTACATCATGAAGAACCCTCACACTAACCACTTATAACCACAGCCACTTCTTCCCCTCCCCCATCCCTGGAACTCAGTAAATTGTTCTTCATCTTTCTAATTTTATCATTATAGGAATGTCACATAAATTGAATAATGCACTATGTAAACTTTTGAGATAATTTTTAAAAATCAGAATAAATATCTTGAGACCCATTCAAGTTGCTGTGTGCATCATAGTTGTTTTTGTTTGTTTGTTTATTTGATTGGTAAGTAATATTCTGTGGTATAGATGTACCACAGTTTGTTAAATATTCATTTACCTGAGGCTGGAACAAAAAGATGTTTAATTAGACTTACGGTTCTGTATGACTGGGGAGGCCTCAGAATCATGGTGAGAGGTAAAAAGCACTTCTTACATGGTGGCAGCAAGAGAAAAGCATGAGGAAGAAGCAAAAGCGGAAACCCCTGATAAACCATGTGATCTCATGAGACTTATTCACTACCATGAGAATAGCATAGAAAAGACCGGACCCCATGATTCAATTACCTACCCCTGGGTCCCTGCCACAACATGTGGGAAGTCCAGAAGACACAGTTCAAGTTGAGATTTGGGTGGAGATACAGCCAAACTATATCAGGTATGTCTTTATCAGCAGCGTGAAAATGGACTAATACAATGAATTTTTAAAATAGAAATACTTAAGCCTATATGGTTTCATTGGAACATTCTACCAAATACTTAAAAAAGAGTTAGTGCCAACTTACAATTTCTATCACAAAATTGAAGAGAATGGGACACTTTGCATCTCATTTTATGAGTTCAGTATCACCTTGCAAGCAAAACTACAAAGATAGCACAAGAATAAAGCAGGAAGAATCACCCTACTTCATATTAAGGCTTAATATATAGCCAGAGTAATGAAGACAGCATAGTGCTTGCCAAGTGATGGACACATAGGTCAATGAAACAGACTAGAGAACTAAGAAATAGACCTAAACCAATATGCCTGACTATTTTTGTCAAAAATGCAAAAGCATTTCACTGGAGGAACAATAGTATTTTTAACAAATGATCCTGGAGAAATTAGACATCCATATTCAAAAAAATGAACCTTCTCACAAATCTCATACCCTATATAAAAGTAACTTAGAATGGATGGCAGATTGAAATGTAAAATGTAAAGTATAAAACTGTAGAGAAAATATTTGGTCTCTAAGGCCAAGTGAAGAGTTCTTAGACTTGATACCAAAAGCACGATTCATGAAAGAAGAAATTTGATAAAGTAGATTTCATCAAAATTAACGACTTTTGACCTATGAAAGGCCCTGTAGGGAGGATGAAAACACGTGCTGTAGACTACGAGAAAATGAGAATAACATATCTGACAGAGGTATTGTATCTAGAATATATAAAGAACTCTCCATATTCAACAGTATAAAGGCACAGAACAATCCAATCAGAGAATTGGCTACAGGTATGATGAATGACTAAGCAGATGGAGTGGACCTATACGATTTGCTTATTCCTGAGGTTGTCATATCATGGATGAAATTGACAAAGACCAAAACTAGACTGAAAATCTCCTAAGAAGAGTACAAGAACTAGAGCAGGAGGTGCATAGACTTAAGAAGGAACAGGTCAATGACAGCCAACAACAAGGACTCAAATATCAGAGTAAATTATTCAGGAGCTGTAAAACCTGAGCATGCATTTGATTTCAGTGCTCATGACCAAAGACATTCCTAATAATAGCTTATCTGGACTGGGGATACCAGTGCTTTGTGAGTCAGGAAAATATAAACAATTCCATAGAAGAGAAACTCTTTGATGTTCTAACCAAGACTTGACTAGTAGGAAGGAGACAGACATTCGACTATCATTGGTGGAGGAAAATAAAGGAGTCAGTGTCTTTTGGCAAGTAAAAACCAGTATACCATTTCTTAAAGCAAGCGTTACCAGGATATTCTGGGTGTACATTCCATATATTGAGATTATTTGTATCTATCTGTAATTTCACAGGTCATTTCTTTTGACCTGATTCTCACTTTTCAAGAGGTAACAATTCAAAGGATTTTAACATAAAAAGATGAAGTAATGTTACTAAAGAGATACATTATACCCATATTTTCAATCAGATGTTCCCTCCAGACATCCACATACTGGCCTGGGCCCTTGTAGAACCTAGTTTCAGTGTTAGGTTCCGCTGTTTGAGAGGACTTACCGCTATTATTTCCCTCATGCTTATTTAAATAGTGTAGCCATGAATTATGCAGCTCAGAAGTATGTTTGCAGACATGATTCCAGAAACTTGTATAAAAGGGATATGGCCGATGGAATTATTAATTTTCAGAGTATTATTCTGTCTGCTCAAGTACCACTAATGGGCCAGAGCCTGGGTGAGGAGAGATGGCAAGAACCTTTCTAGTGACGTTAGTTTGAAATGATTGGCTAGGCATTTCTTCATTATCAAGTATGATTGGTATTCTTTTTCTAATTGTCCAAGAAGCGGATAAGCCAGAGATTATTGATGTGCTGCTGAACACAGAAAAACTTCCCCAGAACCAGTATAGTGAGTCTGTAAAATTTCCTCTAGGCTTTTATGATTATAAATTTGAAAATATCAAGTGAATCTATGACAAGGAGCTTCAGAATTTAATATTCTTTACCTACAACTACAGGCTAATCATATTGTTAACATTCACATGTTGTATAGTATGCTACGAGGACAGAACTCTGTTGTAATACTCTGTCAGACAGATATGACAAAGAAATCCAGGATAAAGTTATTTACCAGAAACAAAGTTCAGGGTACGTGGGAGGTAGTTTTAAATAGAGTTTGGAGGTAGTACGGTTGTTGTGGTAAATTATCAATATAAGGCTTGATTGTATATATTATAAAACCAAAGACGGACAAAGACGGAATGGAGAAATTTTATTTTTTCTGTCATAAAATAGACCAAAACCTTTGTACAAGGAGAGAAAACAGGTTTTTCGTCACGATTTTTCTTTTTGCCTGTGCCTGTTGCTGGTACCAGATTGGAGACTGCTGTAGTACTCCTTTAAGATCTATGAAAGCTAATTAGAAAACTCACGGAAATAAACGCCACGTGGTTCCTGAAGTCCCAAAGTCCCCTTTGTATTCTGCCTTATTCTTCTTTCCACATTTCAAAATCTTCCTATGTTTACATGTTATGTACAGATATTTTTACCTTATTATCTTCTGGCCAGAACCTACTTCTTCCTTCCTATTCACTGCCAAGTAGTATCCCACTATAGGGATTTCTCAGAATTTTAAAAAATCTAATCACTAATCGAGGAACTTCAGTTTTTTCCTAAGCTTTGGAAATTATAATAAAAACAAAAGAAACATCCTGGTACAGACTTTTGTGTATTTTTACATTATTATTTCTCTTCAACATGCAGTAGTGAGTTATGTAATTCATAGCAAGCATATATTTAACTTTATAAGAAATGTTAAACTTTTTTCCTGAGGAGATGTAGCATTTCACAATTCCATCAACCATGTTGCTCCACATCTTCATCAGCATTTGGCAGAGTCAGTGATTTTTGTTTGTTAGATTTTTATTTTTGTTCATTGGTTCCTTTTTAAGCATTCTAAAATATTACTGAACATGATTTGTATATTTTCAATTTTTGTAACTTTTTGCTTTATGGCCCATATTATGGTTTATCTTTGTGAATGTTACATGTGTACTTAAAGAGAATGCATATTCTGCTGCTATTGTGTAGCTTCATCTACAAATGCCAAACAGGTTAGATCCATTAACAAGGTTGTTAGGTCTTGTATAGCCTTACTTATGTGCTTCCTACTTGTTTTTATCAGTAACTGAGGGAAGAGTCTTGAGATCTTCAACTATCATTGTGGATTTGTCTATTTCTTCTTCAATTCTATCAGTTTTTCATTCATGTAATTTTAAGCATTGTTGGTAGGTGCCTAAATGTTTAAGATCATTATGTTTTCTTGGTAAATCAGTGTTTTTTATTCATATGTAATATCCATCTTTCTCCCTAGTATTATTCCTTTTTACAAAAAATCTGCTTCATCTTATATTAATGTGGCCAATCCAGTTATTTTTTAACTTGAGGTTTTATGGTAAATATGTTTCCATCCTTTTAATTTTAAACCAACTACATCTTTATATTTAAAAGAACATTCTTCCATATAACCTTTAGTTATGTCTTATTCTGTGATCTATCTGGAATTTCTTTCATTTAAATTGGGATATTTTAACAATTTATATGTAATCCAGTTATTGATATAGTTGAATATACCTCTACCAATTTACTAGTTGTTTTCTACTTGTTCCATTTGTCACTTACTTTATATTACCATTTCTGCAGATACTAAATGAATGTTCTTTATGATTCTGCTTTAACTACACTATTAGCTTACTTTTTGTACCTATGTTTTTAGGCATTTTTTAAAGGTTTACAATACATACAATTAACATATCACAGGGTATATTCAAATGTTATTCTACTTCATATGTATTAATGTTACTCTACTTCATGTGTATTAATAGCAAGAAAGACACCAGGTAGATACAGTTTTTAACTGTTATTGTTTGTGTCATTACTTATTTGTTTTATTTATACAGCACAATATATTGTTACTACTGTTACTTTAGAAATTCAGTTATTTTTAGTAAAGTCAAACATAAGAAATAATGTTTTATATGGTGATATTTTTATCTTCTCTGGAGCTTTTCATTTCTTGTGTACATTCAAATTCCTGCTCGATGTCGTGCTCCTTCTGCTTTAAGAACTTCCTTTATCATTTCTTTTAGTGCATCTCTCCTGATAGAAAATCTCTCAGCTGTTTTTGTCTAAAAGTATATTTGATTTCATCTTATTAAAAAATGTTCAATAAGCATAGAATTCTAGATTGACAGTTTTATTGTATTTATACATCAAAAATGACAATTTATTTTTTTCTTTTTTCATTGTTTCTGGGGAGAAGTCTGTAATAAGTCTCATATTTTTTACTCTGAGTGTAATTTGATTTTTCTCTTTGGTTTGTCGCAGACAGAAAGAGATGGGAAATTAGAAAAAAAGAAACAGAGAGGTGGAGTTATGTATCTTGCTAGCATTTGTGGATTGAATGTCTTTCTTTATTTCCGGAAAATTCTTGACCATTGCCTCTTCAAACATTTCATTTACACTGTTTCTTTTTTTCTTTTCCTGGAATTACAACTACACTTATAACGTGTATGTTAGATTTATTGGTATCACCTCAGAGCTCTTGGATATGCAATTCTCCTCCCTTTTTACATGCTTTTTGAAATATTTACATGCAGGTTGGATAATATATATTCATCCATTTTATGTTCCATGATTATTTCTTTGGCTATATAATGTCAGCTTATAAACCTTTCATAATAATTCCTTATCTCTGATACTGTGCTCTTTTTTCTCTAGAATTTCTATTTGTGTCTTTCTCATAATTTCCATGTTTCTGCTGAAATTCTCTAGGTGTTTATGCATGTTGTCCCCATTTTCTATTAGATTATCATATTCATATTGGTTATTTTTAAATCTTTGTCTGCTTCTTTCAACATCTGATTGATCTCTGAATTTGATTATATTGATTTGTCTCTTCAAAATGGGATGTTTTTGCTTTTTTTTTTTTGTCTTGTAATGTTTTCAGTTGAAAGCCAAACATCTTCATATGTAGAATAAGAAAGACCAAGGCAAATAGCATTTACATCTGGAAATTTATATGTCCTTTTCAGGAAATTCATGTGGGGAACTAAATTAATCTAGTCAGGAGTTAGGTTGAGGTTTTATGTTTTACTTTTGCTATGGTTACCTTGTGGGTATTCACTGGCAACATCCTCTATCATTAGCTTGTCTTGAGATTGAATGCTGGGAGTTTCTGTAGAGGTTTTCTCAAAGTTTGTGCTCTATCCTTAGCTTTCTGATGTCTCTATATGTCTGCTGTATACAGGGAGTCTCTGCATAATTTTGCCAGTAGACTAGTGGTAGACTTCTCTTGCTGGTTATTTATGCTTGATAGGTTAGGGACATGGAGAGAGAGTTCTCTATTGTTCTGGTTCAAACTCAGTCTCAGTTAGGCCCTATGAACCTGGTCTTCAGATGTGTGTTTCTCAGTTTTCTGAGCCATATTCCTTATGGCAGCCAAACCTGAATCTTGTATTATGAGTTTTGTGTGGGAGATAAATTTCACTCCACCTTCCAGCAGCAGGAGACTTCTAACGGGATTGATAAGTAATCCTGGGCCCTGTACTGTTACCTACCCTTCCTCTAGACGTGAAGAGTTTTACCTTTCCTCTGTCTTCCCTCTAGTAACAATCTGTCTTTACCTGTGCCCTGGGGATGACACCGTTTACTGCCCTTTCACCAGCAAGTTAAGTATTTTGAAACAAGATTCAAGCAGTGGTTGGTACAGGACTTCGTGTCTTTCCTGTAGTGGCATCTGATCCCTTGTTGTATGCTTGTACCAACAAGGGAGGTTCTCTCTGGTCCCCTGCCCTGCCTCCAATCTTTCTCTTGAGAAAATATTGAAGATCCATGAAAAAAAAGAGCCCAAAAGCTAATTTTAATTCATTTTGTGTCTGTTCGTCCCAGGCGTTTGTTACTGTCAACTAACACACACTCAGCCTTAATTCATTCACTCAGAATGTTTCTGATGTTTTCTTACCTACTCTAATGACATGAATATATTATTCTGGTGCTCTGTGTTAGATGAGACAGTATGTGTGTCTCATCTCTCACTAGGGAGAAAGAAGCATCCCTTGTTTGCAATACCAGCTCCCTGATGGACTCAAGAAAAGTTATAATTTTGTAGTTTATCTGAATCTTTATTATCATTAATATGTGAGTGTGTTAATTCAATCCCCATGCCTTAAGCAGAAGTGGAACACAGAATCCATACCTTTTTATTGATACATAATATTTGTATCAATATTTATCATAATATTTGTATCATAATATTTGTACATATTTATGGGGTACATGTGATATTTTGTTACATACATACAATGTAAAATGGTCAAATCAGGATATTTAGGCTATCCAACACCTCACTTATCATTTTTTTGTGTTGGTAACATTTCAACCCTTCTCTTTTAGTGATTTTGAAATATACAATAATACTGCGTTATTTAACATTATAACTTATTTTTTCTGATCTAACTTTACACTTGTAGACATTAAACAAACTCTCTGTAACCCTCTATGCTTTCTAGGCTCTGGTAGCTATTATTCTACTTTCTACCTCAATAAAATCAAAATTTCCCTCCCACATATGGAAAAACGCAATATTTATCTTTCTGTTCCTGGTTTATTTCACTTAACATAGTGACCTTCAGTTTCATCCATGCTGCTGCAAATGGCAACACTTCATTATTTTGTATGGATGAACAGTATTCTACTATGTATCTCTACCACATTGTCTTCACTGATTCATCCATTAATGAACATATGGGTTGTTTCCGTATCTTTGCTGCTGTGAATAGTCCTTCAATAAACATCAAAGGGTGCAAGTATCCCTTTGCTATGTTTAATTCCTTCCCTTAAAGAAATACCCAGTAGTGAGAATGCTGGATCATATGGTAGTTCTAGTTTTAGGTTTTTGAAAAATCTCCTTATTGCTTTTGTTGCCTATTTTTTTATTTTAAATTATTTTATTTTTTAAGTTCCAGGGTACACGTGCAAGATGTTCAGGTTTGTTACATAGGTAAACACATGCCATCCATTTGACCCAGCAATCCCATTACTTCGTATATACCCAAAGAAATATAAGTCATTCTATTATAAAGATACGTGCACGTGTATGTTCATTGCAGCACCATTCACAATAGTAAAAACATGGAATCGACCCAAATGTCTATCGATGATAGACTGCATAAAGAAAATGTGGTACATATACACCATGGAATACTATGCGGTCATAGAATGAGATCATGTCGTTTGCAGGGACATGGATGAAGCTGGAAGTCAGTATCCTCAGCAAACTAACGCAGGATGAAGCTGCAAGTCAGTATCCTCAGCAAACTAACGCAGCAACAGAAAACCAAATACCACATGTTCTCACTTATAAATGGGAACTGAACAATGACAACACATGGGCACAACACATGGGGAGGGGAATAACACATACTGTGGCCTGTTGGTGGAGAATGAGAGGGGAGAGCATGAGGAAAAATAGCTAATGCATCCTGGGCTTAATACCTAGATGATGGGTTAGTAGGTGCTTATCTTTTTTAACCCTTAGTCATAAAACATTTACATAGACTCATGCCCTGAAGTGTTTCCCTATGATTTTTTTCTACTGGTTATGTAATTTTGGGTCTTATATTTACGTTTCTAATCCATTTTAAGTTGACTTTTGTATATGGTGAGACTAAGGGTCTAGTTACCACTCTGTTTTCCTTATTATACCTTTGAAGTATATTTTGAAGTCAGGTAGTTTCATGCCTCCTGTTTTGTTCTTTTTGTTCAGTATTACTTTGACTATTTGGGGTCTTTGGTGGTTCCCTACAAATTTTATAATTGTTTTCCTATTTTTGTGACAAAACTGGTACTTCATTAGGGAATGAATTGAATCTGTAAATTGTTTTGGGTAGTGTATTAGTCCATTTTCATACTACTATGAAGAAATACTTGAGATTGGGTAATTTATAAAGAAAAGGTTTAATGGACTCACAGTTCCACATGACTGAGAAGACCTCACAATCATGGCGACAAGCAAAGGAGGAGCAAAGGCACATTTTACATGGAGGCAGGCAAGAGAGGGTGTGCACACAAATGGCCTTTTATCAAATCATCACGTGTCGTGAGACTTAATTCACTATCATGAGAACAGCATGGGAAAACTAGCCCTCATTATTCAATTACCTCCCACTGGGTGCCTCCTATTACAAGTGGGGATTATGGGAACTACAATTCCAGATGAGATTTGGGTGGGGACACTGCCAAACCATATCATTCCACCCCAGTGCCTCCCAAATCTCATGTCCTCACATTTCAAAATCAATCACACCTTCCCAACAGTCCCCCAAAGTCTTAACTTATTCCAGCATTAACTCATAAGTCCACAGACCAAAGTTTCATCTGAGATAAGGCAAGTCTCTTCCACCTATGAGCCTATAAAATTAAAAGCAAGTCAGTTACTTTTTTTTTTTTTTTGAGACAGAGTCTTCCTCTGTCACCCAGGCTGGAGCGCAGTGGCACAATCTCAGCTCACTACAACCTCTGCCTCCCAGGTTCAAGTGACTCTCCTGCCTCAGCCTCCTGAGTAGCTGGGATTACAGGCACATGCCACCACACCCAGCTCATTTTTGTATTTTTAGTAGAAACAGGGTTTTGCCATGTTGGGCACAGTGGTCTCAAACTCCTGACCTCAGGTGATCCGCCCTCCTCTGCCTCCCAAAGTATCGGGATTACAGGCAGGAGCCACTGCACCCAGAGCAAATTAGTTACTTTCTTGATACAGTGGACATACAGGCATTGGGTAAGTATGCTTATTGCAAATGGGAGAAATTGGCCAAAACAAAGGGGCTACAGGCCCCATGCAAGTATAAAATCTAGTGGGGCAGTCAAATCTTAAAGTTCCAAAATGAACTCCTTTAACTCCATGTCTCACATCCAGGTAATCCTGATGCAAGAGGGGGATTCCCATGGTGTTGGGCAGCTTTGCCCCTATGGCTTTGCAGCATACAGCCCGCATCTCAGCTGCTTTCACAGGCTAGCACTGAGTGTCTGCAGCTTTTCCAGGCACATGGTGCAAGCTGTCAGTGGATCTATAATTTTGGCATCTGGAGGATGGTGGCCCTCTTCTGACAGCTCCACGAGGCAGTGCCCCAGTGGGGACTCTGTGTGGAGGCTCCCACCCAACATTTCCCTTCCACACTGCCCTAGCAGAGGTTCTCCATGAAGGCTCTACCCCTGCAGCAGACTGTTGCCTGGACATCCAGGCATTTTCATACATCCTGAGAAATCTAGGCAGGGGTTCCCAAATCTCAATTATTGACTTCTGTGTACCCACAGGCCCAACACCATGTGGAACCTGCCAAGGCTTGGGTCTTGGACCCTCTGAAGCAATGGACTGAACTGTACATTGATCCCTTTTAGCCATGGCTGGAGCACCTGGGATGCAGGGCACAAGTCCCAAGGGGATGCAGGGCACACAGCATGGGGGCCCTGAACCCTGCCCATGAAATAAGTTTTCCCTCCTAGGTCTCTGGGCCTGTGATGGAAGGGGCTGCCATGTAGGTCTCTGACTTGCCCTGGAGGTGTTTTTTCCCATTGTCTTGGTGATTAGCATATTCTGCACCTCTTTACTTATGCAAATTTTTGCAACTGGCGTGAGTTTCTTCCCAGAAAATGGGTTTTTCTTTTATCTTGCATCATTGGGCTGCAAATTTTCCAGACTTTTATGCTCTGCTTTTTCTTGAACGCTTTTCTGCTTATAAATTTCTCTTGCCAAATACCCTAAATAATCTATCTCAAGTTCAAAGTTTCACAGATTTCTAGGGTAGAGGCAAAAAGCCACAGTCTCTTTGTTAAAGCATAACAAAAGTCACCTTTGCTCCAGTTTCCAAACAAGTTTCTCATGTCCATCTGAGACCACCTAAGCCTGAACTTTGTTGTCCATATCACTATCAGCATTTTGGTCAAAGCCATTCAACAAGTCTCTAGGAAGTTTCCAACTTCTCCTCATCGTTTTGTCTTCTTGAGTCCTCCACGTTTCTAGAAAGTTCCAAACTTTCCCACAGTTTCCTGTCTTCTTCTGAGCCCTCCAAACTGTTGCAGCCTCTGCCTGTTAACCAGTTCCAAAGTCGCTTTTACATTTTGGGTATCATAATAGTAGTACCCCACTCTATCAGTACCAATTCACTGTACTAGTCTATTTTCATACTGCTATGAAGAAATACCTGAGACTGGGTAATTTATAAATAAAAAAGGTTTAATGGACTCACAGTTCCACATGGCTGGGGAGGCCACACAATCATTGCGGAAGGCAAAAGAGGAGCAAAGACACATATTATGGTGGCAGGCAAAAGAGCAGGTGCAGGGGAAGTGACTTTTATAAAACCATCGATATCATGAGACTTATTTACTATCATTAGAACAGCATGAGAAAACCTGCCTCCATCATTCAATTATCTCCCACCAGGTCCCTCTCACTGTGGTATGGTAATTACAATTCAAGATAAGATTTGGGTAGGGATATAAGGAAATCATATCAGGTGGTATGGCCATCTTAACAATACTTATTTTTTGATCCATTAGCATGGGATGTCTTTCCATTTGTTTCTGTTCTCTTTAGTTTCTTCTACCAGTGATTTGTGGTTTTGTTGTAGCAGTCTTTCACTGTCTTGGTTTAATTTATTTCTCAGTTTTTTTTATTTTTTGGTAGTTACTGAAATGAGATTGTTTACATTATTTATTTTTCAGCTAATGTGATTACTGATGTATAAACTATTGGATTTTTGCATGTTGCTTTTGTATGCAGCAACTTTACTGAATTTGTTTATCAGTTCTAAGAGTGTTTTGTTAGGACTTAAGATTTTTCTATATATAAGAACATGTCTTCGGAAAAGAAAGACCATTTGATTTTTTTCTTTTACAATTTGGATGCATTCTTTTTTCTTTCTCTTGACTGATTTCTCTGACTGGGACTTCCAATACCATATTAAGTAAAACTAGTAAAATTGACATTTTTGTCTGGTTTCAATTATAAAAGAAAGGCTTTCAGCTTTCCACCATTCGGTGTGATGTTTGCTGTGGGTTTGTCTTATATGACCTTTATTATTTTGAAGCATGTTCCTTCTATGCCTTATTTGTTGAGTGTTTTCATCACGAAAGGATGTTGAATTTTATCAATGCTTTTTGCATCTATTGAGATAAATGGCATTGGTTTTGTCCATTCTATTGGTATGATGTATCTCATTTATTGATTTGTTTATGTTGAACCATTTTACATCCCTGGATTTAATTCCACCTTATAATGGTGTATTATCCTTCTGATGTGTTGCTGGATTTAGTTTGTTAGTATTTTGTAAAAAAAAAAAAAAAAAAAGAAAACATTTGTGTTCATCAGCAATCATGGGGAATATTGGCCTATAGTTTTTTTATGTTTGTTTATTTGTCTATTTTGTTTTTTTGATGTTGTTAAGTTCTTGACTGGTTTTAGTATCATGGTAATTCTGTTCTAATATAATTACTTAGGGAGAATTTCCTCTACTTCAGTTTTATGGAATAGTTTGAGAGGCATTGATGTTAGTTCCTTATAAGTTTGGGATAATTTAGCAATAAAACCATCTGATCCTGGACTTGTTTTTGTTAGAAGAACTTTTATTAATGATTAATTTTATAACTCATTATTTTTGGCTTCAGGTTACCTATTTCTTTCTGATAAACTTTGTAAGTTGTAAGTGTCCAGAAACTTATTTTTCCCTAGACTTGCAAATTTGTTAGCATACAGTTGTTAATAATACCCTGTAATAATCTTTATGTTTCTGTGCTTATCAGTAGAAATGTCTCATTTCTCATTTCTGATTTCATTTATTTGGATCTTTTCCCCTTTTTCTTGGTCAATCTAGTTATTGGTTCATTAATTTTGTGGATTTATTTTTTCAGTTCTGTGACATTGATTTTTTTTCATTGAATTCCATCTGATCTTTATTACTTCTTTATTTTTAAGAATTTTCGGTTTGGTTTGTTGTTGATGTGTATCCTTAATAATCTTGTGTTTGGTTAGTTCCTTGAGGTATATCCTTAAGTTATTTATTTAAAATCTTTCAACTTTTTTGTTATAGTTTTTTTTTTTTTTTACTATGTACTTCCTTCTTAGCACTGCTCTTATTGCATCATATAGGTTTTAATATGATGTGTTTCTATTTTCTTTTGTTTTCACAATTTGTTTGATTTTATTTTTAGTTTTTTCGTTGACCCATAGGTCATTTAGGAGCAAGTTGCTTAATTTTTATGCATTTGTACAGTTTCCAAAGTTCCTCCTGGTTTTGTTTTCTAGATTTATTCTACTGTGGTTTGAGAAGATAATTTCCATTTTAAAAATTTTTGTTGAGACTTGTTTTTTGGCCTAATATGTGGTTTCTCTTTGGAAAATGTTCCATATTCTGTTGAGAAGAATGTGTACTTTCGCAACTGTTAGATGATATGTTCTGTAAATGCCTTTTAGGTCTATTTTGTCTAAAGTGCAGTATAAATCCCAATGTTTCTATGTTGATTTTCTGTCAAGATGAATTTCCAATACTGATAGCAAAGTGGTGAAGTACCCAACTATAATTGTGTTGCAGTCTATTTCTCCCTTTCGATCTAATAATGCTCACTTTATATACCTGGGTGCTCCAGTGTTGGGTGCATATGTATTTAGAATTGTTATATTTTCTTGCTGAAATAATTCATTTATTATAATATAATGACCTTTTGTGTCTCTTTTACATTTTGTGACTTAAAGTTTGTTTTATCTGAAATAAGTATACTTACTCTTGCTAATTTTGGTTTCCATTTGTGGGGAATATATTTTTCTTATCTCTTCACTTTCAATGTATATGTGCCTTTACAGGTGAGGTGAGTTTCATGTAGGCCACATGTAGTTAGGTCTTTAAAAAAATCATTCAGGCAGTCTATAACTTTTAAGTAGAGAATTTAATCCCATTTCATAATTCAAGGTTATTATTGAGAACTGAACACTTATTCTTGATGATTTCTTACTTGCCTTCTGATTATTTTGTGTATCCTTGTTTCTTTTTCCTTTCTTAGTGTTTATTATTCTGGTTTGGTGGTTTTCTGTAGTGGTAACATTAGATTATTTTCTCTTTCTCATTTGTGTATCTCCTGTACCAGTGAGTTTTATACTCTCCTGTGTTTTCATGATGGTAGATACCATCATTTAACTTTTACATGTAGGACTCCCTTAAGCACTTATTATAGGGTTTGTCTATTGGTGATAAATGCCCTCAGTTTTTGCTTGTCTAGGAAAGGTTTGATTTCTCCTTTATTTCTGTAGTATAGGTTTACTTGGTACAGTATACTTGGCTAGCAGTTTTATTTTTCTTTCAGCACTTTGAATATATCATTTCTTTCTTTCCTGGCCTGTAAGGTTTTCTGATGATAAATACTATATTAGTCTGATGAGGATTCCTTTATATGTGACATGATGGTTTTCTCTTGTTGTTCTTAAAATTATTCTTTGTCTCTGACTTTTGACATTTTTACTACAATGTTCCTTGGAGAAGATCTTTTTGAATTAAATATACTTGGTGGATTTGAACTTCCTGTATCTGGATGTATATATCTCCTGCAAGACTTGGAAATTTTCAGCTATTATTTTATTAATAAGTTTTCAATGATTTTGCCCATCTCTTGCCCTTCTGGAACTCCTGAAATTTAAACAGTTATGTACTTTATAGTGTCAAATATGTCATGTAGGCTTTCTTCATTATTTTTTGTTCTTTTTTTCTTTTTTTTTTTCTTTTGGTTGAATTGATTTATTTCAAAAGATCTGTCTAAGAGTTTAGAAACTATTTATCCTGCTTGAGGTAGTCTATTCTGCATTGTATTTTTTATTTTACTCCATTCCTCAGTTCCAGGATTTCTGTTGGTTCTTTTTTATGGCATCTATTTGTTGAATTTGTCATCTTGTTCATAAATTTATTATTATTTCTTTGCTTACTTGTGCTTCAGTATACATGTGGGTTTGGTTTCAGGATCTCCAACATATACCAATATCCACACATACTCAAATCCTATAGTCAGCATTACAGAACTCACGTATATGAAAAGTCTGCCTTCCATATATATGGGTTTTGCAATGCTAAAATACTGTATTTTTAATCTGTATTTGGTTGTGTTTCTTGTGTTCTTATGTTCATATATGTGCATCTGGTGTAATAGTCACTTTTTCCAATTTTATGCCATGGTTTCCACAGGAAAATACATTTTTCTATATATTTATTTATAGTGTTTGCTTGGTAGACTACTTGGGCTTTGATTCTGGGTAGGTACAGTAATGTAGTTTCTGTATGACTTCTTCAGCTACAATCACTGTCAGTGGTGTCTGTTTCTCAGTGGCTTAGGCTGCACTTGTTATTAGAGGCTATGGTGAAGTTTTCCTAGGGATAGTAATGCCAGGAAGGTTAGGCAGGCTGGTCCTTGAGCCTCAAGAAAACTTCCTTAGGCTGGTCCTTGAGCCTCAAGAAAACTTGCTTATGTGCCAGCAGTGACAGTTGTGGGCTGGGTGGGTGGAAGGCTCCTTGCGTCCCTGGGTGGCATATGTGGCATTGTTGATGGCAGAAGCAGTGGCAGGCCACCATGCAAGCCCCTTTAGTGCTGCACATGGACACTAGCAATGGCAGCAGTGGGCTGTAAATTCTAGTCCTCTGACCCCTGAGTGGTGCATGAAGATGGGTGTCAGTGATGGTATTAGTGGCAAGCTGGGTAGGCCAGGCTTCAGGCCCCTATGAGATGCACATAGGCATCAGTGTAGGCAGAGTGGACTCATCCACTGCTCTTTGGATGGTGTGCACTGGCACCAGCAAATAGAACGAATTCATCCCCAGAACCCTGAATAACACATGTGGACACTGGTGGAAGTGATCATAGTGACGTTGTCCTTAAGGCCCCTGATGGTACATGTGTGCACTGGTTGCAATGGGTGAGGCATGTACAGAGCCTTTACCTTTAACCACTATGTTGTATTGCTTATCAGGATAGATATTATTTTCCTTATTCAGTGATGTTTTTAGTTAAGAACTTCAGAGAGAAAAAAAAAAAATAACTTTCCAAAATTCAGATACCTACTAAGCAGCACAGAAAGTATTTGGACCAGGACTAATTGGTTCTTAAGCCCATGTATTTTAAAATAAGTCATGATATTGCCCACATCTTTGTAAGAACTACAAATGTGCATTTTAATTTTTGGCCAGAAATATTGCCTAGTAATCTCAAGAGTAGGCAAGGTTACAGGCCTGAATTAACTTTTAATAGTGGGTTATTAGTGAAAATATCAGCACAATCTGCAAAGTCCCTTTAGCATCACACTTGGCTTGAAATTGCTACTCTGAACGCTGGTGGATGCACTAATAACTGTGAGCTATTAGTGCTGTTGTTATTGTTGCCTGGAAAATCACAGGAGGATGACACTTTTCACTGATTGCCACAGCCAGCGTTTCCTCTGATGAGATGTGTTTGATAATTTAATTACTTATAATCCTATTTGCACATATGTTCCTGATAATTATCACCAAAGGCAAAAGACCAGTGGATGCTGAGAGCAGAAATACTTAACGAACTGAGTAGGGCAACCTTGTTAAAAAAAAAACAGCAACCTGGAAACACTTTTGCCTCACTTCTGCCATAAAGTTATCTTCATTGTGAGATCTTTACTAGGGTAAGATAAAAGAATTACCTTTTTTCCGTTTATAAGGAAGACCTCAATCATTCAGCAGAAATGTATTCGGCATTTACTATGTGCCAAGCACACTTCTGGGTACTGGAAACAATTACATTATAAAAATGACACACAACTTTCTAATTAAAAAGAAATTGTGCTTTCCAAGACCCTGTCAATTTCACCTAAACTCTTAGGGTTCTTTAAAATTGCCATCATATCCAGCACTCAAAATTGTGATACGACTTTTCTCAGTCCCTGGCCCAACAATGTTCCTTTCCTTCCCTGAATCTAGCTGAACCAGGATGGCTTTTTCAAAAGTAATATTTATTCACAATTAGGGAAAGACCGAGGAGATGTACATAAGAATAAGTGAGAACACTTGCCAAGTTTACGAAGTCCAAGCTTCTGTTCCAAATAACGTTGCATTCCTAAGGACTTCAAAAGCACCTGATCTTTGATTCCTACTTTCCCATCTCTCTGCCATTTTTTCCCTCTGTCTGAGAGTCAGTCAGCTGCTTACATTGTCATTAACTCACCGAATTGTAAGGAAACCATGTTTGTACTACATGACTTTGAATCTCATCATTTGATTTTAATCTCCAGACAAATAATTAATTTTCCTAGAGGCAAATGACAAGATGGAAAATGAGCAACTAATCACTATCATTATTAGTAATTTTATTTCCTTTCTAATTTGTGATAGCATATTTTTTATTTTCTGTTTCATAATTAGACTTTCCAAAATTGTCTATTTCAATTATCTTTCCAATGTGCCAATGCTTGAATTAATTTTCATCTATACTCTCAATATAATAATTTATGTTCTTAAAGTTAATAATTCATTTCTCATAGTTCCAGAATTAGTCTATTTTTACATTGCCATAAAAAATATCTGAGACTGGGTAATTAATTTTTAAAAAAGGTTTAATTGACTCACAGTTCCGCATGGCTAGGGAGGCCTCAAGAAAATTACAATCATGACCAAAGGTGAAGAAGAAGCAAGGCACATCTTACATGACAGCAGGAGAGAGAGAGAGACTGCAGAGGAAACTGCCACTGTTAAACCATCGGAACTTGTGAGAACTCCCTCACTATCACAAGATCAGCTTTGGGGAAACCACCCCCAAGACTCAATCACCTCACACCAGGTCTCTCCCTTGACACTTAGGGATTACAATTTGAGATGAGACTTGGGTAGGGACACAGATGCAAACCATATTATTCCACCTCAGCCCCTTCCAAATCTCATGTGCTGTTCACATTTCAAAACCAATCATGTCATCATGTCTTCCAAGCGGTCCCCCAAAGTCTTAACTCATTCCAGCATTAACCCAAAAGTCCAACTCCAAAATTTTATCTGAGACATGGCAAGTCCTTTCTGCCTATGAGCCTGTAAAATCAAAAGCAAGTTAGTTAGTTCCAAGATACAATGGGGGTACAGGCATTAGGTAAATGTTCCCATTCCAAATAGGAGAAGTTAGCCCAAATAAAAAGGCTATAGGTCCCATGCAAGTTTGAAACCTTGCAGGGGAACCATTAAATCTTAAAGCTCCAAAATGATAAACTTTGACTCCATGTCTCACATCCAGGTCACACTGATGCAAGAGGAGGGTTCCCATGGTCTTGGGCAGCTCTGCTCCTGTAGCTTTGCAGGATAATGCCCACCTCCCAGCTGCTTTCATGGACTGGCATTGAGTGTCTGCACCTTCACCAGGCACGTGGTGTAAGCTGTTGGTGGATCTACCATTCTGGGGTTTAGAGGGCAGTGAGCCTCTTCTCACAGCCCTGCTAGGCAGTGCTCCAGGGTGGCCTCTGTGTGGGAGCTCCAACCCCACATTTCCCTTTCGCACTGCCCTAGCAGAGCTTCTCCATGAGGGCTCAGCCCCTTCAGCAGACTTCCACCTAGACATCCAGGCATTTCCATATATCCTCTGAAATCCATGGAGAAGTTCCCAATGCCTGTACCCTGTTGTATCTTGGAAGTTCCTGCTTCAAACTTGTCCATATCTTCCTGTCTTCTTCTGAGCCCTCCAAACTGTTCCAACCTCTGTCTCTCAACCTTTGACCTCTGCCTCACTCAAAGTTCCTCTGACTGGAGCTTCTTAACTAGTTCCAAAGTTACTTCCATATTTTGGAGTATGTTTGTAGCAGTACCTCAAACTTGTAGGGAGACCCCCTGAAACTACTGCTATGGAATAAAAGGTGAAATGCCCCTGATTATTGTAAATACAAAATTGCATGCAGGATTGTGTAAAGACAATGCCAGGTTGAGCTGCCAGAATGAGCCAACAGCGCGTGATGTGCTTCCCCCTGCTGAGAGCCTATGAATGGACGTACAGTCTAAGGAGGTTTCACATCACCAAGATTCCTATCCCAGAAAAGCAGATGTTCATAGCTCTGGGAATGGAATGCCACCCTCGTGGAGAGCCTATAAATGGATGCATTGGGGGGTGCCTGTCCATATGGATAAGATAGGGCTATAAACGCCCTCATCTTGCCAGGGCTCTTCTAGGCCTCTTTAGGGTTAAGGCATACTCCCTTCTGAGAATTTCTCGTCTAACCAGTTGTCTAGCTTCACATCCTGTTCCTATGGATTGTTTGTAACCAGCTTTTGCTGCAACTGTTACTGATGATTAATATATTTCTTATCATAGGTTATGGAAAGACTGTGTTTCTGTTTTAAGGCTCTGTTAGAAATTACTGATGCACACACTATATTATAAATTCTTATCTCTGTATACTGTACTTCTGCATACAGATGTTATGTTGAATAATTACTTCATCCCCATGTGACCATCTCACCTCATAATCAAACAACACTAAATCCCTCACTAACCTACCCCCGCCCTCACTAAACTTAATAATAAATGCTGGCATATCCAGTGCATTAGCAGCACCATGAGACCAGAAGGTGGTGACCCCCCTGGACCCAGCTTTCACCATCTTGTGTGTGTCTATTATTTCTCGACCAGCCAATTCGCCTGGGAACAAAGAAAGAGCCCCGTTGCATTGTGGGCTGCTGGCCAGTTCCCACAATACTAGCTTCCAGTATGACTTTACTATATTATTCTGTTCTCATATAAAGAAATACCCAAGACTGGGTAATTTATAAAGGAAAGAGGTTTAATTGGCTTGTAGTTCGCATGGTTCGGGAGGCCTCAAGGAACTTACAATCATGGAGAAAAGGGAAGGAGGCACCCTCTTCATAAGGCAATAGGAGAGATGAGACAGCACAGGAAAAACTGCCATTTATGAAACCATCAACTCATGAAAATTCACTTACTATCATGAGAACAGCATGGGGGAAACCACCCCCGCAATCCAATCACTTTTCTCCCTTCACATCTAGGGATTACATTTCAAGATGAGATTTGGTCAGGGACACAGAGCCAAACCATATCAGTGGCTTTATTTTTGTGACTCAGCAAATTGCTGCTAAGGTTAGCACTGACAGAGTGTGAGTGTAATAGATTAAAATTTGGGGAGTCAAAGGATTTGTATTTGAGCCCCATCTGTGTTTCTTACTAGCTCCATTCATAGAAAAGTGATTTAACTTCTTTATTTACTTATTTATAACTATGTCATGATACTGTATTATATTTATATATATATTATAACTATGTCATGATACCATGCACTGGTAAGAGAGATTTGCCCTCATTTATACTGACTAGATTTTCTAAGCTAAGGAGTATTTGCATAATATAACATTGCATTTATATCTGCTTCAAAACATCAGATAAGGCTTAGCATAGTGGATCACACCCGTAATAACATCACTATGGAATAGTAACGCAGGACGATCTCTTGAGGCCAGGAGTTCAAGATCAGCCTGTGCAGCATACCAAAACTGTGCCTCTATAAAATAAATAGCAATAATATTTTTAAATTAGATAAATTTACCTCTATGAAACCAAGGATTTTTTTTTTTTTTTTTTGAGGCGGACTCTTGCTCTGTTGCCCAGGCTGGAGGGCAGTGGCCAGATCTCAGCTCACTGCAAGCTCCGCCTCCCGGGTTTACGCCATTCTCCTGCCTCAGCCTCCCGAGTAGCTGGGACTACAGGCGCCCGCCACCTTGCCCGGCTAGTTTTTGTATTTTTAGTAGAGACGGGGTTTCACCGTGTTAGCCAGGATGGTCTCGAACTCCTGACCTCGTGATCCGCCCGTCTCGGCCTCCCAAAGTGCTGGGATTACAGGCTTGAGCCACCGCGCCCGGTGAAACCAAGGATTTTAAGATAAGATGTTAAACCAGTATGGGCTTCCTCTCCAAACCCAACCAAAGAGGCAACAAAGAAGAAGTCAAGATATTGAAAGTTCTCATACCCACACTTCACACCTCAAATAAATGCCTGAGAAATCCTTGCAGATATATACAAAGTGCTTGGGTCTCAGCATGAAAAGGAAAAGGACCCAAGACAGAGGGATAGGCTGAGGTAGATGATTCTGTTTATATCCATTAATTTTCTCTATATTTCCCTACAGATCCCCAAGGCAGAGATGTGATCAAGGTAGGATAAGTCAGGCTTAGAACTTAAGGTCACCTCTTCAATTGCACTTACGAACTTAGACTTTTACTGGCTCTCCAGACAACTAGCTTCAGAAAACTCAGAGCCTTCATAAAACAATGCATGCAGAAAAAACAACAATTAAATAATCAAAGTCACAACTAAAATAGTGCTCAAGCCTGGATCAGTACCTGCTGTATTAATGTGAAGTAATCAAAAGGCAGTGTCTAATATTGAATAAATTTAAAAATCTAATAACATATTGTTTTTGATATAATAATAATACAAAATAGATGACTATAAAGGTATGAGAAAATATATGAGACATAAAATATTTTACATCACCCAGAAATATTTTTTTAAACATGGTACAATTGGAGGCACTATTAAAACATGAACACAAATATAGAGACTCCCCCAATCAAGAGGTGAGCATTATCCCCCACTCCTTGAATCTGGGCTATCTTGTGATGGTTTCAACCCACAAGGGCTCAAATGGCACATAGAGTACTGTGGATTTCACTCTATGTGCCATTTGAGCCCAGGTCAAAAAAGTCAGGCAGATTCCTTCTAGGTCTCTTAGAATACTTGCTCTCTGGATGCTACCCCTTGGGATGCTTTCTTTTGGAACCCACGAAGCCTAAGCCTAACTATGCATACTTTCTACAGTACTATAGTCTACTTTCCAAACTAAGCCCAGCCTTCAGGACATCACAGCCTATGTGCTAGACATATGACTAAAAAAGCTCTTCAATTACTTCAACCCCAGTCATTAATTCTTCAATCTGAGTCCCCAATAATCATGGAGAAGAGGCAAGCTATTCCTACTGTGCCCTGTCTAAATTCATGTCCCATAGCATCCTTGAACATAATAAATGTTTGTGTTTTATGTAGCAATATATAACTAAAATGACAAAAATCTTAGAAAATAATAGCTAACGAAAACTTTTTAAAATCTATATGTCTTGAGAGGAAAAACACTAAATAACCCATATGTTGAATACTGAATTCTAATGTAAATTATGTGATATTTTGAGCTTAATAACAATAAAACTGGTATCCATCAAAATTGAGAAATGCATCTAAAGTCCATCTTAGAGAGAAATGTATAGGTTTGAATTATAATTTGAATATGTGAAAAAATTAAATATAACAGCTTTTCAATGAATTAAAGTTAAAAGAAATCAACAGAATAAATCAGAAAAGAATAAGAGGCAAAAACATAATTAAGGGCAAAATAAATGGCATGGAAAAGAAAAATATGAGGGAATTCACAAAACAAAAGCTGATTCCATAAAAAGATAAAAGATATATATATATATATATATATATATGCCATAACTAATCAATATAGCCAATATAACCAGAGAGAAAGAAATGTTTCAGTAAACAAATCTGAATCTCCACAAAGGGAGGTAAAAGGAGTAGCTCGTGTGATTTTCTTGGTTCTACTCAGATGATTCAGGATAATATTATTTTAACACCACTGAACCTTAATTTCATCTGTAAGGTCCATTTTGGCATGTAATATATAACACACTCACGGCAGAGAAAAGACACAGAGAAGGCGATGAGGGCCAAAATTCTGCCTACCACACCTCCCACGTCCATGTGGGCCATCAGACTCTTTAAATACTTCTATTGTCAGTCTTGCAAGCTTCTCATCAAAAACTTCAGATCCTCTCCCATTAACAGAAAAAGTTTGTGCTATCCCATTAAGAGAAAAATATCGTGATTGGTTTCAATATCCTTAGATGTGAAAAAAAGCTGAAATATCTAACACTGTGATTTGTGCATTGTGTGTGTTTACTGTGTTCGTTTGATAAGGAAAGAGGGTCGCATAATGGGCTTTGGCGTAATGCAGACTTGCCTTCAAATGACAGTGCTGTTATTTATTAAGTGGATGGATGAGTCTGTAACATGTTTAAGTTATTTAAATGTTCAGAGTCTTACATCTTCACTCATAACATAGGGATAATGCCATCTCTCCATTCTTGTAAAGTAGCTATTATTAAATAAAAAAACAAACAAACATAGAAATAGTAATTCTGTCCTTCAACAAACATTTTTTACTATCTTATAATTGTCAAGCCATGTGATTCTCACTGGGTATTTAGTGATAAATAAGACAGCCTCTTTCCTCATGAAGCTCACCGTCTAGAAGGAGAAATATACATTCAAACTAAATATGGGAATATACATTCCAAGTAAATATTATGAGTTTCCTTAACACCTGATTACATGAAGCAAACCTGATTGCCTTTAAGAGTTGGTGGATTGTTTGTAACACAGGATACATGCTGAGAGGATGGATACCCCATTTACCATGATGTTATTATTATGCATTGCCTGCCGAATAAAAGTATCTCATGTACCCCATAAATATATACACCTACTATGTACCCACAAACATTGAAAATTAAAAAAAAAAAACTGATCAGTGGCCTATATATAGAAAATACCAGTGAGTTCCATATAAAACTTGCAAGCTTCCCTAACAACATATCCAGCAGATGCCTACCATACTCTGTTATGCACCTGATTGTTCTCTGACCTATCACGTATTTAATCACCTCATACTGGCTATTTATACTCTCTCTGTACTTTTGGAGTAATGTTTCTGGTCAACTGTTTGTTTGGGTCTTAATTTCAGCTTCAATCCTTAATGCTGCTTTTCAAATTAGCCATGCTCTTATTCTCTGCATGATAAAGGCTATTTCTGTCCCCAGACTACACCCAAATCAACCTGTGGTACCCTCAAAGATAAAGAATATGAAGTTTTATGGGGAAATATTGATAGTTGGGACAGAAGTGAAAAGTTTATAATCTTATTTTATGCTTCTTAGTGGATTTTTGTTCCCTCCCCAACCCGTCCTTTTTAATTAACCAAAATAAACTCATAGTATAAGCCTAGGGTTCAAATTTGAGAAAAACATACTAAAAGATCTCATGAACTCCCTCCTCCAAGTACTCTAAGCTTTAGTCCCCTATTGAATGATCATTTAGTCTTCCTGAACCAGATTCCCTTGTTCCCACAGAAACGTCTGTACTGAAATTTGATTTGATGTGACACTTAGCTTTTCTGGAGAATCTGTTTAAATATCATCCATTTGAAAAGCATTTCTTTATTTATTTAATAACGGAAGTTGAAGGTAGGTTTTCCCCCATATGTCCTTAGAATTTAGTGTCAAGAAAACAGTTGTTTTGGTAGTTTAAATTGTTTGCTTCCTTTCACCAGAAAATGACACAATATTGTCCACTGAATCTCTTTCTTGCTTGGACTGCTAAATTAATTTCTCGGTTTGCATACTTCATTCTTCCTCATTCTCATATTTCTTGGGTAAAATGTGTTTACTCATATATATATGTAAACATATTTGTATGTATGTTTACTCACGTTTTTGCATTTTAAATGCACTTCTCTAGAAATATTTTCATATTGTGTCTTGGCTTACATTTAGAATTTAAATGTATTTTCACTTATAGGTAACCAGATTAACTCATTTATAGGTAATTAATATATTTTTTAAAAATAAATTTTATTGCACATATTTAATGTATACAATATGATGTTATGAGATACATATAAATAGTAAAATGGTTACTATAGTTAAGTAATTTAATATATGTATCATCTCGTGTGTACCCTTTCTTTGTGACAAGAGCAACTAAAATCTATTAATTTAACAGAAATACCTAATACAGTAAAACTTTATAATCTTTATGTTGTATGTTAGATCACTACACTTGTAGATTTTACACATTTGTAACTTTGGACCCTATGGCATACATCTCTCTACCCCCATCACCTCTGGTAATTACTGTTTTATTCTCTACCTTTACATATTTGATAATTTTTAGCTTCCATATAGATATCATGCAATTTTTTTTCTGTGTCTGGCTTATTTCACTTAGCATAATGTCCTCCCATTTTATCCATGTTGTGACAAATGTCAGAATCTCTTTTCATAAGGCTGAATAATATTAATTATACACACGAACACACACACACACACACACACATACATCACAGTTTATCCATTTGATTTTTGATAGAAATCTCTTAATTTTTATCTGGAAGATGAGTTATTGTCATGTTAACCCTCAGTTAAATATGCACAAACTCTCATCAACCTACCAGGTCATGAGCTACAGATCCCACTTGTTCAATAGTTCAAACTGGCACTGGTTCCCAAAAGAAGTGAGTGACAAGAAGTACTAAGTTCTTTATCATCAATCTCACAATGTGAAAAAATACAGGCTCCTCAGTTCATTCTTAAAGATAGATCTTTGAAATAGTTTGGCCAAACTAGACAGCCCTATACAACGCAAATAATAATAATAATAATAATAATAACATTAAAAGGTGAAAATCAAATGAAATATAAAGCAGTATTTTTTTTCCAAATGAATCTGTAATGACTTCCTAGGTCTTTGCTGTTTTGAGCCCCTGGTTTTCACACCATGGAAAACTTAGCCCCCACATTACACTTGGTGTAAAACCATACCCTGAAACCCTATTGAGTGTAAATGCAAATACTTCTAATCTCAACCTCTAGCCCCGCTTGCTATTTTTCTGGAGATAAGAAGCATTCATTTTAACCAATTAGTATTAGCTCAAGATAATTTTTCCAAAAAAATTATTTGTAAAGCCCCAATATTTAAAATGGGCAAAAGCAAAATGGCCCCAATGAAGCAGAGAGAGGGGATCCTGAGCCCTGTTTTTGACAGATATCTGAATCCTAACCCTCTCTGGTTTTGCAATCCCTATTTTGACGATTCATTGCTCTTAGTATATTTATTAGTACTGAGAGAGAAAGACGATCAATTAAGAGCTTAACATAGCAAATGGAAATTCATATATCCATGTGCAGACATCAATATGTAAGAAAGGGGGGTACACTGAAAAATATTTAAACAAGATATCTGACCTCTCTGAATATTTAAAATAAGTTATATAATGGTGACTGCCTTATAAGACTAAATGAAGTACTATGGATATTGAAACACAGAAAATGCTTTATAATATTTAGAGAAAAAGACAGAATAAAATCCGGCAAATTGTATCTTCTAATGTAGCTTAAGTCATGAAGTTATTGAAATATACTAGTGCTTGCTGGGAATGGTGGCACACCTGTAACCCCAGCACTTTGGGAGGTTAAGGCAGGAGGACATCTTGAGCCCGGGAACTCAAGACCATCCTCGGCAACATAGTGAGACTCCGTCTGTACAAAAAAATCAAAAATTAGGCAGGGTTATGATTTGTTTTTCTAAGACCACCAGAGTGGGCACAAAAGAACCAGCGAGTACACAAGGGTAGGAGCAAAACTGCAAATTTATTTTTGGTCACCTAGCTTCAGGGAAGAAGGTGGGTAGGGAGAGGTCTGTCAGCCTCCGGCAAAGGAGGCCAAGAGAGTCGCCCGGTGAGCTCTCGGGCGGAGTTCCTGATACAGTCCCGACTGGGGGCTGGGAAGTCCGCACGGGGCGTCTGCCGGGAGCGGCTTTTCTAGGAGTGGGAGGGCAATAGGCGGGCCATGGGCGTGTCGGGGGGCATTCCACAGGTGCGACCAGGTAAATCTTGGTCTCTTCAGATTGACGTCACCTGGCGCATGCCCAGTTGGTCTGCACCTTCCCAGGCGCTGGCTGCATTTTCGCTCGCGCGGGAAAAGTTGGTGATGAAGAACCCAGAAGTGCGCCATCCTGCCTCTGTTAGTCCAAACAGTCCAAACTTTTATTGGTAATAGTGATAAGGGGCGCCATGGTCTGTCTGGCTACTTCCTGCTGTTAAGGGGCGTTGTTAAGGTTGGGGCCTATGGTTGGTATTTGGACGTATGGATGAAGAATAAAATAAGGCACAGTATTAATATAGGAATGAGGAATGGAAGCATTTGTTGGAATATGGGCAAAACCCAGAAGGATGGTCCTGGCAAGGTTGGGGAGTATGAGATAGTTAAGAAAATTTAGTAAGTTTGAGGCGAGTGGGGGAAAGTTGAACTGATTTCTCGGCCTAGTAAGGGGGTAGGGCATGAGGGTATAATGAGGAACGAGTGCGCAAAGTAGTTGTTGGCCAGGCAGCAATTAAGGAATGGAGTTTCTGTGGAGTGGATGGCTTTCCGCTTACTCCTACTACAGAGATATTGGATGGAAGGCTAGGTCCAGAGAAGGACGCCAAAACAGAATAGGTAGCCTCACTGTCAATTAAAAAACTTAATTGTCTTACCCACTACCAGGAGTTACCCGTGGCTCGACGAGGGTGATGGGGGTCCCCGAGTCTCGGCACCTTCAGTTGTCATCGTCCAGATGTAGGAGCTGTAGGGAGCTCCCAGGATCCTGGGAAAGGGGGTCACGTGGAGACGCGGCACCTGTTCTCAGGGTTCGTCCATTGTTTGGACGAATGGAGGCAGGATGGCGCATTTCTGGGTTCTTCATCACTGGCTTTTCCCGCGTGTGCGAAAATGCAGCTGACGCCCGGGAAGGTGCAGATTAATCAGGCATGCGCCAGGTGATGTCAATCCGAAGAGACCAAGATTTACCTGGTGGCACCTGCGGAGCGCCACCCTTCCCCCGACACGCCCGTGCCCCGCCTATTGCCCTTCCACTCTTAGAAAAGCCGCTCCCGGCAGACGCGCGGGGTGGGCTTCCTCAGCCCTACTCTTGTCCGGACTGTATCAGGAACTCCGCCCGAAGGCTCTGCCGGGCGACTCTCTTGGTCTCCTTTGCCGGAGGCCGACAGACTTCATCCCCACATCTTCTTCCCTGAAGCTAGATGACCAAAGAATAAATTTGCAGTTTTGCTTTTAGCCTTGCCTACTTGCTGGTTCTTTTGTGCTTGCTCTGGTGGTCTTAGAAAAACAAATCAGTTGGTGCCGAAACCCGGGAGGAGACTCCTCCTCAGGCCTCTAAGGGTTGAGGAACCTCCTCCTGCTCCCACGTCGCAGACGGACCAGGACCTGAGACCCGCTTCCCTTACTCTCATAGCCTCTCTGGGGTAAGTGCCCTTGTCTCCTCTTTACCTCCCTTGGCCAAAAATCCTGCGCAGGTCCAAGGCTTACTTTTGAGCCACCAAGTGGCTCGGGAGACCCGTTCAGGACGGAGACGTCCGTTGCCTGAAGGTAATCTCCACCTTGGCTCCAAGAGCCTCCAGTCTGTCTCTGGTGATTTCAAAGGACGCTTTGAAGCCAGGCAGAGATCTCCATTGTGTAAGTAAGGAGGAAACAAATGGGAAACCCCCAGTTCAAATTTCTAAAGAGCACCCCTTTAGGGTGCCTCCTAGCCAATTTAAAAACCTTACAGCGGTTAATTTTCCCTTCCACTGTGGCGTGGCCCCAATACAAACTAGATAATCAGTCTCAGTGGCCACCAGAGGGCACTTTAGACCGTAATGTTCTGATTGACCTCAGCAATTTCTGCCAATGGCTAGGCAAGTGGTCCGAAATTAATTACATACAAGGCTTTTGGGCCTTACGCTCTCGTCCCAACTTGTGTAGCCGGTGTTCTTTGGTTCAGGTTATACTGGCCAAGGACACCGGCTCACAGGAACCCGAAAAAGAGGAGTCTTTATTCCTTTCTGTTCAGCCAGAAAGGAACCTAGGGTTTCCTTCTGTCTCCGTACCCTCACCCCCGCCCTACACTCCTCCTTCATTTTTCAATTAGCTCCTGACATTTGTAAAAAACTTCAAAAGGTAGAGGATGGTCCTCAGACACCAATACAAGACCTAGTTAAATTAGCCTTTAAGGTTTATAATTCCAGAGAGGAGACGGCTGAGGAGACGGCAGGCTTGCCTCAAATAGAAAGTACAGCTCCTAGCAGTGGCTTTACAGCCCAGTCGTGACCCCAGACCAGAGAACACACACCCTGCAGACTCCAAGGCTACAAAGGGAGCCTGCAATAAGTGCGGCAAGGCAGGACACTATGCCAACAGGTGTCCACAAGGTCCCCCGAGCCCCAACGCAGCCTTGCTGTAAGTGCAAGGCGTCAGGACATTGGGCCAGTGAATGTCCTAACACGCGTCCACCAGCAACCCCCCTGCCCTGCTTGCCAACAGGAAGGACACTGGAAGTCTGATTGTCCCATCCTGGGAACAGGTGCCGCGTCTCAACGTGACTCCCTTTCCCAGGATCCTGGGAGCTCCTTCCAGCTCCTACATCTGGACGACGACAACTGAAGGTGCCGAGACTCGGGGACCCCCATCACCCTCGCCGAGCTGCGGGTAACTCTCCTGGTAGCGGGTAAGACAATTAATTTTTTAATCGACAGCGGGGCTACCTATTCTATTTTGCTGTCCTTCTCTGGACCTAGCCTTCCATCCAATCCAATCCTTAACTGCTGCCTGGTCAACAACTACTTTGCGCACTCATTCCTCATTCCCAGCTAGAAAGGGCCCCCACCGAAAGCAATCAGTGGAAATCAGTTCAACTTTCCCCCACTCGCCTCAAACTTACTAAATTTTCTTAACTATTTCATACTCTCCAGCCTTGCCAGGACCATCCTTTTGGGTTTTGTCTATATTCCAACAAATGTTTCCATTCCTCATTCCTATACTAATACTGTGCTTTGTTTTATGTTTTGCCCCCATTTTGATCAAGTTTCCCCGGGCCAAGATTCAAGAAATCACTCGCGTCACCTTCAACCAAATGCTTCTTTATCTGTACATCCAAACACCAACCATAGGCACTCGCGTCACCTTCAACCAAATGCTTCTTTATCTGTACATCCAAACACCAACCATAGGCCCTGACCTTAATGACGCCCCTTAACAGCAGGAAGTAGCCAGACAGATTACGGCGCCCCTTTATCACTATTACCAATAAAAGGTTGGACTGCTTGGACGAACGGAGGCAGGGTGGTGCATTTCTGGGTTCTTCATCACCGGCTTTTCCCGCGCGCGCGAAAATGCAGCTGACACCCGGGAAGGTGCAGATTAATCAGGCATGCACCAGGTGATGTCAATCCGAAGAGACCAAGATTTACCTGGTGGCACCTGCGGAGCGCCCCCCTTCCCCCGACACGCCCGTGCCCCGCCTATTGCCCTCCCACTCTTAGAAAAGCCGCTCCCGGCAGACGCGTGGGGTGGGCTTCCTCAGCCCTACTCTTGTCCGGACTGTATCAGGAACTCCGCCCGAGGGCTCTGCCGGGCAACTCTCTTGGTCTCCTTTGCCGGAGGCCGACAGACTTCACCCCCACATCTTCTTCCCTGAAGCTAGATGACCAAAGAATAAATTTGCAGTTTTGCTTTTAGCCTTGCCTACTTGCTGGTTCTTTTGTGCTCGCTCTGGTGGTCTTAGAAAAACAAATCAGGTTAGTGTTGCATGCCTGTAGTCCCAGCTACTCAGGAGGCTGAGGTGGGAGGATCGCCTGAGCCATGGAAGTCAAGTCTGCAGTGAGCTGTGATTGTGTCATTACACTCAGCCTGGGTGACCAAGTGAGACTATCTTAATTCATGAATAATTTTTGTGTAAAGTTTAAATCACTAAGTATGAGCTGAAAATATTTTGGGGTGTGTTTTTCTACGGTATAAAGTTGTTTAAATTTGAATAAAACAAAAGAAATAATACAGTCAGAAAATATTTTCATACTCCTTGCTAAATAGCGTTTCCAAAACATCAGTACTCTAAATAAGACCTACAGGAAAGGTTAAAACACTGTTCCAATGTCTTCTGAATAGATTTTTGAAGATCAACATTTATTTAGTTATGTAATTCACAAGATACATAGTTATATAGTAATATCATCAAATAAAAATAAAGGAATAAGCTGAGGGCAATTTTCCACATCCATTGCTTCACTGATTCAAAGTTAGACTTATATAATCCCAGAGATCCACAAGCTTATGCAAAATTTAAGCAGTTACTTACAAGATAGCTTTATAAGATTATATTATAATCTTCCTCACTTAATATTCAGAGTGTATCTTCCCACCTTTTGAAGAACATATTTTTTATTTTTTTTTTGAGATGGAGTCTTGCTCTGTCGCCCAGGCTGGAGTGCAGTGGCCGAATCTCAGCTCACGGCAAGCTCCGCCTCCTGGGTTTACAGCCATTCTCCTGCCTCAGCCTCCAGAGTAGCTGGGACTACAGGCGCCCGCCACCTCGCCTGGCTAGTTTTTTTTTGTATTTTTAGTAGAGACGGGGTTTCACCATGTTAGCCAGGATGATCTCGATCTCCTGACCTCGTGATCCGCCCGTCTCGGCCTCCCAAAGTGCTGGGATTACAGGCTTGAGCCACCGCGCCTGGCCGAAGAACATATTTATTTGTGATACTGAAGCTTCATCCAGAAATGGCTATATATGATCATCACATTTCCTAGACACACTGGCCCAGAAAGGAAACCAGAAGACAATGACAGACGCCTGATCTATCATTGGTCCTTTAGCATTCTCAGTCTTTCTGAGACATCTATGGAAGCATTATGATATACATAGACTTGTTGTAAGGTTGAGAGACAGGAAGGAATTTATATATAATTATCTACCTCTCAATAAAACGTTAAGGAAAGAGTTGGCTGAATAAGTTGCAAGGCAGGTATATTGCATTTATCGGTTATTCCAAGCTCTGCTGCTTATTACGCAGTTTTTTTTTTTTAAATAATTTATCAAGATCTTCTTTGTGTGATGGATTATAAAAAGCTTAGAGACAAAGTTGGATCTCATCCATAGCACTTGTTATGCTTAGTAATCTTAACCTCACTTCTGGCTTCATTTGGTTTTATTATTCCCTTTGCTTTTCTCTATTTTAAAATTTCACTTCTGTGATTTTTTTGCATTTTATTATATTCTTGTTAAATGATATGTATACAAAATCAAGATACAAATTAATAAATTGACTTGACAAGCCACTTAATATATTTGATTCTTGTTTTTCATATTTATAAGATGAACACAGTAAGTACGATAAGACTGTTTACCTCAGAATGAGTAGAAGACACATTACAGGATGAAAAGAAGCCATGAACAACACAGAGTATGTTGGTCCCTTCGAAGTTTTTATCTTCTAGTCAATAGTGAGCAAACTGTAGACAAGAAGATAAATGATTCTAAATTACTAAATACACTATGAAAATAAATTATGATATTACAAGGTAAGAGACTGATGATCAGGTTTCACTTTGTCCCTTTCTTTTAACCTTTAAGCTCAGGGGGACATGTGCAAGTTTGTTGTATAGGCAAACTCATGTTATGGGGATTTGTTGTATAGATGATTTTGTCATCCAGGTAATAACCCCAGTACCAACTAGTTATTTTTCTGCTCTTCTCCCTCCTCCCAATCTCCACACTTTGATAAGCCCCAGCGTCTGTTCTCCTCTTTGTGTCCATGTGTTCTCATCACTTAGCTCCCACTTAGAAGTGAGAACAGGTCGTGTTTTTCTGTTCCTGCATTACTTTACTAAGGATAATGGCCTCCAGCTCCATCCATGTGTCTGCAAAGGACATGATGTCATTCTTCTTTATGGCCACTTAATATACCATGGTATATATGTATCACATTTTTGTTATCCAATCTGCCATTGATGGGCATTTAGGCTGATTGCATTTCTTTGCTATTGTGACTAGTGCTGCAATGAACATATACATGCATGTGTCTTTATGATAGAATAGTTTATATTTCATTGAGTATATACCAAGTAGTGGGATTGCCGGGTCAAATGGTAGGTCTGTTTTTAGCAGTTTGAGGAACTGTCACACTGCTTTCCACAATGGTGGAACCAATTTACAATCCCACCAACAGTGCACAAATCTTCCCTTTTTTCTGCAACCTTGCCAACATCTATTGTTTTTTAACTTTCTAATAATGGCCATTCTTGGGAGATGGTGTGTATCTCCAAAGATGGTGGGAGGTGGTATGTCATTGTGATTTTGACTTGCATTTTTCTAATAATCAGTGATATTGAGCTGTTTTTCACATGCTTCTTTGATACACATAAATCTTATTTTGAAAAGTGTCCATTCATGTTTTTTGCCCACTTTTTTAAGTGTTTTTTTTTCCTTGAAAATTTATTTAAATTCCTTATACAGGCTGGATATGCAACCTTTGTCAGATGCATAGTTTGCAAAAATTTTCCTGCAATCTGTAGGTTGTCTGTTTACTCTGTTGATAGTTTCATTTGCTGTGCAAAATCTCTTAAATTTAATTAGATCCATTTGTCAAATTTTGCTTTTGTTGGTATTGCTTTTGGCATCTTTGTTATGAGATGTTTGCTAGTTCCTATGTGCAAAATGGTTTTGCCTAGGTTATCTTACAGGGTTTTTATAGTTTTGGGCTTTACATTTAAGTGTCTAATACATCTTGAGTTGATTTTTGTATATGATATAGGAAGGGGTTCAGTTTCAATGTTCTGGATATGGCTAGCCAGTTACCCAGCACCATTTATTGAATAAGGAATCCCTTCCTCATTGCTTGGTTTTGTCAGCTTTGTCAAAGATCAGAAGGTTGTAGCTGTGTTGCCTAACTTCCGGGTTCTCTATTCTGTTCCATTGGTCTATATGTCTGTTTATGTACCAGTATCATGCAGCTTTGGTTACTGTGGCCTTGTATTATAGTTTGAAGTTAGGTAACATGATGTCTCCAGCTTTGTTCTTTTTGCTTAGGATTGCTTTGGCTATTCAGCCTCTTTTTTGGTTCCATGTGAATTTTAAAATAGGTTTTTTCTAGTTCTGTGAAAAATGCCATTGGTAGTTTGATAGGAATTGCATTGAATCTGTACATTACTTTGGGCAGTATGGCCATTTTAATGATAGTATTTCTTCCTATCTATGAGCATGAAATGTTTTTCCATTTGTTTGTGTCTTTTGTGATTTTTTGAGCAGTGTTTTTAAGTTATCATTGCAGAGATTTTAGAACTACTTAACTACTTAGTTAGCTGTATTCCTAGGTATGTTATTCTTTTGGGCAATGTCCACATCCAAAAAGCAGAAGTATCTTAAATTGACAACCTTACATCACAATAAAAGAACTAGAGAACCAAAAACAAACCAGCCCCAAAGCTAGCAGAAGACAAGAAATAACCAAGCTGAACTGAGAAAGATGAAGACGCAAAAAAACCATTCAACAGACCCACAAGTCCAGAGGTTGTTTTTTTGAAAAATTAAGTAATAAATTGTATTAGTCCATTTGCACACTGCAAACATTTCAAGACACAAAATCAACATACAGACTTCACTAGCATTCCCACACATCAACAACAGCCAAGCCAAGAGCCAAATCGGGAACACAATCCTACTTCACGTCTTTCTACCCCAGACACCAACACCTCTCCTCTTTCATCTGTGTTGTACTAGCCTATCGATGGTTTTCATGGTCTGGGAAAAGCTTTTCTGTGACTTTGCACTTTCTAGCCATTACCATTCTCTCCCTATGGTGGTTTCTATCATACCAATGATAAGGAATTTCCATTTGCTAATCCATTTGCTAATCAAAGCTGTTCTCAGATGCATTTAAGATATTTTTCAACAATGAAGATGGATTTGCATCTACCTGAGACTAGGTAATTTATGAAGAAAAGAGGTTTAATTGGCTCACAGTTAGTTCTGCACAGCTGGGGTGACCTCAGGAAACTTACAATCACATGGTGGCAGGGAGAAGGGGGAAGTGGCACACACTTTTAAATGATGAGATCTCATGAGAACTCACTATCATGAGAGCATGAAGGGGAAAATCTGCCCCCATGGTTCAGTCACCTGCCACCAGGCTCCTCCCTTAACATGTCAGGAATACAATTAGACATGAGATTTGGGTGGGAACACAGAGCCAAACCATATCAGATATTAATAAAGAAGAAAAGAGAGAATAAGCAAATAAATGCAATAAGATAAAAAGGAACGTTACCACTAATCCCACAGAAATAAAGAAGAAGCATCAGAAATTTTGAATACCACTATGCATATAAACTAGAAAACCTGGAAGACATGGGTAAATTCTTGGACACATACACCCTCCCAAGACTGAACCAGGAAGAAAATGATTCCCTGATCAGACTAATAAGTAACTCTGAAATTGAATCAGTAGTAAATAGCCTAAAATCAATAAAAACCCAGGGTCAGACAGATTCACAGTCAAATTCTACCAGATGTAAAAAGAAGAGCTAGAATCATTCCTGCTGAAACTATAATAAAAGAATTGAGGAAAAATGGCTCCTCCACAACTCATTCTATGAGACCAGCATCATCCTGACACCAAAACGTGGTGGAGACAAAACATAACGAAAGTTTAGGCCAATATCCTCGATGAACATTGATACACAAATTCTCAACAGAATGGTTGCAAACTGAATCCAGCAGCACATCAAAAAGATAATCCATCAGAATGAAGTGGCTTTATCCATGGGATCCAAAGTTGATTCAACAAATGCAAATCAGTAAATGTGATTCATCACATAAACAGAACTAAAGGGAAACACCACATGATTATCTCAATAGATGCAGAAAAAGTCTTTTGCTAAAATTTAGCATTCCTTCATTTAAAAACTCTCAATAAACTAGGTGTTAAAGGACTTTACCTCAAAATAATAAGAGCCATCTATGACAAACCCACAAACAACATCATACTGAAAGGATGAAAGCTGGAAGCATTCCCCTTGAAAACCAGCACAAGACAAGAATACACTATCTCACCATTCCAACATAGTTTTGGAAGTCCTGGCCAGAGCAATCAGGCAAGAGGAAGAAATGAGGGCATCCAAATAGGAAGAGAAGAAGTCAAATTATCCCTGTGTGCAGATGACGTGATTCTATATATAGAAAACCCCATAGTCTTGGCCACAAAGTGCCTTCAGCTGATAAACAACTTCAGCAAAGTTTCAGGACACAAAATCAGCATACAAACTTCACTAGCATTCCTACACACCAACAACAGCCAAGCCAAGAGCCAAATCGGGAACACAATCCTACTTCGTTTCTTTCTACCCCAGATACCAACACCTCTCCTCTTTCATCTGTGTTGTACTAGCATATTGATGGTTTTCATGATGTGAGAAAAGCTTTCCTGGAACTTTGTACTTTCTAGCCATTTACCATTCTCTTCCTATGGTGGTTCCTATGATACCAATGATAGGGATTGCCATTTGCTAATCAAAGCTGTTCTCAGAAACATTTACGATATTTTTCAACAATGAAGATGGATTTGCACTGTGCTATCCAATAGTACCATCTATTCTTCTCTGACAGGTTTGTGAGATGAGTAGATTTATTCCTTCATAGAGATGACAGAGGCAAATCTCTTTTTTTCTTACTTTTTTGTGACCTAAACAGTTAGTATAATGTAGGAGCTGAATTTCTACTCCTACATGTAATACTCAACATGATAGAGATTGATCTTTCCTCTGTTTGAGTGGAGAAGAAAACATAATGGCTGTTGTTCCTCTCATCAGTATTTATACTATGGGTTTGAGTCACTGATGTAATTGTGCATTTTATATAAACCCTCAAGAATAGGAGGCCTATTCCTCACTCTAGTCCCCCAAGTTTCCCAAGATTACATAAAATATACCCAATACGATTTTCCCTTTCCACAAAGGTATGTGAATAATATTTGAATTAAACATTGGAAGCACACGCCCAGTGTCTCCAGATAAATTTCACTTGAAATTCAGAACACAATACTTTGTGTCACCAAGTGATATGGTTTGGTTCTGTGTCCTCATCCAAATCTCATCTTGAGTTGTAATCTCCATAATCCTCGTGTGTTGCAGGAGAGACCAGGTGGAAGGTGATGCGATCACGCGGGCAGTTTCCCCCATGCTGTTCTCATGATAGTGAGTGACTTCTCATGAAATCTGATGGTTTTATAAGGGACTCTTCCCCCTTTGCTCCTCATTCTTCCTCTTCTTCTGCCTTTTGAAGACGATGCTTGCTTCCTCATCCACCATGATTGTAAGTTTCCTGACACTTCCCCAGACATGTGGAACTGTGAGTCAATTAAACTTCTTTCCTTTATAATTTACCCAGTCTTGGTAGTATCTTTAGAGCAGTATAAAAATGGATGAATACACAAAGAATGCAACCACTGGGTGTCCATCACATCTGTGAAGCTAAAAGGTCATCTTTTTCTCTTTCCATAGTGCTTCTGTTTTTTAACATCATTTTTAATTCTTCCAGTATACTTGAACAATTATATCATCTATAGAATCATTCTAATATATTCTTGGCCCTTTATGCTATAGAGATTGTTCATCATGCTTATATCAGGCATGGTCTTATTTGATATGATTGGTAACCACTGAACTGCAAAGTTTGAATAACAGTGAGTGGCCATTCACCAAAAAGGGGGATGATGAACGCAACAGTTAAGTGAATTCTGATGGGACAACCAATGTTGAGGACCCAAGCAGAACCCAAAAAATTAGCAAAGGAAATTATAGCAGCAAAACACACTGGGATAATTAAGTTTCCACTTGTTGGAAGATGGCAATATATCCCTAGTGTTTCCACCACTTGGTACTATAAAACAGTCAAAGCAGTAAGCACACCCTGGCCAGTCACACTTGAGGATGCTTTATAATCAATTCTAGATTGCTTTGGTACTCATTCTACTTCAGAAAATAAATACAAACACAATAAAATGTCCATTTTGCCATTTGGAATCTGTTTCAGTCGCATTCCTCTATCTTTCTGCATCATGTGACATCTGTTGCAATGAATGAGATCAGAAGCAATAACAAATTGAGAAAAGAACTCAATAAATCTCTTAGCATTTGCTTTGGATTGCCTGTACTATGGGCAATAGCAGGTGGCAGCCTCTGAGTTTAGATTTTTTCTAACAACCTAAGGAATTCCAACAGAAATTTGGTAGACAAAAAAAAAGCAGATATTTATCAAGACTTTCATTGATCCTGCTTTATTTGGTGTACAATGCATATTTGAAGACATGCAAAGATCCTACTTCTTTTTGCTTTAATCATAATGTGTTGTCAAGTGATTGAAATTACTCACCTTCTGGTTGTTACCATAAAATCAACAACCCAGAAGAGGAAAGGTTTTATTTGACAACCACATTACTAAAAGATCTATGAAAAATATTATGAGTAAGTATTTTATACTCATAAAAAAGCAGTGAAGAAAACTGCAAAATCACTTTTTATTTCTTGCCAAGGGCAAGAAAATATAAGCATAAAGAGCAGCACAGCCACAAACAGCATGCATATCACTACACATTCTTCATGTTTATGCATCATGTAATGAAAAAGACCTTCCAGAGATACAAACTATAAATACATTTCAAAGAAAAATGGAAATGAGAAAAAGCTAAGGGATTGGTTTGTACTGGAATCTCACTTTTCTGTTACCTTTATCTTGTTTTCATTCCTATCAAATGAGAAAAACCACAGAAGAAGCAACATTAAATATTTTTCAAGGGTTCCAGTTAATCTAAAAAAATGAGTTTCTTAATGATAGTGTTGAAACATAGGAAATGAGTTGGGCAGCATGACATAGAGAAGTTCAAGGGTAGGTCAAACTTTCCAAAAGCAAAATAAATTTGGTGACACAGAGCTGTTTTAAAATGTCCTGGCTGTTGCGGGACATCTGATAGGCCACTGCTGTTGGCATATCAAAAAAGGCAATTTCAAGGGGTAACACAGTTTCTCTTATTTTTTTAAAGGCTATTTCCTTGATTGTAGTGATGGTTTCACAGTTTCATGCATATGTTCAAACATCAAATTGTATATATTACATATTTGCAATTTTTGTATATGCATTATACCTCAATAAGTATTTTTAAAAAGAAACAGTTTTACATAGGAAATTTATAAAACATAAAAGAATTATGTCCTCTTGGATGTATAAGTATCACCAGCGTTTTTAAAATTGAAAGTAAGTTAAAGCATGTCTCAATGTGATAACCAGCATATAAAAACCAGATTGGTAATATAATATACCTGCTTCAGAGATTAATGGCAAGTATTTTCAATATGCTTCTGGGGAAGTGGCAGTAACATGCCCTTAAAAAACCTAAATAAAAATCTATTTTCTTGGTCAAAACTACCACTGAGTAAGATAGGTGATCAAAGTATGTTCTGGCAATCAGCTTACTACTATTCACATTATAGTGGACATTTAAATCTCACAGAGGATTTTTATCCTGATTTTGAAAAAACACAAACAAAACAAATGTGGTTGTCATTTAGAAATAAGCATTCTTTTGTTATCCTGTTTTCTCAACTCATTAAATTTTAAATAATTTGATTATTTAGAGTGATTATTGGTTCTGTTGTCACCCCATTCCTTAACCTTTTTATTAGCTTCCAGGGTTCAAGGGGGATAGAATGGGAAAACACTCAAGTGAAAATGAGAAAAATTCCTAGAACTCTCTAATATTGGACAAGAGTGACTTTTCTTTCTGGGCTCCAATTTGCTCCACTGTAGCAATAAGTTTACATTCCTATTCAGCTGTAAAGTGTTGATTATTTTTCTAGTGGAACTATCAAAAATTGCAGGGATTCATTGAAAAAATGTAAATAGCTTTATATAGCTAAATCTTATTAACCACTTACTACCTGGTAGTCACTAACTTAAACTAGGCCCTTTCTTATTTCTCATTTAAGCCTTACAACAAACTCACAAGGTATGTGCCTTTCTCCATTTGACAGATGATACAATTGAGGCTAAAAAAGGTAAGAAATGTGTACTGTATGAAATAAAAAGAAACCCTGGAATATGTGGCATGAAAGATTAAAAGATGTTATAATCTATTGGAGATACAAATATAGGCGAAAGACATATCATATAAAGAAATGAAATAATAGTAAACAAATATAAACCAAATACTTCCTGTCCAATTTAGACAGTTGCTCAATCAGGTGTGTACAGACACATACACAAACACATTCACATCCTTTATGGAATGCGATTGGATGTAAATAAGTAAATAATTCTAAACAAAGAGGAAAGAGAATGGGAAGGTATTAAAGCAAGGAGGTAGATGAGTATGCACACATATGGATCCTATGGCACAGTGCAATTGCTAGAGCTCGGCTCAGATTTGCCTCAAACATCACAGTGACCCAAATAAGGTGGGATTCAATTAAGAAAAACAAAAAGAAAACCTTGTATTATCAATAGGACTTAGACATTAGTATAATAGGCATTGATGGCAAGACAGTTCTTAGTTGTTCAAGTCCATTTTGAGCACTTGCAGAACATTTAGCATCCTGGAGCAATGTCCAGGCTTTGTGACAACCACCATGCCTTCACCCATTTCCATGTTTTCCCACTTGAGGACCGCTGAGTTACAAGATTTATATTGTTCATCATCTTCTATTTAGAAAACCATAACCAGTTAGAGTAGATCAGATTCTCAGTGATCATTGTTTTAATTAGAAAGTTGCTTCAATGTATACAAATATAAAACTAGGTGCAAATTAGTTGTCTTCATTGTCACAGAACTCATCATGCTATAAAACAAAAGTGTCATTAAATAACAACAAAATAACCATATCTATGAAAACAAGAGTAATGCATGAAATGAATATGGCACTGACTGGCCTCCATCTTTGGGCTTTGTATGCCTATGATACCAAGGACTGTGTGATGGTTCCATTCTTCCCACAGTTTTTCTATTGTCCAGACATTTTCAACTCTTAAATTACACAACATGCCATAATATAATTGACCTTCACTTGGTGCAAACATTTCACTTCCATGTAATGCCCACACCTAATCTTTCCTCCCTAGTTCGAGGCCACGTAGTAGCGCTTGATGCCAACACAATTATAACACTAAACCCAGACACTGACATCATGTGGCAATATTCAATACAAAGATGGTTAGCCAAGAATTCAAAAGGTCTCCAAATGACATTCTTTTCACAGATTTACTCTCTTCATTAATGGAATTTTTCTAAGTGATCATCAATTATTTCTGTCATTTGTCCTACGTACGTGCAACCTAAAATACAATTAAGTTCTCTGCAATAATATACAGCAGCTTTTCAATTTTTTAAAAAAGTACATGCTAAAAAGCTACATAAGCTTATTTTTCTGATGGGGGCATATCTTACCCTAAATATTGTGTTGTCATTTTCATCAATAGATGAAATTGACATAGATAATGTGGTAAGCATTATTTGTCTCTTTACATATATGTCTTAAAGTTTTGCAGACAGCAGTGCACAGATAATTTTATGTAAGACTTTTCTATAAAGTGTTATCTCCTCCTGGCTTATAGCCTGGCCTTCTACTGCCATAGTCTTATCTAAACAATTTCAGTTAGTAGAAACAATCTTGACTCTAGAATAGAGTTTAGGAACTAAATAGACTCAGTATATTTTATACACGATTATATGAGACTAAATTTTCTGCTTTGTTTCCATATATTAGTGAGTAATTCTCGAAGTACATTCCTCTGTATCTTTTTTGAATAACAATTGTTATTCTGTGAAAAAACAAATAAAGCTCTGTCATCAGTTAAGCTAAGCTATGTTAAGAAAAGCAATTACAATCTTTTTTTCAGGACTTCTGAAGTTTTTAATGTGCATCCTCAAGAGGAAGATGCAGTGTTTCCCAAAATTACTTAATCATGACATGTGAAAATGTTTCTATCATTATCGTCATAACCTATTTCAAATATCATGGTTCCAAAGCAATACCATTCTAGCTAGTGAAAGCTCGAGTAGTATACAAAGCAATACATGGTTTTATTAGCTATATAATCTGGCACAAGCAGCTTAACCTCTTTGAGCCTCATATTCATTACTTCTGAAAATATGGATAATAATTGGAATTATCTAATAGGGCTGTTAAGCAGATTAAACACAGTATGTACAAAAAACTAGCAATTAATATAGGTACAACTATTTCTCATAGCCAGTTTTACTACTTGCCTTTTTCTCTATTGTAGCACTAATTCATCTGTGCATCTGTGCAATTGTTGAAAGTCTGCTAAAATTATGAATGATGCTAATAAAATATTCATTTATGCACTCATTCATTCAACAAATAATTGTTGAAAACCTACTATACATTAACCACCATGTTAAATTTTGGAGATGAGAAGATAGGTGTGACACAGAGCCCTTGTCCTTGAGATACTCACAGTTCTTATGAGAAAGAGCCATGGAAACAGATGGGAACACAGTGTCAGAACACAGAATTCCATAATATGCCATTTATTATGTAGTCACTAACTTAAACTATGCCCTTTCTTATTTCTCATTTAAGCCTTACAACAAACTCACAAGGTATGTGCCTTTTCTCCATTGACAGATGATAAAATTGAGGCTAAAAAAGGTTAAGAAATGTGTACTGTATGGAAATAAAAAGAAACCCTGGAATATGTGGTTCCAGGGTTTCTGGATCTTACACAGATCTTATACAGAGAGAGATCTGAGAAGCTGTCTGACAGGAGGGAGAGACAGACATGGCTTCCTGGAGGTGGTGGTATCTGACCTCAAATTGGAAAGGGGATTCACGAGGTCGGAGGTGATAAAAGTGAAACAACGAGGGCATTCCAGGCCCAGGCGTGATACAGCATTATGGGACCTAGAAATCGTACTTTGTTATTTCTATTGCACAAAGTGTAAGAAGGACAGTGGTAGATGGAACTGCAGAAAGCACTATTCTTGTATAACAAATACTTGCAGCCTCTTTAAAATGTTGCCTTGCTTTTCTTTCATTTCACACTTTCATTTTCAGCTGGCGAGTCTGTGAATTCATCCATCAACTCTACAAGTTATAATCATGAAAGCTAATTGTACCATGTGCCCAGCAGCATTCTATGGTCTTTCCATTTTATAATTCATTTACTTTTCACAAATTTTTTCAGGTAGATTCCAGTAATATCACTTCACACATAAGAAAGTCCAGCCAGGAAGCTGTAAAATGGCTCGTCCAAGGTTATGAAACCAGTCAATGACAGAGCCGAGATGAGCCGCAGTGTCTATTCTCTTTCCCTTGTTCTCCTACTCGGGCCCCCTGTTCCTAGTATCTCTATTGGCCCACCTGGTTCCCCTAGCAGAATGTAACATGCTAACTTTTCACATGCTGTCTCTCAATCTTTCTTCATAGCATTTATTCCAATTTGAAATTATTCTTTTGTTCTCTTGTTTGGTTATTTCTATGCCTCTCCCACTAGTATGTAAGCTCCATTACTCTTCAGTTCACTATTGAATCCCAAGTCCTAGCATAGTGGTTAAAATAGAGTAGGCATGCAATGAATTTCCATTTGAAAAACAAAGCAATTAGGGGGCAGAGAAGTTGATATTGCCAAAAATGTTTATAATTCAAGAGTGTGAAAGATGTAATTTTAATACATCTGAGATAAACAGAAAGTGCTTTTTGAATCATAAAATATATCCATTCCATAGATTTTTGAGGAAACATGTTTTGTTTTGTTTTGTTTTGTTTTGAGACAGAGTCTCACTCTGTTGCCCAGGCTGGAATGTAGTGGTGCAATTTTGGCTCACTGAAACCTCACCTTCTGGGTTCAAGTGATTCTGGTGCCTCAGCCTCCTGAGTAGCTGGGATCACTGGCACATGCCACCAAGCCTGGCTAATTTTTCTTATTTTTAGTAGAAACGGGGTTTCTCCCTGTTGTCCAGGCTGGTCTTGAACTCCGGGCTTCATGTGATCCTCCCACTTCTGCCTCCCAATGTGTTGAGATTACAGGCATCAGCTACCATGCCGGCCTAGAAAACATGTTTTTTTGTTTGTTTGCTTTTGAGATGGAGTTTCACTCTTGTTGCCCAGGGTGGAGTGCAATGACACGATCTTGGCTCACTGCAACCTCTGCCTCCTGGGTTCAAGCAATTCTCCTGCCTCAGCCTCCCGAGTAGCTGGGATTACAGGCATGCACCACCACGCCTGGCTAATTTTGTAATTTTAGTAGAGACCAAGTTTCTCCATGTTGGTCAGGCTGATCTCGAACTCCTGACCTCAGGTGATCTGTCTGCTTTGGCCTCCCAAAGTGCTGGGATTCAGGCATGAGCCTCTGTGCCTGGCCAAAAAAGTTTTTAATTAAGATATTGGTTCATCATAAGATCTGAAAATTCTGATACCTAGTCTTGCCCCAAATTAAAACAAACATCATAGGTGACTGCCTTAAACATTCTTGCTATCTCTTTGTTATAAAACAAGGAAAGTCTCTATTCGCTTAGCTATGGAATTTTCTATTTCACAATATATACTCTTTTCAAAACAGAGGCTCCCAAACTATCGGCTCTTGAGGAAAGTCCTGAAGATCTATTTTGCTTGTCCAACACTGTAGTCTTCTAAATAACTGAATTTCAAAGTCTTTAGGCAAGCAATTCCCAGTTTTCCAGAGGTTAGGCCATTCCCGACTGCTTTATACCTAGATACACTCCTTGACACACTTACTTTACAAAATAGTTATCGGAAATGCTGGCAGCAAAATAGATAAACTGGTTCTCTCACATTGCGGATGGAAGTGAATGTCATACAGCTATTCGGGAAACCAATGTGGCACCATCTTTTAAAAGAAGAAGAGACACTCACCCTTTGACCTAGTAATCCTCGGTAATTTGACAAATTGGTCATTTTAAAAATTGGCTTCTAGCAAATTGATTTGTGACGAATTGGTATGCTTCTAGCAGTGCATTTTAGGTATTAGTTTTTGTTTTCGTTTGAATTTTTAATTCCTGGTTGTAGTGAATGCTGTGGTGTACTACCTAGATACCACTTCAGGACTCAGCCACTTAATTCCCCAGCTGCCAGGAGTGTTGGCTGCTAATGGCTCACAGCTGTGATCTTTTCTGGGCATTGCCCGTGGTCTAAAAGAGTTACTTTGCTCAAGGTTATGTCTCTTCCCCAAGGGCAGCTACGTACAATGATTGGTCAGTGCAGGGCTATGAAGGCCCAGCTCCCTTGCCTCAATTCTGGATAACTGTGAAGCTCTGGACAAACTCCAGAGCTTCTTGTCGAATCAGATGGAAAATCTGTGGCACCTGCATCACAGTTAACCTTCTCCCTCTATTCAATCATTTTCCCCTCCCTTGCAGGTGTTGATTCTTAATGGCATCTCCAAGAAACCTCCCGAATGTAAGTTTCTCTCTAGAGTCTGCTTCTCAGGAACCCAATTTGAGACTCTAGTGGTGTGGAATAACATTTTAAATAAAAATATGCCTTTTTAGATGTTTTGCAAATTGCAGAAGTAATACATATGTGTATCTAGTAAAAAGTAAGAAACAAAGATGCTAATAATCCTATGCACATGGAAATAAAAGTCCTAATACCTAAATATGCAAAACAATTCACAAGAGCATTGCACATGGTGGCACAAAACTGGAAGACTGTCCACTCCACAAAACGGAGACATAATTAAAATGATTTAGCATACACCAACACCAAGGGCTATTATGCAGAATTTTATAAATAACAAATTAGAGCTCTATAAGTTGATTCAAGATTTTATGAGGCTTTACTAAGAAAAACAAAGATGTAAAGACACATATAACATATGAACCAAATTTAAAAGCATAAAACGACCCAAAAAACTGTGTATATGTCTTATTAGTATTAAGTGTGTGTACATGTGTAAGTATATTTATATGAACATGGAGGAAAGTAGAGTAGTTAACATGGGTTGTGGGGTGGAGCTATCGGGATCTATTATGTTATTGCACTTGTTACAAAAAGTACGTATTTCATTTGCAATTTGAAAAAACATATGATCAAGAAAAAGTTAATTAAGATGAAGTTTAAACTTAAGCATCACTAAATGTAAATTATTTTTTCAGCTTTATTGAGCTATAATTGGTAAATAAAAATGGTATATATTCAAGATGTACAATGTGGTGATGTGATATACATGTAGATTATAAAATGATTATACGACAATAAAGGGAATTAACACATAAAAATTTCACGTAGTTACTATTTTGTGAGTGTTTGTGTATGTTGAAGACACTTAGATTTTACTCTTTGAGAAAACGTCAAGTAAAACATACAGTATTATAACTGTAGTCACAATGCTGTATATTCGATACCGTGAATGTATTCATCTTATATGTGAGTGTTTGTGATCTACATGTCCCCAATTACCCCATCCCAGCTCCTGGCAAATACCTTTCCACTCTGCTTCTAGGCAAACAATTTTTTCAGATTCTACATATAAGAAAGATCATGCAATGTTTGTATTTCTCTGTGTGGCTTATTTCACTTAGCATAATGTTCTCCAGGTTTATCCATTTTGTCAGAAATGGCGGGACCTCCTTCTTATTTATGGCTGAATATTATTCTTTTATATGTACACCTTCAGATAACTTTAGTTTTAATTTGTTCTTCTTTTTCTATTTCCTTGGAGTATAAGATTAGGTTATCTGATTTTTTTCCCTTATTAGGCATTTATGGTTATAAACTTCCCTCTTAGGGCTAATCTTACTGCATCCCATAAGTTTTGCTATATTGTGTTTCCATTTTAGTTTTTCTCAGGATACATTTTGATTTCCCTTTTGACTTCTTTAACCCACTGGTTGTTCAGGGGTGAGCTATTTAATTTCTACATATTTGTAAACTTTCTAAAATTTGTACTGTTGTTGATTTATAGTTTTATACCATTATGGTCAGAAAATATACTTGATATGACTTCAAGTCTTTATAAATCTGTTAAGACTTGTTTTGTGGCCCAACATAAGACCTATCCTGGAGAATGTTCCATTTGCCCTTGAGAAGAACATATATTCTGCTACTGTTAAATTGAATATTCTGTGCATGTCTGTTAGGTCCATTGGCCTATAGTTGCATTCAAGTCTGATGTTTCTTTTTTGATTTTCTTTCTAGATGATCTATCCATTGTTGAAAGTGGGGTGTTAAAACTCCATACTATTATTGTATTGCTGTCTATTTCTCCCTTCACTTACATTAATATTTGTTTTATATATTTAGGTATTCCAATGTTGGAGATATATAAATTTACAATCATTATATCCTCTTGATGAATTGACCCTTTTATCATTACCTAGTGGACTTTTTTGTCTCTCAAGACAGATTTTGAGTGATGGTCTATTTTGTCTGATATAAGTATAATCACACCTGATCTCTTGGTTACCATTTATGTGAAATCTCTTTCTCAAGTATTTCACTTTCAGCCTACATGTGTCCTTGAGCATAAAGAGAGTCTTTCATCAACACAATATGGTTGGATCTCATATTTTTATCCATTCATGCACTCTGTTGATTGAATAATTCAGTACATTTACATAAATTAATTAGTAATTAGCAAGGACATACTATTGTGATGTTGTTATTTCATGACTATGTTGTTCCTTTCTTCCACTCTTGCTGACTTCCTTTCTGATTTAGTTTTTGTATTGGTACACTCTGAATCCCTTCTCTTTAACTTTTGTGATCTAATAGATTTTTCTGCTTTGTGGTTATCATGAGGCTAAGATTAATCATCTTATACCTATTACATTCTCTTTTATGCTGTTGACAGCTTAGCTTCAATTACATATAAAAAATGCTACAATTTTACTGCCACCCAGCCCACATTTTACGCTGTTGAAGTAAAACTTTACATTTTTTATATTATGTATCCGCTACGAAATTATTGTAGCTATATTTATTTTTAATACTTTTGTCTTTTAACTCTTATCTAGAGTTAAATGTTATTTTAAACAATGAGATCGCCTGAGAACTCACTCACCATACCCAAGGGAGGATTATGCTAAACTATTCATGAGAGCTCTACCCCCATGATCCAATTACTTCCCACCAGGCTTCTCCTCTGACATTGGGGACTACAATTCAACATGATATTTGGGTTGGGGGACACAGATCCCAACCTTATCTAGCAGCCACATAATGTGGTTCCAGCTCCACTAGACTGAATTTCAGAAGGTAATTCTATAAGCCAAGGGACCCAATAGCAGAAAATATTTATCTGCTGGAATCAGTCTCTACAGATTGGAAGAATTGTCTGCTCCTTCAAATGCACAGGCACATGGATGTTAAAGAAACAGGCAAACATGACAACACTGGAGGAAGCTCATAAAACTCCAGTAAATGACCCTAAAGAAATCAAGGTATACAAATTTCCTGAATAATAATAATACAAATACGATTTTAAAGATGAATGTAATGCAATAAAACACAGATAGAAAACTAAATACAATTAGAAAGACAATGTATGAAAAAATTAGAAATCTAATACAGAAATAGAAACCATAAAAAAAAACAGACATAAATCTTAGAGCTGAAGAACACATGAATTAACTAAAAAAAATATTAGATAGCTTCAATAGTAGACCTGATCGTACAGAAGAATTTGTGAACTTGAAGAGAGGTCATTTGAAATTAGCCAATTAGAGGAACAAAATAAGAAAGGATGAAAAAGTGTGAAGAGAGCATAAGGAACCTATGGGACACTATCAAACATAAGAATATATGAATTATGGGAGTTACAAGATAACCGTGACTGTGAGTGTGAAAGTGGCAGAAAGCTTATGTAAATAAATGCTGACTGAAAACTTCTCAAATCTTGGGGTGGATATGTACATCCAGAATTATGAGTTGCAAAGAATCCCAAGCAAAACAAACTAACGATTACACTAAGATACATTATTATCAAATTGTCAAAACTCAAACAGGAAGACAGAATCTAGAAAATAGCAAGAGAATTGAGATTTGTCATTCAAACGGGAACCCACATAAAGCTATCAGCACACTTCTCAAGGGAAACCTTGCAAGCCATGGGAGAGTAAAATAATATAATCAAAATATGAAAAGCAAAACACTGCCAGCCAGGAATGCTATACCAGTCAAAAATGTCTTTCGAAAATGAATGACAAAGATATTCACAGACAAACAAAAACAGGAAAATTCATCACCACTACATCTTCCTTACAAGAAATGCTAAAGGGAGTTAAGTTGAAATGAAAGGATGCTAAGTAACAATAATGAAAACGTATAAAAGCATAAAACTCACTGGTGATGATAAATACATAAATCATATTTAGAATATTCTAGTACTGTAATGCTGGTATGTTATGCATTGTTTTCTAATTGTATTTAGTTTTCTATCTGTATTTTGTTGCATCAAATTGATCTTCTTTAAAATAATTATTTGGAATTATTATTCAAGACATTTGTAAACCTTGATATCTTTAGGGTCATTTTCTGGAACTTTGTGAGTTTCCTTAGGTGTTGTCATGTTTGTCTGATTCTTTGTCACCTATGTGCCTATGCATTTGAAGGACCAAACAATTCTTCCAAATTGTAGATACTGATTTCAGCAGATAAATATCTTCTGCTTTTGGGTCGCTTGGCTTATAAGATTACCTCCTAAAATGCAGTCAGGTGGGGTTGGAGTCAGGTCACATGGATGCTTAATATGGTTTAAATCTGTGTGTCACTCTCCCCTCTTCTCCCACTCTCCCACCCCCCTGCTCAAATCTCGTATCAAATTGTAATCCCCATTGTTGGAAGAGGGGCCTTGTGGGAAGCAATTGGATCATGAGTGTGGAGTTCTCATGAATGGTTTACCACCATCCCCTATTTGTTACTGTGTAGTAACAAGAGATCTGGTTGCTGAAAAATGTGTGACACCTCCCCCTTCTCCTTCCCTTTTGCTTGTGCTCCACCCATGTTAAGACATGCCTGGTTTCCCTTCACCTTCCACCATTACTGTAAGTTTCCTGAGGCCTCATTAGAAGTAGAAGCCATTATATTTCCTGTACTACCTGTAGAACCCTGAGCCAATTAAACCCCTTTTCTTTATAAATTAGACAGTCTCAAGTATTTATAGCAGTCTGAGAACAGACTAATTAACTGCTACAGGATCCACAGTGGGGTCCACATTTGGTGGCTTCGTTACCAGGGGCTTCAGTGGGCATTGATACTGCCTGGTCCTGAATGGACTGGATTGCCTCCAAGACCTTGATCAGTAGGGCTGATATTGGGCCAAGTGTTCACTTTAGGGTCATTGTTTAGATCTGGTGGGCCTATTTCCAGGTGCACAGATGGGTGTGGCTCGTTCTAGGTCCCAGGGAAGGCTCCCACTGTGCCACTGAGTGTGTCCCTGGGAAGTCAGAACCATCACTCTACTATGGATGAGAGAGAATTGAACCAAGTCAAAGGGCTGCTTCATGGTTCACGGCCAAGACCAAAGTCTGCAGGCCGTCCTCTGGGGGCACATACAGGTGTGCCTCCTGCTGGGTTCCTGGGTAAGCAGTGCTTTCCTAAACCATGGGTAGCAGAGGCAGAAGCAGGGTTGCAGGGCCACTTCAAGATCTAGACTGGGATCAGGTTTGGCAGTCCTGCCTCTAGGGGCACAGAACGACATGTCTTCCGGTGGACTCCTATAGAGGCAGGTCTACTCTTAGACTGCAGCTGAGAGGGGCTTGAGCTAACGTACAGGGCTGCTTCAGAGTCCACAACAGGGACTGAGATTTGTAGACGAGTCACCAAAAAACAGGTGGTCATGACTTTTCCCAAGTACTTTGATGAGTGGTTATGGTTGCAGTACCAAGGACAAAGGGGCCTATCGAAGAGACCACAGGGGCCAAAAGACCATTTCCAAGACTGTAGCTGGGAACACAGTCAGTGAGCCTCCCACCCATGTGTGGCCTCCCCTCTCTAAACATTCCTCCTTGGTCTTGGGCTCTACCAGGATTTTGCAGTCTCCTACCTTGGTCTCAAAGCTCCTACAAAGGCACTTTTGTCCATGGATGGCAGTGAAATTATTGCTGCTATTGGGGGATATGAGCAGAGGACCTACTATTGTGCAACCTTAATAAATACAAGTTAAAGTAAAAATAATAGTTTATGGTCACTGAGCACTGAAAGCAGCCCAATGTACTAAAAATCAATTCATTGAAATCCAACCGACCGGAAGACAAATTTGTCAAATTATCATATTTCTGAGCTCTAACTTTTCCTGTCCTGCCTCTCACTGTCATATATGCCAGTGGCTGATTAAATGCCGTTCTTTTTCTTTACTCTGCTCCCACATCTCTCTATGACCCTGACCTCACTTCTGCCTCTACTTTCCTGAAAGATAGAGATAACATTTTCATGGACTTGGTCCTTTGTCTCTGACAATGCAAGCGTGAACCATACTATATCAGGTATTAGTTACTTGTATTCCATTTTTCAGAAAATTGCTCATTGATGATGTCATTCTCTAACTACAAAAGATCCTCTCCCCTTGCTGCAGCTACTAATAAATTACACCACTTGCACGTTCCAGAAATCTCTCCTCACTCTTTAGTTTTTGGCCACCTTCCATTTCCTAATGTTATTCATTCTTACAAATTGGTCTCCTTCTGCCTTTATTATTATTTGTGCCTGTCAAAATTCTGCCCATTCCACAAAGTCAGTCTCAAAATTCTTTAAATTTGTCTTTTATTGAGGCCTTTGTAATTGTGTTGTCTTAATCTACCTTGAATTACCTATGAAACTGGAGAGTGGACACGGTCAGTGTAGCAGTTGCATAGATTCCCTTGACTGCAGTTGGCTTTCTCTATCTTGGGACAGCTTTAGGTGGAACAGATAGGAAAACAGTCAAATCAGCACAGAAGGCTAGTGATGTTATCCATATCAGAGTAAATTTTCCCCAAACTCTACCTTGTCTTACTTCTGTCAGATTGTAAGCTCCAGGAGATCCCAGACTGTAGGTATGGCTCTTAGTGTATGCTACATTTATTCAATTTAATTGTAATTTTGTCTATGGATAGTCATCCACAAGTGATTCACATGGTGCTGACACTGGACAAACTCTTTCTTCTGGGTTGATGGACATGATATACATTGTTTTCTAGCTGTCCTTTCCTATTTCTAACTACCATTTCTGGACTGTAATATTATGGTCACAGGAGGATTGATGTCAATATTGCACAGACCAAAGGGTAATGAATAGGGAAGTTTCAACCTAATTGTTTTCACAACTAGCTGGTAAAATGAGACATCTATATGCAAAATGAAACATAGGCAGAAACACTGACTACTGACCAGAGAAATATAATAGAAAAATACATAGCAGAAATGTGTCGATAATTTTTTTTAATGTTGACTACAGTTAATAAAGCAGTGTCCCACAGAGGCTAGAAAGATAGGCTAGTCTATGTGTTTATTTATTAACTTATTATGCTTTCTTTGTGAACAAAAATAAAACCAAACTGAAGAAAACGTAGTAAAGAAATGCTTTGAGTAGAAACATAGTGTAGAGAAACATTTGTGTCATTTTAGCCTAGTCACTGTATTTCTATATGGCTTTGTCTGGAAATACAATACGGTAACAATACTCAAGGCATCCTTAATATTACATGGTTGCGATTTTCTTCCCCAAATGGGTACATCAAATATCTACAATGCCTGGATGGCCACCTGAAAACAACTAACAATTATGGCCTGATGATAAACAGAAGAGATAGAAAACAATAATGGCTAAATATGTAATAATTGAAATTGCCAGTCCATAGCTAGGAAAGAGCTCTCTATTTAAATGTTTTATAGCCATCATTTCATGTAACACAGAAATTTTTCGTTTTATTCAGGCCTGAACCTTACCTCATCATACAAAATTGTCCACTTTGTTGTAACACCTTTCCAAAGCCAAACTGAAAAGGATTTTAGGACTTCTGAGAAGATATGACTCAATTTTAGAGCTAGAAGGAATCCCAAGTATAATCTTATCAATTTCTTCATCATCTTTCACATGAGTAAGCAGAAGGTCAGTGTGGTAAAGAGATTCGCCTATTTGCATGAAAGCATCTGAAACAGGACAAGAAGCCCAATTTGTGGCATTGGAGCCAGCACTGTTTCCAGTTAAACATTTTTTAGAGAGTGAACTTTCTACCCCAAGTTTTAGAGAACATTATTTAAATAACTAAAATAAAAATAAAGGGCTTCTAATTCAAAATGACTTCCAAGAGAGTCATTTTTCTCTCCCAATTATACATTTCATCATCTTGACCTCCAGTATTCCTATTATAAATCACAAACATTATGCCATGTTTGCAAGTTAGAGGCTACAGGAATAGAAGTGAACACATAGCAAACCTATACCACCTAGGCTGGAGAATTTTTACTACCCCCTCAATCTTGTTACTTGCTATTGGTTGGCTCAGGTTTTGGATTTCTTCCTAGTTCAATCTTGGTAGGTTGTATGTGTACAAGAATTTGTCCATTTCTTCTAGATTTTCCAATTTATTGGCATATAGTTACCCATGGTAGCCACTAATGATCCCAGTATTTGAATACATCTTTCGAATCATCTTCTAACCCTATGGTCAAAATACAAGCTACTATAAATAGAAGAAGAGGCTTCTCTAAGAAATGTGTAAGAATAATTTCTAATATTTATGTCACTCAAACCTATTATCTTGTAAAGTCGTACAACCACTCAGGTTCCTATAATATACGTTTGGACCAACAACTTTTATAGTTGTAAGCTGTTTCCCTGTAAAATTACCAATTTCATGCCCTTTTTCTTATCCAAGCAAAAATACCTTCTCGGGCATATAGATCTGAGAAAAGAAAAACAGCTCAAAGCAATCTGAGCTATGTGAGGTATGCAAAATTTATCAGGCCCAGAGAGACACATGAGTATGACACTTCAGTCTTGCCCCCTACCCCCAAGCCTGGGGCAACTGTTTAAAGGCACTTTGTTCTCTGACTAGCTGCCTCATTCATTATCTTCATTTTCCTGAAATTGATGATACAAAGAATAATGTACAGCCAATCAATAACTTATGCTATTTTAATGTAAATTCTTAGTAAACAATTTGGGGACTATCCTTACTTCCTGCCCCATGCACTTTGTTTTTAAAAGCCACTTGTAACTCATGTATATGGAAGTGTATATTTAGGGCAACTTGAATCTATGATCCTGTGTTATAATCCCCAATTTGGCACAAATTGTTACAGTAGATAGCCAGTCAGGCATGAGCGGGGCAGGAGACGGCTCCCCCTACTCCAGCACAATGTCAGGCTGTGATCAGGTTGTGATCAGGTAGTTGTCACACTGCCTCTCTAACATAATGATTGGTCAAAGCCAGCTCCAGGAAAAGGCAGTTTCCCAAAAGATAAAAACACCTGAAACTGGTGATCAGCATCTTCAAATAAGGGCTCGGGAACTGGGCAAGTGGGCTCAAGCATACACATTAAGAGGCAACATGGTGGAGTTTAACTGGTATATGACTGCCCAGGGGCATTCCATCAGAAAAGGGAAGAATGCCTCAGGTGAGCATGCGTACAACTCCAGTAAACACACCGTGTGTGCTCAGCTCCCAAGTGCTAGCAGGCCACCCCACACGCGGGCAGCTCACTGTAAGGAAATAATCAAGGGAAATGGGATGCAAGCTGCTAGAAGTTTGTCAGCATACAAAACTTGATGTCCAAGATCAAACAGAGCACTTGTCCTTCAAGTTGTCCGCTTGTGTCTTCCAAATGTACTTTCCTTCCTTTCGTTCCTACTCTACAGCCTTTTAATAAACTTCCACTCCCGCTCTAAAACTTGCCTCAGTCTCTTCTTCTGCCTTATGCCCCTCAGTCGAATTCTTTTTTCTGAGGAGGCAAGAAGTGAAATTGCTGTAGACCCGTACAGATTCACTGCCGGTAACTCAGATAACTTCCACTGCTAACAAAACAAACACTCTATTGATGTTAATTTTGCCTCTGTTTTTTTTTTTTTTTTTTTTTTTTTTTTCCTTTCAGTTGACAGATCGCTCTGGGAAACACCTGGATGTCAAATTCCCAGTGGTTTCCCAGATGACAACTGAATACTCCAATTAAACTGTGTGGATGTTCTTAGAAACATTGACAGCCAGTTGACAGACAAATCTTTAGAATGCCAATGCCATCTGAGATTCCATAGTGCATGAAGAACATGCATGTGAAGATTCCTTAAAGTCAAATTTCTATAACAGGAATTACACATGTTCCCCCTTCTCAAGTTTCGTACTAATAAAAAATAAATAAATAAATAAAATAGGGCCGGGCACTGTGGCTCAGGCCTGTAATCCCAGCACTTTGGGAGGCCAAGGAGGACGGATCACAAGGTCAGGAGATCGAGACCATCCTGGCTAACACGGTGAAACCCCGTCTCTACTAAAAATGCAAAAAATTAGCCGGGCATGGTGGCGGGCACATGTAGTCCCAGCTACTCTTGAGGCTGAGGCAGGAGAATGGCGTGAACCCGGGAGACGGAGCTTGCAGTGAGCCGGGATCGGGCCACTGCACTCCAGTCTATGCGACAGAGCAAGACTCTGTCTCAAAAATAAATAAATAAATAAATAAATAAATAAATTGTTTATTGCATATGTATTAACTTTTTAGGTTTTCAAGATACTTTCCCATATCAGTTCACACGGCCCATGTCTTACATTTAGGAAAGATGAGCCTGTCTTATTTCCACATTTAGATGAGGAACTCAGGTGCAGAGAGATGAAATGACTTGCTCAATCAAGGCCATAATAGAAATAAAATTAAAATAGTCTTCTAAGATTTTGCTCTCTCTTAAATAAATGAAAGGATATACTCCAAGAAGACAAATATATTTGATAATTTAGGGGATCAGAAATATATCAATCATATGTTTAGTGGTGAAATCTATTAATTTCACAACTATTAGACATCCCTCAATGGTGTTTCTCATATCTCTACAACTCAGTTATTATTATAACACTGAGTTGTGTTTTTAATATTGTTATTCACAAAACCAAAATTTTCATAAATCCTTACTCTGTAGTCCTTATCACATCAAATGGCATGCCTATTTAGCTTGCCTACCAATGAATAATTCCCATCTCCTCTTTCTCCGTCACCCACTATATTCAATCATTCACAAATTCCTGCAGATTCTGTCTCTTCAGTAGCACTTATCTATGTTCTTGTCTTCATCCTGATATACAATGTCCTAGCTTAGTCCTACATTAACTCTTACCAGGAATAGTAAACAGATCCTTAACTACTCCCCTTGAGCTTTAGTTTCTCCCTCCTTAAACTATCCTTTAAACTGCTGCCAGAGTGATCTTTCTAAACTCTGACCTCCTCCCACAAAAACAAAAACTACAAAAACACTCAACTGCCTCTGATCACCTCCAGGACAAAGTCCACATTTCTTAGTACAAGCTAAACAAGACCTTCAAATTTTAACCCAACTTCTCACTGAAGATTTCTGTATTTTTTCTGTACAGTGCAAGGATAGGAGTAAATGATTTCTAAAATTTCCTTCCAGCTTTGGCATTTTGTGACTCTGTAATTTGCTAAAGGAAATTGTGCTTGAGAAATTTAACAAAAAACCCTGTTTTTTAACTTTCAGAAATATTCGTCTCAGAGTAGGGGAATGAGTTTTAAATACAAATCAGGGAAGTATTGCCAGTCAAGAGAGAAGGCCAGCTATTCACTCAAGTGGAACAAATCAATCTAAAGAGAATTTCATTTTCTCTCCAAGCTGCAAGCTCCAAATCAGCATTAATATGATTCCTTACAAAGAAGCACTGCATATTCAGGGCCATTAGGGCCTGATTGAGAGGTAAAGCTATTACTTCCATTAAAAATTAATTAGTAGTGGTAGAAAAAAAAAAGAATGTGACACAGTACATATGCAGAAAGTAGCTTGAGAAGGCTATTAACCGACACAACTGTCATGGAAAGACAGAAGGCTCCCAGATTCTCCTCTCCCATCCATCCTTCTCATAGCAGCTTGAAGACCTTCTTTTCAAATTCCATTTCCTTAAGATAACCTGCAATGGGTCTGAATTAGATGCATTTGAATAGTAACTGAATGATATCTGTTTCATGGCTAATGTGATTGGCCAGGCAAAAACTGATGACTATTTCATATTAATCAGCTTTTCAGTGAATTCTGTGACCACATGTAGACACAGTAGGCTAGTGTAACTGATCAAACTGGACTCCCTTTTAAATTAAAGACGGATTCTCCTCTTCCTTGGCTTCTGTAGGTCTTTCCTTTCAAAAACAGCCTTGGGTCCTCAGTCCCTTAGGCACGCTGCCAGGCTGAAGTAGGCATTGTAACCAAGCTCTGAGAACTCTGGGAATCTCTGCATTCTATGCTCAGAGAAATCCAGCAACATTTTCCCAAGCTTATGTATCATTCACAGAGAAACAAAGAGTTATAGAACACAATTCAAGTTCATGAAAAAGGTCATTCAAAATAGCCAAACCTTTCTTGGATACAAAATCATAGGTTCTGTCTACATGAAACAAGAGGAGGAAATGTAGATATTTTTAAATAAGTAGGTTACTGAGGAAATTTGTTAAACATTTAAAACAAACATCCTCAATCTATTCGATGGAGAGTAAACATGAGCTGCATTTGCTAATCAGCTCAACAGAAAGGCAAGGCTGTAAGCTCCAGATTTGGAGATGTTTTTCTGTCTGTAACTGCAGACATTTAGGGAACTTTGACAATTAATAAACATTCATTGTTACACACATTACTTAAAATTATTTTTCAAGGGTCATTTTACAACTAAAAATTTTAGACACAACTTGATATTAAGTACCAATCCTTATTAAAGAATATGATTTACTTCATCAGGACAAAGCAATTGAAGTAATGAAAGAAATTCTGTAAAACTGACTCAAGACTCGTTTCCTAAATTTTGGTGCTTAAATCTCACCCTGAGTAAAGAACTTTATTTTGTCCTGGAAAAAGCTAATCAAGAGCCACACACTGAATTATCAGCATGAGCAATGAGCAATGTGAATCACTTAAAATCCTTGTAGATTTAGGAAAAGTAGCAACTAGGCTTGTTGTCATAAGAAAGCTATTTTTCTTTCCGTAAGATGTTTTCTGACATGAGATGATTGACAGAAAGAGAAACTTTAGCTGTAATAATTGAACTTCAGGAATTATCGAGAGTTAAAAAAAAAGAGTTATGAAGATTTTCACTTTTCTTAGTTTCAAGGAGTTGGAGAGTCCTTTATATGTTTTGTTTATTTGCCTCTGTTTTCAACTACTTATAAGTCTAACTCTGACTTTAATATACTAAGGAAATTTTGTTAGCTGAAAATCATTTATAAAAACTGGATTAATAAAAGATTAAAGACTAACCTTTGAAAACATATTATTTAGCTATACTTACAGACTATAAAATTCACCATTTTAAGACTCACGGCTTCTTTAACTAGATTCAAAATGTTTTGCAACCATCATCACCACAATCTCAGTTAAGAATATTTTCTTTATTTTCCCCCCCAGCCTTATTAGGGTATAATTGAAAGATAAAAAATTGTATATATTTATGGTATGCAATGTGATGTTTTGACATTTGTATACCTTGTAAAATGATGAAAATAATCTAATTAAAATATCCATCATCTCACATCATTTTTTGTGATGAGAACACTTGAGATCTACTCTCTTAAAAAGTATCAAGTATACAGTATGTTTTATTAACTATAGTCATTGTACTAGAAAACAGATCTCCAGAATTATTCAATAATCTGCTAATTAGAACTGTTTCTTTTTTTCTTTTTCTCTCTTTTTTATTTTTGAGACAGAGTCTCTCTGTTTCGCCCATGCTGGGGTGCAGTGGCATGATCTCAGCTCACTGCAACTACTGCCTCCCAGGTTCAAGTGATTCTCATGCCTCAGCCTACCTAGTAGCTGGGATTACAGGTGTACACCACCACACCTGGCTAATTTTTTGTATTTCTTGTAGAGACGGGGTTTCACTATGTTACCTAGGCTGGTCTCAAACTCTGGGACTCAAGTGATCTGCCTGCCTCGGCCTCCCCAAAGTGCTGGGATTACAGGCATGAGCCACTGTGCCTGGCCATAATACTGTTTCTTTTTTCTTTCTTTCTTTCTTTTTTCTTGAGATGGAGTGTCGCTCTTGTTGCCCAGGCTGGATGGAGTTCAATGGCGCGATCTCGACTCACCAGGACCTCCTCCTCCTGGGTTCTAGTGATTCTCCTGCCTCAGCCTCCTGAGTAGCTGGGATTACAGGCATGCACCACCACGCCTGGCTAATTTTCTTTTTTTTTAATAGAGACGGGGTTTCTCCATATTGGTCATGCTGGTCTCGAACTCCCGACCTCAGGTAATCTGCCCGCCTCGGCCTCCCAAAGTGCTGGGATTACAGGCGCAAGCCACTGTGCCCGGCCCTGTGTTTCTTTTTAACCAACATCTGCCCATTCTTCCCCATCCTCAGCCCCTGGCAAGGGGCTGTATTCTACCTTCTGCTTCTATGAGTTCAACTTTTTTAGCTTCCACATAAAAGTGAGGTCAGGCAGTACTTGTCTTTCTGTGCTTTGCTTACTTCACTTAGCATGATGTCCTCCGGGTTCTTCTATGTTGTAATAAGTGATAGGCTCTCTTTTTTGAGCCTGAATAGTATACCATTGTTTCTGTGTGTGTGCCTGTGTGTATCGCGTTTTCTTTTTAACTGATCTGTCAATGGGCATTTAGATTGATTCTTTACCCTGACTATTGTGAATAGTATTGCAATAAATATGGGAGGTAGCCAGTTCTGTAACATAGTAATTACACTTCCATTGAACGTGTACTGAGAAGTGAAATTGCTGGACTATATAGTCGTCTTGTTTTAATTTTTAGATGAACTTCCACACTGTTTTCCACAATGGTTGTACTGAATGCACATTCTCATTGACATTGGACAAGGGTTCCCTTTTTTTCACATCCTTGCTAACATTTTTTTTTTTTTTTTTTTTTTTGAGAGGAGTCTCACTCTGTCTCCCAGGTTTGAGTGCAGTGGTGCGATCTCGGCTCACTGCAAGCTCCGCCTCCCGGGTTCACGCCATTCTCCCGCCTCAGCCTCCGAGTAGCTGGGACTACAGGCGCCGCCACCACACCCGGCTAATTTTTTGTATTTTTAGTAGAGACGGGGTTTCACCGTGTTAGCCAGGATGGTCTCGATCTCCTGACCTCGTGATCCGCCCGCCTCGGCCTCCCAAAGTGCTGGGATTACAGGCTTGAGCCACCACGCCCGGCCACTAACATTTTTTTATGTCTTGTCTTTTTGATGTAGCCATTCTAGCAGGTGTGAAGTCATAATTTATTATGGTTTTAATTTTCATTACCCTAATGATTAATGGTGTTGGGCTGTTTTTTAAAATATATCTGTTTGCCATTTGTATGTTTTCTTTTGAGGAATGTCTATTCAGGTTCTTTGCCTATTTTTAAACTCAGTTATTTATTTTCTTACTATTGAGCTATTTGAAATGTTTATGTATTTTGGATACTAACCCCTTATCAGGTGTACAATTTGCAAAAATAGTTCCATAGCTTGTCTCTTCATTTTGTTGGTTGTTTCCTTGTAGTGCAGAAGCTTTTTAGTTTGATATAATCCCATTTTCTGATTCTACTTTTGTTTCCTGTGCTTTTGGTATCATATCTAAAAAATCAGTGCCAAGACAAATGTCAGGGAGCTTTTTCTCTGTTTACTTCTAAAGTTTTACACTTTCAGGTGTAACATTTAAGCATTTAATCCATTTTGACTTAATTTTTTTATATGGTGTAAGATAATGGCCAATGTCTTTTTTATTGTATAGGAATATCCAGTTCTCCCAACACCCTTTATTGAAGTCTGCCTTATTGTCTGTTATTGGTACCTATCCTAAAGACCAATTGACTAAATGCATGGATTTATTTCTGCCCTCCCTATTCTGTTGCATTAATCTCTGTGTCTATTTTTATGCTAATATCATGCTATTTTGATTACTATAGTCTTGAAATACACTTGAAGTATATTTTGCAATCAATCATCAGTTCAAAAGGAAACCTTGTAGACATTGGTAGTAACTCAGGTATTACTTTCAAAATATCTTGCAGGTACTCAGAGCTTCCAACTGTGTACCTTTGAATGTATGCCATTCAAATAAATGGCTGAAGCAATTGATTTAGGAAATGAGATTTTTAAAAAAATAATCTGACCCTTTTAGGGAAAATCAATATTAGCTAATATTATTTGTGAATTGTATCAATTTTTAATGAATAAGTTAAAAAGAAAAAAATTGCATTTAATGTATTTGAAGATACTTGAGGAAATTCTTATCAATATGGTAATACAGCTTCCTTTTTGCATTTAGTAACAAAATGAAAAAAATAATCAATTGTAAAATGCTGAAAACATTTTAAATGTTTCTTTACTTCCACCCGAGTGTTATAGATTTTTGTGTTCATTTAACCAAAAAACCAGGATAGAGAATTTTCAATGCAGGCATGGTGTCGAAACTGAATAAAACAAAGACAGCTGCTGTTATGAACTGAATCATGTACTCTTAAATCCATGTGTTCAATCTCTAACCCCAATGCGATTGTATTTGGAGATTTAACTGAGTTTTCTGCTAGATACATAGAACAACAAGTAGGCAGCAAAAATAAATGGGAACATAATGTATACATGGGTTTTTTAAAGAAGTAGTCAGAAATAAATGAGCTCATAGGGATGTGGCCCCAATCCAATATGACTGGTGTTCTTCTATGAAGAGGAAGAGATAGCAAGGATGCATAAACACAGAGAAGAAGCCATGTGAGGACACAGTATGAACAAAGTTATCTGCTAGGAAAGGAGAGAGATCTCAGAAGAAACCAATTCTGCCAACCATTTGATTTAGATTTTCACACTCCAGAACTTCAAGAAATATATTTCTGTTGTTTAATCTACCAGTTTGTGATATTTTGTTATGGCAACCCTAGAAAACTAACACAGCCACTAAGACAGAACTATTTAGAGTTCTTGAATATCATGTCTTTAGCATGGACACAGTGCAGTTGTTTTTCAATTGCCCTGGTATTACAGATTCTCTAAACTTCAAATAATGGCAATTTTTTTGCAAGAAAAGACATGAAAGCCGTATGAAGTAATATTTAACTGAGTTTTCTGCTAGATACATGAAATGAGTAGGCAGTAAAAATATGGGAACGTAATAACAAAATAAACTTGAGAGTCTTGGACATTATTAAACTGAGTTTTATCCTCTTTAAATCACAATTTGCATTCATTAAAGAGATGTTTATTGAGAGCCTACTATGTGTTTAGGTACTAGTTACTAGAAATTCAGAAATAAACACAATCTATCTAGTTACTAACCTTAAGGAACATGTAATATAGTGAGAGAGATAGAAAATATATAAGTATACAAATAACAAAATATATGTTAAGGCTATATAATAAAAGAGGTGTTCACATGAGTATAATGTCATTACATTATAAATATAATTTAGACTTATCTAATTAAGCATTCAAGGTATACTTTTTGAGGAATTTCAGGTGAAAGAGAAATATAATATGGCATTGTGAAGAATGGATACAAAGTGTTTCATATGTGATAAGGGTTCCAGAGTGGGCCAGGGATGAAACACACACTATATGAGTATCTAAGCATGGTGACAACCCAAAAGAGTATGAAAATTGACTACATACACACTCTCACATGGCAGGACACCTGTTTGGTAGATTTCTCAGCTAGTACAGAGTGGCATGAGTTGCCACACCTGGAGGAAATTTGGCATATTAGATGTTGAATCCAGTAGTCTCTCTTGAGTAATCTCAGACACTGATACGATTGGCTCTGTGTCCCCACCCAAATGTACCTTGGATTATAATACCCCTAGTTCCCAGTTGTCAAAGGCAGGAGGAGGTGGAGGTAGTTTAATCATGGGGGCAGTTTCCCCCATGCTATTCTCATGATAACGAGTGAGTCTCACAAGATCTGATGGTTTTATAAGCATCTGGCATTTCTCCTGCTTGCACTTCTTCCTGTCGCCTTGTGAAGAAGGTACCTTGCTTTCCCTTTGCCTTCCACCATGATTGTACATTTCCTGAGGCCTCCCCAACCATGATGAACTGTGAGCCAATTAAACCTCTTTCCTTTGTAAATTACTCGGTCTCGGGTATAACTTTATTAGCACTGTGAGAACGGACTAATACAGTAAACTGGTACCAAGGCAGTGGGGTCCTGCTATAAAGATATCTGAAAATGTGGAAGCAACTTTGGAACGAGGTAATGGACAGAGGCTGGAACAGTTTGGAGGGCTCAGAAGAAGAGAGGAAGATGTGGAAAGTTTGGAACTTCCTAGAGACTAGTCGAATGGTTTTGACCAAAATGCTGATAGTGATCTGGACAATGAAGTCCAGGCTGCGGTCATCTCAGATGGAGATGAGAAACTTACTGGGAACTGGGATAAATGTGACTCTTCCTATGCTTTAGCAAAGAGACTGGCAGCATTTTGCACCTGCCCTAGAGATCGGTGGAACTTTGAACTTGAGAGAGATTATCTAGAGCATCTGGCAGAATAAATTTCTTCTTTTTTTTTTTGGTTTTGTTATGGAAGAAAAAATATTTACCTGAATCATTGATCTCCTGGTTGGCATATCTATGGCTGGCTCCTACACCCAGATTTTTTTATTATTATTATACTTTAAGTTCTAGGTTACATGTGCACAATGTGCAGGTTTGTTACATATGTATGTATGTGCCATGTTGGTGTGCTGCACCCATTAACTCGTCATTTACATTAGGTATATCTCCTAATGCTATCCCTCCCTCCTCTCACCATCCCACGACAGGCCCCGGTGTGTGATATTCCCCACCCCGTGTCCAAGTATTCTTATTGTTCAATTCCCATCTACGAGTGAGAACATGTGGTGTTTGGTTTTCTGTCCTTGCAATAGTTTGTTCAGAATGATGGTTTCCAGCTGCATCCATGTCCCTACAAAGAACATGAACTCATCCTTTTTATGGCTGCATAGTATCCATGGTATATATGTGTCATATTTTCTTAATCCAGTCTGTCACTGATGACCATTTGGGTTGGTTCCAAGTCTTTGCTATTGTGAATAGTGCCGCAATAAACATGTGTGCATGTGCCTTTATAGTAACTTGATTTATAATCCTTTGGGTATATATCCAGTAATGGGATTGTTGGGTCAAATGGTGTTTCTAGTTCTAGATCCTTGAGGAATCACCACACTGTCTTCCACAATGGTTGAACTAGTTTACAGTCCCACCAACAATGTAAAAGTGTTCCTATGTCTCCACATCCTCTCCAGCACCTGTTGTTTCCTGACTTTTTAATGATAGTCATTCTAACTGGTGTGAGATGGTATCTCATTGTGGTTTTGATTTGCATTTCTCTGATGGCGAGTGATGATGAGCATTTTTTCATGTGTCTGTTGGCAGTATGAATGTCTTCTTTTGAGAAGTGTCTGTTCATATCCTTTGTCCACTTTTTGATGGGGTTGTTTTTTTCTTGTAAACTTGTTTAACTTCTTTGTAGATTCTGGATATTAGCCCTTTGTCAGATGGCTAGATTGTAACAACCTGGCAGAATACATTTCTAAGTGGCAAAGCATTCAAGAGGAAGCAGAGCATAAAATTTCAGAAAATTTGCAGCCTGTCAATGCAATAGAAAAGAAAAAACCCATTTTCTGAGGAGAAATTCAAGCCCTCTGCAGAAATTTGCATAAGTAACGGAGATCCAAATGTTAATCACCAATACAATGGGGAAAATGTCCCCAGGGCATGTCAGAGACCTTCACAGCACCCCCTCCCATCACAGACCTGGAGGCCTAGGAGAGAAAAATTATTTCCTGGGCCAGGCCCAGAGCCCACCCCGCTCTGTGCAACCTCAGGACATGATGCCCTATGTCCCAGCTGCTTCAGCTCCAGCTGTGGCTAAAAGGGGCCAAGGTACAGCTCGGGCTATTGCTTCAGAGGGTGCAAATGCCAAGCCTTGGCAGCTTCCATGGGGTTTTGAGCCTCTGGGTGCACAGAAGTAAATAATTGAGGTTTGTGAATCTCTGCTTAGATTTCAGAGGATGCATGCAAACACTTGGATGTCCAGGTGGAAGTTTGGTGCAGTGGCGGAACCCTCATGGAAAACCTCTGCTAGGGCAGTATGGAAGCAAAATGTGGGGTTGGAGCCTCTATACAGAGTCCCCACTGGGACACTGCCTAGTGGAGCTGTGAGAAGAGGGCCACTGTACTCCAGACCCCAGAATGGTAGATCCACCAACAGCTTGGAACATGCGACTGGAAAAGCTACAGACACTCAATGGCAGCCATGAAAGCAGCTGAGAGGAAGGCTCTACACTGCAAAGCCATAGGGGGGAGCTGCCCAAAGCTGTGGAAGCATAACTCTTGTATCAGCATGACCCAAATGTGAAACATGGAGTCAAAGGGGATCATTTGGAAGTTTAAGGTTTAATGACTGCCCTATTGGAGTTTGCATTGCAAGGATTTGTAGCCCCTTTGTTTTGGCCAATTTATCCTATTTAGAATGGGTGTATTTACCCAATGCCTATACTCCCATTGTATCTAGGAAGTAACTAACTTGTTTTTGATTTTATGGGCTCATAGGTGGAAGGGACTTGCCTTGTCTCAGATGAGACTTTGACTTAGACTTTGGGTTAATGTTGAAATGAGTTAAGACTTTGAGGGGCTGGTGGGAAGGCATGATTGGTTTCAAAATGTGAGGACATGAATTTTGGGAGGGGCTAGTTGCAGAATCATATGGTTTGGCTCAGTGTTCCCACCCAAATCTCACCTTGAACTGTAATACTCATAGTCCCCATATGTCAAGGGTGGGACCAGGTGGAGGTAATTGAATCATGGGGGTAGATTCCATCATGCTGTTCTCATGATAATGAGTGAGTCTCATGAAATCTGATGGTTTTATAAATGTCTGGCATTTCCCTTGCTTGTGCTTTTCCTTCCTGTCACCTTATGAAGTTGGTGCCTTGTTTCCTTTCACCTTCCACCATGACTGTAAATTTCCTAAGGCCTCTCCAGCCATGCTGAACTGTGAGTAAATTAAGCTTCTTTCCTTTATAAATTATCCAGTGTCTTTATTAGCAGCATGAGAACGGACTAATACAGAAACCATGCCATTGAAAATATAGACACGTCAAAAATAACAGCCAAATTGAAGAGACACTCACTGAGTAAATATAGAATAATCTGAACTTTAGATAAGCCATGAAATCCATGAGTCCTCACTGATATAAAGTAATATCAAAATATGTAAACAAAATAATAGAAACGTCATTAAATATCAGTGCTACCACCTTGATCTGGGATATTCTGGCCTTTTGAACTATGAAAAGTAATTGTTGTTTATGCCACCAAGCTATGGTAATTTGTTATAGCAGCCTCAACTAACGCACAGCACAATTTTTTTGATACAAGTTCTCATTCTGTCTCCCAGGCTGGATTACAATGGCAGGAACATGGCTCCTTGCAGCCTTAGCCTCCTGATTGTAAGCAATCTTCCCTCCTCAGCCTCCACTGCAGCAGGCACATACCACCATGAACAGCTTTTTTTTTTTTTTTTGTAGAGACAGGGTCTCACCATGTGGGTCAGGCTGACTTTGAAGTCCCGATCTCAAGTGACATAAACCAGTGAACCTAGCCAATACAACACACTTTGAAATAACTAAAAAGACAAGGAAAACTCAAAAGAAAATTAGAAAAATGACACCAATCCAAAGCACAGCAATACAAAAAAAAAAAAAAAATAGATAGAATTAGACTATATCAAAATAAAAAAAAGCACCTGTGCCACCGAAGGACACAATCAACAATATCAAAAGGCAACTCAGAGTGGGAGAATTTTTTTTTTTTTTTTTTTGAGATGGAGTCTCGCTCTGTTGCCCAGGCTGGAGTGCAGTGGCGCCATCTTGGCTCACTGCAAGCTCCACCTCCTGGGTTCACGCCATTCGCCTACCTCAGCCTCCTGAGTAGCTGGGACTACCGGCGCCCTCCATCACACCTGGCATTTTTTTGTATTTTTTTAGTAGAGACGGGATTTCACCATGTTAGCCAGGATGGTCTGGATCTCCTGACTTTGTGATCCACCCGTCTTGGCCTCCCAAAATGCTGGGATTACAGGCATGAGCCACTGCGCCTGGCCAGGAAAAAATGTTTTTAAGACATATATCTGATAAGGAGCTACTAGTCTGAATATATAAGTAACTACAACTTAACAACAAAAGTAGATTTTAAAATGGGAAGGACTTGAATAGATATTTCCCTACAGAAGATATACAAATGGTCAATAAGCACATGAAAATACACTCAACATCACTACTCATTGGAAAAATGCAAATCAAGCCACAATGAGACAACATTTCACATTTGTTTGGATGGCTATTACCAGAAAAGAAAAAAAAACAAAGATAAAATACTAGTGTTGCTAATGATGTGGAGAAATTAAAACTCTTGCTCATTGTTGTTGGGAATATAAAATAGAAAACATCATGATTATTCCTCAAAAAAGTAAAAATATTATTACAATATATAATCCTGCAATTCCACTTATGAATATACACTCAAAAGAATTAAAAGAAACTCAGATATTTGAGCACTCGTGTTCACAGCGACATTATGCACATTAAGCAAAAGCTGGAGGCAACCCAAATGTCCATTGATGAATAAGCAGATGAACAAATCGTGGTATATAGATATAATAAAATCTCATTCAGCCTTAAAAAGAAAGGAACTTTCTGATATATGCTACAACTTGAATCAACCTTTAGGACATTATGCTAAGTAAAATATGCGGTCAAAAAAACCCACATACTATATAATTCCATTTATAGGCGGTACCTGGATAGTCAGATTTATAGAGACAAAAAGTAAAAGGGCATTTACCAGGGGCAGGTGTTGGGAAAACGAGGTTATTTAATGATTACAAATATCAGTTGCATGATAAAAAGAATTCTGGTGATGGATGGTGGTGATAGTTGTATAACAAGGTGAATATACTTAATATTCTTGAACTGTACTTTTTAAAATATCCCTTTCATTGTCATAAAATAATTTAAAAATATTTCAAGCCATATGCTACAACACAACATACCAGCTGAAGGTACAAGATATAGCTAAACTATGACTGAAAGGAAAATGTGTAGCTTTAAACCTACCTATATCAGAATGTTTCACAGTGGATAGGATTATGCAAATCTACCCCAAAGTATGAGGAAGCTGAGAGACTGAAGAAAAGGGCTGACAAATGAAGTTTATTAGAAACAAACATTTAATAGGGACTTATGAAAAGAAGTCATGGTCTGTGTCCCAGGTGGTGGTGAGACAAGTTGCAAGTTGGTGGATTCTTATGCCGTTTCTCCCACAGACCAAGACCTTATGTATCATCAGAGAGAAGTGGTTTAGAAGTGTATGTAGGACAACTGAAGTATGATAACATCAAAGTTGTTTGACCTAAAGGCAGGATTTACTGAAAGTAAGTGCTCTTACACAAGGAACAATAGATAACACTGGAATCTTAGAGGCCTTCTTGAATAGGAGTTAATCAGGAACCATGTAGTGGATTTGCCTCCAAGATGGAGTTGCTTTAGTCTCCACAAAGAAGAAAAGAAACTTATAAAATCAACGATCTAGGTTTTCACTTTTAGAAGCTAAAAATGATATAATAAAGCCAAAATAAGTATAATGAAGAAAACAATAAAGACAATAAAAAACCAAAAACATAAAATTGATCAACAGTAGGAAAAAATTACTATGATGTGCATTGGTTCTCTAAAAATATGAATACAATATTTTAAACCCCTAGTAAAACTACTAAAATAAAGAGAACAAAATTAAACTATCAATGTCAGGAATAAAAGAGGCTCTATAGATATTAAAAGTTTAAATGAATAAGAATTGAACTTCCTCAAATAAATATGGAACAGAAGTTGGCAGAAAATGGGCCATTAGCCAAATTCAATTCCAAAGTTGTTTTCATAAAAACGTAATGGTTTTATTGGAACACAGTTATACCCATTTTTATACATATCATCTATGTTTGCTTTCACACTAAAACAGCAGTTTGGGAGAGACAACAAAGATCATATAGCCCATAAAGACTAAAATATTTATTATATGTTGTTTCAAAGAAAAAGTTAACCAACCCCTTTAACCACAAAAATCCATAGCTAATACATTAAGTGGTGATATACATTGAATGAATTTTTTCTTGAGATCAGTACCAGGGCAAAAATATCTTTTCTATTACTTCTCTTTAACATTGTGCTACAGCAAAAGAAACTACCATCAGAGTGAACACGCAACCTACAGAACGGGAGAAAATTTTTGCAATCTACTCATCTGACAAAGGGCTAATATCCAGAACTTACAAAGAACTCAATCAAATTTACAAGAAAAAAACAACCCCATCAAAAAGTGGCAAAGGATATGAACAGACACTTCTCAAAAGAAGACATTCATACAGCCAACAGACACATGAAAAAATGCTCATCATCACTCGCCATCAGAGAAATGCAAATCAAAACCACAATGAGATATCATCTCACACCAGTTAGAATGGCAATCATTAAAAAATCAGGAAACAAGGTGCTGGAGAGGATGTGGAGACATAGGAACACTTTTACACTGTTGGTGAGACTCTAAACTAGTTCAACCATTGTGGAAAACAGTGTGGCGATTCCTCAAGGATCTAGAACTAGAAATACCATTTGACCCAGCCATCCCATTAGTGGATATATACCCAAAGGATTATAAGTCATGCTGCTCTAAAGACACATGCACACATATGTTTATTGTGGTACTATTCACAATAGCAAAGACTTGGAATCAACCATGTCCATCAGTGACAGACTGGATTAAGAAAATGTGGCCCATATACACCATGGAATACTATGCCGCCATAAAAAAGGATGAGTTCGTGTCCTTCGTAGGGACATGGATGCAGCTAGAAACCATCAGTCTCAGCAAACTATCACAAGAACAGAAAACCAAATACCGCATGTTCTCACTCATAGGTGGGAATTGAACAATGATCACTTGGACACAGGAAGGGGAACATCACACCCGGGTCCTATTGTGGGGGGGGGTAGGGGGGAGGGATAGCATTAGGAGATACACCTAATGTAAATGACGAGTTAATGAGTGCAGCACACCAACATGGCACATGTATACATATGTAACAAACCTGCACGTTGTGCACATGCACCCTAGAACTTAAAGTATTAAAAAAAAAAAAAAAAAAAACCATTGTGTTAGAGGTATTGCCAGGGTAATAAGGCAAGGAAAATAAAGAAACTAATCATAACTACAAAGAAATAAACATTATTTGAATACAACTTGATTATTTACATCAATAGATAATAGAATGAGTGCATTTAGTAATTTGTCAATATGAAATGTCAATGTACAAAAAGCAACATCACTTCTCTATAATAGCAATGCACAATAGAAAATAAAAGTTTGAAAACCTACCATTCAATAATATAAAAAATATAAGATATCTATGATAAATTTAATAAAAGAGACGCCAACCCTCTACAGTGAAAACTACAAAACATCACTCAGAGAAATTATAGAAGACTTAAACAAATGGAAGGTACAATGTGTTCATATAGTGGAAACCTCAAAATGATAAGAGGTCAATTGGTTTCAAATTGATCTATAGATTTGCACAAACTCTCCCTGCAAAGAAACCACAGCAGTGGTTATTTTAGAAATTGACAAGCTGATCCAAAAATCTATGTAAGAATAAAATGTATCTAAATTAACCAAATGTTTTTGAAAAAGACCAAAGTTGGGGGACTTATACCATTTCAAGACTTACTATGAAGCTACAATAAATGAGACAATGAGGTAATGGTACAGAGAGAAATAAATAAATCCATAAAATAGAATAGGGATTTTGAACAAGACCAAGCCATATATATATATATATACACACAGCGTTTTATAAAGGTTCCAAGGTATTCAATGGAGAAAAGGTAGCTTTTTCAATAAATGGTATCTCTCTAGAGAAAGAGAAAAATATGAACCTCAAATCCTACTTCGCACCGTGTATAAACACTAATTCAAAATGGGCTTCAGACCAAAATAAGTGTATTTGTTACAAGTGGAGAAGGTGCACACAGCCAAAGAAGCTCTGGCGGATACTCTGCCATCATTGGCAGCCTGAGGTATTCTAGGAGTAATCTAGGCATCTTGACTTTCTGAACCTCTGCTCTAACCTTTCAAGTCAACGGCAAGTAATACCAAAATTCCAAGTTGAAATAAAACAATATGGATAATTTTGAATAACTATCACTGACTTATTGATCACAAATATGCATGGCTTTTTAGACTTATTCTTTACGCTGTTAAAGGAACTAATAGTTGCCAAATACTACAATTACAATAGGCATCGCTATAAAAAATGTTATTTTAAATGCATGGGTAGTAACTTCATGACATTGGTTTTCTCTCAGGATGTCTACCAATACCATGTTTTCAGTGATTTGGCCTACCATTTTTAAAACCTAAGAAAATGTAAAAGAAAGTGTCTTAGAAAAACCCTGATTAAGATAAAATGTGATATTCCATAGGTAATTTACAATACCAGCCTAGCAATAACGATCACTTTTATATAACATTTTCAACGATGCCCCAGTCTTCTGCTAAGGATTCCCTGGAGACTACTGTATTCTCAAAGATAAGAAAATAGAAATAAAAAATAAAATTAATACATGTTAATTTTTATGTCTATTTTAAATGTCAGAATTACTTAAAAGAATTGATGTTGTTTCATATTTAAATAATAGTAACTTTAAAGACAGAATTATGATTGTTAATTTCACCTGGGAAAATAAAAATGCTAGTGAAATTTCCATTAAGTCCACTCTGCTCTCCATGTGGGAGTCTGAAGATTATTTTCTGACTCTCAGATAAGAATTTCTCTAATGATTTAATTTGTGTTTTAGACTGGCCTGCACACTGAGCCTGAATCTAGATTCTGTCTTTTTTTCTTTCAGGGAACAATCCTCAAGCAGTTATGCAACCCAACTAGTTATCTGAGACACCTCCACAGCAAAATTGATAACTTCTTTCTCATATTTATAAAAGTGGGATAGGCCCATCTTTAAATACTGTGTTCAGGACTGATTTGATGCTTTGGCATTGATGTGAATTATTTTTAGGAATGAACATTCTTTTTTGCCTTCAAAGTCACCTAAGACATCAGGATTTTTATTTTGCATTTGATCCTAGTGTGAAGGAACTCAGAGAAAGTAAAGAACATTTTGTGAGCTAAAATGAAAATAGGACTTAAGAGCCATTTTCTCCCTAGGAAATGTATTATAGTTTATTATATACATATCCGTTATTCAGCACAAACAGAAAAGAGAATTGAATAGAATTTTTTTTTTCTGGTTTTATTTTTCATTTGGAGTTGAGATTTGCAGTCCATTTTTAGAGGTGTCTTGAGTAATTCAGACAAACAAGAGTTCTGTATAGAAATACTGCGGTATTTCCTATGCTCAGACAGATATATTAGCCGTTCTTCTTTGGTCTTGGACACAAAATTATGTTATTGTTGAACAACACAGTGCCTCAAACTATGGTAGAGATGGTCTCTACTGGTAGCACTGCCATACTTTAGGTTTTTGTTGTTGTTGTTGTTGTTGTTTTTACATATTCATTTCCTTGAAAAGTAAGTAAAGTCAACCAGCTATTTGTCAGATAATCACCAACACACCACAGCTTGAACGAATTTGCCATTTTTCAACTAGTTTTGTGGACAGTAGCTAAACAAAGGATAATTTCAGGTGAAGTGATGCTAAGACAGAAGCAGTACAATTAAGATTACAAAATATTGAAATATCTAGTGAGTTTATAAGTGGAAAGATTAGGATATCTAACACTGATGATACTAAATAGAATCATAGTTCAAGGGAGCATTGTGATTGTTAACAGCCTTCAAGAACAGACATCCCTGATTTTATACCAGTAATCCATTATTGAAAATCTTTCTACCTGAAAACACTAACCAGGGGTCAATTTTTCATTATTTTAAATGGAAAAAATACAATGCAATTCATATCAAACCCAAACTCATAATCAACTTTCTGGGCACATATATAAATAAGAGCTATCATGCAATATGTAAAATGGTTAAAATATTTCTGATTATCAAATAATTAAAATGTTTTTATTATTGCTATTATTTTAACAGAAAAAATCATACTGTTATTGCATTTATAAAATACAATGTTATGCTTTGATATATGTATACAGTGTGGATGATTAAATCAAGTCAATTAACCTGTCCATCACCTTGCTTACTTAACTTTTTTATTTTGTGGTGATACATTTGAAATTTACTCTGTTAATTATTTTGATATACTAAAATGGTTTTGCAAAGTTGCAGTGTATGCAGTAACATGGCTTCTTTTTGCACAATCTATTTTCATGACTTGGTTACCCTTTGTTGACACTTAGTGTAGTTTTTAAGATATCTATATGTGGCTCTGACATTCCACAGATTTGTACCTGGAGTGCAACCTCAAAGTTCTATTTAAAATTTTATATTGCATTTATTGTAAATATAAAAAATCCCTATAAAAACAGCACACACACACACAAAAATGAATGTTGTATTGAGAAAGAAATATATACCATGAAGTCTGGGTATTAAAATTCATGCAGTGTTATATGGAAGAACTTTAACAGGAAAACATTCTGTAGGAGATGCCTATAGTATGAAAAGTGGTCCTATTCATCCCTATATACAAAGAGAAAGCAGCAGCTGAAATGGTAAGAAAAGTATCAGAAAACATCAATATAAAATAGGAATGAACGAAATGAGAAGCAAAGAGCACTGTAAAATTGCATGAAAGCACAATATACAATGTAAGACAACTTTTCTGACTTGCAATAGCATGTCCATACAGAAAAATATCCTCTTAATTTCTTTTTCCAGTTTTACTGTTATACTTCCTCCATGCTTATTTTATACATGCTAAACCTTGGATCAAACCAACTATCTACCCTCTCTTTCGTAATTCACAATACTGAGTTTTACAATAAAAAATATGATGCAATACAATGAATAGTTTAGTTTGCCTTATGTTCAACTTCAAGTGACCCAAATGACAAAAACAAAATGACATAAACAAGTTTATCTTTGTTCCACATAAATGAGTCTGAAGATAAACAGTCACGAAATCAATCTAAAACCATGAATTCAATCTCGTGATTCAAGATAGTCACTTAAGCTCCAGCCAACATGTCCACATTTCAATTAGCAGGAAGAAGGCAGGGCAAATAATGGTGTGCCTTGTTCATTTACTGACATGTCTAGAAAGTTGCTTATGACATTTCCACTTACATCCTGCAGGCAAGAGCTTCATGCCATGTCCACACCTAATTGCAAATTAGCCTGAGATATGTAGTAATTATTCTGGGCAACTACATGTCTACCTATTACTAAAAAACGGAGCAAGAATAGGCATTTAGGTACAGCTAGCAATTTTTCTACTATGTCACTACAAATTCATGGTTTACCGTAAGGGTCAAGAAACCACTGCCTGGGGTCCAAATTAAGCCTTATATCTATTCTTGTATGTAAAGTTTTATTTCCACAACTATGCCCACAATTTTTGTACTATATTGTATATGACTTTATTTGGGCTACAATGGCACAGTTGAATAGGTGTGGCAGAGACCATCTGGCTTGTAAAGCATAAAGTATCCGCTATTTGGCTTTTTTTTTTCCAAGATGGAGTTTCACTCTTGTTGCCCAGGCTGGAGTGCAATGGTGTGATCTCAGCTCACTGCAACCTCTGCCTCTTGGGTTCAAGTGATTCTCCTGCCTCAGCCTCATAGCTGGGATTACGAGCACACGTCACCACGCCCAGCTAATTTTGTATTTTTAGTAGAGATGAGGTTTCACCATGCTGGCCAGGCTGGTCTTGAACTCCTGACCTCAGGTGATCCACCCGCCTCAGCCTCCCAAAGTGCTGGGATCACAGGCGTGAGCCACCATGCCTGGCCCACTATTTGGTCTTTTATAGGGAAAAAAAAAAAAAAAAAAAACTTTGCCAGGTGACAAGATCAAGAGTTTTATCAGTACTTGCTACTTGAAGATGTCTCTTCATCTTACTTGTGAGCTCTTGTCTTTTCTTTAAAAAATTGTATTTCCGGCATTGATATTTGTTTCATATTTGCTTTCCACAATCTACCAAGACAATCTCATTCATTAAATAAAGAAGGTTCTGTGGTTTGCTGCTGGTTGTTGTTTGGATGCATGACAAATAAGTAGTAGAGCAGAAATAGTTCAATCCCACTGGTTCTGCACTCAACAATTTATTTTAATGTTGTATTCTCTATCAAGATATTGTTGCTTGTACTGAAAACCAATTAAAGAAAAGAATGAGTAAAAAGATTGTAAGATAGTACAAGAGCTGTTCTAAATGTATCTGTTAGCCAAACTAAATCATGTCTCAAGGGACTGCAAGAACATATGCAAGTATTTGCTTAACAATTGACAGTGACATTTGAGCAATCAAGAAAAACAAGAGAGATTTTGGAAGGTTAGAGATAGACATGATATTCTAATTTTCCAGAAGAAGAATGTGATTTTTTACCAAATTTAGCTTAGTAATCTTGACACCAGTTATTATCAAGATTGTGAAATAATTTATTAAAAAGACAACGCATGATCACCAAAGTATTACAAATGAATACAGCATCTCATGTTGAGCATTAGAGTCAATAAACATTTTATTCATATGTTAAGCACTTTCCTTAACATTTTATACAATGCTCCATGCCATAAATAAAATTAAAATTAACCATACAAAATTGATATTTATTCAGAAGTACCTCCAAAGATAATATTCTCCTTCTGAGCAGAGAAGGCATTTGAAATGTGTGCAATATTATGATATTGATTTAAATAATTTAAAACCACAGTCACTTTGCACCAATCTAATAGTAGTATATTATTGCTTGTTTCAGATCCTTTTTTTTTTTGAGACAGACTCTCACTCTGTCACCCAGGCTGGAGTACAGTGGCGTGATCTCGGCTTACTGCAATCCCTGCCTCCCGGGTTCATGGGATTCTCATGTCTCAGCCTCCTGAGTAGCTGGGATTACAGGCATAAGCCACCACATCCAGATAATGTTTGTATTTTTAGTAGAGGCGAGGTTTCACCATGTTGGCCAGGATAGTCTCGAACTCCTTGCCTCAACTGATGAGCCCGCCTCAGCCTCCCAAAGTGCTGGGGTTACAGGTGTGAGCCACGGCACCCGGCCTTCAGATCACTTTTGATGAAAAACGAGCCGTATTACAATACCAGACAACACTTTTGTTTTCCTCAGTGCAAACTGAGGAGACAAATATTACGAGACAATTATAACCCAAAGATTCAAAGTCACATGAGTAAATATAATATGGTTAAAAGGAGAAGGTAAGAACTAATATGTAAAAATAAAAGCATTTTTTATTGATAATTTCAAATTGTGTCTCAGTCATTTATTATTACACTGGAATACCAAAGTAAAAGTTACATCCTAGATTAATAGGTTAATCATCGTTGTACTTTATTTTGATACACGAATTATCAAAATACTAATCCTAGCTTTTGTGTTTAGTTTCACAACATTGGCAGCTCTTAGTAGCATAGCATATATCATTGATGCTTGTATTGGGGATAAATACAATTGATGCCATCAAACTTGCTGAAAATTGCACATCTAGAAAGTTATTAGAAATATTACCATCACAATGATTTTTTTTTTCTGTAAAAATAAAGCCTTTTCTTTCTTCAGGTTTCTTGAAACGTCAATTTTATTAATCTGGTTACAACTCCAGTAAGAAACACTACACTCCGTGAGTCCATGACTCATGAACAAACTGAGAACTAAATGAATAACAGAAGACATTAAGTCCCATTCATTTTGTGTATTGCAGAACTGTAACTTGGCTTTACCGGTCTTTAGGTGGTAATATCTTCTGTTGTAACCAACAAAATAGTGATTCCCAGTGAAATGAATGCACTAAAGAGCCTGTGTTGAAGCTAGGTATGAAACTGATGTGTTTACTACTACTGAAATACAAATACAGAAATAGTAAGAACTTTTCATTTATTACTTCCTAAGGGCCAGGTGATGCCTAAGACTTTATCTGCATAATTTCATTGACTCCACATAAGTCTATGATGTAGCTTGTCCTGAAATTATAACTTTTCTCATTCGACAGATGAGGAATTAGAGACTCACAGCTCTCACTGGTATTAAATAATAGAACTTACACTGAAACTTGTATTTATAGCATCTTAAGACTTACACTCTTAAATGTTATGCTATGAAAATCATGCAACGATAGATAAAGGAAAAATGTGATGAGTTCAAGAACATAAGATTGTAAATAGAAACACACATTATTTTAATACATAATTTTGCTACAAGACAAGTAGAGTGTACTTTTTAAAATTCCTAAGTGTCCAAATCCTTTTATGAGTGACCTGGCCTACTCTTACAGTCATATCTCCTGCACTTTCTCATACACAGCATTTGCTTTAAATATTTCAAAGATTGCAGTTCCTACAGAACACAAGGCTTATTCATGTCTCTATGTCTTTCTACATGGTTTCCATTTTGCTTGGAACACACTTTCCAAGGTTTCTCCATATGACAAACTCCTATTCATCTTTCAGGACACAGTCTACATGCTCCAATGCCCGGCAACCAGAAGAATTTAAAAATTAATAAATACATGTGACCTTTTCCATATGCACTCTTAGAGATACTTGATACCTCTAAATGTCTTTGCTTACATAATACTTTCTCACTTTGTACACTGCAGGAGATTGGTCAGGGTGGTGGGAGAAATTATAGGAAAAATGCAAACCTTCTTGGAAGGCCGGGAGGTTCTGCAAAAGTTTTGAAAGATAATTTGGCTAAAAGCAGCCAAATTATCTTATCTGGAGCCTGAGAGCAAAAGGTAGATGACAAGGAAGTGTGAAGGAATTGATCTAGATAAGTTAGTTTACTTAGGCCTTGGAACCTGGCCCTGGCCTTTAATCATTCACGCACAGGACTGCTCTCTCTTGGGTGCGGGGGGTGGGGGCTGTGTGTGACCATGTTAATTACCCACAAATGTCTTGACTCAAAGACTTTGTCATTAAATCTGTACTAAATAAATGCCCGCAGCAGCTTGTCGGGCTGCGGCTGCTGGGACTCTTTACAGCACCCTCCTCGGTGTCTGTGGGCAGCCCGGTCCCCTAGTCACTCGGCCAGGCAAAAAACCTGTGTCTGTGTCCATTTTTTCATCCATCGCTCGGCCAGGGCCTGCCGTCAGACCTGGCAGTATGCTATACCCTATCTTCACTTACTTAATCATGAGCCTTATTGCTACAATTTTTTTTGTTCTTCTGCATCATTAATTTTTTCTCTCCAATCAAGTATTCCCACCAGCATACAATATTTCAGTAATATTGTAATACTGTAATAACTTAAAAATAAACCCTCTTTTGACCTCACTTTCATGCCAGCTACTGAACTACTTCTCTGCTCCCTTTTGTGAAAAACTCTTGTGAAAAATAGTTGTCTATACTTAGTATTTCTTTGGTGTCACTTGCTAAGATTTCCTTAGCAAGATTTCCTTTTGCTCAGTTTATTTCAGGCCCCCCATTCACTTTCTTGTTCCTCTAATTTTCCGAGAATGATCTCAACACAGAACCTTTTCACATTAGTCCATTTTGCATTGCTATAAATAAATACCCAAGTCTGGATAATTTATTTTTAAAAGAGATTTATTTGGCTCACCATTCTGCAAGCTGTAACAGAAGCACTGCACTGGCACCTGCTGCTGCTATGGACCTCAGGAAGCTTCCAGTCATAGAGGAAGGTAAAGGAGGAGCAGGTATGTCATATGGTGAGAGAGAGAGGAGGGAAGTCCCAGGCTATTTTTTAACAACTAGATCTCATGGGATCTAAAAGTCAGAACTCATTTAATGCTGCAGAATGACAACAAGACATTCATGAGGGATCAACCCCATAACTGAAACACATTCCACTAGGCCCTACCTCCAACACAGAGGGTCAAATTTTATTATTATTATTATTATTATTATTATAAGTTCTAGGGTACATGTGCACAACGTGCAGATTTATTACACATGTATACATGTGCCATGTTGGTGTGCTGCACCCATTAACTCGTCATTTACATTAGGTATATCTCCTAACGCTATCCCTCCCCCCTACCCCCTCCCCACAATAGGACCTGGTGTGTGCTGTTCCCCTTCCTGTGTCCAAGTGATCTCATTGTTCAATTCCCACCTATGAGTAAGAACATGCAGTATTTGGTTTTCTGTCTTTGCAATCGTTTGCTGAGAATGATGGTTTCCACCTACATCCATGTCCCTACAAAGGACACGAACTCATCCTTTTTTTATGGCTGCATAGTATTCCATGGTGTATACGTGCCACATTTTCTTAATCCAGTCTGTCACTGATGGACATTGGGTTGATGATTCCAAGTCTGCTATTGTGAATAGTGCAAATTTTAATAGAAGGTTGAAGAAGGCAAATGTCCAAACTGTATCAATTTGCACTTGTTATTTTGGCTAAATGAAGTGCTTTTTCCTAGATTTATACATCCTCACTTCTTTTTGGACTCTGCTCAAATTTCACCTTACCAGTGAGGCATGCGCTGGGTGTGACTTTAAAATAAATGGCCAAGCATTCCCTAACCTCCTCCAATCCCAAGCATTCCCTAATCTCCTTGCCCTGCTTCATTTTTCTCTCTAGTAGTTACATCACCTGGCTTGCAATATAAATTTACCTAGTTACTTGGTTGTGTCTCACCAGTAGTATGTAAGTTATTTGAAGATAGCAATTTGTTTTGTCTCTCTCTCCAGTTTGTATAGTTACCCATGGCACACAGCAGACTACAAATACTGTTGAAACAACCAATTTATTGAATAATTCTTTGTGTTTATCAAATACAAATTAAGACTATATTTTATTCCTTCAATAAATTATTACTGTTGTTTTCCCTCACAGTCTACTCATAATAATAAAAGAGACACATAAAGAAACTAGAAATGTGACCAATAAATAGGGGAGGATGTGAAGTTGTCAATAAACACTATACCCTAAGAAAGCTTACATTAAGGACTTTAAGATGAAATCTTTAAACTAGACATTTTATGTTTTAAAAAATAAAGGAAAATACATCCAGAAAACTAAATAAAAGTATCAGAATTATTTCTCACCAAACGAACCTCAATAAGAGTAGCAGCTGATTTCTCATCAGATACCACAGAAGCTAAGAATGTAGTGAGATGATATAAAGTTCTGAAAAAAAACCTGCCAATGAAGAATATTATATCTAGGACAACTATTTCTCAAAAAGGAGGGAGAAATTAAAACATTCAAAGATCAACGAAAACTGAGATAGTTCATCACTAGCAGACTTGCTTTTCCATGAGTGCTAAAGGGAGTAATTTTGGCTGAAATTAATGGTCACTGTATAGTAATTGGAATCCATGTGAAGAAATAAGGAACATGAACAAAGTTAAGTAATAAGTAAATATAAAAGGCAGTATAAACATATTTTTATTTGTGAACCTTTTTCTCTTATATAATTGAAGATACAACTGCAAAAAGCACTAATTATAAAACTGGGTTGATGGGATCATAATGCTTAAAAATGTAATTTATAAGACACTAACAGGACAAGGAGAAGGAAGGGTACAGAGGCAGGTTTTTGTATGAATCTGGCATTAATTCGTACAAGAACGTAATCTGTTGTTACAAATTGTGCAATTAATGTGTTATCTATAATCCCCAAGGGAACCACTAACTACATAACTCAATAAATATAGTTAAACAAAGGATATGGTAACTAAAATGGCACACTAGTAAATGTCTATGTAAAACAAATGAATGTACTACAGGAAAGCAGAGGAATAAATATGACATAAGATAAAGAAAATAATTAGCAAAACAACAACATAAAATCTATCTTATCAGTATTTACATTAGATATAAATGGATTAAACACTACATTTAGAAGAAAGTATTATCAGAATGGATAAAAACATGATCCAAATCTATGATGTCCAGAAGAGACACACACACATTAGATTCAAAGACACAAAAAGTTTGAAAGTAAAAGAATGGAAAAAAGATATATAATGCAAACAATAACAAAAAAAGAGAGAAAGGTATGTTAGATTGTTCTTGTGTTGCTATAAAGACATATGCACTACTGGGTAATTATAAAGAAAATAGGTTTAATTGGCTCACGGTTCTGCAGGCTGTATAGTGAAGCATGGCATTGACATCTTTTTGTTTCTGGGGAGGCCGCAGTAAGCTTTTACTCCTGGTGAAAGGCAAAGCGGAGGCAGATGGATGTCTCACATGCAGAGGACTGGAACAAGAGAGTGGGGGGAAAGTGTTACACATTTTTAAACAAGCAGATCTCAGGAGAACTCACTACGGACCACAACGAGAAATCACTTCACACCTACGAGGTTGACTATAAACAAAATGATGTACATAATGTCTTAGTAAAAATGTGGGGGAAGTTAGAACTCTCATATATTTCTGTTGGGAATGTAAAATTACACAGCCGTTTTGTAACACAGTGTTGTAATGTATGAAAAACCTAAACACTGAATTACTGTATGACCTAGTAATTCTATTCTTAAGCATATACCTAAGGGAAATGAAAATATGCAGCTATGTAAAAACTTGTACATGAATGTTATAGAAACATTGTTCACAATAGTCCAAAAGTGGAAACAACTCATATGTCCATCTACAGATGAATGGATAAACAAAATATTATATGTAAAAAACAATAATTATTATTTGATCAGAAAAAAAACGAAGTATCAATGAATGCTATAACATGGATGAACCTTGAAAACATCTTGCTCCATAAAGGAAGGAAACAAAAAGGCACATATATTATTCTATTTATATACAGTATTTAGATTAGCAAATCCATAGTGACAGAAAGTAGATTAATTTTTGCTGGGGGCTGGAAGAGTGGGGGTAGTGAGAGTGACTGCTAATGGTGTGAGTTTCTTGTTTTAATAATGAAAATTGATTAAGATACATAAAAGTTGATGCTTAGGTGATGTGTTCATGGTCATCTACTTTCTACTTGGATGTGTTGTAAATTACTATAGGTAACGCTTGTTAAAAATGCTAGAGAATACACATAACTATTTTTTTTTTTTATTTGAGACAGTCTTGCACAGTCGCCCAGGCTGGAGCGCAGTGGCATGATCTCAGCTCACCTCCCAGGTACAATCGATTCCTGAATCAGTCTCCCAGTAGCTTGGACTATAAACATGCTCCACCAAGCCCAGCTAATTTTATTTTTTATTTTTCTGTGGAGATGAGGTTTTGCCATGTTGGCCAGGCTGGTCTCAAACTCCTAACCTCAAGTGATTCACCTGCCTCAGTCTCCCAAAGTGCTAGGATTACAGGCGAGAGCCACTGCACCCAACCTGTAACTAAAATTTATTTTATATTGATAAATAACAAATCCAGAATAGAGTAGGAGAATCATTCAATGTAATACTGAAACTGCTAGGCTGTGCATAGGCTAAAAGGGTACTTAGCACACATATTGCACCTGATAATAAATGTGTCCACAATAAACTAGTTTTTTACTTAGGTTGCCATGATGTAAAAACCTCAATACCATCACTCATAACAAGTATTTGGTGAAAAAATATGGAAAAGAATATAAAAATTGTAATAATATAGTACGGAAAATTTAATCATCTCTTATATGCAATAGCACAAATAGAAAGCGAAGCTGGCATCTATCAAACTCACTGATTTAATCCTAACAGTAACTAAAAATGAAGAAATAAATGCTCTTTAATTTGCTAAACTTCTATCTAAAGGTTAAGCATTTGTCATGATTTATATCTAAACAAGAATAATATTCCATTGAGAAATTTACCTCTAAAGCATATATAAAGCTACGGTTTCTGTGATTGTTCTCAAGCAAGCTCTTGGAATTTAGATACAAATCTACATTTCTCTCTGCCCAAAATACAGGCAGTAAAAGACCTTATTTAAAATTGTAGTATTTTCTCAGCACTCTGGGAGGCCAAGGCAGGCGGATCAACTGAGGTCAAGAGTTCGAGACCAGGCTGGCCAACATGGCAAAACCCCGTCTCTACTAAAAATACAAAAATTACCCAGGCAGGGTGACGCGTGCCTGTAGTTGAGCTACTTGGGAGGCTGAGGCAGGCAAATCACTTGAACCTGGGAGGCAGAGGATGCAGTGAGCTGAGATTGTGCCACTGCACTCTAGCCTGGGCAACAAAGTGAGATGCTGTCATAAATAAATAAATAAATACATAGATAGATAGATAGATAGATAGATAGATAGATAGATAGATAAATAATGGTATTTTCTATGAAGTACTTTTGCATTTCATTTTAAGCCATGGTGTAATCATTCTTTACAGATAAATATTAACAAACAATGGTTGGAAACACATATATTTCACTTTATTAGCATTTATACTTTCCACACTTTTGAAGTGCTTTAAAAACTCCTGAGAAGGTCGGGTGCAGTGGCTCACGCATGTAATCCCAGCATTTTGGGAAGCTGAGGCGGGAGGATCACCTGAGGTCACGAGTTTGAAGCCAGCCTGGCCAACGTGGTGAAACCCTGTCTCTACTAAAAAATATATAAAAATTAGCCTGGTGTGGTAGTGGGTGCCTATAATCTCAGCTACTTGGGAGGCTGAGGCAGAAGAATTGCTTGAACCCAGGAGGCAGAGGTTGCAGTGAGCCGAGACTGCACTATTGCACTCCAGCTTGGGCGACAAGAGTGAAACTCTGTCACACACACACACACACATTCCCGAGAACAATGGGCATTATTTCCAACTTAATGTTAGTGAGATTAAATATGCTAATAAAAACATCATGCAGATCATTTGAGTAAATGATGTGCAGAGCATGTAGTTGACATTTTGTTATACTGTAGATACACTTAACATTTTGCACACCACAATTTTTAAAATACTGAGCATGTCGCAGTGAAGAAACAAAGATAATTCACAAACTTGGAAATAATTGAGAAAGTTGGTCAAGTGATTAAGACTTAACACATAAAGAAGTGAAATGTCGACCTGAGCTCTGTCAAAACTTAGTGTAAGCCTAAAAGCATGTACAGTAACAAATTGAACTGTCCTTCACTCATTCACTTACTGAAGCATTTAATGAACACTACCTACACACAAGACACTTTGATATGTGAGCAAATAATATGCTATAAGTAATATACTTTGAAATGTAAAGTTGATATAATCAGAAATTCCAGTATAACTTCTGTCAGAGTTATTCAAATACTAATATCCAAAGTAAAAAATGCTACATCATTCCATTCCATGAGCGAAAAGATGAAGGAAAGCAATGGAGAGGCACCCAGGTATCATGGTAAGGACATGGTAGGTGAAATGTCCAAACCTTGGTTCAAATTCCGGCTAACTCAGTTGCCTTCACCTAAGATAAGACATCATATCCATCCTGCCTATCACAACAAGGTTGTTATGAAGAACAAAGTGAAAAAAATGTGAGATGAAAGCATTCTATAAATGATAATAGATAAATCTCTTTATTAACAACTGATACTTTTGATTGTTAGGCATTAAATTCCAAATAAACACGGGATATGTTATAATTTTGAGATATTAATAATATTTTTAAAAGGCTGGAGCATGGGTCAATGGGTACAAAGTTTTAGTTGATATGAATAAATTCTGGGCTCTATTGTACAGTATGTTGAGTGTAGTTTATAATCATGTATTGTATACTTGAAAATTGCTAACAGAGGCCAGGTGCGGTAGCTCACTCCTGTAACCCCAGCACTTTGGGAGGCTGAGGCAGGTGGATCACGAGGTCAGGAGTTCAAGACCAGCCTGGCCAAGATGGTGAAAGCCTGTCTGTACTAAAAATACAAAAATTAACCAGGAGCGGTGGCCAGCACCTGTAACCCCAGCTACTCAGGAGGCTGAGGCAGGAGAATTTCTTGAACCCAGGAAGCAAAGGTTGCAGTGAGCCAAGATTGCACCACTGCACTCCAGCCTGGGCAACAGAGCAAGACTCTGTCTCCAAAAAAAAAAAAAAAAAAAAAAAATGCTAAGGCAGTAGATCTTAAATATCCACAAAACAAAAAATAATAAATATCAAAAGTGATGGAAATGTTAATTCATTTGTTTCACAATGTATAAATATAAGAAAAAATCACGTTGTACCCTGTAAATATATTTGTCAACCAAAAGAAGATTAAATGAGAATAATAAAATGTATCTTCTTGATTTCTTTTTTATGGGTTATTTCTACATCCAGTGTCAAATATCCTAGTACTATGGAACCAAAGTTATGGCTTATGATTCTGAAGTTTAGACTCTCTATACTCTTATCTATAAATGGAGATAATATCTATTTTCCTAGTCTGTTTGTCCTACTATAACAAAATACTACAGACTAAGTAATTTATAAAGAACAGAAATTCATTTTTCACATTGTTGGAGAAAGTCTAAGATCAAGCTGCCTGCAGGTTTGATTGCCTGGTGAGGGCTGCTCTCTGCTTCCAAGAGAATACATTGATTCAGCATCCTCTGAAGGGAAGAAATGCTGTGTCCCCACATGGTAGAAGTCAGTGAGCAAGAAAGCCCAATGCTGCATGAATCCTCTTCTATAAAGATCTTAATTGTATTCATGAGGGAGGAGATTCTATGGCTTAATTACCTCTTAAAGACCCCACCTCTTAATACTGTCACACTGGCAACACCTGAGTTTTGGAGGAGCTATTCAAACCATAGCACCTATCTTGCCTAATTTGTAGGCTTAGTGACAAATAATATGTGCAAATAATATGAAAAATGTTGCATGAAATAGAAATCTGATTTGTTTGATTATAATAGTATTGGTCCATTTTTACGCTGCTGATAAAAACATACCCAAGACTGGGCAATTTACAAAAGAAGGAGGTTTAATCGACTTACAGTTCCGTGTGGCTTAGGGGACCTCACAGTCATGAGAAGGTGAAAGGCACATCTCACATGACAGCAGACAAGAGAAGAAACGAGCTTGTGCAGGAAAACTCCCCCTTATAACAACCATCAGATCTCATGAGACTTACTATCATGAGAAAAGCACCAGAAAGACCTTCCCCCACGATTCAGTTACCTCCCACCAGGTCCCTCCCACAACACGTGGGAATTAAAGATGGGATTTAGGTGGAGACACAGCCAAACCAAGAAACTACCATCCGAGTGAACAGGCAACCTACAGAATGGGAGAAAATTTTTGCAAACTACTCATCTGACAAAGGGCTAATATCCAGAATCTACAAAGAACTCAAACAATATACAAGAAAAAAACAAACAACCCCATCAAAAAGTGGGGAAAGGATATGAACAGACATTTCTCAAAAGAAGACATCCATACAGCCAACAGACACATGAAAAAATGCTCGTCATCACTCGCCATCAGAGAAATGCAAATCAAAACCACAATGAGATACCATCTCACACCAGTTAGAATGGCAATCATTAAGAAGTCAGGAAACAATAGATGTTGGAGAGGATGTGGAGAAATAGGAACACTTTTACACTGTTGGTGGGATTGTAAACTAGTTCAACCATTATGGAAAACAGTATGGCGATTCCTCAAGGATCTAGAACTAGATGTACCATATGACCCAGCCATCCCACTACTGGGTATATACCCAAAGGATTATAAATTACTCTACTACAAAGACACATGCACACGTATGTTTATTGCGGCACTATTCACAATAGCAAAGACTTGGAATCAACCCAATGTCCATCTGTGACAGACTGGATTAAGAAAATGTGGCACATATACACCATGGAATACTATGCAGCCATCAAAAAGGATGAGTTTGCGTCCTTTGTAGGGACATGGATGCAGCTGGAAACCATCATTCTTAGCAAACTATCACAAGAAGAGAAAACCAAACACCGCATGTTCTCACTCATAGGTGGGAACTGAACAATGAGATCACTTGGACTCGGGAAGGGGAACATCACACACTGGGGCCTAACATGGGGAGGGGGGAGGAGGGAGGGATTGCTTTGGGGAGTTATACATGATATAAACGTTATGCACATGTACCCTAGAACTTAAAGTACAATAAAAAATAAAAAAATAAAAAAATAAAAAAAAAAAAAACAATAATGATAGGGTAACATAATCAGACAATGATTTATGTCACTGGATTTCAACTGAGAATTTGAGAGGCAACCAATGAAATGGTTAAGTGTAAACTCAGGCCATTGTGCTTGGGCTCAAATCTTATCTCCACCACTCAATGAAGTAATTGCTCCATGACTCAGTTTCCTCATCTGTAGTAACAGAGATAAAAATAGCCTTTACCACATAGCATTATTATAAAGAATAAATGTCAGTGTTTTCAAACATTTTAGAATAGTGCTTGAAGTACTATGGAACCATTTGCTATTGTAATTTTATTATTTTTCAAAACCACATATTTGATCTTCATTTATAATTATTGCTAGAGAGCTAGCTAGCCAGCTGGGTAGATTATTTAGTATTATCAAAGAGAAAATATTCTACCTGCCTAGAGTAACAATTACCTTGTAGTTACTGCGTTCATTGATAATTGCAGAGAGCCACTGGTACCAGCTTGCTGTAAAAGCCATAATTTCGATAACTCAAAGTTCAGTCTTGGAGAAGTTTGCAGCATCACTAAAGTCTGGTGCTTAGATAGAGTAAAATAAAACTCACCTGTGGAATATACTACTGATTACACTTGTATATACTTGTATAAGGTGTCCTCTGGTGCCAATATTTGCAGTTTAATGAGTGACATATGCGCCTATCCTAAACTACTTTGTCATGTTTGAGAAAGTGAATTAGTTACCCCTTTGTAGATCTGAGTGTGTGCCCTCTTTAATAGATAGTATTTATAAAACCTGAGTGCACAATTGTACTATACCTATAAGGCCAGCATGTGCTTCATTATTGTAATCTGAGAAATAAAATCTAGGGCTTGATTTATACTGTGATTTAAAATAAAATGCCGTGGATGTCTCTAAAATATAGCTAGTAGACAGAAGAGCTAAACTCATACTTCCTTAATTTCCAAAGTTGTTTTGAAAATTCACATACACTATAATAGTTAATTTTAAGTATCATGATACCATTCTCTAAGGAGAACTCTAAAATCAGAAACATGTCAATCCTTTCCAAGAGAGAAATAAAGAGGGAATGTTCTTCTCAAGGTAAAGAGGAGAACATGCGGTCAGCCTGGAGTAGATAAAGAGTTTCTCCTGTGATGAAAATGCAATCAATTTCCTTTCCTTGTTGAGGTAATCTACTCCTCTATTGAAGAGCTTTCTCAATCGTATGAAACTAAATTTCCAAACCAAATTTTACAAGCTACATATTTCAGTTTACATGAAATAGTAGAATTTTCATACTACCTACAACTTTACTTTTAGATGAACTGTAATCCCCTTGCCTATCCTCCTCTCCCCTCCCCCTCTCCCTCCTTCCTTCCTTTTTTTGAGATGTGGTCTCACTATTTTCTCCAGGCTGGTCTATAACTCCCGGGCTCAAGCAATCCTCTAATCTCAGCCTCCCAAAGTGTTGGGATTACAGATGCAAGCCACTGTGCCCAATCTTGTGACTTTTTTATTTTTTAATTATTATACTTTAAGTTCTAGGATACATGTGCACAACATGCAGGTTTGATACATAGGTATACACGTGCCATGTTGGTTTGCTGCACCCATCAACTCATCATTTACATTAGGCATTTCTCCTAATGCTATCCCTCCCCCAGCCCCCCAGTCCCTGACAGGCCCCAGTGTGTGATGCACCCCGCCCTGTGTCCAACTGATGTCATTGTTCAATTCCCACCTATGAGTGAGGACATGCCATGTTTGATTTTCTGTCCTTGCGATAGTTTGCTTAGAATGATGATTTCCAGCTTCATCCATGTCCCTGTAAAGGACATGAACTCACCCTTTTTTATGGCTGCATAGTATTCCATGGTGAATATGTGCCACATTTTCTTAATCCAGCCTATCACTGATGAACATTTGGGTTGGTTCCAAGCCTTTGCTATTGTGAATAATGCCGCAATAAACATATGTGTGTACGTGTCTTTATAGCAGCATGATTTACAATCCTTTGGGTATATACCCAGTAATAGGATTGCTCAGTCAAATGGTATTTCTAGTTCTAGATCCTTGAGGAATCACCACACTGTCTTCAACAATGATTGAACTAATTTACACTCCCACCAACAGTGTAAAAGCATTCCTAAATCTCCACATCCTCTCCAGCATCTGTTGCTTCCTGACTTTTTAATGAGGGTCATTCTAACTGGTGTGAGATGGTATCTCATTGTGGTTTTGACTTGCATTTCTCTGATGACCAGCAATGATAAGCATTTTTTCATGTGTCTATTGGCTGCATAAATGTCTTCTTTTGAGAAGTGTCTGTTCATATCCTTTGCCCATTTTTTGATGGGGTTGTTTTTCTCTTGTAAATTTGTTTATTTGTAGATTCAGGATATTAGCCCTTTGTCAGATGGGTAGATTGTAAAATTATTCCCCATTCTGTAGGTTGCCTGTTCACTCTGATGGTAGTTTCTTTTGCTGTGCAGAAGCTCTTTAGTTTAATTAGAACCCATTTGTCTATTTTCACTTTTGTTGCCATTGCTTTTGGTGTTTTAGTCATGAAGTCCTGGCCCATGCCTATGTCTTGAATGGTATTGCCTAGGTTTTATTCTAGGATTTTTATGATTTTAGGTCTAACATTTAAGTCTTTAATCCATCTTGAATTAATTTTTGTATAAGGTGTAAGGAAGGGATCCAATTTCAGCTTCCTACATATGGCTAGCCAGTTTTCCCAGCTCCATTTATTAAATAGGGAATCCTTTCCCCATTTCTGGCTTTTATCAGGTTTGTCAAAGATCAGATGGTTGTAGATGTGTGGTGTTATTTCTGAGGCCTCTGTTCTGTTCCATTGGTCTATACATCTGTTTTGGTAACAGTACCATACTGTTTTCATTACTGTAGCCTTGTAGTATAATTTGAAGTCAGGAAGCATGATGCCTCTAGCTTTGTTCTTTTTGCTTAAGATTGTCTTGGTAATGCAGTCTCTTTTTTGGTTCCATATGAACTTTAAAGCAGTTTTTTCCAATTCTGTGAAGAAACTCATTGGTAGCTTGATAGGGATGGCATTGCATCTATAAATTACTTTGGGCCGTATGGCCATTTTCACTATATTGATTCTTCCTATCCACGAGCATGGAATATTCTTCCATTTGTTTGTGTCCTCTTTTATTTCCTTGAGGAGTGATTTGTAGTTTTCCTTGAAGAGGTCTTTCACATCCCTTGTAAGTTGGATTCTTAGGTATTTTATTCTCTTTGTAGCATTTGTGAATGGGAGTTCACTCATGATTTGGCTCTCTGTCTGTTAATGGTGTATAGGAATGCTTGTGATTTTTGCACATTGCTTTTGTATCCTGAGACTTTGCTGAAGTTGCTTATCAGCTTAAGGAGATTTTGGGCTGAGATGATGGGGTTTTCTAAATATACAATCATGTCATCTGCAAACAGGGACAATTTTACTTCCTCCTTTCCTAATTGAATACTCTTTATTTCTCTTGCCTCATGGCCCTGGCCAGAACCTCCAACACTGTGTTGAATAGGAACGTTGAGAGAGGGCATCCTTGCCTTGTTCCAGTTTTCAAAGGGAATGCTTCCAGTTTTTGCCCATTCAGGATGATATTGGCTGTGGATTTGTCATAAATCGCTCTCAATATTTTGAGATACATTCCATCAATACCTAGTTTATTGAAAGTTTTTAGCATGAAGGGCTGCTGAATTTTGTCAAAGGTCTTTTCTGCATCTATTGAGATAATCATGTGATTTTTGTCATCAGTTCTGTTTATGTGATGAATTACGTTATTGATTTGCATATGTTGAACCAGCCTTGCATCCCAGGGATGAAGCAGTAGTGGATAAGCTTATGATGTGCTGCTGGATTCGGCTTGCCAGTATTTTATTGAGGATTTTTGCATCAATGTTCATCAGGGATATTGGTCTAAAATTCTCTTTTATTGTTGTGTCTGTGCCAGGCTTTGGTATTAGGATGATGTTGGCCTCATAAAATGAGTTAGGGAGGATTCCCTCTTTTTCTATTGATTGGAATAGTTTTAGAAGGAATGGTACCAGCTCCTCTTTGTACCTCTGGTAAAATTCGGTTGTGAATGTGTCTGGTCCTGGACTTTTTTTGGTTGGTAGGCTATTAATTATTGCCTGAATTTCAGAGCCTGCTATTGGTCTATTCAGGGATTCAACTTCTTTCTGGTTTAGTCTTGGGAAGTTGTATGTGTCCAGGAATTTATCCATTTCTTCTAGATTTTCTAGTTTATTTGCATAGAGGTGTTTATAGTATTCTCTGATGGTAGCTTGTATTTCTTTGGGATCTGTGGTGATATCCCCTTTATCAATTTTATTGTGTCTATTTGATTCTTCTCTCTTTTCCTCTTTATTAGGTTATTATTGTTATGGGTGAATGTGATCCTGTCATTATGATGTTTGCTGGTTATTTTGCCCATTAGTTGATGCAGTTTCTTCACACCATCAATGTTCTTTACAAGTTGGCCTGTTTTTACAGTGACTGGTACCAGTTGTTCCTTTCCATGTTTAGTGCTTCCATCAGGAGCTATTGTAAGGCAGGTCTGGTGGTGACAAAATCTCTCAGCATTTGCTTGTCTGTAAAGGATTTTATTTCTCCTTCACTTACGAAGCTTAGTTTTTTTGCTGGATATGAAATTCTGGATTGAAAATTCTTTTCTTTAAGAATGTTGAATATTGGCCCCCACTCTCTTCTGGCTTGTAGGGTTTCTGCCAAGAGATCTGCTGTTAGTCTGGTGGGCTTCCCTTTGTGGGTAACTCGACCTTTCTCTCTGACTGCCCCTAACATTTTTTCCTTCATTTCAACCTTGGTGAATCTGACAATTATATGTCTTGGGGTTGCTCTTCTTGAGGAGTATCTTTGTGGTGTTATCTGTATTTCCTGAATTTGAATGTTGGCCTGCCTTGCTAGATTGGGAAAGTTCTCCTGGATAATATCCTGAAGAGTGTTTTCCAACTTGGTTCCATTCTCCCTGTTACTTTCAGGTACACCAATCAGACATAGATTTGGTCTTTTCACATAGTCGCATATTCCTTGGAGTCTTTGTTCGTTTCTTTTTACTCTTTTTTCTCTAACCTTGTCTTTGTGCTTTATTTCATTAATATGATCTTCAGTCACTGATATCCTTTCTTCCACTTGATCGAATTGGCTACTGAAGCTTGCGCATACATCTCAAAGTTCTTGTGCCATGGTTTTCAGCTCTATCAGGTCATTTAACGTCTTCTCTACACTGGTTATTCTAGTCAGCCATTCGTCTAATCTTTTTTCAAGGTTTTTAGCTTCCTTGTGATGCATTCAAACATCCTTCTTTAGCTTGGAGAAGTTTATTATTACTGACCTTCTGAAGCCTACTTGTGTCAACTCATCAAAGTCATTCTCCATCCAGCTTTGTTCCATTGCTGGTGAGGGGCTGCGATCCTTTGGAGGAGAATAGGCACTCTGATTTTTAGAATTTTCAGCTTTTCTGCTCTGGTTTCTCCCCATCTTTGTGTTTTTATCTACCTTTGGCATTTGATGTTGGTGACCTACAAATGGGGTTTTGGTGTGGATGTCCTTTTTGTTGATGTTGATGCTATTCCTTTCTGTTTGTTAATTTTCCTTCTACCAGTTAGGTCCCTCAGCTGCAGGTCTGTTGGAGCTTTTTCGAGCTCCGCCACAGACCCTGTTTGCCTGGGTATCACCAGCAGAGGCTGCAGAACAGTAAGTATTGCAGAACAGCAAATGTTGCAGAACAGCAAATATTGCTGCCTGATCCTTCCTCTGGAAGCTTTGTATCCTGTCCCGACCCGCGGGATGAACAACGCAGACCCTGGAGGAGGGGGTGGGAATGGAAAGAGACAAGAGACACAAGAAATGGAGACAAGACAGTGCTCTGATCAAGTCTCGTTTAATGGTGGAAAAGCAACGCCTTATATAGGCTGACAATAGGGGGAAGGGCTAGGAGCAGGCGGGGAATGAAAGACGTCACCGGGCGCATGCTCGGTAGGCTTAGTCTCTCCCGGGCGCGGGAGGTAATTTACCCGCCGGCGGGAAAAGTTCGCGCGCGCGGGAAGGTTGATGATGAAGAACCAGGAAGTGCGCCATCTTGTCTCCGCAATGTGGAGCTTAAGCAACAGAGGCCACAGCAATATCCGGGCTACACGGCTCCGGACAGGTCCCCCTTTTTTATTATATTATTAAACGACTAGAAGATATTCCCTCGGGAACTGCGCCTGTCTTAGGTTGGAGTGACACATCTCTTCACTGGTACCCGTCATGGGATTAGGCAGTAGCTATGACGGCCCTCCTGTCTTAGGTTAGTGAGGGATGACACTCTCTTACCCGTCATTGGCTGTCCAGTTCAGCGCACAAGGAAGGTGGTTTATAGCAAGTGTAAGTATGGACCACCGTGATCTTCTTGTTCAAGGCGATGATAATGGACCTGTATGGGTTTGGCTTGGATTGCCTCGATTTGTTGCTTAATGAATGTCATGAGCTTATTGAAGATTATAGGTCCTAAAGAAAGTAACAGCAATAAACAAAGCAAAGGGCCTAACAAGGGTAAAATATAGGGGAGGAGTCCATGGAAACCAGTCCAAAATGGGTTTTCAATCATTTCTTTCCGTCGTTTTTCCAAATCTTCTTGCAGTCGTTTGATTTTGTCTCTGACGATCCCGGACTTGTTGGCGTAAAAACAACACCTTTCCTGTAGAGCTAAGCAGATACCTCCCTGTTCTGCAGTTAGTAAATCTAGGCCTCTTCTATTTTGAAGCACTACTTCTGCCAGAGAGTCTACCTGATCTTGTAGATCTTGTATAGTACTTGAAATGGCCTGTACATCTGAGATCAATTGGCGAGATAATTTGGTGTATTGAGTAACAGAAACCCCTAGGCTAGTAGCCCCAGTCGTTACGGCAGTAGTTATGCCTAATCCTACAAGTAAAGGGATAAATTGTATTGCTCTTTTGGGTCTTCCTAAAAAGTGATCTATGGCTGGAATAGGTATAGGTTCATCTCCAGGAATAATGTCTATATCTGGCAGAAGGGTGGCTAGGACACAAAGTCCCGTCCAGTTTGTGGGCAAGTATGTGTATGCTTTATTATTGCCACATACAAAAACTGAACTATTTGGGGCACACAGGGAATGGGAAGCATTAGAGACAATAGAGCAATTAGTAAATTCAACTATGCCTACATCAATATCATATGAGTCATTACGAAACGGGGAATAGATGCAAGAGGAGTTAGCAAACTCGAAGGGCTGCACTAAAAGGGGGGGAATGATGGGGCAGGAAGGATTGGATGTGGAATATGAGTCATTACTGGGTATGGCAAGAGGAACAGGATTTCCTGATGGTAAACATAGCCAGCAATCATTGGCTAGATCAGAGTTGGAATTATTGAGTAGACTATGTGTAACGGTGAGGAGATCAAAAGTCTGTGCATCAATTTTTTCTTTACCACGGGCTTTGGGCAAGGCCAAAGGGTGGTAGTGGAGTTCTGGGAACAGGGACTTTTGTAATTCTTCAAGTTTTTTATGTACCATGATTTCTCGGGCCTTGTCTTGTGGTCCTCCTCCATCAGAGATATGAAGAGGAGGGCGAGTATTCCAGCATATAGGCTGCCCTACAATACCAGTACAGCCAGCTGCTACAAGGTTATTGGTATTTCCTAGAACTGAAGGGACATTACTGGCCCCTAAAGTAGGGGTTCTAGATCTAGTTAGGATAGCAGTATAATATGTTTTACCGCCAGAGGTACATTCTTGATAGGCGGTGTAACAGGAGCTGTGTATAGAATCCCAAAAATAGGTGCAAGGGCAGGGCCCAATATTTTCTCCACTAGATATTGTTGGGGTTGATACACACTGCCACTTAAGGGAGTTAATTGGCTGGTATGCAGTGTGAGAGGAACAGGATACAGTTGTGATATAGGTTTCAGGTGGGCTGGCAAAATATCCCCCAGCGCAATCACAAGGCTTACCATGTCGCTGTTGTATTATTGTAATGGCTTCACGTGGATCGCCAAAGCCGGCATGAACTTGGAATGCCTGGAATGCTTGGTAAGTCAGCACTAGGATCCAGAGGAATTTGTAATTGGGGTTCATCTCTGCAAATAGAGAAAAGAATATTCTCAGGGAGAAAATTACTCCCTGGATTGACTATTGTTAGGCACCTGTCTCACCAGCCGTTCTGGTAGCCATCTGGCTGCATCATGAGTTTGGGAAAAAACACAAACTGAGCCTCTGCCCCAGATTAACACTGGGTCAGGACCATGCCATGTGTTGTCTAATGGGTCTCTCCATTTGACCATGGCAAATTGTTTTTTGGAGTCAGAATGCCAAAATCGATCAGCTGCTGATTTGTTTAAATCGTCTAGATTTAAAAAATTCAAAATAAAGAGTGTGTGATTAAGAATATTTCTAGGGGTGCCCTTAGTAGGGTACCATTCCCCCTTCTTTATCTTTTCAATGGTAGTTTTTAAGGATAAGTGAGCTCTTTCAACGATTCCTTGTCCTTGAGGATTATATGGGATACCAGTAGTATGTTTTATTTGTAATTTTAGGCAAAAGTCTTGGAAACCTTTAGATGTATAGCCAGGACCATTATCTGTTTTTAATTGTTTAGGTTTTCCAATTACAGAAAAACAGTGTAGTAAATGGGCTATTACATGTTTGGTAGCTTCACCTGTTTGTAGGGTGGCTAATATAAATCCACTAAATGTATCTATACATACATGGATGTATTTTAAATTACCAAACTCTGAATAATGGGTGACATCCATTTGCCAGATCATATTGGGAACTAGCCCTCTTGGGTTTACTCCTAAGTGAGGGACTGGCAGATAAGTTATACATGTCTGGCATTGTTTAACAATTTGTCTAGCTTGTTCCCTAGTTATTTTAAACATTAATCTTAGGGTTTGAGCATTAAGGTGGTGTAAAGCGTGAGCGGTCTGTGCTTGATTCAAATTTGTATCTATAGTTGTAGCTACAGTCTTGGTTGCAAAGTCAGCCATTTGGTTGCCTTGGGATAGAGGTCCTGGCAATCCTGAATGAGCTCTAATATGTCCAATGAAAAAAGGTGTTGATCTGTTATGTATTACTCGCTGGCATTGTAAAAATAGTTTGGCTGTGTCTGACACATGTTTGATTTGTGCTACGGTTTCAAGTAAAGGTATTGAGTGAGCTAAATATGCACTGTCAGTATAAATATTAAGGGCCTGATTAGGGAAGGCTGACAGCACTGCGATTAGGGCCTGCAACTCCACTAGTTGAGCTGAAGTATGACTGGTTTTGAAGTTAACAGTGGTGTCTGCAAAGGTATATGCAGCAGTCCCTGTGGAGGACCCATCAGTGAATACTAATAAGGCATTGTCTAAGGGTGTTTTACTGGTGATATGAGGGAAGACAAAAGCATGCAGCTTACAAAATTGGATAAGCTTATTTGGTGGGTAATGGTTATCCAAGTTACCAGCGTAAGAAGCGCAAGCAATCAGCCACGTCTCAGTGTTTTGCATTAGCCAATGGATTTGTGGCTTAGAATAAGGTTGTATGATCGTAGAAGGTTCAATTCCAAAGTATTTTTTGCTATTGTCTCTTCCTAGAAATTAAGTCTGCTATGGCATCATAATAGGGGAGTAATACCTTTTTGGGAGATGAAGGCAAGTGGACCCACATAATAGGGTTATCTTGCCAAAATAAACCAGTAGGTGTTAGTGTTGTGTGAAATATTAAAAAGGTTAATGGCTGTGAATAGTCTATGCTGGTGACAAATTGTTCAGCAATAGCCGCCTCTACTTTATGGAGCGATAAAAGCGCCTCTTTTGACAACGACCTAAAGGACTTAGGGTTGGGGTCACCTTTTAGGGTGTCGAATAAAGGTTTTAACTCTCCCGTGGTAAGTTTTAAGTATGGCCGGAGCCAATTAATGTCTCCAAGGAGTTTTTGGAAATCATTGAGGGTATGTAACCTATCTTTACGGATGACTGCTCTTTGATTAGTAATTTTTGGTCCGTTTATTTGGAAGCCTAAATAAGTGTAGGGGTCTTGTAATTGTATTTTTTCGGGAGCTATTTGTAACCCTGCCGTAGTTAGTTCTTGCTTGAGTTGAGCAAAACACTGTAAGACTTGTTCTCCTATTTTTCCTGCTATGAGAATATCATCCATGTAATGTATAATGTATATCTGTTTCCATGTTTTCTAACTAAATTTATGGCTGTGGCGACATACTTTTGACACAGGGTGGGACTGTTAGCCATACCTTGAGGCAACACTTTCCATTGGTAACGCTTCATTGGTTCTTTAAAATTGATAGATGGTAAGCTAAAGGCAAATCGTTTTTGGTCGGCAGGGTGAAGGGGAATTGTAAAAAAGCAATCTTTCAGGTCTATGATAATTTTAAAATATCCTTGAGGGATCGCTACCGGAGAAGGTAGCCCGGGCTGTAAGGCACCCATGAGGACCATAGTAGCGTTTACTGCCCTTAAATCTTGTAATAGTCTCCACTTACCGGACTTTTTCCTAATGACAAATATGGGTGTATTCCAGGGAGAGTTACTTTCTGTAATGTGTCCTGCCTCTAATTGTTCCTGCACTAACTGTTGGGCGGCAGTAAGTTTTTCATGGGTTAATGGCCACTGATCAACCCAAATGGGCTCATCTGACTTCCATGTTATGGGGTCAGCGCACCTTTGGGGTGCAGGCATGTCAGTGGCCAACACTAAAAATTTCCAAACCCCTTTGTGTCAGATTGTCCTAGAGTTGGAATAGGCTGTAGAATACCATTTTCTCTTTTTCCTAGTCCTTTTCCGGGGCTATACCCTTGGGTTAGCATTTGTGCAGCAACTATATCGTTAGGGCTGCACATTATGATTTTCATCTGGGAGAGCAGGTCTCGGCCCCAAAGATTAACAGGCAATTTGGGGATAACAAACGGTTTAATGAGGCCCGAATTATTTTCTTTGTCTTTCCAAGTAAGGTATTTAGAGCTTTGTCTGGGATTATTGCTTTGCCCAATTCCTCTTAAATTAGTTAAAGTTTCTGTGGTAGGCCAATGAGAGGGCCAGTCCTCTTGTTTGATAATGGTTACATCAGCCCCCGTATCTATTAATCCTGTGAACGACTTACCATCTAGCCACAAAGTCAGGGAGGGCTTTTGATTAGTGATTGGCTGTACCCAATATATGTCTGAGGACCCGAAACTTCCCTCTCCTCTGTTAGAATGTTGTACTTTATGAGCTGTTTCAATTAAAGGCAGGAGGACTAATTGTGCGATTCTATTTCCTTGAGGAACAGTAATGATATTGTCAACAGCTCTGGCCATTATTTTAATTTCTCCAGTATAGTCGTTATCAATTACTCCTGGAAAAACTTGTAGACCTTCATAGTAACACTACTTCTTCCTAATATTAACCCAAAGGTATTAGGAGGTAAAGGCCCATATATTCCAGTGCCTAAAGCCTGGGGCCCCATCTCAGGCGTTAATACTGTGTGGGAGGTGGCACAGAGGTCCAGTCCTGCACTTCCTGGGGTTGCTCTATTAAGTTTTGAAATGGATTGTTGTTGTTGGCTGGAACAAAACTGACCGCCCCATAAGCTTGTTTCGGGGCCTGGGGCTGGCCCCTCAATCCGTTTCCCTGATGGGGTGGTAATGGATTTCCCTGACTGTCAGTCTTAGATTTACACTCATTAGCCCAATGTTTACCTCTTTTACACCTTGGACAGAGGCCTGGAACTTTTACTTCGGGGTTTGTATTTGAATCTTTACGGCAATCTTTTGCAAAATGTCCCCTTTTGCCACATTTAAAACATCCCCCTTTCTCCTTGTTCTTATTATTAAGGAAGTCTTTTACAGTTTGTCCGCTGAAAGCTGCGGCCATTGCTAAGCCCTGTTGGTAAGAGGGCCCAATGTCTGAGCAGAGACGGATATACCCAGTTAGGTCTGTTTTCTTTCTATAGGGTCGGATTGCCGCTTGACAAGCTGGATTGGCATTTTCATAAGCCAATTGTTTAACATAATCTACACCCGCCTCGGCATTTCCAAAAATTCTTCCTGCTGTTGTTATGAGTCTATGTACAAAATCTGCAAATGGCTCATCAGGTCCTTGTTTAACTCCAGTGAGCGAAGCTCCTGGGTCCCCTTTAACAGGGAGTTTTCTCCAGGCTTTTGTAGCAGCCGCCTGGATTTGTGCAAATAACCCAGGATCGTATTGCATTTGAGCATCTGTATCAGTATAATTACCCGAGCCAGTTAACATATCAAAGTTCCAACCATTTCCTGCCTGTTGGTTTCTCTTGGCTGTATCTCTGCAATTTTCAAAAAACTCTGATTTCCAAATTAAGTGATCTCCCCCTGAAAGAACTGCTCTAACTAGTGTGTTCCAATCTGTTGGAGTAAGCCAGTTATCGGCCACAGACTCTACTATAGCAAGAGTATAGGGAGCAGTAGCTCCATATTGAGAAACAGCAGTTTTTAATTCCTTTATGACAGTGAAATCAAATCCATTATGATGTCTCCAGGCCTGGCCCTGTCCATCTATTGTTTCAGTTACCGGGAAGATATCTTTAGGGGAGGATTCTTCTCTATCTCGGCTAGTAGAAAATCTTCCTTTTGGGGCATGTTGTCCGGGCCGCTGAAGTGGGCGAGGGAAACTCCCATATTCTCTGTATTGGTTACACTCTCATTTCCTGTTTTTAATTTTTGTAGCCTAGTAATTAATGACTGATGTAACTCTTCTAGCTTAATTTGTTCTTCTAGCTGAGCGATTTTTTCTTTGAGTTCCTCTTTTGGATTAACTACTGCCATTACGTTGGGCGCAGAGAGCGCCACGTGTCCCATTATAGGGAGGTGGGCGCGAGAAAAAGGGAGGCCAGTTAGGATTATGATATTTAGCTGCCTCATCTTCTAACTCATCCCAATTTACCTCTGATGGGTCAGGATTATCATTACTTTTACTGTTTTGTGATGTTTGCAGAATTGGGTATTTTTTAGGTTTTTTATTGTCTGGCACCACTTTATCTTTTACAGAAGGAGCCTTGGCCCCCTCATCATCACTCTCAAGAGAAATAAGGTCCATTCCTTATCTGGTAGGGGGCTCCTGAGGTCTGTCTGAGAACTGACCTTTAAAATCTCCTCTGTTTGGGCGACCGCAGCCATTACTTGCGGATCAGCCTCCTTTTTATCTATTAACTCTTTGATTAATTCCAGTAAGAAAAGGCAGTTACAGGATTTTTTCGGGGCCAAAGGTATTATAATAATCTTGAAAGGCGTCTCCTACTCTACGCCATCTTTTTACATCAATGGTCCCCTCCTGAGGAAACCAAGGACAAGTATATTTCACAAAATCAAAAAACTTAAATAAGTCACCACTTTTAACCTTTACTCCCCGTGTCTTTTAAGCCTCTTTTAATTGTCCTACGTAGATTTGATGCTGGCTTAATTCTTGTCCCATTTCGGGCGCGGAACTTACCTTAATTCCGACGCAGCAGGCTCCCGCGGCGGTTGAAGGGATTTCTCTTTACTTTAGCTGCCGGCCGTCCTATGCGCCCTCTTCCTCACGCAATTCCCTCGTATCCAAGCCCGGCGTTGGGCGCCACGTGTCCCGACCCGCGGGATGAACAACGCAGACCCTGGAGGAGGGGGTGGGAATGGAAAGAGACAAGAGACACAAGAAATGGAGACAAGACAGTGCTCTGATCAAGTCTCGTTTAATGGTGGAAAAGCAACGCCTTATATAGGCTGCAATAGGGGGAAGGGCTAGGAGCAGGCGGGGAATGAAAGACGTCACCGGGCGCATGCTCGGGCTAGGCTTAGTCTCTCCCGGGCGCGGGAGGTAATTTACCGCCGGCGGGAAAAGTTCGCCGCGCGGGAAGGTTTGATGATGAAGAACCAGGAAGTGCGCCATCTTGTCTCCGCAATGTGGAGCTTAAGCAACAGAGGCCACAGCAATATCCGGGCTACACGGCTCCGGACAGTATCCAGAGCAGCAGCCACCTACATGAGTTGTCTGTTGGCCCCTACTGGGAGGTGTCTCCCAGTTAGGCTACATGGGGGTCAGGGACCCACTTGAGGAAGCAGTCTGTCCATTCTCAGAGCTCAAATGCAGTGCTGGGAGAACCACTGCTCTCTTCAGAGCTGTCAGACAGGGACATTTAAGTCTGTGGAAGCGTCTGCTGCCTTTTGTTCAGCTATGCCCTGCCCACAGAGGTGGACTCCAGAGGCATTAGGCCTTGTTGAGCTGCGGTGTGCTCCACCCAGTTCAAGCTTCCCAGCTGCTTTGTTTACCTACTCAAGCCTCAGCAATGGCAGACGCCCCTCCCCCAGCCAGGCTACCATCTTGCAGATCGATCTCAGACTGCTGCACTAGCCGTGAGCAAAGCTCCATGGGCGTGGGAGCTGCCGAGTCAGGCACAGGAGAGAATCACCTTGTCTGCCGGTTGCTAAGACTGTTGGAAAATCATAATATTTGGGCAAGAGTGTCCCAGTTTTCCAGGTCATGGCTTCCCTTGGCTAGGAAAGGGAAATCCCCCGACCCCTTGTGCTTCCTGGGTGAGGTGATGGATGCCCTGCCCTGCTTTGGTTTGCCCTCCGTGGGCAGCACCCACCATCCAACCAGTCCCAATGAGATGAACCAGGTACCTCAGTTGGAAATGCAGAGATCACCCGTCTTCTGTGTCAATCACGCTAGGAGCTGCAGACCAGAGCTGTTCCTATTTGGCCATCTTAGCAGGCACCTCTACTTCTGCCATTTATGAACTCTCCTGTGACATTTTTTAAAATAATACAGACTATATTGGTTTTTGGTGAGCAGATACTTTATATGACAATTGAGAATAAAAGTATATTTTGACAAGTTAATAGTTATAATATTTAAAATACTGATACACACATATTGACTTAAAAAATGACTGAATAGTCCCAAATGAGCTATTATAGTTCTTGGATGGGACCTAGGAAAACTTGTCTCCATTTTTCCAGGTTCCAAAAAAAATTTCTTTAGATATCCTAAGATTATATATAAAGCTATAGTCTTAAACTTTTTTCTTCATAGACCTACTTTCTCTTCCTCTGGTTCAGAAAATAATTGTAACAGTGGTGCCATTTGCAATGACCTCATCTGATGCATTGTGCGTTGACTTTAAAATAATTTTCTTTGACTTTCACATAAAGGTGACAGGTAGATCCCTAAATCTCAAACGAAGTATTTATAGAAGCACATAGAAATATCTAAAGTTACACTAGAAATGCAAATCAGGAATATTAATTGAGGTCCTGACAGAACCCAGAAAAAAATTCCACAGTGTAGGCATGGGGACTGAGATATAATTATGGAACAAGGTAACAGAAGGTAGAAAGACATTTCCAATTACGTTCTATTAAATACATATTCCATTGACTAGGGATCTCTTCAAACAATGAAGTAGACAACTTCTCTACAATAAGTCCACAAGATCAGAACTGCTTTGTTAGGAACTGTAAGGCTGTACCTTTTCCTAGCCTCCATTATGTCCATTAGTATTTTCCTGTCTCTTTTTGTGCTTGGAAAATCAGTGAGGTAGAGAGCAGAACATATATACAATATGTCTCACAGCATTCTCAAGTTAAAAGTTTGTCCTGCAAATGTGTTGACAATGAAAAAAAAATCTGAAAGAGAGGCAATCTGTGTGTTGTAGTATGTCTTTTCTCTGAGGAAAACATTATAGGCCCTTTCAAAGTATCCAGGTACTAAAATAATTTCGTACAAACAGATAACTAGGCCATAGAAGTTAATATCACTTTGTAGAATCAGTTAAATAGGCACTAGAGGGAAATAAAATACTTCTTCCTCAGACTAGCAGGACTGCATTATTAAAGTACAGTAGACTTCAGAAATAATGTAAGTGGCAAAGTACATCATGCAGAAACTCAACATAACATTAAATAGAAAGGATGCTAGGAGAACCCAGGTAGAACCCGAGGAATAATCAAAGAGAAACTACCTATATTGTCTAATGCAAAATTATAGATTTGAATGGAACTCTTGTTATTTCAAAATTAGTGAAACAGAAATAAACAACAATCTGGGGCCTTTGGAAAGACTTCATGGTCAAGAAACAAAGAAAACACACCCACACTTTAAAAATGCTGAGTCTATATAATAAGGAAATTTTAGAAATCACTTGCTTTGTACAATTATTTAAAATTAAGGGAAAATAAACTTAAAATGCAAGAGACATATGCAACAAAACCATAAAAGATTAAGGTGGATAGGTCACTTACTTCAATGTTCAGAGCACCAAAGGAAAATGTAAAAGATATTAAAAGAGCATAAAAATTTGCATCTAAGCCATAAAGAGCAAAGAAGATCCTGCAGGATGTCAACTCAGTGATGTAGCATTCAAATCTAAGTAACTTGCTTTCATAACATTAATGATAAATAAAGTACTCACTTTCTTTTTTTTTTTGAGACGGAGTCTGGCTCTGTCGTCCGGGCTGGAGTGCAGTGGCCGGATCTCAGCTCACTGCAAGCTCCGCCTCCCGGGTTTACGCCATTCTCCTGCCTCAGCCTCCCGTGTAGCTGGGACTACAAGCGCCCGCCAACTCGCCCGGCTAGTTTTTTGTATTTTTTAGTAGAGACGGGGTTTCGCCGTGTTAGCCAGGATGGTCTCGATCTCCTGACCTCGTGATCCGCCCGTCTCGGCCTCCCAAAGTGCTGGGATTACAGGCTTGAGCCACCGCGCCCGGCAATAAAGTACTCACTTTCAAAATACTGATACTAAGAGTTTAAAGCAATACAGCATTTTGGAAATAATACAGCAATAAAGAGAAGGAAAATAAATGCCTCAAAATGTTTGTAACTGTTGAGTTAAAAAGAATACTTTCCATTTTTACCCTAAAAATAACTTAAAATATCATCAAATGTTTGTTTTCAAGGACTTCTTATATTATTTATATGTTATTATCATAGTATTTTAATATAACATTTAAAACTTTATAGTCTTAATGTCTATATTTAATGAATGTTTAAATATTTTGTGATACGGCAATATAATGGTATGTCATACCATCAATAAACTGGAGAAGACTGTGGTGTAAGCACATTTTCAATCAATTCTTTCCCCAATCCTCCTGAACTACAACAAAACAAATTTAAGAAACAAAATTTATACCGTATACTCTGGAGATATTGCAGGTTTGGTTTCAGATTACCACAGTAAAACAAATATCTTTATAAAGCAAGTCACAATTTTTCTTTGTTTCACAGTGCATGTAAAAGTTATGTTTACACTATACTGTAGTTTAGTAAGTGTGCAATAGCATTATGTCTAAAAATCAATGTACCTTAATTAAATATAGGTTTTTACTAAAAATGCTAATGATCATGAGCCTTCAGTGAGTCATAAGTTTTTGTGGTAGAGGGCCTTACCTTGATGTTGATGCTTGCTGATTGATCGGAGTAGTGATTGCTGAAGATTGGGGTGACTATGGCAATTTCTTGAAATAAGAAAACAATGAAGTTTGCCACATTGATTGATTGTTCTTATAATGAAAGATTTCTCTGTAGTATGCAATCCCGTTCAATAGCATTGTACCCATAATAGGACTTCTTTCAAAATTGGAGTCAATCCTGTCAAACTCTGCTGCTGCATCAACTAAGTTTATGTGATATTATAAATCCTTTGTTGTCATTTCAGTAATGTTCACAGTATTTTCACTTGTAGTAGGTTTCGTCTCAGTAAACCACTTGATTTACTCATCCATAAGAAGTAAATCCTCATCCATTAAAAGTTTGTTTAACTACACTTTTTTTGTTTTAGCAGGTTTAAATGTTTTTACCATGAGACTGCAGCATAACATTCACAACTTCAGGCTCCAAACCTAATTCAAGTTCTCTTGATATTTCCACCACATCTACAGTTACTTTCTCTACTGAACTTTTGAACCCTTTAAAGTTATCCATGAGTGATTGAATCAACTTCTTCCAAGCTTTTGTTAATATTAATATTTTGACCTCCTTCCATGAGTACTCATAGATGTTCTCAATGGGATTTATAATGCTGAATATTTTCTAGAAGATTTTCAATTAACTTTGCCAAGATCTATAAGATGATTTACTACCTATGGCAGCTAAAGCCTTACAAACTTTATTTGTTAAATAATAAGACTTGAAACTCAAAATTACTCATGAAAGCAACATTAATCCCCTTTGGAATCTCTATCAGGTGCATAGGTGAATCGGTACATTGTCAATGAGCAGTAATATTTTGAAAAAAAAATTTCTTAGTAGCAGGTCTCAATAGTGGGCTTAAAATATTCAGTAACCATGCTGTAAACAGATGTGCTGTCATCCAGGCTTTGCCACGCCATTTATAGAGCACAGGTAGAGTTGATTTAGCATAATTCTTAAGAGCCCTCGGATTTTTGGAATGTTAAATGAGAATTGCCTTCATCTTGAAGTCACCAGTTGCGTTAGCCCCTAACAAAAGAGTCAGCCTGATATGGTTTGGCTCTGTGTCCCCACCTAAATCTCATATGGAATTGTAATCCCCACGTGTCAGGGAGGGGCCTAGTGGGAGGTGGTTGAATTATGGGGGTGGACTTCCCCCTTACTGTTCTTGTAATAGTGAGTTCTCACAAGATCTAGTTGTTTGAAAGTGTGTGGGCCGGATGCAGTGGCTCACACTTGTAATCCCAGCACTTTGGGAGGCCAAGGTGGGCAGATCACCTGAGGTCAGGAGTTTGAGACTAGCCTAGCCAACGTTATGAAACCCTATCTCTACCAAAAATACAAAAATACAAAAATTAGCCGGGCGTAGTGGCTCATGCCTGTAATCCCAGCTACCCTGGTGGCTGAGGCATGAGAATCTCTTGAACCTGGCAGGCAGAGGTTGCAATGAGCCGAGACTGCACCACTGCACAACAGCCTGGGTGACACAATGAGACTCTGTCTCAAAACAAACAAGAAAAAGAAAGTGTGTGGTATTTACATCGTTGCTCTGTTTCCTGCTCCACCATGGTAAGATGTGCATGCTTCTCCTTCATCTTCTACCACGACTGTAAGTTTCCTGAGGGCTCCTAGTCATGCTTCCTGTTAAGCCTGTGGAATTATGAATCAACTGAACCTCTTTTCTTCATAAATTACCCAGTCTCAGGTAGTTCTTGATAACAGTGTGAAAACAAAGTAATACACAGCCTGTTTTAAAGCTTTGAAGCCAGGAATTGACATATTTCTAGCTATGAAAGTCTTAGATGGCATATTCATCCAATAGAAAGCTGTTTTGTCTACACTGAACATCTGTTGGTTAGTGTAGCCATCTTCATCAATTATCTCAGCTATATCTTATGGATAATTTCTTGCAGTTTCTACATCGGCATTTGCAGCTTCGCCTTGCACTTTTATATTATGTAGACAGCTTCTTTCCTTCAACCTCATGTATAAACCTTCACTAGCCTCCAACATTTTTTCTGCGCCTCCCTCACCTCTCTGAACCTTCATAGAATTGAAGCGAGTTAAGATTTTGCTCTAAATTAGGCTTTGGCTTTAGGGAATGTTGTGGTTAGTTTGACCTTTTATCCAGACCACTAAAACTTTTTCCATATAAGCAGTAAGGCTGTTTAACTTTCTTATCATTCATGTGCTCACAGGAGTAGCACTTCTAATTTTCATCAAGAACTTTTCGTTTGCATTCACAACTTGGCTATTTGGCACTAAAGTCCTAGCTTTTAGTCTATTTTGGCTCTCAAAATGTCTTCCTCACTAAGCTTAATCATTTCTAGCATTTGATTTAAAATAAGAAATGTATGGTCTTTTCACTTGAACACTTAGAGTCCATTTTAGCATTATTAATTGGCCTAGTTGCAATAGCTTTGTGACTCAGGGAATAGGAATGCACAAGAAGTGGGAGAGAGACAGGAATTGGTTGGCTGGTGGAGCAGTCAGAACACACACAACATTCATCTATTGAGTTCATTGTATATGGGCATGTTTCAGGGTATCTCAAGACAATTACAATAGGAAGATCGAAGATCATTGATCACAGATCACAATAACAGATACAACAGTAATGAAAAAGTTTATCTTATTGTGAAAATAAATGTAACACGGAGACACAAAGTGAACACAAGCTGTTGGAAAAAAGGTACCTATAGACTTGCTCAATGCAAGGTTGCCACAAACCTTCAATTTGTAAAAAGTACTATTTGTGATGTGTGATAAAGTGAAGTACAGTAAAATGAGGTATGTCTATGTGAGAAAACATCTATGCTAAAGCCAGGAAGTTACCTCAAAGAGCATGGTCAGGTAAAATGCATATTTGGTCATATTGAAAGAAAAAAAAAATTACTGCTCAAAAGTCTAGTACATTGCTTGAGACTACAAGGGATACAAATTTTGAGGCATTGATGGTTGGGGACATAGGTGTGTGCAAATCACAATATTTTGAAGCCTGTTTGACAATTACAGAGTGGCAGTAACAGCAGAACTTGAAAAGTGACTACATAGTCTCAGAGAGTCATTTTAATTTTTAATATTAAATCCCTAACTCTGAGTTTTAAGGGAGAGAGTAGATGGAAGAAAAAGGAAAAATGACATTTGAGAGTCCTTTTTGCAGTTGATAACCAAAGATAAATTTCTTAAACATAAATAAAAATGCATCTACAAACCGAAAGCCACAAACAATGCTTTATCCCAACATCACATAAATGTGATTAGCTCTGTCACATGAGAAAGACACGTTGAAAAACAAGAAAACAGGACAAGCCTTCCATACTGTACAGATGGCCATTGGTGCAGGGTTTTATTTTAATTAATTATTTTAGCGTAGTTTTAGATTTATAGAAAAGTTGCAATGAATAGCACAGCAAGTTCTCATATACTCAATACAGTTTTCCCTATTGTTAATGTTTAACATTACCATAGTGATGCTAAAATTAAAGAACCAGTATTAATACAGTATGATTAGCCAAAGTACATATTTTATTCAGATTTTCTTGTTTTTGCCTACTGTTATTGTCCTGTTCCAAAATCCCATTCAGGAAAACACATCACATTTACTCACCTTGTTTCTCTGGGCTCCACCTTGGCTATGCCAGTTTTTCAGACTTCCCTTGATTTTGATGAACTACACAGTTTGAACTAATTCTGTTGAGTCATTTCTCAGAATGACCTTCAAGGGATATTTTTCTGATGAAGAACACCACAAAAATAAACTGCCATTCTCATCACACTGTAACAACATAACCTGTCACTGTTGAGTTGGCCTTCATCGCCTGGCTGAGGTAGTGTTTCTCAACTTTCTCCGCTGTAAAGTTACTCTTTCTCCCCTTCTTTCCATGTTATACTCTTGGAAAGGAAGTCATTATGTGCACTAAACACATAGTGGGGAGTTATGCTCCATCTTCTTGAGAGGGGAGTATTAACATAAATTATTTAGAATTCTTCTGCATGAGAGAATTCTGTATTCTGCCCCCACTCATTCATTCATTCATTCATATCAGTATGGACTCTGAATGCCTGTTTTACTTTGTGTTATAATTCAATGTTATGTTACTTTTTTTGCTCAAATTATTTCAGCTTTGATTTTTGAGAGCTCTTTCAACTGACTACTATGTCCCTTTGAAATATTCTCATAATTTTTTGTCTTATTTTTAAGTACTGTCTTACTTTGTGACACTACAAGATGCTCGAGGATGAATCTGTATATTTCTTGCCTCAGCCCTGGATTCGGCCATTAGAATGTAAATCACCAAAGACAGGGAGATTTGTCCAATTTGATGTAGGTGTAACCCAAGTGCCCATAACAGTTCTTGGCATATACTATGACATTCAAACATCTGTAGGATGATTGAGTAGAAAATAATAACTTAACTCAAAATAACAAAACTTCAAGATCAACTTCAAATGTAGCAGAGGAGGTAAGAAGAATGTGTGGAACAAGTGTGTCTTTCATGGGATGAGATTGGAAATAAATGGATACTTCTTCAGTCATAACTTATATATATATGTGTGTGTGTGTGTGTGTATAGCATTTTTTAATATAATGTATGAATAGTAACCATTAGAATAGCTACAAAGATTATATGAAGCTGTCACAGATGATATCATAAAAGACAGAAAATATAGTAAGCATAACTAGCATAACAATAAATGCAGGTAGAGAAAAGAGAGTTTTAAGGTTAAAAGAAAGGACTATCAGCTTGGGTCAAATAACAAAGTTTTGTTACAACAAAGATTTGTTAAATATCCATTTAGTGTTGTCTATAAAATATACACCTAGTTAAATTTGTTCACATCATGATAGGTCCTCCCCAAAAGTGTCAGTGATCTGAAAATGCCAACAAAAATTTAGAAATAAAACTTTAGACTAAATTAAATTTGGGATTAAAATTTAATGTTTTTTTAATTCTAAGATGGCAGATTAGAGGCTATTAGCATGCCTCAGCCACCTGTAAATAGCAAGATAAAGCATTAAGATCAACTCTGTGAGTTTTAATTCAAGAAGAAAATAGGAACCCACCAGAATTGTGATGGATAACCCAGATCCTTGGGAGAAGAAAGTCAGCAAACAGCCCTTGTGACAGCATCTGACTGATAAAAGCGAGTGAAACACTAGTAGCTGAAAGAGATGGAAAGCCTCCCTCTATGACTCACTTTTCTACAGAGATCCCAACAACACAGGCTAAGGGAGGACGCATTGTTTCTCCCAAGCCCTGAAGCTAACTTGAGAAAAGACTTGGAGATGCTGTGAGGGAAAAATACTGGAAGGGGCTGCAGACATTTTTTCATACCAGGGACTGAGAGCAAGATTCCATTTTTAATCTTGGCAAATACAAAGTTAGTCATTATTTGAAAACCTGGCAGCATGGTCATGCATGCATTTTGGTCTGTGCGAAGATCTTGGGGCAGAGGGGCCATCTTCACTCCACATCCAGGCAGACCTCCAGGCATCTGAAGCACCCACTCTCCTGGATTAGGAGTTTAGGCTGAATCCAATGCCCATGTGTTGGGATTCAATCAGGTTGGTGGGAAAAATATTAGAGATAGTTACAGAAATAGACACTAATCTTCTTGGAAGGCCGAGAAGTGTGCATAACTTTGGTAATAGATCTGGCTGAAGGCGGCCTGATCCCTTTACGTTTAGTTAAGCAAATTAAAATAGTAATAAAGAAAGGCAGAGTAGTTTACCTAGCTAGCTTGTTTACTCATATAATCTTAAAACTAATCTTTGATGTACTGCAGGTGCTTAAGTGCTTTTTACTCGGGAAGTCCACAATGTCATTTACCCTCTAATGGTGTTGAATCAAGCTTTTGTTAATTAATCTTACTGAATAAATGCGAGTCTGACTAGCTGATCTGGGCCCAGTGGCAACTGTTTACAGGTAGCTGATCTGGGCCCAGTGGCAACTGTTTACAGGTAGCTGATCTGGGCCCAGTGGCAACTGTTTACAGGACTCAGCAGGGAGCCTGTAAGCGGCTTGGACCCTCAGCTGGACTGGCAGAGCAGAATATCTGTGTGTCAGTGTGCTTTATTCATCTGTCTCTGGGTCAGGGGTCTGCAAGGGACAGACTCACCGCAGCTGGTGCCCCAGGAGAGGACCGCTGCAACACCCACGCAGTGAACTTAAAGATGCGGAGGTTTACCAGCTCCATGACTAGGCACAACTTTGGCTGCTTGTTGGCCATCCACTAAATTCTCCTTCAGTGCAGGTACTTAAGCCGACCATTGGGGCACCTGTAGGCTAGCCGCCCAGTCCAGCCCGTTCATCATGACTCCCACCACCTTGGGACTAAGCAGGAAGCTCAGAAGACTGCATTCCAAGCGTCAGCCCATTGCCTGAGGCAACAGAGGGCTTCCTCAAGTAAACGCATATCACGTGTACATTCAGTAGCATTGACTCTTACCATCTACTGACTTGTAGGCTGAACTGTACAGCCAATATAGCATCTGCTGAAATAAGTGCACAGGACTATAGAAGCAAAGCCAAAACACCCTCCCCAGCATTCTTTAATTCTTTATAGTCTCGCTCCCTAGGGATGGAGGAAAAGGAAAGAAAAAAGCACAATAATATTATAGAGAAGGAAAAAAAAGAAAAAAATTCACTAACATAAAATAATTACAAAATTTGGAAAATTAGAAAAGCCAGCACCTTCAGATGAGGAAGAACCAGCACAAAACTTCTGGCAGTATGAAACATTTAAATGTAGTGACAACAACAAAGAATACCACCAGCTCTCCAGCAATAGTCCCTAACTAAAATGAAAATAACAGACAGCTCAGAAATGACTGACAGATAAAGAAATCAAAGCAAGGACTGCAAGGAAGCTCAACAAGGTACAAGAGAAGGTGGAAAATCAACACAAAGAAACTTCTAAAGCAACACAAACAATAAAGGAAGAGGTAAACATCCTAAAAACAAATCAATCAGAGCTTCTGGAATTAAAATATTCACTTAAGGAATTTCAAAATACAATTTAAAAAGATTTTTCAATATAGTAAATCAAGTAGAAGAATGTTAGAGCTAGAAGATCAGTTTTTCAAAAAAACCCAGTCAGACAAAATAAAAGAGAATTTTTTAAAAAACAAACAAAGACTTTGAGATATATGAAATTATATAAAGACACCAAGCTTAGTAATTATTGGTATTCTTGAGAGAGAAGGAGAAAAAGCAAATAACCTGGATAATATACTTAAGGGAATAATTCAAGAAAATTTCGCTAATTTTGCCAGACAGGTAGATACTTAGACACAAGAAATCCAAAGAACACCTGTGAATTACTATACAAAATGAACATCACCAAGGTGTGTAATCTCTAGACTGTTAAAGGTCAACACTAAAGAAAAAATCTTACAGGTAGCTACAGCAAAAGGACAGATTACGTACAAAGGGAACTCCAATAGGCTAACAGCAGATTTCCCAGTACAAACTTTTTAAGGCAGGAGAGATTGGAGGCCTATTTTCAGCATTCTTTTAAAAAAATGCAACCAAGATTTCATTCCCTGCAAAACTAAGCTTCATAAATAAAGAAGAAACAAACTCTTTTCCAGACAAGCAAGCAAGCAGTAACGGAATTTACTACCACCATGCCAGCCTTACAAGAAATCTTCATGGGTGTTCTAAACATATAAATGAAATAATGATACCTGAAACCACAAAAACACACTAAGTACATAGCCCAAAGACCTTATAAAACAACCACATAGTAGAAACCACAAGACAACCAGTTAACAACTTTATGACAGAATCAGAACTTCACGTATCAACATTAACCTTAATGTTAATGGTCTAAACTCCCTTCTTAAAAGGTGCAATGTGGCAAGTTGGATAGGGAAAAAAAAAACATCCATCTGCTGTCTTCAAGAGATACATCTCACACATAATGACACCTGTAGGAACAAAATAAAAAGTTGGAGAATGAGTGACCATGCAAATGGAAAAAAAAAAAAGCAGAGGTTGTTATTCTGCTTATTCAGATAAAGCAGACTTTAAATCAACAACAGTAAAAAAAGACAAAGAAGGGCATTACATAATGATAAATAATTCAATTCAACAAAAAGACTTACCTATACTAAATATATATGCACTCAACATTGGAGCACCCAGTTTCATTAAACAAGTACTTCTAGACCTAAGAACAGAAACAGACAGCCACACAATAATAGTGAGGGACTTCAACACCCCACTGCCAACATGTGTAAAACTATTGAGGCAGAAAACTAATGAAGAAATTTCTAAACCTAAATTCAACACTTGACCAATTGGACCTAATAGATACCTACAGAATACTTGATTCATCAATTACAGAATATACATTCTGTTTACCTGCATACAGAACATACTCCAAGACTGACCACATGCTTGGTGGTCATAAAGCAAGTCTCAATAAATTAAAAAAAGAAAACCCCAAATCATACCAACTATGCTCTCAGACCACAGTGGAATACAAATAGAAATAAATACCAAGAAGATATCTCAAAACCACACAACTACATAAAAATTAAACAACTTGCTCCTGAATGATTTTGGGGTAGAAATGAAAGCAGAAATCAGAAAAGTCTTTGAAATAAATGAAGACAGAAACACAACATACCAACCTCTGGGATGCAACAAAAGCACAATCAACAGAAAAGTGTATACAGCTAAATGCCTACCTCAAAAAGTTAAAAATAGCTCAAATTAAAAATTTAATATAAAACCTAGATAAACTAAAAAACAAGAACAAAGTAACCCCCAAAGCTTAAAGAATAACTAAAATCAAAGTAGAACTGAATGACATTGAGATCCAGAAATCTATGCAAAGAATCAAGGAAAACAAAAGTTGGTTCTTTTTAAAAATAAACAAGATTGATAGACCACTAGCTATATTTAAAAAGAAAAATAGAGAGACAATCTAAATTAGCACAATCAGAAATGACAAAGGTGACGTTTCAACTGATCCCATAGAAATACAAAAGATCCTCAGAGACTGCTATGAACATCTCTAAACACACAAACTAGAAAATCTAGAGAACATGGCTGAATTCCTGGAAACACACAATCCCCCAAGATTGCATTAGCAAGAAATTTAGACCATGAACAGATCAATATTGAGTTCTGAAATTAAACTAGTAATTTAAAAAAAAAACTCTGCCAACCAATCACAGTCCAGGACCAGATGGATCACAGCCGAATTCTACCAGATATACAAAGAAGAGCTGTCACCATTTTTACTGAAACTTCAAAAAAAAAAAAAAAAAAAACCAAGAAAGGAGAGACTCCTTCCTAACTCATTCTAAGAAGGCAGCATCACCCTGCTACCAAAACCTGGTGAAGAAGACACAATGAAAAAAGAAAAATACTGGCCACTACCCCTGTTGATCATTGACACAAATGTCCTCACAAAAATACTAGCAAACTGAATCCAACAACACAACAAAGTTAATTCACCACTATCATCATGTGTGCTTCATTCCTGGGATGCAAGCAAGGTTCAATATACAACCAGTGAATAAATGTGATTCACCACATAAGCAGAATTAAAAACAAAAACCATATGATAATCTCAATAGAATCCCAAAAAGTTTTTATTAAAAATCAATATTCCTTCATGATAAAAACCTTCAAGAACGTAGGCAAAGAAGAAGCATACCTCAAAATAATACCATTGATGACAAATCCGCACCTGACCTCATATTGAATGAGCAAAATCTGTATGCATTTCCCTTGAAAACATGAACAACACAGGATGCCCATGCTCACCACTTCTATTGAAGATGGTATTGAAAGTGCTAGCTATAGAAATCAGGCAAGAGAAAGAAAGGAAACACATTCAAATAGGAAAAGAAGAAGTCAAACTGTCTTTCTTCATGAACCGTATGATTCTACACCTAGAAAACCATAAAGACTCTGTCGTGGCTGGTCATGGTGGCTCATAAATCCAGCACTTGGGAGGCCAAGGCAGGCGGATCACTTGAGGTCAGGAGTCTGAGATTGGCCTAGCCAACATGGGGAAACCCCATCTCTACTAAAAATGCAAACATTAGCTGGGCATGGTGGCGCACACCCGCAGTCCTAGCTACGCGGGAGGCTGAGGTATGAGAATCACTTGAACCTGGGAAGCAGAGGTTGCAGTGAGCTGAGATCATGCCACTGAACTCCAGCCTGGGTGACAGAGCAAGACCCTGTCTCAAAAGAAACAAACAAACAAAAGACTCTGCCAAAAACCTCATCAAACTGATCAATTACTTCAGTAAAGTTTCAGAATACAAAATCAATGTACACAAATCAGTAGAATTTTTCTATACCAAGAACATTCAAGCTGAGAGCCAAATCAAGAATACAATGTAATTGAAAATAGTTACTAAGAAAAAGTACATATAACCAAGGAGGTAAAATATCTCTAAAAGGAGAACTACAAAATACTATATAAAAAGTCATACATGACACAAACAAATAAAAAGAATCTCATGCTCATGGATTGGAAAAATCAGTATTATTAAAATGGCCATAATACCCAAAGCAATCTATAGTTTCACCACTATTCCTATCAAACTGCCAATGTCATCTTTCACAGAACTAGAAAAAAAAAAAGTAGTATCTAAAGTAGTCAAATTTATAGAGACTGAAAGTAGAATGGTGGTTGGCAGAGGGCAAACCATGAGGGGGGTTTAATGGATGAATGTTTCAGTTTTGCAAGATGAAAAAGTTCTGGAGATCTGCTGCACACAAAATAAATATATATAACACCACCAAACTCTACCTTTAAAAATGGTTGGCTGGGTGCAGTGGCTCACGCCTGTAATCCCAGCACTTTGGGAGGCTGAGGGTGGCGGATCACAAGGTCAGGAGTTCGAGATCAGCCTGGCCAATATGGTGAAATCCCGTCTCTACTAAAAAACACAAAAAATTAACCAGGCGTGGTGGCACGTGCCTGTAGCCCCAGCTACTCGGGAGGCTGAGGCAGGAGAATCACTTGAACTCGGGAGGCAGAGGTTGCAGTGAGCCGAGATCATGCCACTGCACTCCAGCCTGGGTGACACAGTGAGACTCCATCAAAAAAAAAAAAAAAAAGGTACATACATACTAAAAATATAATATCACTATTGAAGTTGATATTAATCACCTGGCTGAGATAGCTGTTTGTCAGGTTACCCCACTCTTAGTACCCTCAGTTACCCAGTCTCAGTCTGGACTGACTGCCCTCTTTGCCCTCTCTGCCTGATGCACAATTATTATCATAGAATTTCCTCATATCCTAATCTGAATGAATCATTTTCTCCTCTCTCCTATGTGGAATCTTCTGTTTTCTCGATCCCAAGTCTTTCTCATTAGTGGTGGAACCGCTTGCTTTAGTGTAGCACATCTTTCGGTAGCTTCCTAAGAAAGATATTTAAGAGGTAGATTTTTTTTTTTTTTTGAGATCCTGTATGTCTAAAATATCTATAATCTCTCATCATATTTGAAGAACAGTTTGGCTTGGTTTGGAATTATAGGTTGGAAAAAAAAAGTCCTCCTTTTCTCCATTGCTTTTAGATTCCATTTTTGTTAAGATTTCTGATGTCATCTGATTCCCATTCCTTGGGATGTGACCTGACTTATTTTTAAGTGTTTTATCTCTAAAAGCTTTTGTGGTCCCTACATTTCTCTCCTTGTGTTTTCTCCAATGAGCTGATATTAGACTTCTTGAACTGATTCTCTAAGTTTCTTACATTTTCTCTCCTATTGTAACATCTAAGGCTCTTGCCTAGCCATGCCAGCGAATTGGTGTGGCAGCTGACCACAGCAAGTGATAGAGACACGGACGGATAGAGAGAAAAAGCTGTAGGTTTTATTGAGCAGAGTGACAGTACAAAGCTTCCACAGTGTGGAAGGGGTCCCGAACCGGTAGCCGGAGTTCCATTATACAAATGGCTTTTAAACTCTTTAAGGCGGGAAATACCTGCCGTGGGAACATGTTACCAGAGCGAGAAACAAAGACAATTAACCACTTGTGACACGTTTTAGATCTTGAGGAAAACCGGAATTGCAACTTAGGTTTTATCTACTTTATGACCTTGCAGTGGCATGGCAAAGGAGACAGGATCTCACAGGACTTTACAAAGTATGTTTACAAGGAACTGGAATTGGGAGCATAGATGAGGTCTGCCGGTCACAGAAAAACGGGCAGTTCACATTCCTTATACTTTAGTTTTGAGGGGGAGGGGGAAGGGAGAGAGGGAGTGAGGACACAGGGAAATTACAGCAAAATTTTCACTGTTTATAGCTTTCTTGGGGAAGAAAGCACATGCACAAATCCTGGGGTTAGGAATAGTTTAAGCATATATCTTCAGTGTTATCCATCCAGGACCGAAGTTAAGTCCTGATAAGGGAAATGAGTGAGTTTCACAGCTTTCTGAGCCCCTGCTCCACCCAGGAAGGCCAGCTGGCCCCTCCTCTCGATATTTTTCCATCTCTTTAAATGTATTGAATCTTTCACTATTTGTTTGCTTTTAGAAAGATTTTCTTATCTTTATGTCCCTCCTCACCCTTCAATTGCCAATTTGATTCTGCTATCACTTTTTAAACTTTCAGATAGCTCTTACTTTTTGAATATTTGTTTTAATAGCATACTCTTGTTTCAGCAATAGTTTCTTCTCTCTTTCCTTCTCCTTTATATATTATCTCCTCCAACTCTCTCCCAATTTTTTAATTTTCATCTTATCGATTAGGTCAAATTTTTAATTGATGTCTACTGAAACGTGGCTGCCAGTTTATATTTAAGGGTAAATGAACCACTAAAATGTGGACTAGAAGTTATGTGGGCTTAACAGTAGAGAAATTCAGGCCTGGCACGGTGCCTCACGCCTGTAATCCCAGCACTTTGGGAGGCCGAGGTGTGTGATCACGAGGTCAGAAGATAGAGACCATCCTGGCCAACATGGTGAAACCCCGTCTCTACTGAAATTACAAAACGTAGTTGGGCGTGGTGGCACATGCCTATAATCCCAGCTACTCGGGAGGCTGAGGCAGGATAATTAGTTGAACCAGGGAGGCAGGGTTTGCAATGAGCTGAGATTATGCCACTGCACTCCAGCCTTGCGACACAGCAAGACTCCGTCTCAGGGAAAAAAAAAAAAAAAATAGGAATTCAACTGGTGGGCTTCATGGTGCAATGAGGTAAAAATCCTGTCTTTCGTTAAGGTATCTTATTTCTTAAGCCTGCCAGTTTCCCCAGAGAATAAAGCTCTTACCTCCTGATTAGAGAAGAAATTTGACTGCCAGTGTTCTGGCATCCAAGTTGGAAAATCGAAGTAGAATATCATGGTTTACTATGTTGATTTTTACTTACTTATCCTATGTTAAATTTGGTACTTCACCCTGAACTGCATCTAGCTTCCACAAGGCCAGTTACTTTGAGTCCAACCTCCTCAATCTCTCCAGAGATGAAAACTACGATCTTCTGCTTATGGGTTTTGAAGAGGATCTTGGTAGTCATATAGCTCATGAAAATACATGATTTATCACTACTACTATTTGTAATCCATCTGGACTGCATTTCTGCTTCCAGAGGTACATGGTACCTCTAATTTCTAAGCCTTTCCAAGGTGGAATGGTACAGTACAAGTCAGCTTTACACAGATTGAAAACAAGAAAACTAAATGAAAATTGGCATAATTATCAATGAAATTCTAACCCTATCTCCCACTAGGATGCCAGAACACCAGCAGCCGTTTTCTCTCTCTCTCTCAAACAGGAGGTTGGGGGCATCCTTCACTGAGGAAACTGACAAACCAGAGAAAAATGATACCTTGTTTACAGTTCCTGCTGCTGGAAGTGGTTTTCATCTATTTCCATTGTGCTAATTCAGTTACCTCTTATCTCTCCATCTCGCAACATTTTGGACAATTCACTTTTGGTATCATTTTCTCATCCGTATTCTCTATTATTATGGATTTGAATTTTTTTGTTCCTTTAGCCATTTTAATAGACTGTGAAAAGGAGTAAAGTTAAAATGCGGTTGTTTAATCTGCCATTTTTAACTTTATTCCTATAATAATTAGAAAATCAAATGATAAATAAAATTGTTAAAAACAAGAAGTATCAACCCTTAGTGTTTTTAATTATTTATTTATGCCTTTTTATTTATTTATTTATTTTTTTGAGACTGAGTCTTGCTCTGTCGCCCAGGCTGGAGCACAGTGGCGCAATCTCGGTTCACTGCATATTCGTGCCATTTTTATAGTGGTTTTAGTTAGGCCTTAATTGTCTAATCTAGGTTGTGGCCTCCCTTTTCTATGTTCTGCGGCAGAAAACAGCCATGTTAGCAGTGCTTTCCTGATCCCCGCCTCAGAGAGAGAAGCAGCAGCACTGATCCAATAAAGAACATCGCTGGGAGCTGCAACTACACTTTCATGACCACACTAAAGTCATTAATTACAGAAAATCATTTAGAATATGCTGTCCTTTGCGTTTGGTTAAGTGATTAACATAAACCATATATACTATATTCCAATATAATTTGTGTTAATGGGTGTGTTCTGTTCATATGAATACATTTCGCCTCTGGGTATCCTGATTAAAAAATTGCATGTAAAGAAAAAAAAAAAAAGATTCTCCTTATGTTCCAAATGAAGTCCTGAACTTTCAAAGAAGAGAGAAAGAACTGACAGGACCATAAACAAAAGTAGTTGCCCATCTGATGTCCAATTTCCCCTAATAGTGGAACAAATAGAGAAGGTACTAGGTACTCGACCTTTTCTTATTAGTGAATTTTCCTAGAAGTACTTGGAGAGAAATTTTATGTAGAAAAAAACCAGCAAGTACTGTCTCATATTATTTGGGGAGCTGAAGCTGAAATAATCATTAGTTGTAAGGACAAAGTGATTGAGGCACACGTCTGAAAATTCCAGGAGCAAGTAATGTTACTCCTGAGTCATAAGAATCATGAAATGAAGTTGAGAAAACATCATTCCTTGACTATCATTAACAGCATTAAGAGCACCAATGATATCATTTGTACAAAATTGTACTACTTTATAATTGTCCACAGACTAATAAGATAGCACGTGAGAAAATGAAATCCTGGATCAATATGCATCTTGCTCAAGACCACACAAGTAATATAATAGTGAAATGTGAAACTGAAACCTCAGTTTTATCCTATGCTAGTGTGTCCAATTCTAAACAAACTGCTTTGCAACCACATAGAAATAAGTCTCAATTCCAAAATTACATTTTGTAGCCATATAGCTGTGGACATGATATTAATTTATCTCATCTCTCCATCTCACAACATTTTGGACAATTCATTTTTGGTATCATTTTCTCATCCGTATTCTCTATTATTATGGATTTGAATTTTTTTGTTCCTTTAGCCATTTTAATAGACTGTGAAAAGGAGTAAAGTTAAAATGTGGTTGTTTAATCTGCCATTTTTAACTATATTCCTATAATAATTAGAAATTATTCTAATTTTATACTTTTCTATTATTATCACTTATCAAAAATCTCATTCATTTGTAAAAATGGAAAGAAAAACAATTACTTTGTAACATTATGGTGAAGGGTAAATAAAACAGCATATATGAAGTGCCACCAATAGTTGTTGAAATATTGTTAAGTGCTCAAATATTTATTGTTTTAATCAACAATTATTTAGTGAAGACTTACTATGAGCCAGATACAATACTAGGTGTTGAGGTGATAATGCTGAGTAGGACATATGTAGCTCCTGTCCACAAAAAAATTATAACCCAGTGAGAAAAATAAAATAAACAACTAATTACTATAAAAACATGGATTGCAGTGGTACAGAATAATGATAGAGGCATGGCTATTGATACAGGGCAGTTAAAAAGCATAATATTGAACATATTTAATGATAGTATAATTGACCCTTGAACAACATTAATTTAAACTGCATAGGTTTGCTTGTCGGTGGATTTATTTTCAACCAAGTGGTGCATTGAAAACACAGTATTTGCAGGATGGGCTATACTGAGGGATGACTGTTTGAATACACAGGGCTGAGTGTGGAACTTCAGTATGCATAGATTTTTGTATATGTTGAGGATCGTAAACCAATCACCTGCATATACCAAGGGATGCCGGTACATAATAGACATGGGCATGGGTATTTATCAGTCTAGATTTGAAAACATTACAGCTTGAACTGATATTGTGACAATAAGTATAAGGAGAAGTTGACAGGTAGAAGATAAGCTTGGGAGATAGCATCAATGTGATATGCTGATGGATTAAAAGAGTGAGGGAGATAAAGCAATAAGGAATGAATCACTGATTTCTGGCTTTAATGACTTGGTAGATTTTTGAGATCCCTATTGAGATGGCCAAGTGGAGAACTTCAAGAATCCATTTGGATTTGAATTTGGAACTATTGAAGAAATAAAGGATAGAGACAGCTTTGGGCATTATTAGCATATAGATGGGATCTGAATCAAGGGAGACAGAATAAGGTCACTTAGGAACAGAGAGAACATAAAGTCTAGAGAGGGCTCAAGACATAGCCCTGAAGTACTTCAACAGTCAGAGATCAATAAAAAGGTAGCAATCAGCAAAAAGACCAATAAAAGATTGTCAAAATAACAGAAAGATTGTGGTTTGACATCATTTTTGCCAAGAGAAGATCATTTCTATAGATGGTGGCTCATTGTATCTAATAAATCCTGAAGAAGTATATGGTCTGTAATAGTGAAATTAACGCATGAAACCCATGTTTATTTTTCTTCTTACCAGGGCAGTTAGCTAGCTCTTTTCCTCGTGGGCTCCATTTTATCTATGTGATCATTGATAAACGAAGCACAAATAGAGCCAACAAAAAGACTTCAGAGAAGCTGAGTAACATGGGAAAAGCATTTATTCCACCATAAAATGGCTTATTTTACCTCAAATTTTTATTATGGTAAAAAACATGTAACATAAACTTATCCTAACAACAATGTTTAAGTGTTTGCTATAATATTGTTGATTATATGTACATTATTGTAGAGTGGATCTCAATAACTTTTTTTTTATTTTACATGACTAAAATTCTATACCCATTGAACAGTAACTTCCAGTTTTCTCCTCCCCGCTACAAGCCCCTGGCAACTACCATTTTGTTTTCTGTTTCTAGGATTTGATTATAAGCATAATTATGAAGTTTTTTTGTGTGTGATTGGCTTATTTCACATAGTATAATGTCCTCAAGATTCATCCATTTTGTAGCATGTGAAACAATTTCCTTCTAAACAAACTGTTTTATAACAACACAGAAATAAGTTTTTAAGACTGAATAATATTCTACGGCATATTTCTCCACATCCTTGTCAACACTTGCTATTTTCTTCTTGCTTGGTTTTTAACAGCAGGCATTCTAACAGGTGCGAGGTGATATCCCATTGTGGTTTTGTCTCACATTTCCATTATAGTTAGTAATTTGGGGCATCTTTTTATATAATTATTGGCCATTTGCATATCTTTGCAGAAATGTCTACTCAAGCCCTTGGATCATTTTAAAATCAGGTTATTTTTTGTTATTATTGAGTTGTAAGAGTTCTTTATACATTCTGGATATTAATCCTTAGCTGATGTATGGTTTGGAAACATTTTCTCCCATTCTGTAGGTTGCCTTTTCATTCTGTTGATTCTCTCATATGCTGAGAAAAAGTTTTTAAGTCTGACGTAGTCCCTTTTGTCTACTTTTGCTTTTGCCACCTGTGCTTTTGTTGCCAAATCCAAGTCTTAGTGCCCATTTTTAACCTACTAATGTTTCACTAGATATTTGTTTTTACTATATTGAAAAATGAGAACAATTAAGTGATAAATTAACATTGTCAGTGTACATTTCATCTCTGTTGAACAATAACAATGAGATTCATTTTAGTGTTTGTGTGTAGTGCAGGGTTTCAGAATTCCCTAGCCATTAATTCATGCTTATCTGGCCTTGTCTAGCACACAATATGACCCACTTAATTAACAGCTACTCTATGATGATTCAAATACAACATTTGTTTTCAATTCAGTAAGTATAGTGATCAACAAAATTTTTTCTGAGAACAAAAGAAAATCATTTATTAAAATTGAAGCTATGAAAACCAAATATTAAAAGAATGAAGCAAAATTAGTATTACTTGCAGATGATAGAATTTGTCTTCTGCAAACTCAAATAATAGTGAAAAACTACTAAAAGTAACAAAAATGTTCAGTGAGGTGACTGTCTCCATAACATACAGAAATCAGTAGTTTGTCCATATATAAGAGATAACTAGCTTAAAATATAATTAAAGAAAGCTTTCAATTTTCAATAGCCACAAAATGTGAAATGCATAGACATAAATGTAAAAAGGAATTCGTCAGCATTATATGAAGAAAGCTATAAAACTCAGGTAACAAACATAAACAGAACATGAACAAATAGAGATGTATATTTTATTTTTGAATAGAGAAGTACAACATAGTAATAGTGCCAATTCTTGCAAATTAAACTGTAAATTTTATGCACCAGCATTGAAATTTAAACAATTTGGGAACTTGACAACATGAGAATAAAATGTATGTAAGCAAATAGACATTAGAGATTATCTAGGAAAGTTCTGAAAATGGAGAGTGATCAAACGTAACAGCCTTACCAGACACTCAGCTTTAACACAAATCTGCAGAAATTAAAGCAATACGTTACTGGCTCGTGCACAGACTGACAGATTGTTGTTACTGAAGAGAGTACAGTGATATGATTTCTTGCTTTCTTTTTTTTTTTTTTTTTTTGGAGATGGAGTCTCGCTCTGTTACCCAGGCTGGAGTGTAGTGGCACGACCTCGGCTCACTGAAAGCTCTGCCTCCTGGGTTCATGCCATTCTCCTGCCTCAGCCTCCCCAGCAGCTGGGATTACAGGTGCCCACCACCAAGCCCGGCTAATTTTTTGTAGTTTTAGTAGAGACGGGATTTCACCATATTAGCCAGGATGGTCTTGATCTCCTGACCTTGTGATCCGCCCACCTAGGCCTCCCAATTATTTCTTACAAAAATAGAATTATTTAAAAATAGAAGCTGAAGTTTTACCCGAACTTTTTAGAGGCTCAAGGAAGACAAGATTAAAATCTAACTTCTCAGTTGGCTAATAGGCCAAAACTTAACTAAGGCAACACCTGTTATTAGATAAACTCGCAGTCTACTCTAGTGTACTCATAGTCCTTCCATTATAATACAACAATTTTTATTTCCTTGGACTCATATGTATTTTTCACCCTTATGCTATATGTATTCTTCCACCGTTGCATGACAATGTAGCAATACAAATATGCTGAGAATATTATTTCATGAACAATTTTGTTTTTGGTTTATTCTTCTTAATAATGAAAAATTTAACAATTCCATATCATTCTGCAGTAAATATGCCATGTTTTATTTTAAAATTTAATGCTGTATAGTTGAGTATTCTTCAGGATTTAATTTTATAAACAACATAGAGCTGTGTACGCCTGCTTTCAGTTATTCTCGTGTAATACATTGTAATATAAATTGTTTTCTGAAAGGATTGCATCAGTGTAGGTTGTGATATATAACTATTATTTTAAACTATGTTTTAATACTGTATTTAATTTTCCCAGTTCCATGTGAAATATAACTTTATTATATTTTATGTTGTGCAAATTGATAGTGCCGTTAAAATTATTTCTGTTTATAATTTTGTTTAAATTCTCTTCATATTATTCCCTTGCCCATATACACATTTGCTTATCCATGTATCAGAAATTAACTTAAGTATATCACAACACCCAAGTCCTTTCAAAAACCTGAAAAGTCTTCACAAGAAGGACAAGTACAAACAAGCCAGACTGCAAGGACTACAATAAATACCTAACTCTTCAATGCTCAGACACAGACAAACATCCAAAAGCATCAAGATCATTAAGGAAAACATGACCTCATGAAAGGAACTAAAAAAGACACCAGAGACCAGTCTTGGAGAAAGAGAGATACATGACTTTGCTGACAGAAAATTTGAAATAGCTCTTCTGAGGAAATTTTAAGAAATAGAAGATAACCCACAGAGAAGGAATTCAGAATTCTGTCAGATAAATGTAATAAAGAGATTGCAACAATTAAAAATAGTCAAGCAGAATTCTGTACTTAAAAATGCAATTGACATTCTAAAGAATGTATCAGAGTCTTTTAATAGCAGAAATGATCAGGTGGAAGAAAAAATTAGTGAGTTTGAGGACAGGCTATTTGAAAGACAAAGTCAGAGGAGACAAAGAGAAAACAATAAAAAACAATGAAGCACACATAGGGATCTGGAAAACAGCATCAAAAGGGCACATCTAAGAGATACTGTCCTTAAAGAAGAGGTAGAGAAAGAGATGGGGGAAGAAAGTTAATTCAAAAGGATAGTAATAGAGAACATCCATGTACAAGAAGGCAGAATACCACGCACATTTAACCCTAAGAAGACTACCTCAAGGCCTTTAATAAGCAAAGTCTCAAAGGTCAAAAACAAAGAAGGGATCCTAAAAGCAGCAAGAGAAAAGAAACAAATAACATACAATGGAGACTCAATATGCCTGGAAACAGACTTTTCAGTAGAAGCCTTACAGGCCAGGAGAGAGTGGCTTGACATTTAAAGTGCTGAAGGAAAAAGAAATCATTACTCTAGAATAGTACATCCAGCAAAGATAATCTTCACATATGAAAGAGAAATAAAGACTTTCCCAGACAAACAAAAACTGAGATATTTCATCAACATCAGACTTATTCTATAATAAATGCTAAATGAAGTACTTCAGTCAGAATGAAAATGACATTAATGAGCAATAAGAAATCATTTCAAGGTACAAAATTGACAAAAATAAGTACACAAAAGACACATAATATTATGACACTGTAAGTGTGCTGTGTAAACTACTCTTAAGTAGAAAAATTAAATTATAAGCTAATTGAAAATAGTAACTATTATAGTTGTATTAATACAAATTTTCAAGACCTATATGGTATAATAAGATATAAAGAGAAATGACAAAAAGCTAAAAAGCAGAGGCATAAAGTTAAGATGTAGAGATTTAATCTAGAGTTCTTTTTATTCCTTGTTTGCTTTTTGTGTGTGCAAACATTGCTGTTATCAGCTTAAAACAATTAGTTATAATACAGTATTTGTAAATCTCATGGTAGCCTCAAATCAAAAATCATATAATGGATGCACAAAAAATAAAAAGCAACAAATTAAATCATACCACCAAAGACAATCACATTCATTAAGAGGAAGACAGGATGGAAGAAAAGATGGAACAGAAGACAAAACAACAACGAGAACACAAATAACAGAATGTCAGGAGTAAGTCCTAACCTATCAATAATAACATTAAATGTCAATGGATTAAACTCTCCAATCAAAAGACATGGATTGGCTGAATAGATAAGAAAAACAAGATGTAATTATCTGCTGCCTTTAAGAAATACACTTCACCTGTAGAGAGACACATAGATTGAAAATAAAGGGATAAAAAAGACATTGCACGTCAATGGAAACTAAAAAAGAGCAAGAATAGCTATACTTATAGCAGACAAAATGGATTTCAAGACAAAAATCATAAGAAGAGAAAAAGACCATTTTATAATGATATAGTGGTCAATTAATAAGAGGACATAAAAACTATAAATATACTCAATACTGGAGCACCCAGATATATAAAGCAGATATTATTAGAGAAGAAGGGAGAGGTAGACCCCAATGCAAATAATAGTTGGAGACTTTAACAGCCCACTCTCAGCATTGGACAGATCTTCCAGATAGAAAATCAACAGAGAACATTAGACTTAATCTGCACTATATGATACCTATTAGATATTTACAGAACACTTTATCGAATGGCTAGAGAATACAAGTTATTTTTATCAGCACATGGATCATTCTCAAGGATAGACCATATGTTAGATCACAAACAAATCTTAAAACATTTCAAAAAATTGAAATAACGTCATGTATTTTCTCTGCTCAAAAAATAAAATAAAACTAGAAATCAAAAACAAGAATAATTCTGGAAACTATAAAAACAATGAAACCTAAGCAATATGCTCCTGAATGACCAGTGGATAAATAAAGAAATTAGGAAGGAAATTGAAACATTTATTGAAACAAATGGTCACAGAAACACAATATAGTGGGATACAATGAATGTAGTTCTAAGAGGGAATTTTATAAGTGTGTACATCAAAAAAAAAAAAAAAGAAAGCCTTCAAACAGACAACCTAATGATGCATGTTAAAGAAATAGAAAAGGAAGAGCAAACCAACCTCAAAATTAGTAGAAAAAAAAATAAACATCAGAGCAGAAATAAATGAATTTGACATAAAGAAAACAAAACATCAACAAAACAAAAGTTGTTACTTGCAAAAGAGAAAACAAAATTCAGAAAACTTTAGCCAGACTAAGAAAAAGAAAAATAAGATCCAAATAAATAAAACCAGAGATGAAAAATAAGACATTACAACTTACATTGCAGAAATTCAAGGGCACATTAGTGGCTACTATGAACAACTACATGCAAATAAATTGGAAAATCTCAAAGAAACAATAAATTTTAAGATCCATGAAATCTGCCAAGATTGAACTATGAAGAAATTCAAAACGTGAACATACTAAAAAAATAAAAATAAAATAAAATCAAAGCTGTAAGTCTCCCAGCAAGAAAAATACGGGACCAGATGGCTTCACTGCTGAATTCTACCAAACATTTAAAGAAGGAATAATACCATTGCTACTCAACGATTCTGAAAAATAGAAAAGGAAGAAATACTTATTTACTCATTCTATGAGGCCAGGAATACCCTGATAACAAAACCAGACAAAGACACATCAAAAGAAAAAAACCATAGGCCATATCACTGATGAATATTGATGTGGAAATCTTCAAAAAAGATACTAGCAAACAAAATTCAATAATATCCTAAAAGATCATTCATCATGAGCAAGTGCTATTTATCTTTAGGATGCATGGATTGTTCAGTATATTAAAATCAATTAATTTGATAGATTATGTCAACAGAATGAAGAGCAAAATCCATATGATCATTTGAATTGATGTTATAAAAGCATTTGATAAAATTCAACATTCCCTCATGATACAACCTCAAAAACTGGGTATAGAAGAAACGTATCTCCACATAATAAAAGCCATATATGACAGACCCATAATTAATATCATACGGAATGCGGAAATATTTTAAATCTTTCTCGTAAGGTCAGGAACACAAGGATACCTCCTTTTACCACCATTATTCAACACAGTACTGAAATTCCAAGGTAGAGAAACCAGACAAGAGAAAAAAATAAAGGGCATCATCCAAATTGGAAAGGAATAACTTAAATTATCTTTGCAGATGATACGCTCTTATATTTGGAAAAACTTAAAGACTCCACCAAAAAACTATTCAAACTTATAAACAAACAGCAAAGTTGCAGGATACAAACCAATGCACAAAAATTAGTAGCTACATCCTACCAGGAAATATCCCACCGGGAAAAAATCTGAAAGATAAATTAATAAAGTAACCCCATTTACAATAGCAACAAATAAAATTAACTTACCTAAAGAAGTGAAAGATCCCTAAAATAAACACTATAAAACTTTGATGAAAGAACTTGAAGAAGACAGAAAAAAAAAAAAAGTAGAAAGATATTCCATGTTCATGGATTGGAAGTATCAATATTGCTGAAATGTCCATAGCACCAAAAGCAGTCTACTGATTCATTGCATTAATACCAATAACATACTTCACAGGAATAGAAAAATTAATCCTAATATATTATGGAATAATGAAAGACCCAGAACAGCCAAAGCTATCCTAAGCAAAAAGAACAAAACTGGAAGAATCACATTACCTGATTTCAACTTATACTACAGAGCTATAGTAACCAAAGTAGCATGGTATTGGCATAAAAACAGACATGTAAATCAGAGGAATAGACTAGAGGTCCCAAAGATAAATTCATACATCTACAGTGAACTCATTTTTGACAAAGGTACCAAGAACACACACTGTGAAAAGGGCAGCCCCTTCAATTATTTGTGCTGACAAAACTGGATATCCATATGCAGAAGAATGAAACTCTACCCTTATATGTCATCATATATAAAAATCAAATAAAAATAGATTAAAGACTTAAATCTAAAACCTCAAACTATGAAACTACTGCAAATAAACTTTGGGGAAACTCTCCAAGACCTTAGTCTCAATAAAGATTTCTTGAGTAATAGCTCACAATCACAGGGAACCAAAGCAAAAGTGGACAAATAGGATCACATAAAGTTAAAAGCTGCTGCCTAGCAAAGAAACAGTAAACAAAGTGAAGAGACAATTCACAGAATGGGAGACAGTGTTTGCAAACTGCCCATCTGACAAGGGATTAATAATCAGAATATGTAAGGAGCTCAAACCAATAAGGAAACAATCTAATAAATAATTAAAATTTGGCAAAACACCTGAATATAGATATTTCTTAAAAGAAGACATACAAATGGCAAACAGGCATATGAAAAACTGTTCAACATCATTAGTGATCAGAGAAATGCAAATCGATGCTACAATGAGGTACCATCTCAAGGATTTAAAATTGCTTTTATCCCAAAGTCAAGCAATAACAAATGCTGACAAGAATGTAGGGAAAAGGAAACTCTTGTACACTGTTGGTGGGACTGCAAATTAGCACCACCACTATGGAGAACACTTTAGTGGTTCCTCAAAAAGCAACAAAGACAGTTACCATATGATCCAGAAATCCCATCGCTAGGTATACAGCAAAAGAAAGGGAATCAGTGTGTTGAAAAGATATCTGCACTCCCATGTTTGTGGCAACACTTTCTACAGTAGCTGAGGTTTGGAAGCAACCTAAGTGTCCATCAACAGATGAAAATGAATGGATAAGGAAAATGTGGTACATACAGGCCAGGGATTACTATTCAGCCATAAAAACGAATGAGAAATTTGCAACAACACAGATAGAACTGGAGGTCATTATGGTAAGTTAACGAAATAAACCAGGCACAGAGAGTCAAACATCACATGTTCTCACTTATTTGTGGGAGCTACAAATTAAAGCAAATGAACTCATAGAGCTAGAGAGTAGAAGAATGGTTACCCGAGGCTGGGAAATATAGTGGAGGATGGTGGGGGGAAGTGGGGATGATTAACTGGTACAAAACATAGTTAGAAAGAATGACTAAGACCTAGTATTTGCTAACACAACAGGATGACTATAGTAAAAAGTCATTTAATTGTACATTTAGAAATACCTAAAGGAGTATAAATGAATTGTTTGGAACACAAATAAATGCTGGAGGTGATGGATACTCCATTTACTGTGATGTGATTTTTATGCATTGTATGTCTGTATTGAATTATCTCATGTAACCCATAAATATATTTGCCTACTATGTACCCACAAAAATTAAAAATACATAAATAAATACAAATATTCATTAGTAAACCAAAAGCTATACCTCTTATGCCTAATAACTTCTTCTTTAGCCAGAGTTACTTAAAATTAATTTTACTTTTTAACTTAAATAACTTTCTATACAATAATAGTAATAATGAAAAATAAAGATTTCAGGTAAATATATAAAGACAAACACATTTTTTGATCAAATGTAAAAACAAAGCTAAAAATACATTTCCATGATGGGAATTTAAGAGGCCAAGTAGAAAGAAGATACGGAGTAGTTTATATAAAAGATCTTTGACATCTAGGTGTAATGGTTTATCCTTACCACTAAGAAACATCTAGGAAAGAGCAGCAAGAGAGTTGGCTGTTTTCTAGAAAAAAGATGAATTACCAACACTGATACAAGAATAAATACAATAGAAAACCACGTTAGACCTTTAATTAAAAAATTAGTGAGAATTCAAAATTTATCCACAGAAATGAACCAGCTTATTTTTAGTGAGCGCTCTAAGGACAGACAAACCCTATCTTATACAGCTTATTCAAGAGTAGAGAAAGTGAAGAGCTTATTGACACATTTCATTAAGGAAATTCAACTTCTATATAAAATCAGAGAAAGATAGGACAGAAAAATCATCAGAAAATTTTACTAACCAAACATATTTGCAAAACTGACATGGATAATAACACATAATAAGATATAATTTACATAAATTGTGGAAATAATACAAATGTTTGTTTTCATGCATAAAAAGCTGTATAATATATAGACTAAAAAAAAAAATAGATAAAAGTTCTAATCAAGGATTGCTCGATGCCAGGAATTCTGAACCAGTCTGGACAACATTATGAAACTCCATCTCTACAGAAAAGTTAAAAAATATTAGCTGGGCATGGTGGTTGCTCCTGTAGTCCTAGCTACTTGGGAGGCTGAAGTGGGTGGATCGCTTGAGCCCAGGAGTTTGAGGCCACAGTAAGCTATGATCACGCCAGTGCACTCCAGCTTGGGTGTCAGAGCAAGACTCCATCCAAAAACTAACTAAATAAATAAATAAGAAGAAGGCACATGCTAAGTTCGGGAGAGTAATTAAGTTTGGATAAAGATAGAGGGAACTAAATTGGGTTTTGTCTATACATTTATTTTAATAAATAAAATCCAAAGCAATAATTTCAAATGTTAAAATTTGTTCATTGTAAGTTGGGTTACATGTACGTTTACTATATTATTTTTGAGCTTGTCTGCAAGTTTGAAAATTCTTATGAGAATTATGAACACAGAGGGATATATATTTTTGGTCTCTATGACAGCAGTGATTTCAGATGATAACCTAACCGCGATGGGTTCAGGGGAAGTTAGAGGAAGATAAATTGGAGGAAGCAATGTAAATAGTATATTCAAGGAGTTTAACTGTAAGAGGATGGAAGAAGAACAATGTAGGAATAGCTGGAGGAGGATGTAGGGTAACAGGGAAGATGGTGTAAACAAGACAGATGTTTACATTACTACAGAAAAGTAGTAATGAGGAAAATAGATTATTTAAGAGAGAGAGAGGGAAGAATTGCCAGATGTCCTCAAATAAGTGAAGGTGAAGTTTACTACAGTAAAGAGGTTAAACTATTGTTTTACTGTCTTCTCTTCTCTGGGAGAGAAGACAGAGTATATGGTCCCAGACGCAGATAACTAGATAAATAATTATAATGGGGAGTTTGTGGAAGTTAACTTTTGATTGCTTCTTTTTTTTTTCTTGTTAGCAATGTAGGAAGATATAGAATAAAGTGGAGAGAGAAAGGTGATATTTCTTTTAGACAACCTAAAGGATCATTTGAGAATTGGTGTTATAAACTTAAAGTGACATAAGTTGGCATGGTTAGGTGTTTTTCACCAGCTACGTCCAGCTGCATGAGTGTAGAAAGGGAGTAGTGTTAGCTAATCAGGGTTTTGGTTTTTGTTGTTTTTCCTCACTGGATACAGGGAGGGAGAGCAGAACAAAGAGATTGAAAGTATATGCCAGTGAGTCATTATAAAGACAGAATTTAAGCTGAGTAATGAGGGAAATAAAAACATGAGTGGAGTGAAAGAGAAGAAAAGGTGGAATATCGATGAATTAAAGTTCTCAAGGACACTAACGATGCTTGGAGATTGGGGGTAGAGGGAGTGAGCTGGAAAAAGAAGAGTTGTTATTCAAAGATGAGATTTTTGAAATGGAGATTATAAAAAAATTCAGGTCATCGGTAATGACAATGTCTAGAAAATGATTTTAGGAATGATGGTTGAAGTGAGGTGGAAGATAAGACCTTTTAGAGGAGAAGAGTAGGTTGAGAAACTACGAGTGTATGGTATTATCGTCCATGAAGAAATTCAAAAATCATCCAAAATTACGAAAGGAGTAGCGGTGGAATGCGTGACAGGGAGCCACAAGATTAAAACTCTGAGGAATGAGGAGAAATGATCCAGAAGTAGATGACACAATAGGGAGGGGTAATGGGTGGCAGAGTCTAAAGGTGGAATTCAGTGCTGCGATCTATTAGGAAGCAGAAGGGAAAAATGGTATCCTCTACCTGCAGGCTTAGTGGGATGAGACTTGTAAGAGAGGGAAAATAACCACAACATGAGAGGCCTGTAGGGGAGGCAGTGTCCTCAGAGAACAGCCAGGTTACAGTTCGAACAAAAAGGAGAAGGGAGCTTTCAGAGAAGCGGTCAAGGGTATAGGATATGTTATGGATAACTGACTATGAGTTCCAGAGGGGAAGGGAATAATTTCAGGATTTGAGCTGAGGTGAGATGTAAGGGCAGAAAAAGATGCATACAGCCATTTGGGGAATCAAGTTTATTTAGGTGACAAGAACTGTGTATTTGTCAGTGTGTACACATATACGTATGTATATATACATATATATGTGTGTGTATATATATAAAGGGGAGTTTATTAAGTAATAACTCACACAATCACAAGGTCCCACAACAGGCTGTCTGCAGGCTAACAGCAAGGAGAGCCAATACGAGGCCCAAAACAGAAGAACTTGGAATCCGATGTTCAAGGGCAGGAAGCATCAACACGGGAGAAAGATGTAGGCTGGGAGGCTAGGCCAGTCTCTCTTTTCACATTTCTCTGCCTGCTTATATTCTAGCCTCTCTGGCAGCTGATTAGATGTTGCCCACCCAGATTAAGGGTGGGTCTGCCTTTCCCAGTCCACGGACTCAAATGTCAGTCTCCTTTGGCAACACCCTCACAGATACACCCAGGATTAATACTTTGTAGCCTTCAATTCAGTCAAATTGACACTAAGTGTTAACCATCATGAACTGTCTGCTGCCATAGACCTTATGTAACAATTCTGAGTTGTGAAAATAAGCTCCCTGTACAGATAGGACAAAAAGTCAAGTAAATCTCTACCTTTGGAAGATTCATGGCTATAGTGACAGCATCAGTTATTATTAACACTGACACCACGTCAAGGGACAGAGTTCTCAAAATTCTCATAAAGATTGAAATTTTCTAAAAATCAATAAAATATGCAGGCACAAATGATAGTACTATAAACTGTTTGAATATCGGTTGCTGGAGAAATTTTGTAAAGGGAAAATTTGAGTTGAGACAGATCTAGATTCAGCTGCCAGCTTCACCACTTACAGGCTGTGTGACCTGGTCCAAGACATTTAACCTCTATTAACTCCAGCTTTCTTAGATGTAAAATAAACATAATTATAGTACCTGCCTTTGAATATTCAACCACTAGAATGCATATAAAATACAAAACACAGTTTTCGACATAGGTGCTTGGTAAGTCTGAGCTATAATTGTTGCTGTAGGGCTTTTAGGATAAAATTAGATACCGGATAAAAAGTTAGGTTTGAAGACTTATTAGGCCCACCTACACACTTAGCAGATAATTCTTACACAATTTCTTACAGTCTGGACTGGGCAGACAGAATCATGACCATCCTAATTGCTGCTGCCCATTACCTCTCTCTTCCTTTCCAGTAGCTCTCTCACAACCAACACTACATATGTGATGTGCCCATACCCTATACCCAACTCTAGCTTCCAGCAGCCTCTACGCATCTCATTCTTCCCCTCCACCATGCTGACCAAATGCTAATACTTAATTCTATTTTTTCCCCTTAACGCCTTGAAGAATGTAGTTTAACTTGCCTTATTTTTTTTATAAACCTATAAAACAAGAATAACATTTCTATAACCACTGCTCACACATGGTGAAAATTAAATAAAATTTAGACTATGCTTCTGAGATCATTCTAAATGTCAGAGAGCATTAAGTTATTTAGAAGAAATACAGTTTTAAAAATATAAAGATAGTAACATTATAGCATTGCTATGCTGAATTCATTGTCAAAAATTATTTTCTTTAGATATAAAGCAAAACCTGCATGCATTAATTCACATAATCTTAGGAATAAATCAACAAACCATAGCTTATTTGAGTTGGATGAAGGTTTTGAGATTATCTGGCTCAATTCCAGTATGTTGGCATGAAAACTGGGGCCACAAGAAGGGATGGGATCTCCCTAAGTTCATGCAGCAATTTAGTGGAAGTGCCAGGTAAATTCCACTATGTCGCTGTGAAATAAAACAAAAGTATCCCTAGGTATCAATATATCCCTAGGTAATTAAGTTGACTCAAAATCTCCAGTGGTAATCTTTTGACCTTAGTTCAGTGCTGCAGAAATATTATTCTATCAATAATTCCAAAATGTAGAAAAAAGAAACAGCCCTGGCATCCCATATCCCGCCATCTTCCAAACATCTCAACAGAACAAGAACTACATTTAATAAATGTCAGAGTAGGAAGACAATATGATGGTCATTTTCAGCAATGTAATCTAGACCACAGAAAGTTGTGGTTACCCAGCAAAGACGAGGTAAACTCATTGTAAGAAACCAAAATGTATTGCCTCCTTCTTCTCAGTCATGACAACTATGTAACATTTGAAAACACTTATTTCTTCAATGATCTGTGGCTTTGGTTTACCATAAATGTGAAAGAATAATGAGACTATTAACCTTCATTACCCGAACAGTCCTCAAAATCCTATTAGTGTAATGAAGATAGAAACTCTTCCAGCTTCTTCACGTGGTTATGGTCTTTGTCTACCTGAGAAGCAGTATCAGCCCCTTTCCACAGTGGTGCGCTCTTACTTCTCTTAAATACAGGGGGTTTTCTGAAGGGAGGAAGTAATGGCGTGAAATTGAGACTGATGCCCACTGGAGATTTTACATTCCAGCCTGAAAGTTGCAGCAAAAATATATCTCTGAAGATGTTCAAAAAACAAGCAAGATATCTAGTATGTATGCCCCAAAGAAAACACTTATTTTGGAAGAAACTTTTTGGTAAATGTTTAAAATATATTGAGAAACCCAACTGATGAGATGTATTAGATTCAAATCAGATTACTTTGATAAATCATATTACCACATCATGGAAGAAATAGTTTCTTCATTTCCTACTTATGAAGCTATTTCTCACAATTACCATAAGGAAAACAAATCTGCTAGATGAATTAACATAGACTGTATTTGACAAATCTGATAATCTTATAGAAACTGTATGGAAACACACAGGGGTATTTATTCCTCAGCCTCAGAAGCCTTCATTGACCATTCATTGTGATTTAACAGAGACTCATAATACTAAATACATTTCTCAGAAAGGTGACAAGTTACTATTACAACACATATCAGGTGTATACAAATATAGTTCACCTCCAAAACTAAATTAAATAAAAATTGGATCACCCAGTGGGAAAAAGAGAAATCAGCTCCCAGCCTCAATCATAAATATCATTGGGACATATATTTCAAATCTCATGGAAACACTAAGCTCTGCTCCCCATCCTTCCTTCTGCTGTTACCAATTTTGGCTGTAGAAGACATTTATTTACCAAAGTCCTTAGATACTGTTGACTTGGCATTTAGGGATGATGGTAATCTGTTTTCCATACCCTTAAGAATAAGTCTTAGCTGTCCTGTGAATAACAAAAGAACAGTGGTTTTTAAGTTTGGTTACACAATAATATTATCTGAGGCATTTGAAGACCCCTAATGAGTGGGCCTCTCCCTAGACAAATTAAATGAAAAGTTAAAGGTAGTACCCCATCTTCAATTTAAAAAAAAAAATTTTTTTTAAGATGGAGTCTTGCTCTGTCATCTAGGCTGGAGTGCTGTGGCGTGATCCCAGCTCACTGAAACCTCTGCTTCCTGGGTTCAAGCAATTCTCCTGCCTCAGCCTCCTGAGTAGCTGGGATTACATGTGCTCACCACCACGCCTGGCTAATTTTTGTACTTTTAGTAGAGACAGGGTTTCACCATGTTGGCCAGGCTGGTCTCAAACTCCTGACCTCAAGTGATCCTCCCCAAGTTCTGGGATTACAGGCATAAGCCATTGCACCCAGCCTGGCCTGACTTTTTTAAAGCTCTTCAGGTGATTGTAATTTGTAATGAATGTTGAGAATCCATATAATAATGTACCTTGTGCAGGCCTCTGCAACTTCAGAGCCTTGGAAGAATGTGTCCTGCTTCCCATTACCTGCAACCACACCTGTCACAAATTCCTAAACTAAATAAGCCCGTGGATGTCTTTCTGAAGTGCATAGTTCCTTTTACTATTGTTTTACTTTTCTGTGTCCGTTGCAAATGGATGATAACCACTGAATGGTCACAGAATCTAGACAGAACAGAACATTCACTTAAACAGGTGGAATACACCTAGTGCTAAAGCAGATGGATATGGAAGGAAGCCCAAAACTTTCTCCAAAAATGACAGCTGAGAGTGGTTTTGGGGATCATCCAGTTTTGGTTAATAATGGAGGAACCAGAGTAGCCCACAGATGATGCTAAGACTCCTTCATCTCTGGGGAACAAAGCTTATACTAGGATTAGGGTGAGGCAACTGAGGCACTCAACTTGGGCACAAAATGTAGGGACCATCAGAACAACTCAGTCATCAAGGAGAATATTTCAATGCAATATTTTAAAAATTCTAAATCAATAAAACAATCCATGATGGGCAACAATTTAAATAAATCCAGCACTTTCACAATTCACTCACTTGCCTCACCCTAACCTGGACCCTATGAGATTCTGTCACCCTAGTCCCAGCTCTGGTAAAAACTCATCCAGGCCCCAGAAACACATGTAACTGAGAAGAAGAAAGTGCTCTCATTCAAGAGAAAGGTAGTAGGACCCCTTCTACCCGAATTCATCAAGAGATGGCTAAGAATGGAATAAATTGTACTCTGTGTTTCTTACCTATAACTGGTGAGAAAAACAACTATCCCGAACCCCAAAAACAAACATGAAACCTCACCATGGTCCTCCCAATATAAATCAAAAGGCTTTGAAATGGGAGGAAAGAATGAGGAGTCCTGGGACAAAAATTCCCCAAGGCCTTTCTTGGTGTATGGAAAAGGAGTGAAAGAACAGGATGGAAAAGACAGAGGGAGGTAGATTGACTGTTGCTTGACTCTTTACGGTTGAACATTTTGATAGCCCTTTTTTTCCCGACCAATCATCTCTAAAATGATTCACTAATGGTTCAATTTCAGGCATCCAGCAGCTTTGGGAGAGAGATAGAGATGGAAAATTTTCAAGGTCTTCCCATGAGGTACTTATGAATGAATAAATGGACAAATGGATGAATGGGTGAACACATGCTGTCTCTGTATTAGAATAAAATCTGTTCTCTATTTTTCAAGGGCACACAAAAAGATATGGTGTGTCTACAATAAAAACCCAGTCCTGTCAATTCATTATTGGTTAATTCTCAAAACATGTCATATGAAATAAAATAAAATAAAATAAAATAGTAACATCAAGAAAAATGTTAAAGAAAGATATATATGGGGAAAGAGGATTTTTGCTTTATATTCTACTTGGTTGCAAACTTAAGAAGTATTTATTTTACAATTAAAACTAAATAAGAATAAGAAAAAACTGAGATTCTGACTTAAAAAGTAGGAAGTAAACAAAAGTCATTGCCATAAGCATGACAAAATAGAGTTTTAAAGTATAAAATAAACGTTCAAAACTGTAATCAAATAAACATAAAACTAAATAGTAATGACAAGCCCTATGTCATCTATTAAATTATGAAGTCTACAAAACCATAATGATGCTTAATGATGGATAGATATTATGAAAAGTGTACCGAATATTGCTGGTGAGACTGTAAATTAGTACAAAATTTATGAATTTATGGAAATAAATATCAATCTATAGCAGCCTTCAAATATTCTCAAGCATTATGACATTGAAATTACACTTTGGAGATTACACAATAAGGAAATATTAATGAAGATGCTCCTCCCAGCACTATTTCATAAATTCAAAATTATGATGAAAATATAAAAGTTCAAAATTGTGTTAAAAAACTAAGAAGAATTTAAACATTTGAGTATAAAGAAATAGGTTAAAATAAATATGGCACATTCATATGATCACTTAAAAGACAAACCTTTAAACTGTATTTGAGAAAATATGGGGAAATTATATGATATAAATGAAAACAAAGCAAAATACAGAATTATAAATCCGATTTACTCTAAAAGAAAGATTGGAAAATGGTACATTAAGGTGGAAAAGTTATTATCTCTAAATTATATAAATATATATTCCAAAGGTTCAACAATGAGCTTATTAAATTTTCAGAGTAAAAACGTAAATGACACATAATTGGATTCTCATAAAGAAATACATTCTGGGATTATTATACCTCTGTCTTTGTTATCTCCATATACCCTCCTATAACTTTACCCATACAAATGTCCTTGTGGCTGGGCACAGTGGCCCACACCTGTAATCCCAGCACTTTGGAAGTCCAAGGTGGGCGGATCACGAGGTCAGGAGTTAGTGACCAGCCTGGCCAATATGGTGAAACTCTGTCTCTACCAAAAATACAAAAATTAGCCGGCATGGTGGTGCATGCCTGTAGTCCCAGCTACTCGGGAGGCTGAGGCAGAAGAATCGCTTGAATCTGGGAGGTGGAGGTTGCAGTGAGCTGAGACTGTGCCATTGCACTCCAGCCTGGGTGACAGAGAGAGACTCACACTTTTCCCTCCCATACGTCTATCCACATGCCTATTCCATAGACCTCATTTTCTTCAGTTTTCTAGTGCTTGTCTTTCTAGGCCTCAGATTAGAAGGCCAGGTCATTGACCACTGCCCATTAATCTATATATTCTCACCTCAGACTCCTTCTCCCTCTACACAAAGTAGATAACCAGGGTGCTAGAACTGAAGCTCTTATCATAAAGAAGATTTTTATCTTCATTAAGTTACAGGGCCACTCCTGAATGTGCTTACAATGTGGCCACTGTCAATTTTTCCATTTCATTCACGTAGCATGCTAACCCATCTGTAAATGAAGCTCAGAGTTTTTCTTCATTCGGTCAGTAGTACAGAAGCCCTTATATGTCCATGGGTGCAAACGAGGGAAGGGACACTGCTACAACTCTTTTGGGTAGCAAGCATTCTAGCCTTCCAGCTCATGCAGCTTGTTTGTACTCTCTGATCCTGCTTGGGTTCAATTTAGTCCATTTCCTACTGGCCTGTTGCTAGACATATCTGACTGTATAATTTGTTGGGTTCAATAGAACTCAGCCCTAGAGCAGTTCTGAATACATGTTCACTTGGTGACACATGGCAAAGTGTTATGCCTCTGTCAGGGTCCAGCAACACTCCAAGGGCTGTTTCTTAAAACACATGTAATTATTTGCTATGAATAGCATAGCTTTGTTCCAGAATACCAAGGTGTTATATTGTGAATATCCCATTAAAACATATGCTCCAAACTGCATCCTTTCCCAAAACTAGTATTTCCAATACAACAGGGTTTAACGAATTATATGGCTCAAATGACAAGGATGATTGCAATGTGGTCTGGACCTGCTTCAGTAGCTTTTCCTTCTTGACCCCACTCAAAGATGGTACATTTCCATGTTATCAAATATAAGAAGAGGAAAAATATGCTCAGGTGTGGAATTCTAGGCTTCTACAATCCAAAGATGGCTACCCAGTGCTGCGTTTCTTTCTTTGTAATGTGAGATTCACAATGCATGCAGCAATGTGCCTTTTGCTTTGGAGCAAATATCCCAGAACATTCCTGACTACTGGAAACCTCAAAATTTCACAGAAATTGCAGGTCCCTGAAACTTAATAGGGTTCATTTCCCACCCTCTGAAGTACATGTGTCTTAACAAAGCCTCCAGTCTATTTGTGACTTCTTGCCTGTCCTGTCCAACCTACATGATGTTACCAATGCAGAGAATCAATGTGATGTCATATTATATTATGACAGAGGGCAGGAAAATGTTAAGTCATGGAAATCAATGAGATTACTTATAGAAAAAGCATAGAGAGGGAGAGAAGAATGTGGCCCAAGATAGGGTTGAGAGAAATTCCAGTATTTAGAAGAAGCAGAAATAATAACAAGTAAACTGAAAAAAGTAACCAGTCAGGAGAAAACCAAGATACTATGTTTTTAAAGAAGCTCATAGAAAAAGGAGAGTGTGATTCCTTGTTTGTCTTGCTCAAAGAGTTCAAATAAAGGTAGAAAAGGGTCCTCAAATGATGTAATTTGTGCTATAGACTAAATGTTTATGTCTCCCCAAAATTCACATATTGAAACCTAATCCTCAATATGATTTGGAGGTGGGGCCTTATGGGAGGTAACTGGCTCATGAGGGTGGAGAATTCATGAAGGGGATTAGTGCCCTCATAAAAGAGATCCCAGAGAGTTTTTTTTTTTTTTTTTTTTGCCCCATCTGCAATGTGAGGTTACAACAAGAAGACGGCTGTCTATGAACCAGGACGTGGGTCCTCACCAGACACCGAATCTGCTGGCACCTGCATCTTGGACTTCCGGCCTCCAGAACTGTGAGAAATTTCTGTTGTTTATATGACATCGAGTCTATGGCATTCCGTTATAGAAGCCTGAATGAACTAAGATATTCACTATGACTCCTCTTTTTTTCTTTCACTGTCAAAAAACATAAGAGCTATGCCTGTGCCCACTTACAACTGTTAGCAGCTATTTACTAAGTATAGTCTATGTCAAGCATTGGACAAGGTATATGTCACAAAATGGGTAACACCCTCTCAAGTTGAAGTCCATCATCAACAATGTATCAGAAAACACATACCATGACAGATAGAAGCATGGGGACTCATGGGAAGAGAAAAATAAACACCTAACTCAGCCTTAAAAGCAGAAACGGAATATAGTCAGGGAAGGCTTCCTGTAGGAGGCAACTCTTGAATTTAGTTGGTCTCTGCTCTAACTTTGTCACATTTTTCACTATTTATATGTGAATTAGCCTTAAGTCATTTTGGAAATAATCACGGCAGATATTCTACCTAAAACAATTTCTCTAGCACCTTTTGAGTATTGCAAGCCAGATTATATATGTACTAAGTAAAATACTTTCCTGAGTTGACACCAGGATATTTGGAGCTAACCTGGATCTTATTTTCATAATCCATTTTCTTCACTAAACTTATTTTAACACAGGATGGTCAGTGTCATAATAATCACTCCCACTCTTCCCTTCAGGAGCTTTTAATTTGGCACCACAGTAGTGTGATTCCTCACCCGTCCCCACCCTCCCCCCCCACCCACCATTTCTCCTAAAGGCAGTTAAAAATAAATAGAAAAGTCATCATTGAATAAAATGCTATTTTTGGAGGAAACATAGAATCCCAATAGTGTTAACTGTATACAATCAGGAGCTATAGAGGTTTCTGTAGATAATGGGCCCTCACACACATGCCCAGATGTCACAGAAAAAATGATTTCCTTATTTAAATAAACTGCTACTTAACACTTGCCTTCCCCTTTTCCTTCAACATTTAAGAGAAGAAAGGAAGGGAGAAGACAAGGAAGTAAGGAAGAAGGCAGGGAAGGAAGTTAAAAGAGGAGGAAGCTATTTTCATCAATTCTTGCCATGTTCTCTCTCCATGTAATGTAGAAGTTATATCTTATGAAACACAAATGTTTAAATCACAGTGAGGATGGTTACTGAGATGAGAAACCTGGAATACTATGGGGTGTTTTCCGTCTCCCACCAAAGCCTCTCCTGTAGGCCCCTGTGATCCATCATCCAGTTTCAACATACCCAGCCCAAAGATTTCTACATCTGCCCATCATTTCTCAGATGTATCCTTAGATATGAAATCATTGTGGAGATTATCAGTTCTCTAACCTTTGGAGAAATGTAGATTGCAAATTTTGTTCTTCATTAGTCTGTTTCAGATGAGTCTCTATTTAGCTCCCACAGCACCCTATAATTACTCTTCCCAATACATTCGTCTCCCAAGATGTATATATTTACATCTTGGTGATAATCACCAAACACATTTTTAACTCTTGGTATTCATCACAAGTTTACCATATCCATGAGGCCAGGTACTGTTTCTTATTCACTTCTTTATCCCCTTTATCTATCACAGTCTGAGTACATAATATTCATTCAATAAGTATTTAGTAAATAAAGAGTAGAAAGAAAGAAGGAATTTGACTGAAGTAGCATTCAACCATTAAGACTGTTGTAGGCAGAAATCTAAATAAATGTTCCAAAATTTCTATCACCTGGTTGTTCAATCTACCGTTAATCCAGGTACTGCTACAAAGGGACTTTGTAGATATCATTAAGTTTGCTAATCGGGTAACCTTAAAATAGGGAGACTATCCTAGATCCAGGTGAGATGAATGCAGTCATAAGATGTAAGAGGAAAAGGAAAGCCAAAGAAAGTCAGAGAGATGTATCAAAAGAAGTAGAAAAGATGCAGCAGAAGGAGAAATCAAAGAGATTCCAAATGTGAGAAGGCTTTGGTGCATGATTGATGGTTCTGTGATATAGAGGGCTATGTGTGAGAAGTGAATAAAGTTCTTTATTCCTAGTTGGCTGAGGTTATCATGATAGGCTTTGGATTTTGTCTTTTTTTCTGCATTCATTGATACAATCTTGTGTGTTTTCTTTTTTTTAAAAAAAATTTACTTTAAGTTCTGGGATGCATGGGCAGAATGTGGAGGTTTGTTACAAAGGTAACCTTGTGCCATGGTGGTTTGCTGTACCTATCAACACATTATCTAGGTTTTAAGCCCCAGATGCATTAGTTATTTGTCCTAATGCTCTCCTTCCCCTTGCCCCTACCCTCCAACAGGCCCTGGTGTGTGATGTTCCCCACTCTGTGTCCATGTGTTCTCATTGTTCAGCTCCCACTTACGAGTGAGAACATGCAGTGTTTGGTTTTCTGTTTCTGTGTTAGTTTACTGAAGATGATGGTTTCCAGCTTCATCCATGTCCCTGCAAAAAACATGAACTCATGCTTTTTTATAGCTGCATAGTATTCTATGTTGTATATGTGCCACATTTTCTTTATCCAATCTATCACTGATGGACATTTGGGTTGGTTCTAAGTCTTTGCTATTGTAAATAGTGCTACAAAAAACATACATGTGCATATGTCTTTATGGTAAAATGATTTATAATCCTTTGGGTATATATCCAGTAATGGGATTGCTGAGTCAAATGGTATTTCTGGTTCTAGATCCTCGAGGAGTCGCCACACTGTCTTCCACAATGGTTGAACTAATTTACACTGCCACCAACAGTGTAAAAGCATTCCTATTTCTCCACAGCCTCACCAGCATCTGTTGTTTCCTGACTTTATAATAACCGCCATTCTAACTGGTGTGAGATGGTATCTCATTGTGGTTTTGATCTGCAGTTTTTTTCTCCCTAACCTTGTTGATATGGTGGATTACATTAATTTTTCAAATCTTGAGTCAGTGTCAAATACTTGGAATAAAACCAATTTGATCATAGTGATTATTCTTTTTATTAATATATTATATTTATATTACCAGATTTTATTTTCTAAAATTTTGTTGAGAAATTTTGCATCTATGTTAGACATGTTGGCATAAATTTTTCTTTCTCTTTTTATGCTGTCTTGTTTGGTTAGGTATCAGGATAACACTAGTCTCATAAATGTATCTTCCTCATCAATTTTCTGAAAAATATTGTATACATATTGAGTTAATTTCTTCTTCAATATTTTATAAAATTATTTTGTAAATCATCTGGGTCTGGAAACATCCTTTATAGAAGTATTATAATTGCAAATTTAATTTCTTTAGTGATTACAAAATTACTCAGAGTTACTGTTGCATTTTATTTGAATTTTGGTAGTTTGTGGTTTGCAAGGAATTCACCCATTTCTTCTCAGTTGACAACTTCTCTGTGTAGTTTGTGATAATCTGCTTTTACCTTTTGAACTGCATGGTCTGCAGTGATACTGCTTTTTTCCATTGTTGATATTGGTATTTTGTGTTTTCTGTTAGTATTGTCAGTGTTTTCATTAGTTTGTCAATTTTGTTGATATTTTTTAAAACCAGCCTTTGTTTCACTGACTTTATTGTTTTGTTTTTAATTTTACATGTTTTTGTTTTTATTTACTTTCTTCTACTTCATAGGGTTTATTTTAATTTTCCTTTTTTTTTTAACATTAGAGAAGTGGATTACTAATTGAGTGTTTCCTTCTTTCTAGTGTAAGAATTTAGTGTTATAATTTGTCTCTGTTTTAGCTACCTGCAAAACAATTTGATATGCTGTATTATCAATATTATTGAACCTTATATATTATTGTGGGTTATTCTTGAGAACTCCTCTTTGACACAGAAATTATATAGGAATGTGTTCTTTATAATCTTTAGTTATTTTCATATATTTAAGGGGTGCAAGTACAGATTTCTTACATACATATATTGTGTAGTGGTATAGTCTGAGCCTTTGGCATAGCCGTCACTCTTCAAGTTGTAGAGTGAACATTGTACCCAATAAGAAATGTTATTTATTTTTCAAGTGTTTAAAGATTTTTCTTTCATCTTTCTGTTATTTATTTCTAGTTTGAGTCCACTGTAGCTAGAGAATACACTCTGTATAACTTTGGTAACTTTACCTTTGTTGACGTTTGTTTAATGGCCAAGGAGATGGTCTATTTTGGAGCATTAGATTTCTACATCTGCTGTAACAAATTCCTACAAGTTTAGTGGCTTTAAACAACAACACAAAGGTATTAGAGTTATATACTTCAGAACTGCAAAACTTCCCTTATAGAGCTCACTAAAATCAAGGTATTGGCAGGTCTGTTTTCATTTTTGGAGGCTCTAGGGGGAGAATCCCTTTCCACCTTCTGTATTCTTCCCACATTCACTGGCTTGTGGCCTTTCTTCCTTCATCATCAAAGTCAGCAATATCAGAACAATTCCTTCTCAGACTACTATCTCTGTGGTTTTCCTTCTTCTGCCTCTCTTCTCTACTGTTAAGGATCCCTGTGATTAAACTGAGTCCAATTCATAATTCAAGGTAATCTTACTAATTTAAGGCCAGTTAATTAGCAACTTTAATTCCATCTGCAACCTTAATTCCCCCTCACCATGTAAACTTACATATTCGTATGTTCTGGGGATTTGAATATGGATATCTTAGGGAAAGGGCCATTAGCCTGTCACACTTAGTGAATGTTCTATGGGCACTTGAAAACAATGTGCATTCTCCTGTTATTGGGTGGAATGATATGTATGTGTGTGTGTGTGTATGTGTAGACAATTGGATCCTATTAACTATGTTGTTATCCTACATCCTTGCTGATTTGCTAGTACTGCTGTCAATTGCTGAGAGTGGAGGCTTGAAGTTCCTATATGTATAATTATGAAGTTATGTATTTCTCCTTTCAGCAGTATTGGTTTTTCCTTTACATAATGTGAGGCTCTGTTGTTTAGTGTGTACACATCTGGGACAATGATGTCTTTCTGGTGGACTGATATTTTTATAATTATATATATTCCGCTTTTTAGGGTTTTTTTTGTGCTCAATTTGGCTTTATCATATTAGCTACCCTGTGATTTTTTTTAAAAAAATTATATGTATATAATACATATTTTCCATCATTTTGCTTTCAACCTACTTATGTTATGGTATTTGAAAAGAGTTACTTGTAGACAACATACTATTTTAGATGATGGTTAGATTATAGGGCTTTTTTTGTTTGGTTTTATTCCCCCTTCAAAAATCCTAATTGGTGCATTTAGAACATTACATTTAAATAATTATTGATATTTCAAGGCCTTCATCTGCCATTTTATTATGTGTTTTTCATTGGCTTCCTCTGTTTCTCTTTTTTTCCTTCCTGTGTGTTACTTAACACTTTTAGGATTCTATTTTTTGATTTACAGTGGTTGTTATAGTTATGTGTGTATGTGTTAATATACATATTATCATAGTGTACTGGTATTCATGTTTTACCACTTTGAGTTGAATGTAGACTTTTATTTGTGCCCTTATACCTTCTCTTCTCCACTTTTTAAATATAATAGGCAGATATTTACATACATTGAGCACCATAACATATGGATTATGTTTCCCCTTCAACTATAAAATATGAATTAAAAAACTTATATGAATGAGGATGTGGGGGGGGAGGGGCATGTGCGTATATACATATATATGTCCTACAGGTCCCCGAGGCTCTGTTCATTCTTTTACAGGCTTTTTATGTTTCATAGAGTTAGTAAATTCTAACAGTCTGTGCTCAAGTTATTTAATTCTATTCTCCATTATGTTCAGTCTGCTATTTAACCCATCCAGTGACATTTTATTCTTCAGTTCTATAATTTACACTTGGTTATTTTTTATAACTTTGTTCCTTTAGTAAGATATTTCATGTTTTTATGTGTTTCAAAAGGATTTGTAATTGCTTTTGAAACATTTTTATAATGGCTGCTTTAAAATCCTTGTAACATAATTCCAATATTTGGTTCACTTCAGTATTGGCATCAGTTGATTACCACTTCTCATTTGTGTTGTGATATTCCTAGCTGTTGATATGATAAATTTCTTTCTTGTATCCTGTTTGAGATGTTATATTATGTAATTCTGAATCATGCTTAATATTCCTTATTAGCAAGCAGCCCTCTCATTGAAGTGCAGTGCAAGAGCCTCGTGGGTGTGTGGGTTTAGCTTCCCAGTGGGCCCCACCAACACTTCCAGCAAAAGTGAAGTGCTGACTTATACAGCCTCATTACAAGTGGATAGACTGGAAGTTCAGCTCACCCCTTCACCTTTCTGATCTCTTCACAGAGAAAGTGGGCACCAACTCACAATATCTTATTTCTTCTTCCCGGGTATTCGAGCAGCTCCACAGTGGGCTCACTGACATGAAGTAAGAAGAAGTTAAGTTGTTAGCCCCACTTTACAATGCTTCCTTCTGCCTCAGTGATGCTAACTGGGGGTAAGCACTCAATACCATACCTTCTGGCACAAGGTTAGGCAAAAGGAGCTTAGCAACCTTAACTATGATTCCTCTGTTCAGTCCTAGTGGTAGATCATTGTCTTACATATTTCCTTGCTGGGCTTCTCAAGATTTACCTCTTCTTTAACTTCCAGGTGAAAAAAAGGTCTCGGTAAGTGATGAGGCTTTGTAAGGTTGGGGTATTTAGTAACTTTCCCTGTAAAACAACAGGTAGTGGAAAGTGCTACATTTAATGGATGTCTGAGGAAAGGCTTTGGTTTGAATGATGGTATCCCACCCAGAATTCAAGTAGAAACTTAATCCCCAATGCAACAGTATTTAAGAGATGTGACCCCTGGAATGTGATTGAGTCATGAAAGCCATACCCTCATGAATGAGATTAGCATCTTTATAAAAGAGCTTGAGTTTGAAGGGAGCACTCTCCTGCCCTTCCATCCCTTCTGCAATGTGAGAACACACTGATATGCGAGGAACTCTCCTCTGGAGGATGCAGCAACACACCACCCTCTTGGAATCAGAGAGCCATCCTCATCGGACAACAATGCCAACCTTGATCCTGGACATTCCATCCTCCATAACTGCAATAAATAAATTTCTGTTTACAAACTACCTCATTTCAGATATTTTGTTATTGTAGAACAAGTTGACTAGAACAGGAAGGTAACAAGAAACCAAGTATGTAGATAAAAATAAGAGTAATTCAATTGATTGCCTCACTTTGGCAATACATGTCTACTTTAATACAAGTTTTTACATGCTTCTTCAAAAGCTTTCAAAACAGTGAAACATTTTATTCAACCACTATTTAGTGCCAATTATAAGTCAGAAAGCAGAATTCCTGAATATCTTACATTAGCAATTTTCAAAACATTTGTTTTTGAAACTTCTTTAAACTCTTAATATTCTGGATCTCCAAAAGCTTTATCTCATATAATTCATGTTTATTAATATATACTACATTGTAAATTAATGTTGAGAATCTTTAAAATGTTTATCAATGCATTTTTAAAACTAATAATAAACTTGTATATTGACAAATCATGAATTTTATAAAAATCAGTATGTTTTATAAGACAAAAAATTGAGAAGAATGTACTTGTTTCACCTGTTTGTCAGTATTTTTCTTATCTGGGTCCATAGAAGAGAGCTGAATACTCATATTTCTACATTCTTTTTTTTGTGATATGAGATATTGTAGAGAATTCTTCTATACACTTGTAAGAGAACCAGAGTTTAAAAGGTAACTGTTTTAGTATTATGAACATTCTTATGACCATGTGGACATATGAAAGAGTTTTATGAACCTCCCAAGCTCCCAAGACCACAATTTTAGAAATATTGTTTAACTTCCACTCTGGATCTGAACCATTTTGGTGATACCATAGTATACCATGGTCTCTATGAGGGCCCTGATAGAAATGATAAAAGTTATTATTCCCCAAACGGAATATATAACTAGTGTGCAGAGAGTATTAACTGACTGACCTCTCAAGATCTGGTCTCTACCATTCTTCACCCTGTTCTTAGCTCCAGAAGTTGACCTATATGGTTGGCATCAATTGGATTTCCTTGCATTCTGCAAAAGATTAAGAGTGGATGAGGTTTGGGGATTCATTCCCTAGGTTCCCTCTTTGATGGGCTTTGTATTGATAGTGGCTGCCCCTCTACAAAAGGCCACAGACCTCTCTCAGAAACCCATTCACTGCTATCTCTGCTTTGTAATAATTACTCCCTCCACTTGCCCTTCAGGCCTAGGGGTAGTAATGGCTGCCTGCTGTTTCAAGCTTTATGACATTTTATTATATAAAGTTGGTTGCTGTTAATTGTCTTCATTTCTTTGTTTCAGTGTATTATCTGTTTTTTTTCCATAACCTGACTAACATATCTAATAAGTAAGATACAAAATAATAATAAATGGCTTACTTGAATTATTTGGACCTGTATTAAATATTCTTAGAATAAAGAAAAAAGCAATTTTTTGTTTTAATAAAAATACTAGTAATATAATAATTACCATTTATCACTGTTTAGTATGTGTTTGTATATTATTTCACGTTTACCATCACATTATTATATTAACTTAGTCATTCAATGACTATTTGAGTGCCTACAATGTGCCAGTAATTCAGCAAATTATGTGGGAGTTATAGAGGTGACTCAGTCATTCCACTATTGTAATGAATTCTACGGTACGTCTCCTAGAGTTTCAGCCTAACTATAGGACTGAAAAAAACCTCATCGCTCCAGCTGCTATTACAGTATTGGCAGCTGCTATTTATGGGCCAAGACTCTCTCTAAAAACTGTTCTTATCTGAAAAGAGCTAGCTTGCTCAAGGTCATCCCATCTTCGCAGAAGTAGCCTACACCCAAAGAGCGATTGTTTGCTGGAGTATAAATGCGTGGATATCTTTCGAAAATTTAGACAACTCTGAGTAGTCCTCCCAGTTCAAGTGCTCCCTTCATGATGAGCTGAAGCTTTTGCTGCAACTGTATGGCAATTAAACTCTTCCCTCCAATTATCCCTACTTTCTTCACTTCCTCACAGTTGTGAAAACTCCCCCTAATAAATTTATTGCTTACAGTTCTCCACCTCAGAGTCTGCTTTCTAGGAAAACCAACCTGCAATTTCTGCCCTTAAGAAGCTTAGAACTTAGGTAGAAAAACTTTATTTGGAGGCTTATTTCTATGAAGAAAATGAGCGGTGATGTTATGAAAAGCACGTAAATACATGGTATGTAATGTCTCAGAATGCTATTACAATTCATTTCAACATGTATGTAGGAAGGCCTCATATTTACCATATAACTTTCAGACAACCTGAGATATGAATATATATACATAAAATGCAGTATCTTCAAGAGTTTACAGTAATTGAAATAGGTCATTTTGGGGGCAGGGCAACAAGGTGGCTATACTATGTTCTACTTATTTAGGGTGACAGCATGTATGTTGTCCATATTCCAGGGGTTCTGTGACTTCTACCTGTAGAGTGGCTTCCTTCTCTGAATTATTTTATGAAGCATATCTCACCAATTTTGTTTCCCAGGCCCCAACCACTGTTAAGTGACAGTTTTGGAGACAACATACAATAAACAACCATGAGGAAAAGACCTACATCAGTGAAGAGAAAGGCCTGCTTATAACTATGCCACACATACAAAATACTGGTAGAAATGGCTGAGCCTTCAATTACAAGCAGTATTAACATTGGCAAGAAGTGGTTATTAGAAGGAATTATAGATGAAAACGAAAAAGCAAAGCAATGTATAAAGCATGAAGCATTATGAAATAAGATTTCATAAATCTTGGAATGGTGTGAAAAGCCACTTAAATGTTGACCTTTACCAAATAAAGAGACATTAATCAATGCACATGCTATAATTCTGAAGACTGGGATCAGTGCATAGGTGACCATTTTCTATAAGTCAGTGAGGTTTCCAAAATGTGGCTCACAGGGAACTTGAGTTCTAAGGCGTCTTCTTATTGGCCACCCCTGAAATATTAACGTTTATAAAGATATCCCTGTCTAAGATTAAAATAATGTACACATGGGGTTGACAGTGTTTCATAGCAAAAACCTATACAATAACTTGATAAAAATAACCTAACTTACTGAAAAGTTATAAAAATTGAAAACTTCTTATGCAATTTACCTGAAGCTTAAATATTTTTAAAAGCATGAAGGCTATAGATGTCAAGGGATTTTTCCACTGTTGCCTAAAGATTTATTCTTGAGAGATGCAACACATTCTTTGTTTCAAAAGTCTATGGCACCAGACAAGATTGATATCAAACTGAATAACTGATTAAGTAAATTTGCACGTAGTCATTAGCAGTAACTCTAATGAGGATGCTTACAGAGACCTTCAAACTTTGCTCCTAATTTTAACCTTGAACTTCAACTCTTAATGATGCAAATTTCATATGATTATCAGGAGATTCAAACACCCCATTAAAAAAATCTTCGGAAGAGTCACACAACTGAGAAGACATCCAGTATTTCCTTCTCTGTGTGAATGTACATGGATTTAAAATGTTCGGAAGCATGTTTTCAACAAAACTTAATCCAGATCACTTTTCTAAAAATACACCTTGAATCTCCAAACTTTAATATGTAAATTTTTCCCATAAAAGGAACTCAAGAAATATATAATATTATACCTTGATGATTATTTGCCCGTATACATGTATGTCTGTTTTCTCCACACACTATTCCTGAGAGATACAGAAATAATTACAGCCAATCCTCATTTTGAGATGAGGGAATTAAGCCCCAAAGAGTTTGAATGATTATCTTAAATGCATATGAATAACTCACTGTTAGAGCCAGCAGTGCATGTAGGTTATTCAATCCACATTCAATGCTCTTATATACAATAAGGATGTAGTATATGATTCAAAATAGCTTGAAACATTTTACAACAGAACCTACATATAACAAAAATCATTATTCTGGAAATAATACCAGTAATATAATAAATATGCATGAAGTCATAAGCTAATCTATGTGGACAAGCATTTACCGTAGATCTATTCTTTTTTTTTTTTTTTTTGAGACAGGGTCTCACTCTGTCACCCACGCTGGAGTGCAATGGTGCAATCTTGGCCCATGCAACCTCTACCTCCTGGGCTCGAGTGATCCTCCCATTCAGCTTCCCAAGTAGCTGGGACCACAGGTGTATCCCACTACAGCCAGCTGATTTGTAGATCTAAATTTCATTGCAACAAAGTCAAAAGGCATTACATAATTTGTATCATCTGATAAATAGAAAACAAATCGGGTAATGTGATATCATGTTACACCATGTTAAAAACTCTTCCAATGGCTCTTTTTATTGCATTTATAGATACTTCAAACTTCACATCCTAGCCTACAAGGACCAACATAATCTGACTTCCATAATTTTTCTATCTTTACCAACTATTACTTTCCCTGTCGTGAACTACACTCTGTTCTTTCTGTTTGTTCCTTCAACATGCCAATCTCATTCCTACCTTCAGGTCTTTGGACCCACTGTTGAATCCATTAGCAATACTATTCACCCATTTCTTAACATGACTAGCTCCTTTTCATTATGCAGACCTCAGGTCAAAAGTCCCAGCTTCCCATTATTCAGTTCTCTTAGAAATCATACCTAATCATCTTATCTAAATTAGTCATTTTCCCAGCTATCCCCTGTTTAATTACTACAGTCTACTTTCTTTATAGTGCTTAGCCCTTTGTGAAATGTTCATGATTATCCACATTTTTGTTTACTTCTGTATCTAGTCCTTTGTGAAATTTTCATGATTATCCGCATTTTTGTTTACTTCTGTTCTTTCCTTCCAACTAGAATGAAAATTTCATAAGAGCCAGAAACTCACATATCTTTACTTACCCACTATGACGTCTTGAGCACCAAAGAAAGTGTCAATTGGACACTCAAGTTGTAAATGAATAAATGTAAAGTCATTGACGGCGACATCTTTTTCTTTAAACTTAATCTTAAAACCATTTAAACTCATGAATTATTTAAAAACTTTTAAAACATGATGCATTATGGCTTTAGCATCTCCTTTCTAGAATATGGAGCATTAGCCAGTGAGATGGGGGTAGAATGAAGAGAATAAAGCAAACATAATGGAAGATCAACCAAATAGACTTCTCTGAGGAAGATCAACATGCAGTGTACACAGAGGAAAAAAAAATCAGTAAGGTTAGTGTTACAAATCAAAGTAAAAGGAAAATTTTTAAAAGTAGGTCATGAATACTATAAATGCCTGAAGAGTATTCATTGATTTTTTAAATAAAAATGCTACTAGTGACCTTGGAAGAAGCAAATTCAGTGAAGTAGTAGTGACAATGAGAATACAATTGCAGTGGATTAATGAGAAAATATAACAAGGAATTTCAACATAAAAAAATAGACGACATGGTTTTATGATGGACATTTTTAGAGTATATTCCCATTTACCTGATTTGACCATTTAAAGAATCTCAACTTGGCTGTATTTAAGAGTCTGTTTTAGAGGAGAATTGCCTTGTGATTAATTGAATACCTGCAAATAAGTTGAATATTTTCCCATCAACCAAGCTTTTAAATATTTAAATATTTACATATTGTACTCCTTAAATCTTCTCTATAGACTACATATTTATAGATTCTCCAAATATTCTCACTTATGACCTAGTTTTAGATCCTTCATTTACATCCTTATTGTCCTTGACTACTCTAGTTTGTCAATGTCATCTTACAGTGTAATTTCTGGAAATATTTAAGGGCATCACTTGCCTTTTCAATTACTTGTAATAATTCACATTGCCCTATTCATTCTGATTTTTAAGACCTTCAACACTCACTTTTGCAAATATTCTTGTGCATTATCTCCCATTCCTCTCATATTTACACCACACAGACTACAATGGGATCAGCAAAGTTTTTGTGTAAAGGATCAGAGAGTAAATATCTTTTGCTTTGCAGACTATATAGACTCTGTTGCAACTACTCAATATGTTATATACAACACAATACAATACACAATACCTATATAACAGATAATAATAATAATTAATTAATGTCCATGGCTATATTCCAGAAAACTTTGTTGAACGAAACAACAGGCAGAAGGCTTCAGTTGGCCCTAATCCATAGTTTGCCAAACTGTGGTCTAGACAAACAAAATGCCTTGATATTTTTGGGTGCTTTTAAGTCAATTCTATGCTTTTGTTGATACTCTCCACTATTCCACCTGATTGTTTAAAATAAAGGCTATGCTAATATAGCCAACAGATTCTAAAATATAGAAGTTTACATGAGAGAAAGTTTTCTTTTTCTTCTCACATATCAGTCCTTGCCTAAGTGGACCAGATTGTCTCATAGCTCTGCTCTGCAAGATCATTCAGTAACTGAGCTTCCTCTTGCTAAAGTTAGCAAGTAATTCTCAACCCATAGTGATATACTGGCACTAATATTTTGTCTCTTAATAATCAGTTCTGCTAGAGATATAGGCACATATACCTTTGTTTTAGCTTCGAAATATTGAAAGATGGCTTTGCCAATGTTTTAACCATATAAAACTTGGGAGTCAATTTTCCCAATCTGCTCATATTGTCATTGCCATTAAGCCAGTGATGCATGCTTTAGACATTTGTTATAGTAATTCCTTTTTTATGGTACTAATTTCTACATAAGGGAAAGTAGTGTGTGTTAACAAATAGACTAAAAAATTTTTTAAAACCCACCTAACATATTTAAAGTTAATTTCCCAGGTGATATGGTTTGGCTTCATGTCCCCAGCCAAATCTCACCCTGAATGGTTATAATTCCCACTTGTCAGGTCAGTACCAGGAGGAGGTAACTGGATCATGGGGGCAGTTTCCCGCATGCTATTCTCATGTTAATGAGTGAGTTCTCATGGGATCTGATGGTTTTATAAACATGTGGCATTTCTCCTGCTGGCACTGACTCTGTCTTGCTGCCCTGTAAAGAAAGTGCCTGCTTCTCCTTTGCCTCCCACCATGATTGTAAGTTTCCTGAGGCCTCCCCAGCAATGGAGAACTGTGAGTCAATTAAATTTCTTTCCTTTACAAATTACCCAGTCTCAGGAAGTTCTTTATAGCAGTGTGAGAACGGACTAATACACCATGGATTTAACAGTTCAGAGTGGTTCTGGGTTGCTGGAATACTCTGCTTCGTGGTCATTCAGGGACCCAGGATAATAGCAGCTCTACCATAGTCAACATACATCTTCCAAGTACAGCTTATGAAAAAAATAATAAGAAAGGAACTTATATAAAAATGTTAGTGGTATGGCACAACATTTTCTCTCATGTCCCATTGGCTCTCACTCTGTTAAATAACCATATCAAACTGCAAAGGAGACTGAGACATGTAGTTTAGTTATATGCCTAAGAAGACAAAAATGATCTATGGTAATTGCCAGTAGTTTCTGCACACCATCTATCAAGATGCTACAGTGTTACTTCATTCACGATTTCTTCTCTTAGTTCCCTTTCTCTTTTGTATGAATCACCACACTGTTTTACTCATAAACCTTCCCAATACACTTTCTCTACCTGGTCTACAGATATTGGCTTGCCTAAATTGATGATTATCAAAAGCAGGCACTCTGGAAGGATGCTCTATAAATGTTGTACGGAGATGTAAAAATGCAGCATTAGGCCTGGTGGCAAGGAAGAGCAGAAGGGCAAATCGGACCTTGGGTGTACTCATCTTTATATCACTTATTTCCAGCATAAGGCATTTTAAGAAAATGGAATCTCAATGGATGTTGAAATGGTTTAAATTACTCTTTATCATCTCCCACTTCTCTTGAACTTCACTGAAATCATAGACTTTATCGACTTATAGTAAACTCTTCTTGGGATAGCCATGTGATTTATAATAATTCTCCTTTTCCTTGAAACATCCTCAAAACAGAAAGAAATTCAGTGCAAATAATTAAATGAACAAATATGTCACCATAGCTGACTGATCCATAGACCAAACACAATTCTCTTCAGCCTATTTAAAGACCTTTAAACCAAGACTGAGAGTCTTCAGAGCCAAATCATGTCAATGTCAAAATTCGAGGGAGAGCATTCACAGTTTTCTGCTGCTAGAGTCCCATATCTGCCATAATTGCAGCCTTTCCTGAATCTTGGCTATTAAAATCATTCTTCAAAACTGTGAGAAACAACAGTACCCTTTCAGTGTACTTGACGTTTTGCTGAAACCCTAGAATTATTTTCCTATGTTTGCTACTAAAAGAAACTTGTTATTCTCCTGTCACTATTAGAAGACTTTTACTTTGTTGGGGTAGATCCAATAGTACATGGATCATTATTTTTTATCTTAAGTGTATGTTGACATGATACCACATGTCACAAGTTAGTAGCCTAGTCATTTCATCTTGTTCTTGAATTGAATGAAGCCTTTTTTACTGCAACTGTCTTTTTAACTTTTATTTTAGGTTCAGGGGTACACGTGCAGGTTTGTCATATATGTAAACTTGTGTCACAAAGGGTTTATTGTACAGATTATTTTGTCACCCAGGTACTAAGACTAGTAAGGAATAATTATTTTTTGTTGTTCTTCCTCTTCCTGCCCTCCACTTTCAGGTACACCTCAGTGTCTTGTTCGCCTCTGTGTGTCCATGTGTTATCATCACTTAGTTCCCACTTAGAAGTAAGAAGATGAAATATTTGTTTTTCTGTTCTTGCATTAGTTCACCGAGGATAACGGCCTCCAGCAACATCCATGTTGCTGCAAAGGACATGTTCTCATTTTTTCCTTTGGTTGCATCATATTCCATGGTGTATATGTATTACGTTTTTTTTTTTTTTTAATCCAACCTACCATTGATGGGCATTTAGGTTGAATCCATGTCTTTGCCATTGTGAGTAGTGCTGAGATTGACATACGTGTGCATGTGTCTTTAGGGTAGAATGATTTCTATTGCTCTCGGTGTATGCCCAGTAATGGGATTACTGGGTCAAATGGTAGTTTTGTTTTTAGTTCTTTGAGGAATCACTATACTACTTTCCACAAGGGTTGAACTAATTTACCATCCCAACAACCGTGTATAAGCATTTCTTTTCTGCACTTCACCAGCACTTAGCACTTCACCTTCACTTAGCTTTGTAAAATTATGTTTTTTGCCTTTTGTCGTGCAATGTATCCATAGATATATACCATTACAGAAATAACACAGAGTTGATGAGAAAAAACATATATTTAGGCAATTAGCAGACAGCATGCAATTCCCCAAATGTTTATTATTCCATGGCTATATAGGGCATAGATGTTTTCTTTGCTCCATGTTGAAAGATCCCAGAGAGTGGCCTACCTTGGCCTGCAGGCTGGATAGGAAACAAGACAGAGAAGAGCCTCAACCCTGAGGTATTTACATAGCTGTAGGATGGCCAAAGAAAGTCTAGAGGACAACTACTTTCTATAAGCAATGAGAAAATAGATCAAGTAATCTCTAAGTCCAGAAACGATACAAGATAATATGAATACTAAAGGCCAAAGCCTGCATACTTAATGTGAGCCCTGGAACAGCCTTGCAGCTAGGAGGCTGACTTCAGCCAAGTGCTAAGCTCCCTTTCTGGAAACTGGTTAGATTCGGCTGAACTACTTCCCCAGGAGACTCTAGGACTATTCAAATTTGCCTCTTTTCAACTTTGTAAGCTCTACCCTTGCCCTTGTTCTGGTAGGCAATCTTCACAAGGGCTGCCCTCCTTCTTTCATGCCTAAATGTAAATACCCAGCATGTAAACTGTCTTAGGGATATTCTTTGACAGTAATATGAAGACCCTATCCCATAGCCAACCCCTCCATGCTGGATTAGATTTTCTGTGCCTTGCCCAGCAGTCAACCCAGCTTAAAATTCACGATGTCTTAGACTATTTATTATTCTTTTATCATAACAAGCCAAGATGAGTAATAAACAAAGTTAAAGTATTTAAGGTTCTTATATTGTATTATTCAGAATGATATTAAAGATAATGACTAACATAACTTCAAGTTAAGTAGGGCATATTGACAATTACAAGTATAACAATTTGTAGAAATACACTGTATATTTTCTGAACCAGTAAACAGTAAGAAAAAGTGGAACAGGAGAAATAAACACCAATTCAAATAACAGCAAAAAAGACAGGAAAACAATCGAGGAAAAATTGCAGAATGATGCAATAAAAATTAAAATAGAATAGAAAATAAAACAGAAAGAAAATCCAACACTGGGGCATACTTGAGGGCAGAGGGTGGGAGGAGGGTAAGGATAAAACAAACTACCTATCAGGTACTATGCTTAGTACTAGGGTGACAAAATAATTTATACATCAAACTCCTGTGACATGCAATTTACCTATGTACAAAACCTGCACATGTACCCATGTATCTAAAATAAAAGTTAAAAGAAATCCAAATATATTAGTAATAACAATTACAAATAAACTGACAAGGATTTGAGCAAAAATCTGACAAGCTTACTCCTATACCCCACATTATAAAATTTACTTTCTTTTCAGGCATATATGAAACATATAAAAGTTAACCTGATATTAGGCTATCAACCTCTTTAACAACTTACAAAGAATTCAGCATCACCCAGACTGTATTTTCTGACCATGATGTATTCCAATTAGAAACCAGTTATAAACAGATAATGCTAAAGCATACATTTGGAAATTTAAAAACATTCATGTCAAAAAACAAATTATGAGAATTAGAAAATATGTTAAAATTGATAATTTTGAAAGCACCAAATACAAAATAACATTTTTTTTAGATGCAGCAAAAGTGGCTTTCAAATGATAAATAATAGTGAACATTAAATAAGCTTAAGAAGTTTGCAAAATGAGTGTCATAAAATATAAGCCAGAGAGGCGAGGGATGGAAGGGGACCAGATAACTCAGGGCCCATTAAGTCATAATGAAGATTTTGGCTTTTACTCTGAATGAGCTTGGAAGTCATTGGAGGAATTTACACAGAGGAGTCATATAATACGATTTACTTTTGAGAGGATCACTTGGCTTTGTGTTGAGATTAGACTAAAGGGAGGCAAGTACAGAGTCATGGGGGCCAGTTAATAAGTTACTACAATAATCTAGGGAGTGATGGTGGTGGTTTGGACCAAGGTAATGACAGTGGAAATCATGTAGTCAAGTCTGGAATATATTTCAAAGGTATAGCTGATAAGATTTAATGACAAACAATATACTGGATATGAGAAAGAGGTCACAAATTATAGCAAGATATTTTGGCCTGAGGACTGAAAGGTCAGAGCTGCCGTTAATTAAGAGAAAGGTAAAGACTGTAAGTGGAGTTGACTTGGAGAGTAACATGAAGAGCTTGGTTTAGTACATATTAGGTTTAGGTTGTTATCATCAGATACTCAAAGGATGATATCAACCAGGATGTTGGAAATACAGGTCAGGATTTCCGAAATAGTACTGTATTCTTTCAAACATGGTCAATCCACTACATAACTTGAGTACAAAAATTAGTAATTAAATGACAGGGTAATGTATAATAACACTGCAATTGATTATCCTAGTCTTTCAGTATACTTGGAGATCACAGGGGATCCTCAAATGGAAGACTATATAGCCATTTAGCTCTTCTCACACAGAATCCATACATTTAACGTGGTGGGACATTCATATATATTCTAAAAATGAAGTTTTTAATTTCTTAAAATTTTATCAATGGAAAATTTATGTTCCCAAAACTTTTGCTGTTGTTGTTGTTGTTGAGGTGGTGTCTCAGTCTGTTGCTCAGGCTGGAGTACAGTGGCGTGATTTCAGCTCACTGCAACCTCTGCCTCCCAGGCTCAACTGATCCTCCCACCTAAGCCTCCCAAGTAGCTGAGACTATAAGTATACAATGCCACACCAGGATAATTTTTATATTTTTTGTAGAGAAGGGGTTTCGCCAGGCTGGTTAAACTGGACTCATGAAATCCACCCGCTTCAGCCTCCCAAAGTGCTGGGATTACAGGCATGAACTACCGTACCCAGCTACCCAATTAGTTTTAATGGTTTGTTTAAATGGCGTTTCCCAATCTAGCAATTATTTTTGAAAATTTGAAGACTCTAAACATATTTTTAATTAAATTAACATTCAGTGAATTGAACCAAGTTACAGTTTGATGGTCAGAACTTTTTATTTAGATTCTATAGTTGTTTGCCTGCAAGGAAATATTAAATACAACATGTTTTAAGATAGTTTCTCAACTTTGTATATATGTGTGTGTGTATATATATATATATATGTGTGTATATATGTGTGTGTGTATATATATGTGTGTGTGTGTATATATATGTGTGTGTGTGTCTGACCAGTACAGGCCTTAACTTAATTCAATGTTTCATAATATCTACTCTTAATCTTCTTTCTCTCTACCCACTTTGCTAGGTATAGTCAATTAAAAACTGAACTCATTGCCACCCTCTGGCATCTTCAAAACACTTGGTGTCAACATGTTTTCCATTTGGGTGCCTAATTGTACAATTCCAAAATATTGTCAGAATTTGCCTTTTAATATTGACAGCTTTGGAATATTAACAATCTTCCCAATTTTGCCTACATTCCCTTGAGGGTGGAATTACTTATAAAAAAGTCAAGATGAATTTCTAGGTATTCTGTATTTTTATGTGACTTTAAATGCAAGGCTGTAGTTACCTGATGCTTCTTCCTGACTCTCTGCTCAGCCAATTTTCTTCCTCAGATTCTGACCTTCCTCCATATTTCAACTAGACTAAACATCAAAATCTGTTTCCTTATTTCTTTCATAAAGATAATCCTACCTCTGTCCATCTGCCTCTTGTATCATATGGGAAATATAATAATTTATTGGTTCATTTATAACACAAATATATATTCACCTATGTGTTGTGACTCTTGGAAAGATTCCATACAATATTGTTTATATTTGGCATTTTTCAACCAGGTCACATTTTCCTCAGTGAAAACTAGAAGGACTTGGTCTTTATGAAAACAACAGAGAGAAACAGATTTTTAGGCAGTAGACTGTCAAATACAGCAACAAGAAAATCCAACTGAGCATAATGATGAGAAGTAGTAGTTCTATTGTTTAAGGATGTATATCTGCCATGAATAGAGTTGTTGTGACTAGAAATTAGATGATGTCAATTATGGCAGAAAGGAAAACAAAAAAATAAACTTCACTTGAACTTCACCCTAGTCCTTCTCTTGAGGCGACCTTGAAAGAAATACTTATGGGTTCATACCTCATTACTACTGACTTAACTGGGTCACAGCTTTGTCCATTATCATGTCATGAGCATGAAGACAAACAGTAACTGGGGCAACAAGTGGGGGACACAGGCAGAGTTTATTCATGATTAAAACCTCTTTTTTACTTAGTATCCAGCTATGTTCCTTTTTGCTGACTTTACTTCTATGGTCACGTAAATGTGCATATGAAGAATATCATTTTCTTTATTGTCTGGCCTGGATCTTTATAGCCCGATGACCAAGATGTGATTTTTTCATAAAGTCTTAATTGTCTAATTCCACTGATTTGGTATATTTTTCTACTAACAAACAAGACATATTCAAGTATATGCCAACAAAATCTTGTAACTGCATGCATTACATATAATTACTGATCCCATACATTTCTCTTTTTCAGTAAAATAGTTTTTTCTTCTGCTCAGTGCTATATATAGATAGGGACTAGGGTTAGGCAGTATAGAGTATGCTATACTTTGCATTAAAAACATTAGGCTGAGTATAGTGGCTCATGCCTGTAATCCCAGCAATTTGGGAGGCCAAGGCAGGCAGATCATCTGATGGCAGGAGTTTGAGACCAGCCTGGCCAACACAGTGAAACCCCTTCTCTATTAAAAATACAAAATTCGCCAGGTATAGTGGTGCACTCCTGTAATCCCAGCTACCTGGGAGGCTGGGACAGGATAATTGCTTGAACCCAGAAGGCAGAGGTTGTAATGAGCCAAGATCGTGCCATGGCACTCCAGTCTGGATGACAGAGCAAGATTCTGTCTCAAAAAAAAAAAATTGTCATTCAGTGTATTTACTTAATTAGTAACCAATCCACACAACTATGTTCTTATGTTCTACTACAGTACAAATTTAGCCATGTGTTTCATAACAAGAAAAAACATGAGTAAAATTCTTCCTAAAATTTAGATACAGTGTATTTCTAATATGAGTTATGAGGGAAGACACAAATTCTTATTCATTGCTCCAAGTGTATTAGTCTGTTTTCACATTGCTATAAAGATACTACCTGAGAATGGGTAATTTAAAAACAAAAAAATATTTAATTGCCATACAGTTCCATATGGCTGAAGAAGCCTCAGGAGAGTTACAATCATGGCAGAAAGCAAAGGGGAGGCAGGCACCTTCTTCACAAGGTGGCAAGAGGGAGAGAGAAACTTCAGGGGAAAGTGCCAGACACTTATCAAACAACCAAAACTGGTGAGAACACACTCACTATCACATTAACAGTATTGAAGAAACCACCGCCATGATCCAATCACTTCCCATCATGTCTCTCCCTTGATAACGTGGGGATTACAATTTGAGATGAGATTTAGGTGAGGACACAGAGCCAAACAATATCATTCTGCCTTTGGTCCCTTCCAAATCACATGTCCTTTTCACACTTTAAAACCAATAATGCCTTTCCAACAGTTCCCCCAAAGTCTTAAATCATGTCAGCATTAACTCAAAAGTCCACATCCAAAGTCACATCTGAGACAAGGCAAGTACCTTCCAACTAGGGGCCTGTAAAATCAAAAGCAAGTTAGGTACTTCCAAAATACAATGGGGGCACAGGCAATGAGTAAATGTTCCCATTTAAAATGGGAGAAATTCGCCAAAACAAACAGGCCACAGGCCCCATGCAAGTCTGAAACCAAGTGGGGCAGTCATAAAATCTTAAAGCTCCAAAATTTCCTTTGACTGCATATCTCACATCCAGGCCACACTAATGCAACAGGTAGACTCCCATGGGCAGCTCCACCCATGGGACTCTGCAGATTACAGCCCCTGCAGCTGCTTTCATGTGCTGGTGTTGAGTGCCTGTGGCTTTTCCTGGCACACGGTGTGTACTATTCCATTCTTACACTGCTAAAAAAGACATACCTGAGACTGGGTAACTTCTAGAGGAATGAGGTTTAATTGACTCACAGTTCCATATGGATGAGGAGGCCTCACAATCATGGCAGAAGGCAAATGAAGAGCACAGTCGTGTCTTACAAGGTGGCAGGCAAGAGAGGGCATGTGCAGGGGAACTCCCCTTTATAAAATCATCAGATCTCGTGAGACTTATTCACTATCACAAGAACGTCATGGAGAAGACTGGTCCCAATGATTCAGTTACCACCCACTGGGTCCCTCCCACAACATGGGGGAATTATGGGAGCTACAATTCAAGATTTGGGTGGTGACACAGCCACACCAGATAACAGTGCAAGCTGTTGGTGGGTCTACCATTCTGGGGTCTGGAGGAGAGTGACCCTCTTCTCACAGCTCCACTAGGAAGTGCCCCAGTGGAGACTATGTGTGGGGCTCCAACTCTACATTTCCCATCCTTACTGCCCTAGCAGAGGTTCTCCATGAGGGTTCCACCCCTGCAGCAAACTTCTGCCAGGATATCCAATAGTTTCCATACATCCTCTGAAATCTAGGTGGAGGTTCCCAAACCTCAACTCTTATCTTCTTCATACCCACAGACCCAATACCACGTGGAAGCTGCCAAGGCTTAGGACTTGCATCCTCTGAAGTAATGTCCTTGGCTGTACCTTGGCCCCATTTATACACTGTTGTAGCTAAAGCATCTGGGACTTAAGGTACCATGTCCTGAGGCTGCCCAGAGCAGCAGGACCCTGGGCCTGGCCCATGAAACCAGTTTTTCCTCCTAGGCCTCCAGGCCTGTGATGAGAGGGGCTGCCACCAAGATCTCTGACATGCTTTGTAGATATTTTCCCCATTGTCTTAGTTATTAACATTCAGCTCCTTGTTACTAATGTAAATTTCTGCAGCTGGCTTGAATTATTCCCTGGAAAATGGGATTTTGCTTTCTAACACATGGTCAGGCTGCAAATTTTCCAAACTTGTATGCTCTACTTCCTTTATAGACATAAATTCCAATTTCAGATTATATCTTTCTGTGCACATATAACTGTATACTTTCAGGAAATATCAGGTCACTTCTTGAATGCTTTGCTGCTTAGAAATTTCTTTCACCAGATACCCTAAATAATCTCTCAAGTTCAAATTTTCACAGATTTTTAGGACAGGGGAAAAATGCTTCCAGTCTCTTTGCTAAAGCATAGCATGAGTAACCTCTCCTCCTGTTTCCAATAAGTTCCTCATTTGTATCTGAGACCACCTCACCCTGGACTTCATTGTTCGTATCACTATCAGCATTTTGGTCAATGCCATTCAACAAGTATCTAGGAAGTTTCAAACTTTCCCACATCTTCCTGTCTTCTGAGCCCTCCAATCTATTTCACCCTCTGCCTGTTACCTAGTTCCAAAGTCACTTCCACATTTTTCAGGTTATCTTTATAGCAGTACCCCACTCTGCCAGTACCAATTCTCTGTATTAGCCTGTTTTCTCACTGTTATAAAGATGCTACCCAAGGAAGGGTAATTTATAAACAAAAAAGGTTTAATTGATTCACAGGTCTACATGACTGGGGTAGCCTCAGGAAACTTACAATCAGGGAGGAAGGCAAAGGGGAAGCAGGGACCCGCTTCACAAGGTGGCAGGAAAGAGAGCAAGGGCAGAGGAAAGTGTCAGACACTTATAAAACCACCAAGTCTTGTGAGAACTCTCTCACTATCAATAAGAACAGCCTGTGGGAAACTGCGCCCCCATGATCCAATCCCCTCCCAACAAGTCCCTCCCTCGACATGTGGGGATTACAATTAAAGATGAGATTTAAGTGGGGACACAGAGACAAGTCATATCACCAAGCAAAGAATAATACTAAATACTGTAGATAGTTGATAAAAGAGAAAATTGGCCTGGTGCGGTGGCTCATCCCAGCAGTTTGGGAGGCTGAGGTGAGTGGATCACGAGGTCAGGAGTTCAAGACCAGCCTGACAAAAATGGTGAAACACTGTGTCTACTAAAAATACAAAAATTAGCCAGGCATGGTTGCAGGTGACTGTAATCTGAGCTATCTGGGAGGCTGAGGCAGAGAACTGCTTGAACCTGGGAGGCGGAGGTTGCAGTGAGCCGAGATCACACAACTGCACTCCAGCCTGGGCGACAGAGCGAGACTCTGCCTCAAGAAAACAAAAAAACAACAACAAAAAAGGAAATTAAAGTAGAAGCCGTGACAGATTATAGCAGCAGTCTTCACTGTTGGTGGTAAAATTGACAGTCCTGAGTGGTAAATAGGAAGAAAGAGTTAAAAGTAGTATCTAGGTTTCTGTCTTGTGTAATGAGGGGCACTGAAGATTGTGATTTCTCAGTTCCCAAATTATCCCCAAACTAAATTTAAACTAGTTTAGAACTGTTTAATTTTTGAAGCCTAGCATAATTCCTAGGCCCCAAATTCTGATTTTCAGTAGTTTCGTGTCTGTGTTCACTAAGTAATCTAGTGAGATCCTTGCTGTAGTTCATGCCTCAGCCTGCTTGGTAGCAAAGTTCACCCCATCCATATGCAAGGTGTTAAATTTAACCATACCAATAATTTGTCTGGTCTCTAACCCTGTGTTCCTTAAGATGTCCTTTATTTAAGACTTACCCGTACTTGATCGGGCGTCGTGGCTCACGCCTGTAATCCCAGCACTTTGGGAGGCTGAGGCGGGCAGATCACGAGGTCAGGAGATCCAGACCATCCTGGCTAACATGGTGAAACCCTGTCTCTACTAAAAATACAAAAAAATTACCCAGGCGTGGTGGCGGGCGCCTGTAGTCCCAGCTACTCGGGAGGCTGAGGCAAAAGAATGGCGTGAACCCAGGAGGTGGAGCTTGCAGTGAGCTGAGATCACGCCACTGCACTCCAGCCTTGGCAGCAGAGCCAGATTTCGTCTCAAAAGAACGACAACAACAACAACAACAAAAAACCCATTCTCTGATCAACCATAAGATGCCTTGGGATAAGGCACTCAGTACATTGATGTCAATGAGCATCCTCAGAAAACATAAACGAGGAAGAAAAATACCAATGATATAGCCATACCTCCGCACTCAAGAGGCCTTGATTACCAATAGATATTTGTGTAATTAACAAATTATTAAAGAATTAAAGTAAGAATAGGACGTTTCAGTAAGATATATCTTTTGTCATTGCAGCTATCAGTAAGCAGGCCAGAGGAACAACAATAGTGTTGAGACTCAAAAATCTAATTTTACATTCATATTCAAATCTTCTACTCAGTAGTTCACAGTTTAAAAAATGCCATGCTAAACTACTTCTCAATTGCCTTCTGGATGTGCTTTACTTAGTATCATAGCCCAATGCAGACCAATGACCAATATGGAATTATTGATGTTAAGTGAGAAGATATTCCATTGTATATCTTTCTTATACAATTCAGCCTGTGCTGTACAATACATGAGTCACTAATGACATGTGGCTATCAAACTTTTAGAATGTGGCCTGCCCACATTGAAATGTAATATAAATTTAAAATAATTGGCATGTTCTGAAGACATATTATGAAAACACTGTGTAAAATATCTAATTAATATTTATATTGGGTATATGTTTTAAATGCTAACATTTCAGATATATTGGGTTAGATAAAATATACTATTAAATAATTTAACCTATATCCTTTTACCTTTTTAATATGGCTTCTAGAAAATTTAGAATTACACATGAGGCTCACATTGTGTTTCTATTGGATACTGCTGTACTAAGCTGGTTTAAAGCATACGTCAGATAACAGTGTTGAGATGTCCTTTAATTATCTGTTGTTTCCATTAACATCATTTTTTTCCAAAGTAAATTACTGTTGGAAATATTGTTGGCTTATTTCATTATTTCTGAGGATCCTTCATTTAAATAGGGAGTTTGTTTGAAGTTAAATAAAATTTGCTGTTGTATATTGTCAGATTTCAAAATGTAAGTAATTTTATTAGCTATATTTGATATCATTAGTGATTATCAACATAAAAGAAGACAGACTACTTAGGCAAATGGTGGAGACATGAAGGAGACATTCTATCTTTTCATTACTTACTATGTTTTTCATTCTTTTCAATTAGCATGAGCAATCTTCTTGATATAGTAGCAGCACAACATGACTGCATATGCGAAGTGATGTTCTGAATTCAGTCTGTGAAATGTCCTTTGGAGATTAAATTATCTTTGAATTTCTTCAGCTGAAGCAGCATGATTTTCTCTTCTACTTTGTTCTTGGCCTGGAATCCTTAGTGATGCAATTTCTTTTCATAGAAAATGCATCTAAATGACTTTTTGGTACTCTATGGGTTTTGCATAAGTTCAGTATCAACAAAGATGATGAATGATTTTCTTTTTTTAGCTTTCCTTGCCATTCATCCAGCTGACTTCATGAATTACAGACAGAATGGTATTAGAATTGCTAGTGACCTCTTAATACGAGGCAGAGCATATGATCTTAAACAAAGGCTAGCGTTATGTTTATAAGCTAGGATTTTTTTTTCAGTTTGTTAAAGTTGTGGCTAAAATTTTCTATCAAACTCAACAAATGTATAAATAAGTTGGTCAGGAGTACCACTCCTACACACTCATTCATAAGTCATGATTGCTTCTGATGTATCCCAGACTAATAGACCAAACCTTGATCAGCAATATAGTGAAAAGCCTGAGAAAAAATGAAAAGTTTCACTAATAATCTAGACACTTTATACACTTAGCTGTTAGAATTTACTCAAACATGTAGAAGCCCCTAGATAATAAATAAAATGTTCTGTTTCCATTTATTGTATTTTATTATTATTTTTGAGATGGAGTCTCACTCCATTGCCCAGCTGGAGTGCAGTGGTGCAATCTTGGCTCACTGCAACATCTGCCTCCCAGGTTCAAACTATTCTCCTGCCTCCGCCTCCTGAGTAGCTGGGAGCATGGGTGTGCACCACCACGCCCAGCTAATTTTTGTATTTTTAGTAGAGACAAGGTTTCGCCATGTTGGCCAGGCTGGTCTTGAACGCCTGACCTCAGGCAATCCTAGTCCCTCAGTCTCCCAAAGTGCTGGGATAACAGGCGTGAGTCACTGCATCTGGCCCAGTTTTCATTTATTAATTTGGCTCCATCCAGATCCAGTCATGCTGTAAGCTCTGACTCACCATAAAGTTATCACGAATTACCTCTTCTTCTTTTTTAATACAAAGAAAATTCAAAGTGTAAACAGCATTTATTTAAGAATGTTCATAATCCCATACTAATATCAGCATCTGCATGCCCAGAGAAATTGAAAAAGTACACTTTGAAATCAGGTTAGGTAGACCTACATGTCCTGTGGAGTTACTCCATGGAATTATGGTGCACATGGTTTCTGAATAATGCATATTACATATGAGTAGTTACAACACTTTTGTCATTATATAGTATTGCGGTGGCTTTCTCACAGCACGCTGTTGTCTGTCTTTCTAATCTTCGTTTAATTGTGTAAAAATTGCCGGGCGCGGTGGCTCAAGCCTGTAATCCCAGCACTTTGGGAGGCCGAGAAGGGCGGATCACGAGGTCAGGAGATTGAGACCATCCTGGCTAACACGGTGAAACCCCGTCTCTACCAAAAAATACAAAAAACTAGCCGGGCGAGGTGGCGGGCGCCTGTAGTCCCAGCTGCTCGGGAGGCTGAGGCAGGAGAATGGAATGAACCCGAGAGGCGGAGCTTGCAGTGAGCTGAGATCCGGCCACTGCACTCCAGCCTGGGTGACAGAGCAAGACTCCGTCTCAAAAAAAAAAAAAAAAAAAAAAATTTGTAAAAATTAAATTGAGATATAAAACCTATCTTTTATACATTTTATATCTATTGAGATGTGAGCTACATAGTACACAACTCACACATTTAAAGTATATGATTTAAATTTTTTAAATATATTTACAGAGTTGTGCAACCATCACCACTAGCAATTTTAGAAAACTTTCACCACTTCTGAAATAAATCTCACACAACTTAATAGTCACTCTCCATTCCTCCAGCACCCCAGCCCTAGATTGTCAGTAATCTTACATTTATTATCTAAAAATGTATTAATTCTGGAAATTTTGTGTACATAGAATTGTACAACATGTGGCATTTGTATCTGGATTCTATAATTAGCATAATGAAATCAAAGCTCATCTGTGTTACAGCATGTATCAGTACTTTGTTATTTGTACTGGCAAATAGCATTACATTGTATTGACGTACAAAGTTTTTTTATCCATTCAGCAATTGATAGACATTGCATTGTTTCCATTTTCTGGCAATTGTAAATATTGCTGCTATGAACATACACACACATCTTTGTGTGTTCATAAGTTTTCATTTCTTTTGGTTGCATACCTAGGAGTAGAATTGTTGGTCATGTGAAAACTTTATATTTAATATTTTGAGAAACGGACAGATTGTTTTCCACAGAGGCTATAGCATGTTACAGTCCCACCAGCAATGTATGAGGATTCCAATTTCTCTCTATGCTAAGCAACAATTGTTATTTTACATCTTTTTCATTATAACCATCCTAGTGAGTGTGATGATATATATCTCACTGTAGTTTTAATTTGCATTTTCTTGATGACTAATTATTTTGATAATCTTTTCATGCATGTATTGGTCATTTATTTAATCTTCTTTGAAGAAATATCTATTAAAATCTTTTACACATTTTTAAATTATGTTATTTGTCTTCTCATTTTTGAATTGTAGTTATTTATATATTCTGGATATAAATTCTTTATCACATAAATAATTTGTAAAAGTTTCTCCCACTTTGTCTCTTGATGATATCCTTTGAATGACAAAGTTTTAAATTTTTATGAAATCCAACTTACCTATTATTCTTTTGCCATTTCTCCTTTTGATTTTATATCCATAAAATCATTGCCTAACTCGGGGGCATAAAGGTTTACTTCTATATTCTATATTTTTGTCTAAGAGCTTTATAGTTTTAGCTCTCATAATTAGGATTTTTATGTATTTTATGTTCATATTTTACATCTTGTGAGAAAGAGTTCCATTTTCATTATCTTGCATGTTCAGTAGTCTCAGCACCGTTTTATGAAAATACTATTTGCCCCTATTGAATTGTCTTGGCACGTCTGACAAAAATCAACTGACTATAAAACTAAGGGTTTATTTTTAGACTCTCAATTACATTTCATTGATTTATATGTCTACCTTTATGCCAGTATCATACAGTATTGATTATTAGAGCTTTGTGATAAGTTTTGAAACCAGGAAAAGTGAATCCTGAGACTTTGCTTTTTAAAAGACATTTTTTGGCAATTCTGAGTCTCCTGATCTGGTAGACAGAATTTGCACCCTCTACAGATATTCTAATCCCCAGAGCCTCTGAATATGTTACATTGCATGGCAAAAGGGATTTTGCATATGTAATAAAGATAACTATCTCAAAATGAAGAGTTTATTACTATTATTTAGATAGGTCCAACCACAAGAATACTTATAAGAAGAAAACAGTGCGGTCTGACTCACAGAAGGAGATTTAATAACATAAATAAAAATCAGAGTGATAAATCCACAAGTCAATGAATGTGGGCAGCTTCTAGAAGCTGGAAAAGGCAAGGAAATGCATTTATCCTAGCATCTCCAGAGGAATGCAGCCTGGTATTTGTGTTGTTAAGCAACTAATTTTATGGCAAATTGTTTCACAAGCAGTAGAGAACGAATACACCTACACTCATATTTCATTATAAATTTTATAATTGGCCTATCAATTTATGCAAATAAATGACAGTTTGGATTTTGGCAGGAAAAGCATTTAATCTGTAGAACAACTTTTAAAATATTGCCATCTAACAGTATTATGTCTTCCAATCCATGAGAGTGAGGTGTTTTTTCCTTTTAATTTGGTCTTTATTTTACTGATGCTTTGTGGTTGTCTGTATACAGACTTTGCATTTATTTAGATATATTTATTCACAAGTATTCTATTCTTTTTGATGATATTGTAAGTCGATTTTTGTGTTTGGGTCATTTTAAGGTTAATTCTAAGTTCATTGCTTTTCTTATGTTTTTATGTTTATTATATCTAACATGATTTCAATAAACTACCTAGGATTTTCTATATTCAAGATTATGTCATCTTCAAATGTACTTTTATTTCTTTTGTTATGTCTAAATGCCTTTTATTGCCTTTTCTTATGCAATTGCACTGACTAGAACCTCCAGTACCATGTTGATTAGGAATTTTAAGAGCAGACATCTTTGTCTTCTTCCTGATCTTAGAGGGAAAACATTTAGTCTCACTGTTAATTCTGATATTACCTGCAGGTATTTTGTAGATGGTTTCTAGTAGCTTGAGGAGGTTACTTTGTACTCCTAGTTTCTTAAGTGTTGAATTTGTCAAACGCTTTTCTTGTGTCAAGAAAGCCTTTTACTTTTTGTTCATCCTATGGTGTAATTCACTGTATTGTAATACATTGATTGATTTTTGGATGTCAAACCAAACTTGAATTGCAGGATAAATCCCATTTGGTCTTTGTGTATCATTTATTTTTTCATATTTTGCTTGATTCAGGTAGCTGGTATTTTCTTTAGGAATCATGAGCCAATATTCCTAAGAAATATCTGTATTCATTTTTTTTTTTTTCTCATGATGTCTTTGTCTGGTTTTGCTCTCAGGGTAATACTAGCCTTATAGAATGTGGTAAGTCTTCTCTCCTTATATAATTTTTGAAAGAGTTTGTGAAGGACTGGTATTGATTTTTGTTTAGATTTTATAGACTTTATCAGGGAAGCAATCTGGTCCTGTGCTTTCTTTCATCTGTGGGAAGTATTCAAATTGCCAATTCAGGTCTACAATGATTATCTGTTTCTCCCTATGTTGGCTTTGTATCTATTTAGGAATTTGTCCATGCTGTTTAGGTTAGATAATCTGTTGTCATATAATTGTTTATACTATTCCCTTATACTTTTTTTTATTTCTATAAAGTCAGTAGTGATGTCTCTTTTAATTCTAATTTTATTAAATTGAGTCAACTCTCTCTTTTTTTTTTTTTTTTTGGAAAGTCTAGCTAAAGGATTCTAAATTTTGTTGATCTTTACCAAGAGGCAACTGTTGGATTTATGTATTGCTTCTACTTCCTATTTTATTTATTTCTGCTCTAATTTGTATTATTTCCTTCTGCTTTCTATTTATTTTGCTCTTCTTTTACTAGTTTCTAAATTTGTGAGTTTAGGTTATTGATTTGTTGTATTTCTTAGTTTTAATATGGATGTTCTTTATAATGGTCAATTTTATGTTACATTAATTCATCTAAGTGAAAAAATGTTAAGTTATTGAGCAGGTTTATGAGATGTAGTGATATTATCAGCACAGCAGAAGAAGTGGAAAAACTCTCCAATATTACAGGACAGCTTATGGAAGAACACAGTAGTGAAAGTATTATGCCCTCCTTTACATAAGGGCAAAGCTTTTCAGAACAGATATTTATAAGCATAGTGTCTAGCATAGTTCCTTACATATACATAGGTTCTGAGTAAAAATAGAAAGAAAGACAAGAAAAATAAAATGAGAAAAGAAGGAAAGAAGGAGGGAGGGAAGGAAGGAAACATGGAAAAGGAAGGAGAAAAGAAATAAAGATGGTCTGGTAAAAGGCACAGCTAAAAGGGCACTTTACCTTCTGAAGATAAAGAGAAAATACGAAGTTTGATGTGCATAGAGGGACTAGTTCTCGTGGGGTGATGGTGTAGGAATGGGGAGAACTCAAATATATAACACTTTAATGATCTGATCTAAATTTTCCTTTTATATGAGTTAGAATATTTATCCAAGCATGATCAGGGTAGAGATTAGCCATGGAGACTTGATAAAAGTCATAGTTATCAATATTGAGGTGGTTGGAAGAGATAGGTAAATAAAAACATGTAAATGAATTGAAGTATTTCATTGAAGACTCAGCTGAAATTGGAAACTGTTCTTTATTATCAATGCCTAACAAATCAGCAAAATATAGTAGCATAAAAAAAGCAACCCTATTATTATTCTTACAGATTCTGTGGGTTAGGAATCAACTAGGCACTTCCTGCTTGGGATCTCACATTTACTTGCTCCAGAATACTGAGAGAAAATATAATGACCAAGAATTAGGAGATCTCCTTGAAGTCAAATAATAATTATATTGCGAGTAAAATTACAAGCCATCAAGATTTCAAAGCTGGAGAAGATCTGAGTTGTGATTAAATCTATAATGTGACCATGCAAGAGATTGATACAAGGTAAGACTGGAGATAAAAGATGATTGTAGATGCTGAAGTCAAAGAACTGAATATTCATGTTAAAACTCTAGTCACCCACATGAATACAATAGTTAATAGGAATGATGGTGGGAAATAAAGTAGAGAGGGAAAGTATGAGGCAGATACTAAAATCTTCAATGAATATGAAAGACTTTGGGACCCAGAGCAATCTTTATGGTTACTCAAACACAGATTCATGGCATGGAAGCTATATTGGGTGTAAGAGGATGCTTAGTGACACTCTTCAAATTTAAGTGCACATTATGTGGAAGAAGAAAAAGTCTCAATTTCAGTAAGTTGTTGGGGGATCATGTATTACAAAAGAAGTCAGGCTTCTGTTAATGCCAGAAGTGAAAAAGGAGCAGTTTTGAGAATAGATAAGAGAAGTGGTGCTTTGCTTCCAAGATTGTTTTATAGAAATTGATAAAAATAATTTAGAAGGGAGGAAAGAAACAGAACATTGATTTGGTAGAAAATATCTTAAAACCGTGTAAGAATGAGAATATGAAAGAAGACAAATGGCAAGATGGGTTTCTATTTGGGGAGGTGACAAAAGTAGAAAAGAACGTGAGGCAGCAAAAACTAATGTGCTGCTGGTCTTCATCATGTTACAATTTTGTACATGGTACATTTGAATGTGCCAGTTATTAATATTATGAAAGTCTGAATAATAATTTACTATATGCTCAATATACAGTTGACTCTTGAATAATACAGGGGTTGGGTTGCTGACTTCCCATACAGTCAAAATTCCACTATTACTTTTGATTTTCCCAATATTTAACTAAGCCTACTATTCATCAGAGGCCTTATTGAAGCAGGAAATTTTCCCTGACTCCTTCACAGGTGGGAACTGGAGTGCACAGATGCCAGCAGGGGTGAGCTCCACTCAGTTTTACCACGCTGTGCTCAACCCCTCATGAGAGGGAGTGCGCAGGTGAGCAGGTGCGGGAGCTGGGGTGAGTACTTTTGGGTGCTGGAAGGAATGAACTTCATATTGGCCCTGCAGCAGCATCTAGGGGGATGTCCACGACCCCTGAAGCCCCAGAAGGAGCGTTACAATCAGTCCTTTTTAGCTTTGCCATCTACGGATAGCTTAAGTGTCAACAGCTCAGTGGAAGGTCAGTGTGACAGCCTTTTGCACCATGCCTGAGTTCTTTTACAGTGTCCAGGAGGAATGAGGTCACATGAACAAATTTGGAGGATGGTAAATGCTGGGGATTTTATTGCTGATGAAAGTCACTCTCAGCAAGAAGAGGAGCTAGAAAGGTGATGGAGGGGGAAGATAATCTTCCCTAGAGTCCGACCATCCCCAACTGGACTCCTCTCTGATGCTACGCCATCAAGTTGTCCCTCTGAAGTCAAGCTGCCTCTGACCATAATCTCTGATGTCCAGGTATTTCTCCTATTCCTCCTGTCTCTGGTGACAGAACCTGGGGTTTTTAATGGGCACAGGATGGGGGGTGGGGCAGGCCATGGATGGTTTTGGAAAAGGCAACATTCAAGTGGGAAAACAGGGATGTGTGTTCTTACTCTGGGCCACAGTTCCAGGCTTGAGGGTAGGGCCCTCAGCAGGGCCCTCTTCTGCCCACAATTTCTCTGCCTTCTGTCCCTATAATTACTGATAAACAGTTGCTTAACACATATTTTGTATGCTGTATGTATTATATACTGTATTCTTACAATTACGTGAGCTAGAGAAAAGAAAATGTTAAGACTATCATAAGGAAAGAAAATATACTTACTTTTCATTAAGTAGGAGTAGATCATCATAAAGGTCTTCATTCTTCTCATCTTCATTTTAAGCAGGATAAGGAGGAGAAAGAAGAGGAGGAGTTGGTCTTACTGTCTCAGGGATGGCAAAGGTGGAAGACACACCTTGTATAAGTGGACCCACGCAGTTCAAACTCATGTTTTCCAGGAGACAACTGTATATTAAGATAAAAATCCAAGCAAATGTTTGTGGAACACATGAATATCACCAAAAATATTTCTGTTTTATATAGCGAAAATGAAAAATCACTGGCCTATTTAAATGCTTAGGTTCTGGAGTAAGAGCCTTGTGATCAATCACCTTTAGGAACTCAGGAAATTACTTCACATATTTTAGTTTCAGTTCCTTTACCTGTAAAACTACAATTATATCCACCTAGTACACAGGGTTATGTCAGAAACTAATACGATAATTGAGAGTAGCTAGCACAGTATTTGTACTAACTGATATTCATAACAGTTCACTTAGGCTTAAAGCATATACAGACCAGAAATTATAGATACAATATTTTAGAGTTATTTGGTGTCCATGTTTCCCACACTGCCACAGGAAGGAAAAAGTAATGAAAATTCCTTTCTCTGGAAACTTAACTAGAGCATTTTACTTTTACAGCCATTGCCATGCTCTTTTAGCTGAAACTGACAATTATACACATACAGAATATCATGGTATTCCAAATCCAATTCACTATGCAGCAACATGGATGGAACTGGTGGCCATGTTCTTAAGTGAAACAACTCAGAATCAGAAAGAAAAATACTGTATGTTTTCACTTATAAGTGGGAGCTGAGTAATGTATATGGGAGCTCCTAATAAATCAATAAGTTCACAGGAACTGGGAAGAAGCCCCATGCTGGTGAAACAGGGGCCTAACCCCACTTGCAACCACTTTGTGTGGAAAAAACGCTGCTATTGTCTTGCAACTCCAGAACAGAAGGCATGCTGGTTGCAAGATGGCTAAAAGTAGCAGAGTGTTTCCCTCAGGCACCTGGAGAGGAAAGGCCTGGCAGTTAAAAATTACCCCAACATATTCTTAGCATACAGCACAATTACACTTGCATGTAGACTCCTCCAACACTGTCCTATAAACCTCCCCCCACATTTCTGCCTCTTGGCAGATAGCAGCTCTCTTGCAACTGCCTATTGCTACTATATAGCAGTGTTCCTCCCTAAAAATTCTCTTCTGTTGTTTTATTTCTGTCTTGGTAAATTCTTTTACCACCTGGGAAAGTGACCCCAAACAGTTATTGCTCACAGCAGTGTGGATTGAAAGACATTGGAGGCTGGGATGGATGTGGGGATGAAAAGGCAGAGGGGTGGATGAGGAGAAATTATTTAATGGGTACAGTGTACATTATTCAAGTAATACATACACTAACAGCCAAGACTTTACCTCTATTCGGTATATCCAAGTAACAAAATTACAAATAAAATATAAATATACAAATTTTAAAAATTTCAATTCACCTTAGACTCTAAATGAAAATCTTACTACTCTGATATTGTGAATTTGTGATTACTGTGGTAACCATATGTCAACAAAAGAGTCAAACTCTGTAAAATATTTGAAGAGATTTATTCTGAGCCAAATATGAGTTCCCATGGCCTGTGACACAGCCCTCAGGAGGTCCTAAGAACATGTGCCCAAGGTGGCCAGGGTGCAGTTTGGTTTTATACATTTTAGGGATACATGAGACTTCAATAAAATACATTTAAGAAATACATTGGTTTGGTCCAGGGGGGCGCTTTCAGGCTATAGGTAGATTTAAATTTTTCTGGTTGACAATTGGTTGAGTTTATCTGAAGACCTGAAATCAATAGAAAGGAAATGTCTGGGTGGTGATAAGAGGTTGTGGAGACTAAAGTTTAATCATGCAGATGAAGCCTTCAGGTAGCAGGCTTCAGAGAGAGTAGATTGTAAATGCTTCTTATCAGACTTAAAGGTCTGTGTTGATATTAATACTGGAAAGGCATAATGAGGCACGTCCAACCCCACATCATGGCCCGAACCAGTGTCTCAGGTTAAATTTTGAAAGCACCCTGGCCGAGGGGAAAGTCCATTCAGATGGTTGGTGGGCCTTAGAATTTTATTTTTGGTCTACACATACAGTAATTCATAAAGCCACTGCTTAGATTATGATAGAGATCAAGTGAAAAATGAGTATTCAAGATAGGGAACTGTGGTATACAGAGTAAGCCCCATTATAATAGGTGTCAGGAGATAAGGACATGCCTGAGTGGGAGACACCCTGAGTTGAGGCTTTATATACAATACTCAATACATAGATGATGTGATATTATACTCCAAATAAAATAACCATGGAGAACAAAAACCATTATCGGCATCATACCTTGTATCAGTTTTCTACTCTCGTATAATAAATTACTACAAACTTTGAAACTTTAAAAAAGCACCAATTTATTATTAGCTCATACATTTTGTAGGTGAGAAGTCTGGACAAACTGTGGCTGGATTCTCTGTCCAAGCTCTCATGGGGCTAAAAACAAAATGTTGGTTATGGCTGAGTTTTTTATCTGGGGCTTAGAATCTTCTTCCAGGTTAATTGGTTGTGAGAGAATTCATTTTCCTGTGGCGGAAGCGCAAAGATCCTTTCCCTCCCATAAGCTGTTGGTCTGAGACCACTCTCATCACTTCCTAGAAACCTCCCAAAGTTCAGAACCACAGGGCCCACATTAGCAATTCGCAGTGACTTCCTCATTAAAATCCTTGGAGCAAACTATGTTTCAAGGGATCACATGATTAGGTCAGACCTACCCAGATAATCTCCTTATCCTAAGGCTAATTTGGGATTCTAATTACATTCACCCAATTACTTCATAGCAGTACCTACATTAGGATCTAAACGAAAAACGAAGAGGTATGGATAGTAGGGGCCAGGAATCTTGTGGGGGAGAATCTTAGAATTCTGCCTGGTACATAGCTCATTTCAATACACTTCTGTTCAGTAAATGACACATCAAGCAGATATAAATTCAGGAGGACCTCTAGTGCAAATTATTTTATTAATAGAGCAATGCCTTTCTTAATTATGAACACAGATGGTCTTACTTTAGTACCAATCTTAGAAAGTTTTTAGTCTTTATTAAAAGGTAGAGAAAAATACAGTAAAAAAACCCGACTAGTTTCTTTTAAGCATCCATTCTCACTAAAAAGAAAGTAAAACTTCACCAAACTATTATTTTTATGTAAGTGCTACAAAATACACCAAGAATTGATTCAGTGATTTCATCCAAGTGAAAATGAAAATATGAGATTACCTCAATATGTAATAACTGTTACACTTATGTACAGCAACACAAATTTTTAGGAATAAAATAGAAAAGATAAGGAAGCTTAAAATAACGTAATTAACTGAAGCTAATGGACACATGGGAATTTGTACTGTCAAATCAAAGATGCACATTCTTTTCAAGGATGTGTGCAATATTTACAAAAATCTACATATCGATAAATAGATAAAAGCCACACACATATTAACATGTAAAGACACCCCCCAAATTACTCATAATTAATTAGAATATATTTATAAATACATGATAATAAAATCATATATACAAATCTTTCAGGCTGCAGATAAAAGGTACTTAAATAAAATGTATAACATGAAGTGCTAATAGTAGAAAAGTATGTTGAAAATTAGTTAACTAAATATCCTACAAAATATATTAAGGAACAGTACAATTAACTCAAAGGAAGTAGAAAGAAGAAAATAATTAATGAAAGAGCAGAAATAAAAGAGAAAAAATATGTAATAGAAAAAATCAAACGAGCCAAAGTGTTCTTCTCTCAAAATAATAATAAAATAGATAGAACTCAGCCAACAGGGATGAAAAAGTAAGTATAGAAAGTAATATTGTGAATTAGGCCGGGCGCGGTGGCTCACGCTTGTAATCCCAGCACTTTGGGAGGTCAAGACGGGCGGATCACGAGGTCAGGAGGTAGAGACCATCCTGGCTAACACAGTGAAACCCCGTCTCTACTAAAATTACAAAAAATTAGCCAGGCGAGGTGGCGGGCGCCTGTAGTTCCAGCTACTCGGGAGGCTGAGGCAGGAGAATGGCGTGAACCCGGGAGGCGGAGCTTGCAGTGAGCCGAGATAGCACCACTGCACTCCAGCCTGGGGGACAGAGCCAGACTCCATCTCAAAAAAAAAAAAAAAAAAGAAAGTAATATTGTGAATTAAAAACAAGATAACAATTAAAACAAGGCAAGTATTTGAAAAAAATTATAATATTTATTTTAAACAATTGTATGCCAATACATTTGTAAAGTTGGATAAAATGGAATTTCTTTTTAGAAAATTAGAATTTTCCAAGACTTAGTCAAGGTTAAATGAAATATATAAATTAACCTAGAGTTCCTTCAAAGAATAGAAAAAGTTGGAATATCCAGAATGAAATTTACAAGGTGCATAAATTTTATAACCAGAGAAGAATTACCAAATAAAATAAAAAGCAGTGACACTTATGAATACAGATACAAAATCCTTAAATAATATAAACGAGCTAAATTCACACACATACATGCACACCCTATGTACAAATTAGAATTATTATAGAATAATACAGAGATGATTTTAAGGTTAAATATATCGATGTAAGATTTACCAAACTGGGTCATAAGGGTGCTTTCTCCACTTGATACAGTCTATCTATCTACAAAGAAAAATACACTAGATATCATACACAAGTAGGATGATCATACGGAAATAGTTGCATGAAAAAATATGTTAATATCTGGGTCTCGGTGTGATTATTGATTGTACCTTGTGGTAGGGAGAATAGCACCCCACAAAAGGTTCACACCCTAATTACCAGAATTTGTGAATATGTTACATTACATGGTAAAGGAAAATTAAGGTTGCAGGTAAAATTGCAGGAAAATCCTAGATTATCCAGGTGCACCAAATAATAAAAAAGCTCATCCTAAGACAACGTATCAATTTGACTCCACTGCAATTATAATTCCAACAGAGTTTTAAGTGTCTTTAAAATTGAACGAGGAAAACAGAAAAAAAGAATCAGAGGGAATATGATTAGTAGAAAGTGGTCAGAAAGCTGTAATGTTTATAGCTTTGAAGATGGAGAAAGAAGGCCTCAATCCAAGATAGTCCCCAGCAGCTGGAAAACGCAGGGAAGCCTACAGCCTCCAGAAGCAACGCAGCCCTGCCAACAGCTTAATGTTAGTCCTGGGAGATGCATTTTGGACTTCTGACCTCAAGAACGGTATATAATAAAGTTTTGTTGTTTAAAGTCGCTATGCTTGTGCTAATGTGTTACAGCAAAATTAGAAAAACTAATACATACACATTTTTACAAAAGGTCCTGGTTTGGGTGATAAATTACATGGTGATCAATAAATGATATAACAGTAGTTGCATTCCTTTCAAAATGAGAAACGAGGTGATGATGGATACACTCACTCATTCTCTAAAACATCCCACTTGGGCTAGTCAGTCAATAAGAGTTGAAAAAGAGATATATATAGAGGGAGGGAAGACATAAAATAGCTTTTTCTTATTTGCAGGAAGATGGCGATTAAGAGAAACCACAGGACAATGCAAAAAAAGACATTATAAATCTTAAGAAGATCTTAAGTAAAGGTTGCTGGACGATACAAAGAAATCAACTACATTACTACATGTGAGCAACAAAGAGTTAGAAAATGTAATGTTAACAACATGTCATTTAGAGTAGCCTTCAAACTATGTGTTACAACAAATAAATTTAACAAAGGATATGCAAAGCTCTGAGGAAGGAAATCATAAACTTTTTTGAAACTAATTAAAGTCTTTATAAACAATTGAAAATGTATGCATTTGAAGCCTAAATATTGGGGGGGGAAGTTAATTCTTTCCCAAATGATGTATGAAGTCAATGCGATTGTAATGACAATTCCAACAAGTTTTTATGTAATTTAACAAACTGATTCTAAACTTTAACTCAAAGGGCAAAGAGCCAAGAAAATTTAAGATAGTTCTAAATTAGAGAAATAAAATGAGCATGCTTGTCCTAAGCAATATGAACATTTATTATAAGGGCATATTAATTAATATATTAATATGAATATGAGACAACAGACTAAAAAAAAAAGAGAGAGCAGAAAGCGCAGAAACCAATCTAAACATAGGAAATGTTAACAGATAATGAATGACAGGACTGACATCACTAGTCAGTACGAAAAGGATGGATTCTTCAACATTGGGGTTGGTGGCAAAAAGGTAAAAAAGAAAAACTTTAGTATTTTCAATACAAAATAGAAAATAGTATTATGACTTCAGGTTAAGGAAGGATTTAACATAACATGAAGATCATAAGCAATAGAGAAAAAAACACTACATTAAAACAAAAATATATGTGTGTCTGAAGACACTATAAAGCATGTCAAAAGACTATCCACAAACATGGAAAAAATGTTTTCAATCTACATGAGTCACAAAAAGTTAATATCCACAGTATGTAAAACCCTTTCCAAATCAATAATGAAAGGCAAACCACCTAATAGCCAAGCTGGAAATTCACTAAAGAATAAACTTGAGGAGCCAACAAACATGAAAAACTGCTCAATTGGCCAGGCGCGGTGGCTCACGCCTATATAATCCCAGCATTTGGGGACGTTGAGGCGGGTGGGTAACCGGAGCTCAGGAGTTTAAGACCAGCCTCACTAACATGGAGACACCCCATCTCTACTAAAAATACAAAATTAGTCAGGTGTGGTGGTGCATGCCTGTAATCCCAGCTACTCGGGAGACTGAGGCAGGAGAATTGCTTGAACCCTTGAGGCGGAGGTTGCGGTGAGCCGAGATCATGCCATTGCACTCCAGCCTGGGCAACAAAAGTGAGATCCCATCTCAAAAAAAAAAAAAAAAAAAGGTAAGAAAAGAAAGACTGCTCAATCACACTAGTAATCAATGAATTATAAACTAAACAACAACGGACCATTTCATATATGTTTTATCGGCCAAATTTAAGTAGTCTTTACAATACCACATTTTGGAAAGGTTGCAAAGCAATGGAAACTACCATAGGTATGCAAGAAAACAATAGTACACATTATTTATTAAAATGCATGAGTGGCAAACTCCATATTTAAAATAATATGACTTGAAAACGCTACATGAGATTCTTCTACTACATTGGTAATGTTTTATTTTTTCAGTTGGATAGGTGTTAGGTAAACAGCAATTGCTATAGTTTTCTTTAAAATATTTCATGTGGTTGTTAATAGATCATAATTAAAAATGTAAGCATACCGGTAAAAGTTAACTTGGTCTATCTCATACATTTTTAATGGGGCATATAGATACCTGTATATGAACAGTAAATTGAAATGTATACAATCTTCTTAATAAACCAAAAATAATTTTGAAATGTTTTATCCACAAAAGGGTAAAAGATTAACTATAGTCAAGCATTATCATTCAAAGGGCAGTAGGACTAGCTTACACGATGTTTTTTTTTTCCTAAAAGAGAAAGAATTCATAACTACAACAGCAAATAGAGGCACAGGTTTTATATTACTGAAGTAAAAACTTTAGTAAAAGAGAAAACAAAAATTTGGAAGAAACTTTTTCAGAATAAAAAAATGCTCAAATTAATTCCCTGTTGTGACTGATTTCCCATTTATATATGACAAGCAAAATGTTAAACGATGTTTTTCAGAAATTATCATTTTGGAATGAAATATGTATTTATTTCAAAATGATAGTTTTAAGCAAATTCCTCAAGTTTGACAAGAAATGAGTCATTTGTACATAGTCCTTTTAAACTGTCTGTCAAAAAAAAGAACAGCTTGTACTGCCTTCTAGCAATAAAAAAATCCGTACCTTATCACTAAAGTTCCCATCCTGCTTTAATTATACACCTCCCAGATCAGCAACTTGTGGATAAATGCAAGTAAGATAATATTGGATGGCATAATGGCTAGTCTTAAAATTAGAAGAAGGGTAAAATGAATTCAAGGTCGAAACCTTCCAGTAACAGATACGTGGAAATATTGGTCTCCCTGGGGTTCATCCAGAATGGTGAGTATGTTCTTTGTTACAGGTTTGTAATAATTGAGTTTCCTTCACTTCGGTAGCTCTCAAATTTATTTTACCCACAGAATCTTATACTTCAGGGGTCAGCAAACTTTTCCAGTAATGAGTAAACATTAAATTTTTCCAGGTTTGCTAATCACACAGTATCTGTTGCCACCAGCACACCCATTGTAGCAGGAACACAGCCATAGGCAATATGTAAACTAATGATCATGGCTGTGCTCAATAAAACTTTACATTGGAGTGCTACATAATGACATTTCTGTCAATGACAGATCACATATACATTGGTGGTCACATAAGATTGAAATGAAGCTAAAAAATTCCTACCACCTAGTGACCTTGTACCTTAATGAATTACTAATGTGTTTCTGGTGATACTAATGTTAGAGGAAATAGAAGGAAATTATTTAGGTAGAACGAGTAAAGCGAGCCCCCAGCAGAAAACTTTCCTTCTAAGAAAAAGCAGCTCAGAAATAGTTCCCTTACTAACCTCATGCAGTTCAAAGAAATCAATTCTCTTCTAACAAAAGGCAGCCTGTAAATCACAGATAAACCACCACTCTAGCACAGAAGGAGCAGGGAAGTCTCCTGTATAACCACCAAACTTCACGCTCATACAACGGGCCCCAGTAAAAACAGTGGGCCTTAATAAGCACGTTTCTTTCCCTTTAGGCACACTAAGATGGAGAAGATAGAAGTGGACATCGGGGGGCCAGGGGGATGCCTGTAACTGCAAAAAGATGTCTGGGAACAGACACAGAAACGCCCTCCCAGATAAGCAACACAAAGCAGAACAGAGCAGCGCAGACTAAGATTCTGCCTATGTGGTCAGGGAACGGGGTGAGAGCTGATTAAAACAAAACACTCTTCCCTATACAGATAGCATACCTGGTAGCAACTAAACTGTCAGGCCCTCGGGTAAGACATCCCCTCCTCACTAGCCCCTCCTCTCTAGCCCATTTATAAAAACCCTGACATTTTTACTACCGCCCGACAACCGGCTAGGGACCCCTCTCTGTGACGGAAAGATGTTCTTTCTTTTCGCCTATTAAACTCCTGCTCCAAGCTCGCTCTGTGTGTGTATGTGTATGTGCATGTGTGTGTGTGTGTGTGTGTGTGTGTGTCCCCGCGACCTCCATCTCCTTGGCTGTGAGATCAAGAACCTTAGTATTTACCACAGACAACAAAGCTGCTTCACTGGTGTAAATAAACCTGCACTGCCAGTTGCATAAATGTATAGCACATGCAATTATGTACAGTATCTAATACTTGATAATGATAATGAATGACTATGTTACTGGTTTATGTATTTACTATACATTTATTGTTATTTTAGAGTGTACTCCTTGTACCTATAAAAGAATATTTACTGTAAAATAGTATCCCGTGTTACACCGGCAGCAGCCACAAACAGCCTTGTCTTTACTGTGTCTCTTGATTGCATCATTTTCTTTTGTCCTTGATTCTCAAGCGTTTTGTTTATCGTGGTTCCTAAGCTTTCAAAATCCACAGTTAATATGGTAAGAGGTCACATTGATGGACTGATCTGGAAACAAAATGTAAAGTGATTAAGGACTTCCAAAGGTAGAAAATCAGTGATGGTTATTGCTGGCCAGGCAGGAATGTCCCATTCCACCATAGCTACAACCTTGAAGAACAAGAACAAAGTGACAGAAATTGTTAAAGTATCTGCTTCATTGAAGGTGACGAGACAAACAAGTTTGAGAAATGCCTATATCAGATATGAAGAAACTTCTAATGACCTGGATTGAAAACCAGACACAGAAATAGAGCTCTCTCAGCACCATAAAGACTACAGTTAAAGCAAAAGGGTTGTTTATAATGTTGAAAGAAAAGGCTGGATCTGACTACAATATTGAATTTACTGGTATTTCTGGGTGGTTTAAATAATTCAAGAGTCTTCATCCATTACATAATGTAAAAGTGACTGTGAGTCTTTGAGTGCTGACATGAAGGCAGATGAAGAACTTTTGGAAACTCTAGATGAGTTGTGGATAAAAAATAGTTGCTAGAGCAAATCTTCAATGTAGATGAAACCTCTCTATTCTGGAAACGGATGCCTGAAAGGACTTTCTGTCATAAAGAGGCCAAGTCAATGCCAAGTTTTAAGGGTTTTAAGGACAGGATAACAGTCTTGCTTGGCGGCAATTTTGCAGGCTACAAAATGAAACCCTTTGTGATCTGACACAGTGAGAAACCCAGGGCATTCAAGCATACCAATAAGCACACATGGCCAGTGTACTACAGGAGCAATAAGAAGTCACTGATTATGCATCTCCTCTTCCAGGATGCCCTCCTGAGTTGCTATGCCAGAGAAAAATGTACTGTTACGAGAATAACATACCTTTCAAGATTTTGCTTTTTGTTGATAATGCTCCTGCACATCTTCCTTTTATTGATCATCTTCATCCCAACATCAAAGTGGTGACTGTCTCTCTAAACACCATCTCTTTGATCCAACGAATGCATCAAGCAATTACAGCAGTTTTTAAAGGACTACTACCAGAGAAGGACCTATGCCCAGGCTATCGCTACAACTAAGGAAGACACTGATGCAATTCTAGAAGGATTATAACATCAAAGATGTATCAAAAACTTTGCTTGGAATTGAAGAGATGTCACCAAGGAATGTAGAAATGACATCTGGAAGAAGACACTCAAGAGGTTCATTAATGACTTCAAATAATATGTCAAGGATGAGGAGGTTGTAACAATTGACAAGGCTGTGGTTGAGATGACAAACAACTTTAACCTGGATGTGGATGAATGAGACATTGAGTAGCGCCTAGAGATGGTGCCTGAGAAATTGAGTAATGAGGAGTTGTAGAATGGGAAAAGAAATGCATAGTTGAAGAAGAGGCAAGAGAAAAGGAGACTGCAGGAGAAGAAAAATAACTCCCAAGAAAATTCATAGAAAAGGGTTTGGCAAAAGACTTTGCAGGCCTCAACAAGCTCCTTGAAGAGTTTAAAAACATGGACCCCAACACTGAAAGGTTTTCATTTAATAAAGAGGAATGCTCGTGCTGAATGATCTGCTTACAAACAACTCTATGAAAACAAGTAAAATAAATCAAGCAAACCACCATGGACATATATTTCTGAAAAGAATGTCATCTCCTTAAGAAGAGTTTCAGGAGGTATTTCAGAAGAAGACATTGTTATCATAGGAGATGACAGCTCCATGCCTGTTACTGTTCCTGCGGACCTTCCAGTGGGACAAAATGTAAAGGTAGAAAATAGTGATATAGATGACCCTAACCTGGCATAGGCCAAAGCTAATATGTATGTTTTAGTTTTTAACAAAACAGTTTAAAAAGTAAAAAATAAAAATAGAGAATATAGAATAAGGACATAAAGAAAGGCAATATTTTGTACAACTGTAAAATGTGCTTCTGTTTTTAGCTAAGTGTCATTGCAAAAGAGTCAACAAGTTTATAAAGTAAAACAGTTACAGTAATCTAAGGTTGATTTATTATCATAGAAGCAAAAATACTTTTTTGTAGATGTAGTGTGGCTTAAGTGTATGGTGTTCATAAAGTCTATAGTAGTAGAATGTCCTAGGCCTTCACATTCACATTCACTCACCACTCATTCACTGACTCACACACACAGAGCAACTTCTAGTCCTGCAAGCTTCATTCACGGTAAGTACCTTCTACAAGTGTACCATTTTTATCTATTATACTGCATTTTTACTTTACCTTTTTGTGTTTATAAATGTTTACATACAGAAATAGTTATCACTGTGTTACAATGGCCTACAGTATTCAGTGCAGTGATATGCTGTACAGGAGGTTTATAGCCTAGAAGCAATAGGCTATACCATCGAACCTAAGTGTGTAGTAGACTATACCATGTAGATGTGTGTAAGTATACACTATGATGTTTGCACAACAGCAAACTCGCCTAACCTCACATTTCTCAGAACGTATCCCATTTGCTAAGTGACGAATGACTGTATTTACAGCAACAGGTGATGGGTCTGGTGGCAGCTTGTCAACACTTTTTTTAATCAAGTGAAATCTTACATCAAATCCCAATTTGATGTAAGCTATGAAATGCACTGTAAAACCACAGGTAGGTAGGAAATACCACATTACTGTCTTCCAATCACCTTCCAAATCAAAACATCTATAACTCCAATTGTTGGCAAATGTTTTCTGAGTAATTCTGAAGCTTATCCCTCCCCTTTTCTAGAATCATATGTAGAAGCAAAACAAGGTGGTGGCTTGAAACAGTTGGGCCCCATTGTTCATATGTCATCTGTGTTAACCTGTTACCACCAAAACCTCCATTAATACTGTATACAGGGTCCCTTCCATCCTGACTTCCATGCTACTTGACTCCATGGTCAAAGCATAGATATTGGTGGAAATAACGTGAACCTCCATAAGTGCACCATGCAGACATTACTCACTATAGCTTGCCATATATCTAGGGTGCTTCTAGCATTCTGAACCAAAGTTTCACTGCAAGCAGGACAGATCGTTGTGCTTTTTACCAACTTTTGAGAATCTGTCCTTTTATCCATGGTATTTTCAGTATCATTCTCTGGTGTCCTCCCTTTTCTCCAGCAAAAGTTCTGCAAATGGTTCAGGGCTTTATATAAGAAAAGAATCAGGGCTTCAAGCTGTTTCTGCCTACATTACTGAGGAAACTTTCTTGAAAAACAAATGCGGCATATATACACCATGGAATACTATGCAGCCATCAAAAAGGATGAGTTTGCGTCCTTTGTAGGGACATGGATGCAGCTGGAAACCATCATTCTTAGCAAACTATCACAAGAACAGAAAACCAAACACCGCATGTTCTCACTCATAGGTGGGAACTGAACAATGAGATCACTTGGACTGGGGAAGGGGAACATCACACACTGGGGCCTATCATGGGGAGGGGGGAGGAGGGAGGGATTGCATTGGGGAGTTATACATGATATAATGATGAATTGATGGGTGCTGAGGAGTTGATGGGTGCAGCACACCAACATGGCATAAGTATACATATGTAACAAACCTGCACGTTATGCACATGTATCCTAGAACTTAAAGTATAATAAAAAAAAAAACATACTTCTAAGTTTGCTGAGATTTTTTTTAGAAAATCATAAATGGGTCTCAATTTTATCAAAATTTTTACAACAATTGATATCATAAGCCTTATTCAGATGTAATATTTAATAATGATAGAATTGTGAATATTAAATGAACTTGCATAATTGGAATAAAACTCATTTTGTCATTATAAATTAAAAAAATAAAAATAAAAATAAAAATAAAAAAAAAAAAAAAAAAAAAGAAAAACAAATGCAATATATAGGAGTGCCACAATAATGTACTACTTTAATAAATTATAATGCACAACATAAAATACGGAAATGGAACTGCTGGAGCTGAAGTATCCTGAGTATCTAGATCGCTGATCCTGCCAATACAGAGGTTCCTAGATGTATTAATTATAAATTGATGTATACGTAATTGCCACAAACCTGGGTGGTTTCAAACAACACCCCTGTATAGTTAACAGTTCTGTGTGCCAGAACTCTAAGTACAGTATCTCTGTGTTCTCTGCTCAGGTTTTACATGGCTGAAATCAAGATACTAGCAGGGTTGTTTTACTTTCTGGATGCTCTAAAGGAGAATCCACTTCCAAGCTTATTCAGCTCACTGGAAAAATTGAGTTCCTTGTGACTATAAGACTTACATCCCTATATTCTTGCTGGCTGTCAGCCAGAGGCTACTCTCAACGTATAGAGTTGAGAGTTAACAATAATACTGTGCTTTATTCCAGGAGAGCAAGAGGGGTCGCTCTGACATCTCTCGCTCTGTGATTTCTAAGACGCAGATTTAAAGGGCTCAAGTGATTAAGTCGGTCTTTCTAAATAACCTCACATTCTTAAAATTTACTGTTCCATATAACATAACCTAAATAAGAGGAAAGGCATCTCACTATAGTCGGTTTTAAGGATTATGCAGGACATTACATGGAGGGATGAAAATCTTGCAGGCATTATAGAACTCTGCCTATGTCACTGGGGCATATACTAGGAACCCTAGATTTTCTCATATCCCAGCTTGAAAACCTCTCCCTGATTTGATCATAGATCATTTTTGAAAAGAGTTCTAATTTGTCCAGTATAATAAATGTTACTTTTCTCTCATGCCTATTTTGCTCACCCTCACTTGTCATTATTATATTTTATTAATCTTCAAAAAGAGCATCAAGTTAAAATATATTCTTCCAGGATTTCTTAAAGTTTAAATTTCTTCCTAGTTTACTAAAAGCAACATCTCCTCTATTATATTCCTCATCATTAGAAATAATTGGAGTAAATTGTACATCCTAAATATGTTTAGAATGATGTTATAAGTTTGATGTTTTCTCTAAGCATGGTGCCTCTGTGCTACCTCCTTTTTCCACCATTCTGTAGGTGGAATAAATGTGCTCCATTAAAATATCATGTATATTAAGGGTATACTTTTTCTTTCCACATTTGTCTTTCTATTTTACTTCATTATTCATTATTCAAAGTTTTGAGTCTAGAGATGTACATTCTTGAGATGAAGAGGAAGTAGGTATCAATATATGGATAATGTGTATAGTAAAAGAAGACCATAAATGGAACTCTCAGATGCACCAGTATTAAGAAGATGTTGAAGAAAATGGAACCCACATAAGATCATTCTAAGAATTGGCTAAGAGCAAGTGAAAGAAATGTTAAGGAAGCCACATATCAACATCGAATGCAACAGAGAGATAAACTATTGATCAGGAGTGACAACTTAGAAGGACAACAGTATCTTCAAAGTATCTGACAGAGTTATGAAAACAGTTGACACCCTAGGTATTCTGAGTAAAAGGAGCTTTCATGCAGATAATTATAAGCTTATATAATTACTGGAAGCCTGAAGGGGGATGTCATTGAGAGCCATGGCTAATTGTCAGGAACTTTGGAAGAACAGGGATCACAGAAAGCTTGCCACCAGTACCTTCAGCTGCTTTCAACCCTCAAGAAAATGATCTGCAGGCGGCCGATATCCAAGCCTCTGCCCAAAGATGCCACCTGAGAATAAGGCCTTCTCTTTCTCGTCCAACTTCCAAGTCTCATGTGAATGGCTCAGAGAAAGACAACAATGAAAAATCATGCAGGCAGTGGATCCTGGGAAAGGCAGTTCCCGAGTGATGCAGAGAAGAATGTAAAGGGGGCAGTCAAGTTGCCTAATGGCAAAAACATTCCAGTAAACTCAATGAGAGTACTAACATTTTTGAGCACCTTACAGATGCTAGCTTTCCATTAAACACTTTAAGTGCAGTATGTCCTTTAAACTGAGGTAGGTATTCTTATTATTCTAATTGCACAGATAGGAAACCTGAAACTCAGCAGCTTAAGTTCACTCAAGGTTCCATGGCTAACAAATGAAAGAACTGTGTTAGGAATTCAACCAAGTCCACCTGTCTTTAAAATCCACGTACATTCCACCTGATTATTCACATTATATCCAATCAGATAAAAGACAATTTACAAATTTACCTGAAATAGTGAAAATTTCTACCACCAAAAATTCAACACTATGTAATTACTGAAGATATCTCAAACAATAATATGCACTCCACTTTGAATGTTTTCATTCTTTTTTATTATTATTATACTTTAAGTTCTAGGGTACATGTGCACAACGTGCAGGTTTGTTACATATGTATACACGTGCCATGTTGATTCTTGATTAGTGTAAGCTTGAACATTAAATCCTTGTAAATGACAAGTGTACTCTTATAGGCCATGCATGTTCAGCCTACCCCACAGCTCTGACCTTGACAGTCATGTGACTATCCTGGAAGGGTATGCCTTCTAAGGTTACTCCAATACCTGCTTTCCCAGAGATCAATTAACTTCTCAAAAAGATAATTTAAGCATGGTACAGATTTTGTTACTAGCTTGTTATTTAATCAGTCAGTAAAAAATCAGGATTGGCCGGGCACGGTGGCTCAAGCCTGTAATCCCAGCACTTTGGGAGGCCGAGACGGGCGGATCATGAGGTCAGGAGATCGAGACCATCCTGGCTAATACGGTGAAACCCGGTCTCTACTAAAAATACAAAAACTAGCCGGGCGAGGTGGCGGGCGCCTGTAGTCCCAGCTACTCGGGAGGCTGAGGCAGGAGAATGGCGGAAACCCGGGAGACGGAGCTTGCAGTGAGCTGAGATCCGGCCACTGCACTCCAGTCCGGGCGACAGAGCGAGACTCCGCCTCAAAAACAAAAATAAAAAATAAAAAAAATAAAAAAATAAAAATCAGGATTGATTTCAGTATTGACAGAGTCTATATTGTGACCTCACCAAGATAAATATATCTCTAGTTTTTCCAATTAGGTTAAATTTATAGATTGAAATAGATTGTGTATCTGCAACATGGCCACATTACATTAATTAGCTCATCAGCCTAAGGTCCCTTATTAATTTTTGCTTATATTATTAATATATACAAAAACACTGTTACTTTTGCTACTATAATTCTCAAAGCATCAACCTATTTGCATATCATGATAATTTTGATTATTTAATGGCTTGCTTTTTAATACAGTTTTAACGAAACAGAAACTTTAATTCCAATGTAAGTTGTGCAAATCATAGCTAAAACTGTATTTCGTCAGATTTTAGTTTTTTTAAATAAATACTATTCAATAGTCATAAGATTTGAACTATGATTATGTTTAAATTCCTCACTGGCTTCCTTAGAGTATATATTCTGATTGGTACCACCAATTTATTATTATTACTTTGAATAATATTTAAAGTTCTGTTGATTTATGTAGGAGATCAAAATTATATAACTGCAAAATTATTTAAACTGAATTTAAGGATGAGAGAAACTATCAGGATCAGAAAAATCCTTCAATTAACAAGAAATGAAATCAACATTGAACTAGATATATTGACTGATACCCCAGAGAATGAGCTGAGAACCTGAGCAGCCATATGAATTTAACTGGAAGATACAATGTTAATCTATAGAAAAGTAAATCATCATATAGGACCCAATGAAACATTAAAGTGCATTAGGTTTTATTTGATAATTACAAATGATTTCACTTCATTGAACTTTCAAACTGACTTTGTTAATTTTAACTTAATATTGCTTTGTACGTATGGTACATCCTCCAAATCTCCTTTATTCTGGCTAATTCAGCATGTCTTTACTGCCTGAGAAATTCAACAGCTCTATCTAAAGAGAAAAATGTGTGTGTGTGAAATTCCCAATGAGTACAATTTACATAATGAGGGACAATCACATTGAGCAATTTCTTCCTATGGAAACGATTTGAGAATTTCTTGGAAAAATCCAATAACTTTTAAAAACTTCAATGTATCACTATCTAGGCATGTAAAGAAATAACAATTTAAAAATGCATCCTAGTTATTTTCCAACCTCAACCCCAGTCAAACATACATTTGGCCATGAAATTTAGAATTCCTGCAAATGCTAGTAACCTTTAAATATATCTTTTCTATGTATTCCTACTAATAGAAAGAAAAACTAAAATTACGATATTTGGAAAGATAATGCACATATATGATAACTGAGTTTCATTTATGAGAATTTCTGACAATCTCTTTTTTTGTGGATTACTATCTTGACTAAGTCTTTGATCAAAGAATGAAAACCTGCATCTTGCATTTTTCTCCATCAAAAATAATTATAATGAAGTGAAACTTTTTAATTTTAATTCATTGTTTGCTAATTTCTCTGTTGTGCAATCACTATTAATTATTTTTTATCTTGAATTCTCCATATCCAATTATTCTAACAAGATTCATATAAGAACATAACTGTCATACCCTCAGCCCACTCTCCCCACTTCATTTCAGTAATTATTAAAAAGATAAATGTGAACAAATTGCCTGCATGACCAAATCTACGGTCTTTATTTTTCATGTATTGTATGAGGAGATTCATTAAAATACCTAAAGATTGAATTCAGTACTGCCATTTCTGAACAAGCCAGGTATTTTCTCACCTTTAGGTTTTTGACTTATTTTTTTGCTATGCATAGAGGTTCTTTTCCACAGTTCATACCTTCAAGTTTTACTTAAGGGCAACCTCCTCAGTGATGCCTACACTGTAGTCCCCCTACTTTATACCCCTCTTCTCTACACTCCCAATATCTCTCACCCTACTCTTTTTCTTTCTCTAATATGTAAGTTCAAAATGGTAGTGATTTTTGTCCATATTATTTGCCAATGTATCATTATAACCTAAAACAATGTCTGACACAAAGTATTTGCTCAGTAAATATTTGTTATAAGATGATTTCTGCACTGAAAGTGTGGTCTGAAATACCTATGAATACCCATGTGATATGGTTTGAATCTGTGCTCCCACCCAAATCTCATGTTGAAAAGTAATCCACAATTCTGGAGGTGGGGCCTGGTGTGAGGTGATTGGATCATGGGGGTGGTTTCTAATGGTTTAACACCATCCCCCTAGTGCTGTTATTGTGATAGAGTTCTCACGAGATCTGGTTGTTTAAAAGTGTGTAGCACCTCTGACTCTCTATCTTCCTCCTGCTCCAGCTATGTGAAGATGCTTACTCAGACTTTGCATTCTGCCATGAGTAAAAGCTCCCTAACGCCTGCCCAGCCATGCTTCCTGTACAGCCTGTGGAACTGTGAGCCAATTAAACTTATTTTCTTTATAAATTACCCAGTTTCAGGTATTATAGAAGTACAAGAAAGGCCTAATACAGCAAGTTGATACCGACGAGTGGGGCACTGCTATAAAGAGATCCAAAAATGTGGAAGCAACTTTGGAATTAGGTAACGGGCAGAGGTTAGAAGAGCATGGAGCACTCAGAAAAAGACAGAAAGTTGAGGGAAAATTTTGCACTTGCTAGAGACTTGTTAAATTGTTGTGAGCAAAATGCCGATAGTGATATGAACAATGAAGTCCAGACTGAGGAGGTATCAGATGGAAATAAGGAACTTATTAGGAATGGTAGCAAAGGTCACTTTTGCTTTGCTTTAGCAAAGAGCTTGGAGGCATTGTGTCCCTTCCTTACGAATCTGTGGAACTTTGAACCTGACAGCAATAATTTAGGGTATCTGGGAGAAAATAGTTCCAAACCTCGTATTTGAGGAAAGGTTAATATTTAAAATATATAGGGAATTCAGTGGCAAAAGAAATCCCCCAAAATACAAGAAAAGCACCAAATAACCCAATTAAAAATGAGTAAAGGATTCAAATGGAAATTTTCCCAAATAAAATATGCAATGGCCAACAGGTATGTGAAAAGGTGCTTAACATTATTTGTCATCAGGGGAATGCAAATCAAAATCATACCTGTTAGGATGGCAGTTATCAAAAACCTGAGGGAACAAATGATGGTGAGGGTGTGGAGAAAAGGAAATCCTTGTTTTTAAAATGGGGGAAAGGAAAGTCTCTTTACTAAATAGTACTGGGAACACTGGACATCCATATGCAAAATAATGAAATTAGACTGTTGTCTTAAAACATCTATAAAAGTTAACTTGATATGGACTTCATAAGATCTGGTTGTTTAAAAGTGTGTAGCACTTACCGCTACCCCTTCTTCCTGCTCCGACCATATAAAGATCCTGCTCCAATTTTGCCTTCTGCCATGAGTAAAAGCTCCCTGAGACCCCCCACCCCTCAGCCATGCTTCCTGTGCAGCCTGCAAAGCTGTGAGCCAATTAAACCTCTTTTATGTACAAATTACCCAGTTTCAGGTATTTTTTTATAGCAGTGTGAAAATGGACTAATATACTATGATACACAATATACATCATATTTAATAGTTCCTGATGGTCAACAATGGTTACAATGGACAATTATATAAAATCCAAAATTTTTTTTCCTACTCCAGTTAAATGGAAATTAACTCTGAGACATTTCTTTATGATAGTGTCCCAGGTTATTAATGATCCCTCCACCTTTACCAGTCAGTTAGTTTCCGAACAATTCCCTTTAGGCATCTAAACTACTTAAGCCCTACAAAAGCAATTCATTAATCTTGAGAAGATAAAATATTATTATGCATAACAGTTTCTTTTTTATTTCCATGTGCCTAATGGACTGATGCTAACACCACAACATATCCCTTTGGTACATATATGTTATAAATGCACAGGTCTGGCATAATGTGCAACAAAGACAACCAGAAAACTTTATTATTACAGAAATCAATAAATAATAGAATATAACAATATTGTAAACAATACAAAATTGAATTTATAGGAAAGAAATATAAATCTCTTGTACTAAAATAAATAGGCATTATTCAGCCTTAAAAAGGAAATTCTTACACATGCTACAACATGGATGAACCTTGAGAGCATTATATTTAGTGAAACAAGCCAGTCAGTAAAATACAACATGATTCAAATTATATGAGATACTTATAGTAGTCAAAATTATAGAGACAGAAAGTAGAATGGTGGCTGTCAGCAGCTGGAGGAAGAGGGCAAAGGGGGTTATTTTTTAATGGTTATAGTGTTTCTGTTTTGATAGAGAAAAGAGGTTGTGGATATGGATGGTGGTGATGGTTGTAAAACATTATGAGTGTATTTAATATTACTGAAGTGGACTGTACACTTAAAATAGTACATTTTACATTATGTGTATTTTACTATACTTTTTTAAATATGAAAAAAATACACTCCCATACATAAAAAATGAATGAAGAACACCAAAAATTAAATGCAATTCTTATCAAAAGTCCAATGGCATTTTTCACAGGAATAGATAAAACAATCCTAAAATCTGTGTGGAACCATAAAAGATGTTAAATAGCTAAAGGAATCTTGAGAAAGAAGAACAAAGCTGCAGGCCTTACACTAGTGGCCTTCAAAATACATTACAAAGTACTAGTAATGGAAACAGAATGGTACTGGCATAAAAATAGGCAGATTCATCAATGGAAAAGCATAGAGAGCCCAGATATTAACTTATACATGTATGGTCAAATAATGTTTGACAAGAGGCCTAAGAACACACAATGGGGGAAAGGAAAGTCTCTTTAATAAATGGTCCTGGAAAAACTGGACATCTATATGCAAAAGAATGAAATTAGACTACTGTCTTACAACATGTACAAAAGTTAACTTGAAATAATTTAAAAATTTAGATGTAAGAGCTGAATCCATAAACCTCCTAGAAGAAAATGTGGTGGAAAATCTCCTTAACATTGGTCTTGGTAATGATTTTTTGGATATTACATAAAAAACACAGCACTAAAAGCAAAAAGAACAAGTAGGACTATGTCAAACTAAATACCTCTACATAACAAAGGAAACACCCAACGAAATAAAAATGCATCCTATGAAATGGGAGACTGTAGTTGCAAACCTTGTATCTGATGAAGGGTTAATATTTAAAATATATAGGGAACTAAATGGCAAAAGAAACCCCCCAAAATACAAAAAAAAAGCACCAAATAACACAAATAAAAATGAGTAAAAGATTCAGATAGAAAGTTTCCCAAATAAAACATGCAACGGCCAACAGGTATGTGAAAAGGTGCTTAACATTATTTGTCATCAGGGAAATGCAAATCAAAATCTACCTGTTAGGATGGCAGTTATCAAAAACCTGAGGTAACAAGTGATAGTGAAGGTATGGAGAAAAGGAAACCCTTGTACAATGTTAATTAGAATGTAAATTAGTACAGCCATTATGGAAAATACTATGGAGGTTTCTCAAAAAAATAAAAATAGACATACCATGAAATCAAGCAATCCCACATGTAGGTATATTTCCAAAGGAAATGAGATCAGTATCCGGAAGAGATATCTGTATTCTAATGTTCATTGCAGCATTATTCACAATAACTAAAATACAAAATGTAAACAATGTGTCTCTCAATAGGTGAATTAATCAAGAAAATATTAGATAGAGATATAGACAGTAGATATACAGATGGATATTATTCAACCAATGAAAAGAAATTCTGCAAATTGTGACAACATCAATGAACCTAGACAACATTATACTAATTGAAATAAGGCAATTACAGAGAGACAGATACTATGTGATCTCCGTTGTGTGTGGAATCTAAAAACTTTGAACTAAGAAGCAAGGAGTAGAATCGTGGTTGCCAGGGTCTGGAGATGGAGAAACAGGGAGATGTTAGTCAACGAGTAGAAACTTTCCATTGTAAGAGAATGAGATCTGGTGATTTAATGCAGAGCATGGTGACTATAATTAATTATACTGTATTGTTTACTTGAAATGTGATAATGTAACTGAAGCACTCACTCCAATTTGAAAGCAAATTGTCATGCTTTCTTTTACAGTGCCTTACTGTGTGCTCGCTTACGAATTCCAGGAACTAATTGTGAGATAAAACCAAGACAGTGAAACATTCTCCCCAGAAAAAAAAAAAAATGCTGAACTGTTAATCTTCAATCTTGTTTCAGTTTAGATGACATCAGCTAGACATCTAAATGGCCCATTACTCAAGATAATAATCACAACCAGACATGCTGAACTGCATAGCTAACTCCTACACAGTTTACAAGCCTCTTCCCCTTTAAATCCCCTTCTGCAAGTCTGAGAAAATTGAAATATCTTTGCAAAACAAGTCCACAGCTCCTTGGGCTGTCGGCTCCTGAATAAACTACATTTTTTCCCATCCACCAATGCTTGCCTCTCAAATTTGCTTTTGGGACGTAAGCAGCTGAATCTGAGATTGGTTACAAGAAGAAGGCAGATTTTGAGTCTCACCCACACCAACACACACACACCAACACAACACACAGTTAACTATGGTCTGTGATGAAGGTGCTAACTTGATTTTGGTAATCATCACAAAATGTGTGTATCTACATATACATTTATATATGTATATATATAGAATATTGATATATATAGAGAGATAGAGATATATTCAAGTCATCATGCTGTAACCCTTGAATATACACAATCTGTATTTGTCAATTATACTCAATAAATCAGGGAAGGGGAAACAGAAGTAAGAAACTGAGTACGTTCAAGAAAATAGAAATCACTATTAAAAATCGAGGTAATTTAATTAGGAAATTTGTAAAATAAATGATGAAAGAGTTATGAGTCAAGTGGGGTACAGTGAGTAAGTCAAGAGATTAGCTATGATAGAAAACCACTTGCATCCTACATTTATGGATGAGAGAATGGAGGCATCAAGAAGAAAGGTGAATTGCCTGAGTTCTTATAGTTAATACATGGTGGGAACATATTGCATAGCAAGCAAATTGGCTGCAGAATTTGTGTTCTTACCATAATAAAGATTCTCTCCAAAGAGAAACAGGTAGGTAGGAAAAACAACCAAAGTAATCTTTTACTAATGAAAAGTAATACATTAAGATTAAAAACTTCTCAAACATAGATGGATAAGTAGTAGAAAAAAACAGTCTTGAACTGCTGACACCCTCCCTCTTCCATCTCTCAGCAGTGGCAGAGGAGTGTAGAGATCTTTCTGTGCTTCAGGGAGAAGAGAGGAAGAGTGCAGCAATTGTGAGACATGATCTCAGTGCTGCCCTCAGTTAAACTGAGTCAAACTCAGCTGACGTCCGCCCACAGAAGGAGTATTTAAACCTGCCCTAGCCAGAAAAGAATCTCTGATCCCAGTGATCAGAACTTGAGTTCCTGGAAGGCTTGTCACCGTGAGCTAAAGCGCTCTTGGGGCTTTGAATAAACTTGATAGAGAGCTGAGGCCACAAAGACCGCAACACTTAGGTGAATTCTAGTGCTGAACTCGTCCCAGGGCCAGTGGAATTGAGTGGCATATGATCTACTGGGACACCAGCAGAGAAATTAAGGGAATGCTGGCATCACACCATCCCTAACCACAGGCTGCACAGATACTGGTTCCAAGAGACTGTTTCCCCTACTTGAGGAGAGGAGAGGGAAGAGTGACAAGTAATTTGTTTTGCGTCTTGGATACTAGCTTAGGCCCAGCAGGCTAGGGCACCGAAACAGAGTCACGAGGCCCCGTTTTCAGGTCCTAGTTTCCAGATGACATTTCTAGACATACTGTGGACCAGAAGGGAACATGATGCCTTGAAGGGGAATAAACAGTCCTGGAAACATCACCTGCTATGTAAAGAGCCCTTGGGCCCTGAATAACCAGCAGTGATACCCAGGTACTATGATGAGGGCCTTGGGTGAGACAATGAGACTTGCTGGCTTCAGGTGATACTAAACACATTTTCAACTGTGGTAGCTACAAGGCGAGACTCCTTCTGCTTGAAAAGAGTAGAGGAAAAATTGCAACGGACTTTGTCTTGCACCTTAGGTACCAGCTCAGCCTCAGGGAAATACAGTACCTAGCAGGCTCTTGATGTCTCCACTTCCAGGTCTTGGATCTTAGATAGCATTTCTGGACTTGCGCTGGTCCCGAATGGGGACGATTTCCTTGAAGGACAAATCCTAGGATGGGCAGGATTCAACACACGCTGGATGAAGAGCCCTTGAGCATTAAGGGAACATCAGAGGTAGGCTGGTGTTACTCTCCATGGCCTGCGATGGCTATGGCTACAGGGTGAGTCTTCTCTGCCTTGAGGGGAAGAGTGGGAAGGACTGTATTCATTATTTGAGTGCCAGCTCAGGCACAGTATAATAGAACACCAGGTAGACTTCTAAGATTTTTGACTCTCGTCTCTGACTCCCACAAGGTACCTTAGGACGCACACAGGACCTGGGGGACCTCACCACCCTGAAGGGAAGGACACAGGCCTGGAGGACTTTGTCACCTGCTGATTGTAGAGCCTCAGGGCCTTGATAGAGTATAGCCAGTAGCCAGGGAGTGGTTAGAGTAAGCCATGAGCATGACTCAGCGATGTGCTGGCTTCATGTCTGATCTAGCACAGTCCTAGCAATGGTGGCCACAGGGGTGTTTGCCACTCCACTCCCAGCTCCAGGTGGCTCAGAACAAAGAGAGAGAGAGAGAGACCTTATTTTTTTATTTTTTTTTATTTTTTATTTTTTTGAGATGGAGTCTCGCTCTGTCACCAGGCTGGAGTGCAATGGCATGATCTCGGCTCACTGCAACCTCCACCTCCTGGGTTCAAGTGATTCTGCTGCCTCAGCCTCCAGAGTAGCTGGGATTACAGTCATGCGCCATCATGCCCAGCTAATTTTTGTATTTTTTGTGGAGATGGAGTTTCATCATGTTAGCCAGGATGGTCTCGATCTCCTGACCTTGTGATCCATCTGCCTCAGCCTCCCAAAGTGCTGGGATTACAGGTGTGAGCCACCACACCTGGTGAGGAAAATAGCCTCAAAAGGGCAAATCAAAGAGTTACTGGCATTAAAGAGGAGGTAGAAAAATAGGTAATGGTAGAAACTTTATTCAAAGGCATAATAACAGAGAACTTTCCAAGCCTAGAGAAAGATATCAATATCCAAGCACAAGAAGATTATAGAACACCCAGCAGATTTAATCCAAGGAAGACTATCTCAAGGCATTGAATAATCAAACTCTCAAAGATCAGGTATAAAGAAAGGATCCTAAAAAGAGCAAGAGAAAAGGAACCAATAACATAAAATGGAGCTACAATATATCTGACAACAGGCTTTTTATTGGAAACCTTATAGCCCAGGATAGAGAGGCACGATACACTTAAAGTGATGAAAAAATCCTTTTACTCTAACATGGTATGTCCAGTGAAAATATCTCTCAAACATGAAGAAGAAATAAAGATTTTCCCAGATAAACAAAAGCTGAAAGTTTTCATCAACACTAGACCTGTCCTACAAGAAATGCTACAGGAAGTACTTCAACAGGAAAGAAAAGGACATTAATGAGCCATACAAAATCATCTCAAGTTATAAAAAACACTGGTAGTTGTAAGCAGACAGAAAAACACAGAATATTATGACCCTGTAACTGTGGTGTGTAAAGTACTCTGAAGGAGAAAGATAAAACAAATGAACCAGTTAAAAATATAACTACAACAGCTTTCAAGACATAAACAGTATAATAAGATATAAATAAAATTTTAAAAAGTTAGAAAGCAGAGAGACAGATTTAAGGTGTAGAGTTTTTAGTAAATTTCTTCTTTCTTTTTTTTTTTGTTTTTTGAGGCGGAGTCTTGCTGTGTCACCCAGGCTGGAGTGCAGTGGCGCAATCTCGGCTCACTGTTAGCTCCGCCTCCTGGGTTCACGCCATTCTCCTGCCTCAGCCTCCCAAGTAGCTGGGACTACAGGCGCCTGCCACCAAGCCCAGCTAATTTTTTGTAATTTTGGTAGAGACCGGGTTTCACCGTGTTAGCCAGGATGGTCTTGATCTTCTGACCTCATGATCCATCCACCTTGGCCTCCCAAAGTGCTGGGATTATAAGCATGAGCCACTGTGCCTGGCCAGCACATTTCTTTTTGCTTGTTTGTTTGTTTGATTATGTGGTGTTAGCTTGTTATCAGCCTAATATAATGGGCTATAAGATAGTATTTGCAAGTCTCATGGTAACCTCAAACCAAAAACATAAGACATACACAAAAAATAAAAAGCAAGAAATAAAGTCCTATCACCAGAGAAAATCACCTTCACTAAAAAAAGACAGGAAGGAAAGAAAGAAAAAAGAGAAGACCACAAAGCAGCCAGAAAACAAATAAGAAAATGGCAGGAATAAGTTCTTACTTATCAATAATAACATTGGATGTAAAAGACTGAATTGTCCAGTCAAAAGACATAGATTAGCTGAATGGAGAAAAAAAAAAAAGACAAGACCCACTGATTTGTTGCCTACAGCAAGCAGATCACCTAAAAAGACATACATAAACAGAAAATAAAGGGTTAGAAAAAGATATTCCATGCCAGTGGAAACCAAAAAAGAGAGGATTAGCTGTACTTATGTCAGTCAAAATATATTTCAAGACAGAAACCATAAGAAGAGATATCCAAGGTCATTATATGTAATTACAGTTTTCCATTCAATACAAGGATATAACAATTTTAAATATATATGCTCCCAACACTGGACCACCCAGTTATATAAAGCAAATATTCTTAGAGCTAAAGAAAGAGATAGACATCAATATAATAATAGCTGGAGATTTCAACACCCCATACTCAGGATTGAAAAGATATTCCACACAGAAAAATCAACAAATAAATATGGAATTTAATCTGCACTATATTCCAAATATTTATAATAAATATTTATAGGGCATTTCATCCAGCACCTGCAGAGTACACATTATTTACCTCGGCACATGCATCATTCTCAAGGAGATGATAAGGTAGGTCACAAACCAAGTCTTAAAACATTGACAAAATTGAAATTATATCAAGCATCTTCTCTGTGCACAATGGAATAAAACTGGAATTCAACAACAATAGGAATTTTGGAAACTATACAAATATATGGAAATTAAACAATATGCTCCTGAATTACCAGTGGGTCAATGGATAATTTAGAAGGAAATTGAAAAATTTCTTGAAATATGATAATAGAAACACAACATACCAAAACATATGGGAGATAGCAAAAGCAGTACTAAGAGGGAAGTTTACAGCTATAAATGCATACATCAAAAAAGAAGAAATCCTTCAAATAAATAACCCTAAGGACTCATCTTAAAGATGTAAAAAGCAAAAGCAAACCCCAAATTAGTAAAAGAAAATAAATAATAAAGGTCAGAGAAAAAATTAGTGAATTACACTTGAAGAAAACAATACAAAAGAAAAGAGAGAATACTAAAATAAATAAATTCAGAGATGGTTTTCCATCTCTGCCTTTTGGAGGCATTACATCTAATATTGCAGATATTAAAGGATCATTAGTGGCTACTATGAGCAACTATTGCCAATAAAACGGAAAATTTAGAAGAAAGAGACAAATCCCTAGACACATAAAACCTACCAAGATTGAACCATAAGAAATTCAAAACCTCAACAGACCAATAACAAGTAACAAGATTGAAGCTTAATGAGCACTCTTCCAGTAAAAAAAGCCTGAAACCCAATATCTTCACTGTTGAATTCTACTAAACATTTAAAGAAGAACTAATACCATTTCTACTCAAAGTCTTCCAAAAAATAGAGGAGGAGGGAATACATCCCAACTCATTCTATGAAGCCAGTATTACCCTGATACTAAAACCAGACAAAGACACATCAAAAAAGGAAAACTACATGCCAATATATGGGCAATATTGATGTAAAAAATTTCAATAAAATACTAGCAAACCAGTTAAAAATCTGAATATAAGGAATAAAATATGAATAAACCAAATTCAACAATACATTAAAACAATCATTCAATCATTCATTATAAGCAAGTGTAATTAATCCCTGGGATGCAAGGGTGGTTCAACATGCAAATTAAGCAATGCAACACATCATATAAACAAAATGAAGAATAAAAACCATACAATCATTGCAATTCATACTGAAAACGCATTTGATAAAATTCAACGTTTCTTCATGGTAAAAACCCTCAAAAAACTGGATATAGAGGGAACATATTTCAACGTTTTAAAAGCCATATACAACAGACCCACAGCTAGTATCATACTGAATGGGGAAAAGTGAATGCCTTTTCTCTAAGATGTAGAATGTGACAAGGATGCCCACTTTTACCCTTAAATTCTACATAGTACTGGAAGTCCTAGCTAGAACAATCAGAAAGAGAAAGAAATAATAGCATCCAAACAGGAAGGAAGAAGCCAAATAATTCTGTTTGTAAATGACACAATTTTTATATTTGTCAAATCCCTAAGATGTTACCAAAATCCATCAGAACTGACAAATTCAGTAAAGTTGCAGGATACGAAATCAACATACAAAATCAATAGCATTTCTATATGCCAACAGTGAACAATCTGAAAAAGAATTTAAAAAGTAATCGCATTTAACATAGCCCCAAATAAAATTCAATACCTAGAAATTAACTTAAATAAGTGAAATATCTCTATAATGAAAACTATAGAATACCGATGAGAGAAATTGAAGAGGATGCCAAAAAATAAAACTATATTTCATGTTCATGAACTGGAAGAATAAATATTGTTAAAATGTCCACACTACCCAGAGTAATCTACATATTCATTGTATTCCCTATCAAAATACCAATGACATTCTTCACAGAAATAAAAAAAAATTAAAATTTATATGGAACTACAGAAGACCCAGAATAGCCAAAGCTATCTTAACCAAAAAGAACAAACACAGAGGAAACGTATTACCTGACTTCAAATTAAACTACGGAGCTAAGGTCATCAAACTACAACAAACAAACAAACAAACAAAAACAATCCGGACATGTAGACCAATGGAAAAGAATAGAGAACCAGAAACAAATCCAATTCCACACACCTAATGTGAACTCATTTTCAACCGAGATCCCAAGAATATACACTAGGGAAAAGACAGTTTCTTCAATAATTTGTGCTGAGAAGACTGGGTATCCATGTGCACAAGAATGAAACTAGACCCCTCTCACCCTGCCCAAAAATCAAATCAAAATAAATTGAAGACTTAAATCTGAGAACTCAAATTATGAAACGACTATAAGAAAACATCGTGGAAACTCTCCAGGACATTGGTCTGGGCAAAAATTGCTTGAGCAATACCCCACAAGCACAGGAAACCAAAGCAAATATGGATAGATGGGATCACATCAAGTTAAAAAGCTTCTGCACAGCAAAGAACACAGTAAACAAAGGGAAGAAACAACCCACATAGTAGAAGAAAATATATGAAAAGTACCCATTTGAGAAGGGATGAATTGCCAGAATATATAAGGAACTCAAAAAACTCTATAGGAAAAAAAATTAATAATACAATCAAAAACTGGACAAAATATTAAAGAAGACATTTCTCAAGAGAAAACATACCAATGGCAAATAGGCATGTGAAAAGGTGATCAACATCACTGATCATCAGAGCAATGCAAATCAGAACTACAATGAGATATCATTTCAACTCAGTTATAATGGCTTATATCCAAAAGACAGACAGGCAATCACCAATGCCGGCTAGGATGTGGAGAAAAGGGAACACTCATACACTGTTGGTGGGAATACAAATTAGTACAACCACTATGGAGATCAGTTTTGAGTCTTCTCCAAAAATTAAAAATAGAGCTACCATATGATCCAGCAATCCCACTGCTAGGTATACCATAAAAGAAAGGAAATTAGTATATAGAAGAGATATCTGCACTCCCATGTTTGTTGCAGCACTGGCCACAATGCCCAATATTTGTAGCCACCTAGATGTCCATCCACAGATAAATGGATTAAGAAAATGTGATATATATACACCAAGGAGTACTATTTACCCTTAAAAAGAATGAGATACGGTCATTTGCAACAACATGAATAGAATCAGAGGCCATTATGTTAAGTGACATAATCCAGGCACAGAAAGACAAATATTGCATGTTCTTACTTATTTGTGGGATTTCAAAATTAAAATAATTGAATTCATACAGGTAGAATAGAAGGGTGGTTCCCAGAAGTTGGGAGGGGTGGTGAGTAGTATGGGGGAGGTGGGAGTGCTTAACGGGTACAAAAAAATAATTAGAAAGAATGAATAAGACTTAGTATTTGATAGTACATCACAGTGACTATAGTCAATGATAATTTAATTATACATTTTAAAATATCTAAAAGAGAATAATTGGATTGTTTGTAACATAAAGGATACCTGCTTGAAGGGATGGATATCCCATTCTCCATGGTGTGATTATTACACATTGGATGTCTGTATCAAAATAACTCATGTACCCCATAATATATATACCCATTATGTACCCACAAAAATTAGAAAGAAAAAAATCATAGATGAATAACCTATATTGAACTAGAAGCTATCGATGATTCAGTTACCAAGAATATGTAACGAAAGAAAAAAAAAGAAATGTAAACTAAGAGATTAAGAGATGTGGAGGAAAGTATCAGAAAATAAACAGATTTCTCATGAAATCCCAGAAACAGAGAATAGGAATAATAATTGACTTTTCTTCCATAATTGATGGAATAAAGAATTATTAGGAAGGAGCACACTATTTAATCTCAGCAGGAAAAGTGAAATAAAATCCACATGCAACACGATACAGGATACTGAAAACAAACGGAAAACCTGAAAAGCAACTGTAAAAAATTCAGTTTGTCTGCAAAGAAATGATATACTGATAACAGCTATCTCAGTAGTACTAACAATGTCAGCGATTAGTTATTGAGAATAGAAAATAAACCCTCAAAATAGTGTAGGCAAAATAACTAGCTTCCTAAAATTGTATACTCATCTAGGTATTATTAAAGAATAAGATTAAAAAAAAATGTTTTCAGGAAAATGCATACACGCACACACACACACACAAATCTTTCTTGTTAATTATATTACTTAGAATTATAAACTTTTCTTCTTTGTCTCATTTAATGTTTCAAAGGCTTGAATTACACTGAGTTGAATATTCAGATTTTGAGATCTAATTTTTGTTTCTATTTACCTAGTATGTATCTGCCAATCATTTTAATTTTAACCTATAAAATCACATTATTTTAAAATGTCTCTTGTGTACATTGTAGACTTGAATTGTTTCATGATATAATTAAAATTGTTTTTCTCTTAACCAATGGATTCAGCCCAATTAAATTTTATGATATGACAGAAAGATTTTGTATTTGTTCTGTTATTTCTGTGTGTCTTTTATTACATGACCTGTTTTCTTAGTTTAATTTTTAGTCATAGACAACCAAAAGTTAGAAAGTTATATGTTTTTATTTTAAGGTTTATCTTTATAATTAAACTTTCATATAATACCCTTACTCCCCCATATTATTGAGAAAGTCCAAATTATAAAAATGTCACTCTTTAAAGGATGATTAATTTATTAATTTAACATGATATCAACAAAACTACACACAGGGTTTGGTTTTGTACTAGACAAGCTGATTCTATTATTCATATAAAATATAACAAAAATATACAGTAAAATTCTGAAAAAAATCAATGCGAAGAAATTAATCCTACCCAATAAAATATAACTATAAAGCCTCAATCATGGAAAACAATTGTGGAGCATATGAACAGGACAATGCCATGGCAGTTCTAGAAATCAACATATATATATATATATTTTTTTTTTTTTTTTTTTTTTTGAGACAGAGTCTTGCTCTGTCTCCAGGGCTGGAGTGCAGTGCCCAGATCTCAGCTCACTGCAAGCTCCGCCTCCCGGGTTCCCACCATTCTCCTGCCTCAGCCTCCCGAGTAGCTGGGACTACAGGCGCCTGCCACCTCGCCCAGCTAGTTTTTTCTATTTTTTAGTAGAGACGGGGTTTCACCGTGTTAGCCAGGATGGTCTCGATCTCTGACCTCGTGATCTGCGCATCTCGGCCTCCCAAAGTGCTGGGATTACAGGCTTGAGCCACCGTGCCCGGCCCATATATATTTTTGAAATAGATCAGATATCAGTTTGGGAGAAAATTTTGTAGTAAATGACTTTGAAACAACTGTACAGCCATATGAATGGAAAAAATCAAGTTGAATTTACTCATGCCAAATACCATCACTCCAATGTGACAAATTTTTTTAATGAAATTATAAAAGTAATAAAAGGAAAAATAGACAAATTTCTTTATAACCTTAGAATTGGAAATAAACTTCTCTAATGGCTCTGAATCTGGAAACCATAAAAGAAAAATTGATGTAGACTATGAGGAAAAAAACCCATTATTTCTATATTATAAAAATTGGCAAGGTCAAATGATAATGACATATTTAGAAATAATTTGAAACTCATATTATTACAAAGTTCTGATATCCCTAAAATAGTATTAAAGAGATCAATAATCCAATAATGATGAGCTAAAAATATGTATAGCTTACAGGAAAAGATTGCAAATTGCCATCAAACATATAAAAATGGCCAATGTCACTAAATAGAGATTACAATTTTGATTAGATAGCATTTTTTATCTATCATATTGGCAAATAATCTAAAAGTTTGGTAACTTGTCGTTGGCAAGTCTGGGGTAAACACACATTCCCATGCATTGCTGATGAAAGTGTAAAATGGTAAAATCCCACTGAAGGGAAATCTGTGAATATCTATTAAAATTATAAATACCTTTATGCTCTGATGAAGCAATCCTTCCCCTTGGAATTTATTCTACAGGTATACATGCATGAGTTAAACATCAGAGAAGTAGAAATTAATTCATGGTTGCATTATTTACAATGCATAAAATGAGAAAGAATTCAACTGTCCATAGTGACTGAATAAATAAACTGTGTTACAATCATATAGTGGGGTACTGTTCAGGAATTTAAAAAATGAATGAGGAACCTCTCTATATACTTATTAGAAAAGATCATCAGGATACGATGTGAAGTTTAAAAAGAATAAGCAATGTTCAGTAGTACAGTATGTAGAGTGTATGCTACCTTTCTCATATAGAAAAGAAAAAAAAAACCAAACATTTATGTTTGATTGTTTTTGCCTAAAAAATTCTAGAAGGATAAACAAGAAGCAGAAAATTGTCACTACGTGCATGTGTAGGAGAAAAATGGGACTTTCCATGGAATTGCTTTTGGTATTGTTTTGATTTTTTAACCATATAAATACTTATTTAAAAGCAAAACTTTTGAAAGATGAAAGAAAAAATTAGAAACATACGAGAAAAATAGAGAAGAGGCAACACATTTTGTTAAAGTTGGAAAGCATGCCCGATGGGAATTGCATATTTAAGTCATTAGCAGTACAAGAAGTCAAGATGGAAGCTTATTTGGGTCACAGAATTCCAGAATAGTTCAGAATTGGATGTAAGAGTAAATGGGTGGAGCTGAAAACTAGATTATCTAAATATTGGTAAAAGAAGTAGGTCTACACACCTATCCCACAACGAATAGGTGTCTCAACCTTTGTCAACCTGGCAGGGAAATATACTATTTGAAGATGTTAAAGCAAAATATTCTGGCTTCTTGGCACCAGACACAACTGATGCTATGGGCATTGTGCCAAAATGGAAGAGCGAAGAAATGGACAGTTGACAGGAAGAAGAAAGAAGGAAAGAAAAAGATCAAAAAACGGGTAGAAGGAAAATGAACATTCACTGAGTAATTAATGCATGCCAGAGGCTGTAAGCAATTTAATTGTGTGAATTTATTTAATCCTCAGGACTACTCTATGTCACATATGAAGAAACTGAGACACAGTAAGGTTAAGATATTTGACCAAGAATGCAAATCTATTAAGTGACAAAGCATGGAATTGGCTAGACAGACTGCTTCCAAGATCATAACTTTAACACTACACACATTAAAAGGTGAAAATAAAAGACCACTCCCCATCTCAGTTTCTAGAAAACTCACAGCTGAACATGTATGCCCCTATCCTGCCTACCCACTACCACGGCCACTGGTATGACTGCTAGCACTCTGCTGGAGAGCCTAACCAGCCCAAAAGTAATCTATAGATTCTAACAGCTCTCAGTATTGCAATGAACCGCCCTCAACTCATTTTATGAGGAAGGAACAAACCTGGTACCAAAAACAAACAAGCACCATATGAGAAATATGCTGCAAATATAAGTAATATAAGTAAATATAAGTAAATCTCTATTACAATTATAGACCTAAAACCCTAAATGCAATATTAGTGAGATTCCCACAGCGTATAATACTATATCATGATCAGTTAGGTTTGACTCTAGGAATGCAACGATAACAATAGAACATATATTAATATAATTCAACACATTACCAGTTTAAAGAAGAAAAATAAACTTTATGCATAAATAGATAGGTTCTGGATTTTAAAAAATGAATAACCAAATGAGAATGGAAAGAAAAAAATATCTTGAATATGATCAACTGTTTCTACCAAATATTGACAGTAAATATCATGCTTAATTGTGAAGCTGTAGGAATATTTTCCTCCAAATACAAGAGAAGAGCAAGAGAAGTAGGTACGATATTACCACTATTAAACTAAGACTGGAGATTTAAGACATCATAAGACAAAACATATATTAGAATCAGAAAGGAAGAAGCATAGCTACCAGCATTCACAGGTAACTTTTTCTAAATAGAAAACTCAAGAGAATCTACATAGAAACACTTTGTATTAAATGATAAAAAGATAGATTCATACATTCTCTAAGTAATAGGTTATTTAATTCATGCATTGAAGAAATATTTATTGAACACAAAGTATCTTTCAGGCATTGTTCTAGATGTTGGAAGCCCAGCAGTAAACAAAATGAACAAAAGTCCCTTTCATCCTGAAACCTGCATTCCAGGAACTAGACAGGAACAAATAGTACTTCTGTGTATCAGTAAAAGGAAATAAATATAGATAGATGATAGATAGATAGATAGATAGATAGATAGATAGATAGATAGATAATAGATAGATAGATAGATGATAGTGTGTGTACAAATATATTTCAAATATACCACTACATTAACAGCAATACAATGAGATACCTAGGAAAACATGAGAAGATAGAATAAGAAAAATACTCATGTTCTAGCATGAAAAGGCTAAATGTTATATACATGCCAATTCTTCTTAAATTAAACCACATATTCAATCCCTAAATCCCATTCAAAAACACACCAGGTTTTCTTACAGACTGAAAAGCCCATCCAATCTTTCACGTGGAAGAGTGGGGTGGACTATTCATGGCATTACTCGCATGTATTCTCAGTCATATCTGCTCCCTTTTCAGCTTTCTCAGTATAGATTGGAAAATCTGTCCTAGTCCATTTGTACTGCTATAACAAATACCGGAGACTGGGTAATTCATAAGCAACAAAGTTATTTCTCACGATTCTGGAGAGTGAAAGTCCAAGATTAAGGCAAGAGTAGGACTTATGAGTGGTGAGGGCCCCATCTTTGCTTCCGAGATGGTCCCTGGTTGCTACACCATTCAAAGGAGACAAATGCTGTGTCCTCACATGAGAGAAAGGATGAAAGAGCAAAAGGACCTAATTAGTTCCCCCCAGACCTTTTACAGGGTTACTAATTGCATTCATGAAGACAAAGCCCTTGTGACTTAATTACGTGTGTGTGTGTGTGTGTGTGTGTGTGTGTGTGTGTTTGCACGGCTTATTTCTTTTTTAAAAAACTCTTATTTTCAGTTTAGGGGAACATGTGCAGGGTGTGCAGGTTTGTTACACAGGTAAACCTGTTTCATGGGGTTTGTTGTACAGATTATTTCATCACCCAGGTATTAAGCCTAGTATCCATTAGTTATTTCTCCCGATCCTCTCCCTCTCAAAAGACCCCACTTTTAAATACTGCCACACAGGGGATTTTAGCTTCAACGTCAATTTTGGAGGAGACACAAACACTCAAACCATGACACATGCCTCTTCCTCGACCCTTTTGCTGCAAGATTTAAATATGAGAGGCTGTTTTGCCCAGTGATACATAAAAATCTGCCAGGGGCTTCACATAGGCCTTTGATTTCCTAAAAAGACACTGGGTAGGCGCCGCCCATTCCCCCTACAATGCGTTCAAACTGAACATGTTACTTGGAGGTGTGGCAGACAATTTCCACTATTGAGGCAAAGATCAAGTGAATTAAACGAGCACCAGTCCTGACATAAGGAAATGGGATGCTTTCCCAACTGAAATTCGGACTTATTAGAAAACTATAGTATTTACACAATGAGATACTCATTCACAAATAGGGAAAAGAGATAAATGATAGGAAATGGTGCATACAGAAATATTTACATATATACTTGGAACTTTGTATGTTATTATATCCTTCAAATCAATAGTAAAAGCAAGGGTCATTTGAGAATGGGTTTTTGATAACTGGCTATTCAAATTTGAGAAGCAGATATTAGTTGAGTCACTATTCCATATTGTATAGGAAGATAAATTCTGAATGAATTAAAGACAAATGTGAAAAAAAACCTGTGGAACTTATGAACCCCCAAAATCTGAGACAGGTCTCAGTCAATTTAGGAAGTTTATTCTGCCAAATTTAAGGATGCACTCCCATAACACAGCCTCCAGAGGTCCTGAGGACATGGCCCAAGGTGGTCAGAGCACAGCTTGGTTTTATATATTTTAGGGAGACATGAGACATCATTCGAAATATATAAGCTGAACACATTGGTTTGGTCCAGAAAAGCAGGACAACTCTAGTGGGGAGGGCCTTCCAGGCTACAGGTAGATAAGAGACAAATGGTTACTTTCTTTTGAGTTTCCGATTAGCTCCTCCAAAGAAGGCAATCAGATATGCATTTATCTCAGTGAGCAGAAGGATGACTTTAGATACAATGGGAGGCAGGCTTGCCCTAAGCAGTTCCCAGCCTGACTTTTCCCTTTAGTGTGGTGATTTGGAGACCCAAAGATTTATTTTCATTTCACAAACTCTTAGATGAAAATATAGGATATATCTTCATCTTCATTGCCTCACAGTACAGAAGAATTTTTTAAACAAGACACTAAGAACACAAATCATAAAAAAGAAAAATTAATAAATTATGCTACATTAAAATATGAGGCTTGTTCATACTAAAAATGTCATAGCAAAATAACAAACCACAGATCAAGAGATTATATTTGCAAATGATTAAAACAACTATTAGAAAAGTAACAGAAAAATTAAGAATAGCCATTAACAATGGAAACATTTTCAAAGTCTTACTATTCAGAAAAATACCATTGAAACAATACTAGGATATAATTTAACACCCATCAAGTTGGCAAAAATTAAAGCGTCTCACAACAACAATTGATGATGGAAAAGTGATGAATGAAAACTCACATTTTAATAAGGCTGTATATTGATACAATAACTGTAGAGAACAGTTTGCTGAAACCTAGTTATACTTGCAGAAGCATGTGCCCTCCTTTCAGCAATTATATTCTTGGATATATGTCACAAAGGAAATCTTGAGTTTACATGTAAGACATATTTAAGGATTTCATTCCACCTCTACTATAATATCCAAAAATAGGGAGCAATCTAAAATGTCTGTCAATAGAGAAATGGAAAATTAACTGTGATATAGGTATATATGACAATAAAAATGAATGAACTAGGTTTGCTTGAATCAACATCAATAATTCTTAAAACAATGTTGAGTGAACAAGAGGTTACAAAATTATCTACAAAGACTTATGTAGTTTTTATTAATACTAGCCTTAAGTTTTTATTAGGCTGTATTAGTCTGTTCTTGCACTACTATAAAGAAATTCCTGAGACTGGGTAATTTGTTTAATAAAAGAAGTTTAATTGGCTCAAAGTTCCACAAGCAGAACAGGAAGCATGGCTGGGGAAGCCTCAGAAAGCTTACAATTATGACAGAAGGCAAAGGGAAAGCAGGCATGTCCTACATGGGGAGAGCAGGGGGAAAAGGGAGAGGGGGAGGGGCCACACACTTTTAAAGAGCCAGATCTTGGGATCAGGAGAACAGCACCAAAGGGGAAATCTAATCCCATGATCTAATTACTTCCACTAGGCCCCACCTCCAAATTTGACATGACATTTGGCTGGGGACACAGACCCAAACCATATCACAGACTTACTAGTTTTTCTTTTCCAGCTCATGTAAGTTTTGAATCACACACAACAATACCATACATTGTATATAAACACAAATAAATATGTAGTACAATTACAAAAACTGACATTGGAACAATATACAAATGGGGAAAAGAAAAACTATTTGGGTTAGTGCTTCAATTTCTTTTAAATATTGGCTACAAATCAGGCAAAATTTTAATATCTTTCAAATCTGGATGGGTGTCATATTTGTTTTTTATTTTTGTATGCATCTGAAATATTCATGAATGAAAAAAAGACAAAATGAAAATGGGTGAGATTTGTATAGTATATAATGACTAAAATGCAGATCCACTGGTAAGTAAGCAAATTCATGTCATCGGAGTTTAATTTAGATTACTACTGGCATATTAATGTTTGTGTATACATGACACTAAAACACCGAGTTAGTTCAGTATACAAGGTTGGTCAAGATAGGAGGATAAAAACCTTAAAACAACGTATTGGCTTGGAGCATTGACTGCTTGTTAAGTCGACCTGTTTATTTAGTCAAAATTATTAAATGACTATTTTCAAAGAGGATATTATAGATTATAAGTTATAAATAACATTTCATAAGTAACCACATTAGAATAGCTTTGGAATAATCTTTCATTTTAAATAAGGGGTTTGTCAGTGGTCATTTTTATGAAATAAAATAGTAAATAAATGAGCAGATTTCAGCTGGGCACGATTGCTCATGCCTGTAATCCCAGCACTTTGGGAGGCCAAGGTTGGCAGATTATTTGAGGTTAGGAGTTCGAGATCAGCCTGGCCAACATGATGAAACCCTGTCTCCACAAAAAATACAAAAATTAGCCAGGCGTGGTGGCATGTGCCTGTATAATCCCAGCTACTTGTGGAGCTGAGGCAGGAGAACCACTTGAACCCAGGAGGCAGAGGTTGCAGTGAGACGAGATTACACCCTGCACTCCAGCCTGGATGACAGGGTGAGACTCCATCTCAAAAATAAATAATTAAATAAATAAGCAAGCACATTTCTCACCACCTAAAATACTGTTTTATAAAATGGTTAGTGTATTAAATGAGCCTTCATTGAAAAGAAGAGAAATGCTGGCAAATGCAGACAGATTTTATGAAATGACCAAGTACCCTTGCAACTCCTAACAAAATTTAGGATCCTAAAAGTTAACTAATCCCATTAAACTTCAGCCAGTGAAACATCATGGTAATGCAGGAGTAATTAGGAGGTGAATACTATGTTTTCATTTGCATTGATATTAATTGTGGTATGATAGAGTGAGAAAAATTAGGAAGGGTCTTTTTTCCAATGAGTCACATTCTCGGAGGCCAACCAGAGGTGTTTCAGACTGAGGAATTCTTACGATTCCCAAGTCAGAGGGGATACTTATAAGTCACTATTGCTTTTTCAGAGATTTTCTACTTCTATTAATTCATTCTATTTATTCTATATATTCTATCATTCTATCTATTTAATTCTATCATTCATTTATTCATTCATTAATAAAAACATTTATTGGAGGACAGTACTTGCTAAAAAGTCAGACACAATCTCTTATGGATTAGTTATGTTTTGCTGCCTAACAAATAGTACCAAACTTTAGTGGCTTAAAACACCAATATGTTTTCAGTACTTCTTATACTTTCTCAGGGTCAGGAATCTCAGGAGCACTTGACTGTACAGTTGTGGCTCCATGTTTCTCAACCAGGTGTCAGAGTTGAAGTCATCTGAAGGCTTCGCATTGTGTGGGAGATATACTTTAAAGGTGGTTTACTCACATGGCTGGCAAGATCATGCTGCCTGAGAGCAGAAGGAGTCAATTCCTCTCCATGGAGGACTCTACATAAGGCGCTTCCTGGTCTTCTAACATGGCAATTGGCTTTTCCCAGAATGAATGATAAGAGACCAATGTGGAAGCTGCAATGCTCTTTATGACACTCTTGGAAGTCAAGACTGCCACTTCTGCCATATTCTACTGGTTATACCAGACCAACTCTGATTCACTATGGGTGAGGACAACATAGAAGCATGAATATAATAGGTAAGGATAATCATGGCGCTATCTTAAAGATTGGTTTTTATAACTTTCTTCCAAATAGCTCACATCATGTTCTTTTGTTTGTTTGTTTGTTTGTGACGGAGTCTCGCTCTGTCGCCCAGGCTGGAGTGCAGAGGTGCAATCTCGGCTCACTGCAAGCTTTGCCTCCCGGGTTCACACCATTCTCCTGCCTCAGCCTTCCGAGTAACTGGGACTACAGGCGCCCGCCACCACGCCCGGCTAATTTTTTTGTATTTTTAGTAGAGACGGGGTTTCACTGTGTTAGCCAGGATGATCTCCATCTCCTGACTTCGTGATCTGCCTGTCTCGGCCTCCGAAAGTGCTGGGATTACAGGCATGAGCCATTGTGCCCGGCCACATCATGTTAATTCTAATACAGTATGATAAGTGCTATGACATATTTTTTTAAATCCTTAGATTTGTTTATATGGAGAGCAAACTGAACATTTCCAAATATCCTTCTTCAAAGACAGAAGATGCAACAGAGAGATAAAGTCTAAAATCACTGACTCTGACTTTATAATTTTGTTTTAGTATAAAGCCAACGAATCTTAAAAGTTGTTGTTTACAGATGTTCCTCTCATTTTGGCATGAAAGAAGTTAAATTTTTAATATCAATCTTAGAAAAATGTCATTTGAGTTTGACGCTGAAAAAGTCAAACAGAATGCTTCAGGCAAGCCTATATATCAAAAGTGGCAGAGAGAAACACGAATGCTGCTTTTGGAATCAGATTGTACACTTAACTTGATTTTCAGCTTTGCTTACTGAAAATAATATTCCGATTTAAAATAGCTTTTATATTTGCTTTCTAGAAGATTAAGCTTATGGCTGTTTAGAAAATTATTATTATCCTCAAATGCTGTCATATGCAAATATCATGTTTGGAGCTCTAAGTATACCCATTTCTCACAGAGGTCATTTCTAATTGGATCAAACTACTCAAATGGATGAAAGGAAGAAAAGGCACCATAATGTCACCTGTTTTTTCCCCTTGAAGTTAATAAAAGGGCTTGTGGTGCTGAGAATTGCAGATCTCAAGGACATTACCTAATTAGGTGAAGAAAGTTCAAATGGAAAAACAAGGAAGTTATCAAGTGGAAAAGAGCTTGACCATATTTCGAACGCAGAAAGGTAGGCTCTGAAATTTAGAAGACAAAATGGCAGGGCTTTGCTACAGATACAGAAAAGACTCCTTTAATACTTCCATGGTCCTTTATAACAAATGAAATGTTTATATCAGATCCAAGTTAGCCCTACCTAACCTCTTGCAATTCAGTTTTTGTATCTGCTGTGAGCAACTGCTGGAGTCCCAAGAGAGCTAACAAGAGGGTTCCTACCTCTGACTTCCAGTAGACAACCATTTATGCTTCTACACAATGCAGAATGGTATTCTGAGATTACAACATTTGCTTTCAAAGCTTTGCCATTTGGTTATAGCCATCGGCCTAATATGCTATTTATATGAACCTGCTAATTTGGTATGGGAACTGTATTCCTGTTTGCTTCTTTCATTCCCATTTGGATTGAATTCTTATCTTGTGACCTGTACCTGTCACTTTGCACATATGCTAATGTACAATTAGGTTTGGTTCTCCTGACATTTAACTTTATTTTATTAAAGTAACTTGCATCACTGTTTGAACAATTGCTGTTAACATTACATACTAGGTTTTGTTTTGTTGTGTGTTGTTTTGTGTTCCAAGATGGCAGATTCGAGGCATTGCCAGCATACCTCTAATCTGCTATTGCTGGCATACCTCTCCTAGTCGGAGGGACAAAATCGTGAGTAGAGATTCACACTGTGAACTTTTTAAGTGATGCAGAAACTGAACAGAGAAGTTGAAGGAATCCACAGACCCTCTGAAGGCAGCAGCCGGCTGCCACCTATGCTATGAGTCAGATAAAGGGCTGTGAGTCCCCAGAGTGTAAGAGGGGGAGAGTTTGCCTTGAGGATACATACTCACCAGGGAGCCTGAAAGTCCAGGCCACTGGTTTCTTTCCAGGGACATCCCCCATACTGACCTGAAGCCTGAACCACCAAACCAGTAAATAAAATACTGGGGGAAAGTAAATTAAAAATTGCATGCCATGTGGGAATGAGATAAGCTTCAGCAGGCCTCTACCATGCTAACCCCATAGGAGACAGTGAACTTGCTCATGCACCAAGCACATTGCTACTACAACCAACATACAAGAAATCTATCATACAAACACTCTCTACAATCAAGGACCTCTTACAGAATCTTCACTCCTGAAAGCACCAAAAACCAAATTAGGCTATAATTAACTATAAGCATTAAAAGTCACATCCATAAGGGGAAAAAAGAAATTTAAAAAGCACAGTAAAATCAAACAAAAATTCAAGAATAATTAGAAGAAATATTGTACCAAAATGAGAAACATCCAGAAAAGTATCTCCGGTAATATGACAAAATGGGGTTCTATAACAGCCCCCGAAAGAGCACAGTAGTTTGCCAGCAGTTAATTCAAATCAAGATAAAAATCTTTGAAATACTAGAAAGAATTCAGAACGTTGATTATTAAGCTACTCAAGGAGATACCAGAGAAAGGTAAAAGCCCTCATAAGGAAATTAATAAAAGCAGTTTATGAATGAAAAATTTGCTAGAGAGATAGATATCACAAAAAAAGACCAATCAGAACTTCTGGATATTAAAACACACACACACACACACACACACACATTTAGAGAATTGCAAAATGCAGTGGAAAGTTTCAACAATAGACTAGAACAAGTAGAAGAAATACTTTCAGAGCTCAAAGACAGGCCTTTTTAATTAACCCATTCAGGCAACAATAAAGAAAAACAAATCAAAATAAATGACCAAAGTCTCCAAGAAATGTAAAATGGCCAACCAAGAATCATTAGTGTTACTGAGAAGAAAAATGAAAAGTCTGGGAAACTAATTTGAGGGTGTAATTGAGGATTTATTTCTAGATTTTCTATTCTGGTCCATTGCCCTGTGTGTCTATTTTATACCAATACCATTCTGTTTTGTTTTCTATGGCTTTGTAATATACTTTCCAGTCAGGTATTGTGATGCCTCCAGTTTTGTTCTTTTTCCTCAGGATTGCTTTGGCTATTCAGGCTCTTTTTTGGTTCAATACAGTTTTTGAGATTTGTTTTTTCTATTTCTGCGAAAAATACCATTGGAAATTTTATACGAGTGACATTTGTTCTGTGTGGGAAATGTGCAAGGGGAGAAGAAAAGACACACACACAATACCTTTAAGGGTAAACAACTTTTATCCCATGTAAATGGCAATGCAATAAGCAAATGATATAAAAATAAGCAAATGATAGAATAAGCAGACTGATACAATAAGAAAATTGTAATGGGATGGGGAGAAGGGAAAAGATATTTACACTCACTAGACCATGGAGGATTCACCATCAGACTGACAACAACTTGGGTTCCAGAGTCGGACACTGCACAACATTGAATATGTATATTACTTTTGGATAGTATGGTCATTTAAATAACATTAATTATTCTCACTCATGAGCATGGGATGCTTTTCTATTGGTTCGTGCCCTCTTTAATTTCATCCACCAATGTTTTCTAGTTTTCTTTGTAGAGATCTTTCATTGCCTTGATTAAACTTATTCACAGGTACTTTTTAGCTATTGTAAATGGTACTTCCTTTTTTATTCTTTTTACAAGTATTTCATCGTTTTGGTACATAGGAAGTCTAATGAATTTTGTATGTTTATTTTGTATCCTGCAACTTCACAGAACTTCTTTCTCAGCTCCAATAAATTTTGGTTAAGTCTTTTGGTATTTCTAAATATAAGATTATGTCATCTGCAAAAAGGGACAATTTGACTTCCTCTTTTAAAATTTAGAAGGTTTTTTATTTCTTCCTGTTGTGTAATTGTGCTGGCCAGGAATTCCATTGCTATGTGGAATAGGAATGGTGAAAGTTAACATTTTTGTCTTACTCCTGTTCTTAGAGGAAAGACTTTACACATTTCCCCATTCTGTATGATGTTAGCTGTGGGTTTGTCATGTACAGTGTTTATTATTTTTGAGGTATGGTCCTTTTATCCCTAGATTGTTGAGTTTTTATCATGAAGAAATGTTGAACATCATAAAATGATTTTTCTGCATCTGTTGATGTGATTATGCAGTTTTTGTCCTTTATTTAGTTGAAGGACATCTGAATATGATGTCTTATGTTTATTAATTTGCATTTTTTAAATCATCATTACATCCCTGATATATATCCCACTTGATCATGATGTATTATCTTTTTGATGTGCTGTTGAATCTGGTTTGCTAGTATCTTCTGAGGGTACTCGCATCTATGTTCATCAGTTATTGGTCTGTAGTTTTGTGAGATTTGTGATGTGGGCTTGTTTGGTTTTGGCATCAGGGTATTGATGGCCTTGTAGAATTATTTATGTAAAATTCCCTTCTCTATCATATTTTTGAATAGTTTTAGGAGGATTTGTATTAATTTTTCTGTATGCATTTGATAGAATTTGGCTGTGAATCCAAGTCCTGGAGTTTTCTTTGTCATGAGATTTGTTGTTACTGATTCAATCTTGCTTACTTGTTATTGGTTTGTTTTGCTTTTTCGTTTCTTCCTGATTCAACCTTGGTAGGTTGTATGTTTCCAAGAATTCATCCATTTCCTGTAGGTTTTCCAGTTTGCTCGCAAATAGTTGTTCACAAGTCTCTGATGATCTCTTGTATTTCTGTGGTATCAGTTTTTTTTTTTTTTTCTGAGATGGAGTTTCACTCTTGTTGCCCAGACTGGAGTGCAATGGCAGGATCTCAGCTCACTGCAACCTCTGCCTCACAGGTTCAAGTGATTCTCCTGCCTTAGTCTCCCAAGTAGCTGGGATTACAGGCGTGTGCCACCACACCAGGCTAATTTTGTATTTGCAGCAGATACAGGGTTTCACCATGTTGGGCAGGCTGGTCTCAAACTCCTGACCTCAAGTGATCCACCTGCCTCAGCCTCCCAAATTACTAGAATTACAGGCATGAGCCACCAAACTCAGCCTGTGATATCAGTTCTAATGTCTCCTTATTCATTTCTAATTTTGTTTAATTGGGACTTCTCTATTCTTTATCTTTTTTTATCTTTTCAACAAAACCCACTTTTAATTTTGTTAATCCTTTGTATTTTAAGTTTATATTTAATTTAGTTACGCTCTTAAGTCTATATTTAATTTAGTTCTGCTTTGATTTTTTTTTTTTTTTTTTTGAGACAGAGTCTCACTCTGTTGCCCAGGCTGGAGTGCCGTGGCACCGTATCTACTCATGGCAACCTCCACCTCCCAGGTTCAAGCAATTCTTATGCCTCAGTCTCCAAAGTAACGGGGATTACAGTCACGTGCCACCATGCCTAGCTAATTTTTTTTTTTTTTTTGTATTTTTAGTAGAGACAGGATTTCGCCAAGTTTGCCAGGCTGGTCACAACTCCTGCCCTCAAGTGATCCACCCACCTAGGCCTCCCAAATTGCTGGGATTATAGGCTTGAGCCACCACCTCTGACCTGCTTTGATCTTTATTATTTCTTTTCTTTGCTAGTTTTAGGTTTAGTTCATCCTAGCTTTTCTCAGTCCTTGAGGTACATTGTGAATTATTGATTTGAAATCTCTCTGCTTTTTGATGGTGGTAATTATTTATATAAACTTCCCTCTTAGTATTGATCTTGCTGAGTCCTATAGGCTTTGGTATGCTGTGTTTCCATTTTAATTTTTTTCAAGAATTTTTTTGATTTGCATATGAATTTGTTCAATGACTTTGTGGCATGTTGTTTAATTTCCATGTAATTGTAGTTTCCAAAGTTCCTCTTGGTATTGATTTCTAGTTTATTCCATTGTAGTCTGTAAACATACTTGATATGATTTTGATTTTTTAAAACATATTTAGACATGTTTTGTGAACTAATATGATCTATCCTGGAGAATATTACATGTGCTTATGAGAAGAATGCCTATTCTGCAGTTGCTGGATAAAATGCTATGTAAATGTCTGTTAGGTTTATTTGTTCTAAAATCCAGTTTAAATCCACTGTTTCTGTGTTGGTTTTCTATACACATGATCTTTCTATGCTGAGAGTACTGTGAAAGGAAAATAAATCTTGGGCCCCCAAAATCACTAAGTTAAAAAGAAAAGTCAAGCTGGGAACTGCTTAGGGCAAACCTGCCTCCTATCCTATGCAAAGTCACCCCTCTGCTCACTGAGATGAATACATATCTGATTGCCTCCTTTGGAAAGGCTAGTTAGAAACTCAAAAGAATGCAACCATTGTCTACCTATGACCTGGAAGCCCTCTGCCTGATTTGAGTTGCTCCACCTTTCCAGAATGAACCAATGTTCATCTTACATATATTGCTTGATGTCTCATGTCTTTTTAAAATGTATAAAACCAAGCTGTGTCCCGAACACCTCGGGCACATGTCGTCATGACCTCCTGAGGCTGTGTGGGTCACAGGTGCACATCCTTAACCTTGGGAAAACAAACTTTATAAATGGACTGGGACCTGTCTCAGATATTTGAAGTTCACAGTAGGTTGTTAAAATCTCCCATTCTTATTGTATTGCAGTTTATCTCTCTTTATATCGAGTAATATTTGTGTTATTTAGCTTGGTGCTCCAGTGTTGCATGCACACATATTTAGAATTATTATATCCTCTCATAAGATTGATCCCTATATCATTATATAATGAGATTCTTTATCTTTTCCTTTACCATTTTTAACTCAAAATCTGTTTTATCTAATAAGTATAGTTACTCCTGCTTGCTTTTGGTTTCCATTTGCCTGGAATATCTTTTCAGATCCTTTCAATCTTAGGTGCCTTTACAGGTAAATTGTGTTTCTTGTAGACAGCACAGAGTTGGATCATGTTGTATTTTAATCCACTTAACTAGTGTATCTGTTTTAACCAGAGGGTTTAATCCATTTACATTAAAGGATATTATCCATATGCAAAGTTTTGTCCCTATCATAGTGTGAATTGTGTTCTAATTGTTTGGTATATTCTATTTTTCCTTTCTTTTTCTGTTATTATTTGTCATTGCATTTTAGTGGTTTCTTGTAGTGGTACCACTTAAGACCTTTCTCTTTCTCATTTGTGTGTTAGTTTTTCTTGTGAGTTTGATACTTGTGTTTTCATCATGGTAAATGCCATCCTTTTGCTTCCAGGTTTAGAGCTCCCTTGAGTATCCTTTGTAGGGCCAGTGTAGTGATGAGGAATTCCGCAGCTTTTGCTACTCTGGGTGTGAAAAGTAAGGTAGAGGTTCCTCTTCAAAGGCTTTCCTCCCCATCTAATTAGGATAAATAGTAACTTCTCTTAGAAGCAAATTTATTCAAAGACCTGTGCTAACATTCTTAAATATCTGCTAGCCGTAATAAAGAAATCAATGTACTTTATGTTCTCAGCTCCCACAATTTAGCCTAAATATTTGCCCTGACATGCTTATACTGGTCCAAGCAAGCATTAGGTCATAACCTGTTCCTCCCCCTTATTGGAAGGTGCTTTTACCTTTCTCAGCATTCCACAAGTTACTTCCTCCTTCCTTTGTTCTCCTCTGCCTTTGCCGCTTTTAAAAAGTTCTAAGTTGCTAGCCAGTCGGGACAAATACAGAATGTGAGGTCCTGTTCCAGCCAATGGAAACTGGACACAGCAGGAGGGTGGACGCGTCAGGTTATAAATGACCCTGTCTCCTTTGTTTGGTGTACTCTCTCGGCAAAACTGCTGGCGAGTGTACCCTTTCTGCAAAAAGTAAAAATGGCCTTGCTGAAGAAATTAAATTTATGTTCAAGAGTTATTTCTTCTCTCTCTCTCTCTCTTTTTTTTTTTTTTTCTGTTGTTGTTTTTGAGACAGAGTCTCATTCTGTTGCCCAGGTTGGAGTACAACAGCGTGATCTTGGTTCACTGCAACCTCCGCCTCCCGGGTTCAAGCGATTCTCCTGCCTCAGCATCCTAAGTAGCTGGGATTACAGGCATGCACCACCACACCCAGCGAATTTTTGTATTTTTAGTAGAGACGGGGTTTCACCATGTTGGTCAGGCTGGTCTTGAACTTAGTGCTGAAAATAAAACACTGAGAGCCAAGATACTCTGTCCAGAAAAATTATCCTTCATAAATGAAGGGAAAATAAAGTATTTTCCATGTTTGAAATGCTCGTCCCCAGTGCCGTCAAGTGCTATTTCTTTATGGCCCCAGGGAACAAGCATTTCAAACATGGAAAATACTTTATTTTCCCGTCATTTATGAAGGATAATTTTTCTAGACAGAGTATATTTGACTCTCAGTGTTTTACTTTCAGCACTTTTAAAATATCATCCCATTCTCCTCTTGGCCTTTTTCTGCAGAGAAATCTGCTTTAGTCGGATGGGAATTTCTTCATAGCTAAAAAGATATATACATATTACTGTGTTTAGTGTAATCTCTGTCTTTGACTGTTGGCAGATTGACTATTATGTACTGTGAAGAAAACCTTTTTGCATTTTATCTGTTTGTGGATCTCAGAGCTTCTTTTATCTAGATGTATAAATCTCTTGCCAGACTTGAGAAGTTTTCACCTATTCCTTTTCTAAAAATAGATTTTCTAACCGTATTGTTTGCTCATTGTCTTCTGGGATCTTGATAATTTGAATATTTGGTCACTTTTTGGTGTCCCATATGTCACAAAAGCTTTACTCATTCTTTTAAAATTATTTTTTCTTTATTTTTTTCTGACTGGCTTATTGCAAAAGACCTATCTTCAATTTCTAAGGTTCTTTCTTCTGTTTGATTTAATCTATTGTTGAAGCTTTCAAACATACTTTGTATTTCATTCAATGAATTCTGTGGCTCCAGAATTTCTGTTTTGCTCTTTTTGATAATCTGTATCTCCTTGGTAAATTTCTTTTTTTTAATTATTTATTTATTTTATTATACTTTAAGTTCTAGGGTACATGTGCACAATGTACAGGTTTGTTACATATGTATACATGTGCCATGTTGGTGTGCTGCACCCATCAACTCATCATTTACATTAGGTATATCTGCCAATGCTATCCTTCCCCCCTCCCACCCCACAACAGGCCCTGGTGTGTGATGTTCCCCTTCCTGTTAGAATGGCAATCGTTAAAAAGTCAGGAAACAACAGGTGCTGGAGAGGATGTGGAGAAATAGGAACACTTTTACGCTGTTGGTGGAACTGTAAACTAGTTCAACCATTGTGGAAGACAGTGTGGCGATTCCTCAAGGATCTAGAAGTGGAAATACCATTTGACCCAGAGATCCCATTACTGGGTACATACCCAAAGGATTAGAAATCATGCTGCTGTAAAGACACATGAACATGTATGTTTATTGTGACATTATTCACAATAGCAAAGACTTGGACCAACCCAAATGTCCATCAATGGTAAATTTCTTATTCATATCCTGAATTGTTTCTCTGATCCCTTTGTACCGATTTTTAGAACTAACCTGTATTTCACTAAGCTTACTTAGAACCAATAATTTGAATTCTGTTTTGAGGATTTCATGAATTTCTTTTTTATCAGGATCTGTTACTAGAGAATTATTGTGTTTCTTTGGAGGTGCCACATTTCTTTCCTTTTTCATGTTTCCTGTGTTCTTATGTCGATATCTGCACATCTGGCGTCACAGTTTTCTAGGAGGGCAGAATCCCCAGGGGCCAGTGTCATCCTGGGACTATCTCCCAGAGCAAATGTTCTCTATTGTTTATGATTGTCTCTGACTGGGACACTATATAGACTCCATGCAGGATTAAAATGCTGGCAGAAATAACAAGTAAAATGTTATTGTGCTCGCTTCGGCAGCACATATACTAAAATTGGAACGATACAGAGAAGATTAGCATGGCCCCTGTGCAAGGATGACACGCAAATTCGTGAAGCGTTCCATATTTTTGAAATGAAGGCAAAAATCTTAAGGGCAGCCAGACAGAAAGGTCGGGTTACCCACAAAGGGAAGCCCATCAGACTAACAGCAGATCTCTCGGCAGAAACTCAACAAGCCAGAAGAGAGTGGGGGCCAATATTCAACGTTCTTAAAGAAAAGAATTTTCAACCCAGAATTTCATAGCCAGCCAAACTAAGTTTCATCAGTGAAGGAGAAATAAAATCCTTTACAGATAAGAAAATGCTTAGAGATTTTGTCACCACCAGGCCTGCTTTACAAGAGACCCTGAAGGAAGCCCTAAACATGGAAAGGAACAACCGGTACCAGCCATTGCAAAAACATGCCAAAATGTAAAGACCATCGAGGCTAGGAAGAAACTGCATCAACTAACGAGCAAAATAACCAGTTAATATCATAATGACAGGATCAAGTTCACACATAACAATATTAACCTTAAATGTCAATGGACTAAATGCTCCAATTAAAAGACACAGACTGGCAAACTGGATAAACAGTCAAGACCATCAGTCTGCTGTATTCAGGAGACCCATCTCACATGCAGAGACATACATAGGCTCAAAATAAAGGGATGGAGGAAGATCTACCAAGCAAATGGAGAACAAAAAAAAGCAGGGGTTGCAATCCTAGTCTCTGATAAAACAGACTTTAAACCATCAAAGATCAAAAGAGACAAAGAAGGCCATTACATCATGGTAAAGGGATCAATTCAACAGGAAGAGCTAACTCTCCTAATATATATGCACCCATACAGGAGCACCCAGATTCATCAAGCAAGTCCTTAGAGACTTACAAAGAGACTTAGACTCCCATACAATAATAATGGGAGACTCAACACTCCACTGTCAACATTAGACAGATCAACGAGACAGAAAGTTAACAAGGATATCCAGGAATTGAACTCATCTCTGCACCAAGTGGACCTAATAGACATCTATAGAACTCTCCACCCCAAATCAGCAGAATATACATTCTTCTCAGCACCACATCGCACTTATTCCAAAATTGACCACATAATTGGAAGTAAAGCACTCCTCAGCAAATGTACAAGAACAGAAATTATAACAAACTGTCTCTCAGACCACAGTGCAATCAAACTAGAACTCAGGACTAAGAAACTCAATCAAAACCGCTCAACTACATGGAAACTGAACAACCTGCTCCTGAATGACTACTGGGGACATAACAAAATGAAGGCAGAAATAAAGATGTTCTTTGAAACCAATGAGAACAAAGATACAACATACCAGAATCTCTGGGACACATTTAAAGCAGTGTGTAGAGGGAATTTATAGCACTAAATGCCCACAAGAGAAAGCAGGAAAGATCTAAAATGACACTCTAACATCACAATTAAAAGAACTAGAGAGGCAAGAGCAAACACATTCAAAAGCTAGCAGAAGGCAAGAAATAACTAAGATCAGAGCAGATCTGAAGGAGATAGAGACACAAAAAACCCTCCAAAAATCAATGAATCCAGGAGTGGTTTTTTGAAAAGATCAACAATATTGACAGACTGCTAGCAAGACTAATAAAGAAGAAAAGAGAGAAGAATCAAATACACGCAATAAAAAATGATAAAGGGGATATCACCACCGACCCCACAGAAATACAAAAACCATCAGAGAATACTATAAATGCCTCTACGCAAATCAACTAGAAAATCTAGAAGAAATGGATAATTTCCTGGACACTTACACTCTCCCAAGACTAAACCAGGAAGAAGTTGAATCCCTGAATAGACCAATAGCAGGCTCTGAAATTGAGGCAACAATTAATAGCCTACCAACCAAAAAAAGTCCAGGACAAGATGGATTCACAGCTGAATTCTACCAGAAGTACAAGGAGGAGCTGGTACCATTCCTTCTGAAACTATTCTAATCAATAGAAAAAGAGGGAATCCTCCCTAACTCATTTTATGAGGCCAACATCATCCTGATACCAAAGCCTGGCAGAGACACAACAAAAAAAGAGAATTTTAGACCAATATCCCTGATGAACATCGATGCAAAAATCTCAATAAAATCCTGGCAAACCGGATTCAGCAGCACATCAAAAAGCTTATCCACCATGATCAAGTGGGCTTCATCCCTGGGATGCAAGGCTGGTTCAACATTCGCAAATCAATAAACGTAATCCAGCATATAAACAGAACCAAAGGCAAGAACCACATGATTATCTCAATAGATGCAGAAAAGGCTTTTGACAAAATTCAACAGCCCTTTATGCTAAAAACGCTCAATAAAATTGGTATTGATGGAACGTACCTCAAAATAATAAGAGCTATTTATGACAAACCCACAGCTAATATCATACTGAATGGGCAAAAACTGGAAAAATTCCCTTTGAAAACTGGCACAAGACAGGGATGCCCTCTCTCACCACTCCTATTCAACATAGTGTTGGAAGTTCTGGCTAGGGCAATCAGGCAAGAGAAAGAAATCAAGGGTATCCAGTTAGGAAAAGAAGAAGTCAAACTGTCCCTGTTTGCGGATGACATGATTGTATATTTAGAAAACCCCATCGTCTCAGCCCAAAATCTCCTTAAGTTGATAAGCAACTTCAGCAAAGTCTCAGGATACAAAATTAATGTGCAAAAATCACAGCATTCTTATACACCAGTAACAGACAAGCAGAGAGCCAAATCAGGAATGAACTTCCATTCACAATTGCTTCAAAGAGAATAAAATACTAGGAATCCAACTTACAAGGGATGTCAAGGACCTCTTCGAGGAGAACTACAAACCACTGCTCAGTGAAATCAAAGAGGACACAAACAAATGGAAGAACATATCATGCTCACGGATAGGAAGAATCAATATCATGAAAGTGGCCATACTGCCCAAGGTTATTTATAGATTCAATGCCATCCCCATCAAGCTACCAATGACTTTCTTCACAGAATTGGAAAAAAACTGCTTTAAAGTTCTATGGAACCAAAAAAGAGCCTGCATTGCCAAGACAATCCTAAGTCAAAAGGACAAAGCTGGAGGCGTCACGCTACCTGACTTCAAACTATACTACAAGGCTACAGTAACCAAAACAGCATGGTACTGGTACCAAAACAGAGATATAGACCAATGGAACAGAACAGAGTCCTCAGAAATAATACCACACATCTACAGCCATCTGATCTTTGACAAACCTGAGAGAAACAAGAAATGGGGAAAGGATTCCCTATTCAATAAATGGTGCTGGGAAAATTGGCTAGCCATAAGTAGAAAGCTGAAACTGGATCCTTTCCTTACCTCTTATACGAAGATTAATTCAAGATGGATTAGAGACTTAAATGTTAGACCTAATACCATAAAAAACCTAGAAGAAAACCTAGGTAGTACCATTCAGGACATAGGCATGGGCAAGGACTTCATGTCTAAAACACCAAAAGCAACGGCAGCAAAAGCAAAATTGACAAATGGGATCTCATTAAACTAAAGAGCTTCTGCACAGCAAAAGAAACTACCATCAGAGTGAACAGGCAACCTACAGAATGGGAGAAAATTTTTGCAACCTACTCATCTGACAAAGGGCTAATATCCAGAATCTACAAAGAACTCAAACAAATATACAAGAAAAAAACAAACAACCCCATCAAAAAGTGGGCAAAGGATCGAACAGACATTTCCCAAAAGAAGACATTCATACAGCCAACAGACACATGAAAAAATGCTCATCATCACTCGCCATCAGAGAAATGCAAATCAAAACCACAATGAGATACCATCTCACACCAGTTAGACTGGCAATCATTAAGAAGTCAGGAAACAACAGGGTTGGAGAGGATGTGGAGAAATAGGAACACTTTTACACTGTGGTGGGATTGTAAACTAGTTCAACCATTATGGAAAACAGTATGGCAATTCCTCAAGGATCTAGAACTAAAGTACCATATGACCCAGCCATCCCACTACTGGGTATATACCCAAAGGATTATAAATTATTCTACTACAAAGAGACACATGCACACGTATGTTATTGTGGCACTATTCACAATAGCAAAGACTTGGAATCAACCCAAATGTCCATCTGTGACAGACTGGATTAAGAAAATGTGGCACATATACACCATGGAATACTATGCAGCCATAAAAAAGATGAGTTTGGTCCTTTGTAGGGACATGGATGCAGCTGGAAACCATCATTCTTAGCAAACTATCACAAGAACAGAAAACCAAAACCGCATGTTCTCACTCATAGGTGGGAACTGAACAATGAGATCACTTGGACTGGGGAAGGGGAACATCACACACTGGGGCCTATCATGGGGAGGGGGGAGGAGGGAGGGATTGCATTGGGGAGTTATACATGTTATAAATGATGAATTGATGGGTGCTGACGAGTTGATGGTGCAGCACACCAACATGGCATAAGTATACATATGTAACAAACCTGCACGTTATGCACATGTACCCTAGAACTTAAGGTATAATAAAAATAAATAAATAAATAAAATAAAATAAAAAATAAAAAAAATGTGATTGAGATGATTAGAATTAAAGCACCCTACGGTGTTTCTATTGCTTGAGAAAAGAATTTGTGATTATCTTAGAATCTTATACTTTATTAGAAGCTGTATTTAATAGAAAAAAAATAGAAGATGATTTTTTATTCTCTTAGAGTTTCTCAGATGGAGTGTCTGAGTCTGGATTCTCTTAGAGTACAGAGGAAGGCCATTGAGGACCATACTATGGATGTGCAAATTCACCAGTAACACAGAGTTTGTTTTACTTCCTTCACTGTCAAACTTAGAGTGTGGTAGTCTGTCTCATGCTTACAAGATGACTGTTCTGCCTGATATTCTGGGTAGGAAGAAGAGTCAAGAGTAAAAGTTAAAAGGCAACACCAGCCAGATAACTTCCCCACCCCGCCACCTTTTTTTTTAAATCAGGAAGACAGTTGCTCTAGGAAAGCCCCACACAGTAGACTGTAGCTTAAAACTTGCTAACCCAAACTGGGTGGCATTACCACTCCTACTTGTCTGACATCCTGAGTAAACCAGACTTTTTTTTTTTTTTTTTTTTTTTTTTGAGACGGAATCTCACTCTGTCCACCAGGCTGGAGTGCAGTGGCGTGATCTCGGCTCACTGCAAGCTCCGCCTCCTTGGTTCACGCCATTCTCCTGCCTCAGCCTCCCTAGTAGCTGGGACTATAGGTGCCCGCCACCACGCCCGGCTAATTTTTTGTATTTTTAGTAGAGACGGGGTTTCACCGTGGTCTCGATCTCCTTCCTGACCTTGTGATCCGCCCGCCTCGGCCTCCCAAAGTGTTGGGATTACAGGCGTGAGCCACCGCACCCGGCCGTAAACCAGACTTTTTAGTTGGACACAGAATAGAATTAATTTAGCCACTAGAAATGTCTATCATATGTATACATTTTAAGACGGCGAGATTAGCTATAATAGAAAAATGTATATATCCTTCAAATCGGCAAAAACAAAACAATGATTTAAAAAAAGATCAGTTCATAAAAAGCTAAAAAGGAGAGAACAAATGAAACACATTTTAATCAAAGTAAATAGAAAGAATAACTTCTGGTAGCAAAAATAAATCAAAATATATCCATAATCAAATGTAATGTTAATTGATTTGATTTAAAAGTTAAAAGATAGAAATTATCAGATTGAATTTAAAAATTGAATCCTAAAATGTAAAGATACATAAAGATAGAAAATAGATGTATGGAAAATATGTATTAAATGAGTACTAAATTAAAATAAATTAGCTCTATTAATATTAGACAAAATAAACCACAAGACAAAAATGTTATTATTGATAATTAGTGTCTCTATACAATGATAAGGGCACAAATTACAATATTATAAATGTTATAATAATTCAAAATTTGTTTGAACTTAAAAAGGCCTCACAATACATAAAGAACAGATTGTAGATGTAAAGACAAATAATTGGCAAATCTACAAAGACAGTGGTAGATGTCAACACATCCCTCTTAATTATTGAGCAGTCAAAGAGAGAAAGACAAAATTAGTACACATTTAGCAGAATTTAAAATAAAAAACATTTAAAAACTTGATTTAATGTATTAACAGCACTCTTTACTTGACAATTGGAGAGAACACACCTTTTTGTTAAGCATCTGAGACATTTCCAATAACTGATAATGTGATAGGTCATGAAGCAAGTTTCAATAAATATTAAATGTCATAAAAATAAGCTATCTTCTAACCAGCATTACTTTTACTAAAAATCAATCACTAAAAAATAACTTAAAAATGAAAACTTCAAACTATGAACTAAAACACTTGCTTCTAAATAACTCAAACACTTACAAAATACTTAGATAAAAGACAATTAAAATGGATACAAAGCTTGTGCAATGCCTCTAACATTGTACTTCACGGGAAAAAGTAATATTGAATGTGTATATTAGAAAATAATAATGAAAACACATGTGCTAAATCTCAAGTTGATTTAAAAGTTTGAAAAAAATTATAAAGATCTGAGCTAAAATTAACAAAATATCAAAATATGAAACAACGAAGAGAATCAACAAAGCTGGAGTGTATCCTTTGGAAAGATAAAATTGACATACTTTGGCAACACTGAATATGAAGTTTAAAGAAAAAAAAAAAAGAGGAGGCTTGTAAGGTGGCTCACACCTGTAATCCCAGCACTTTGGGAGGCTGAGGTGGAAGGATCACTTAAGCACACAGCAGCTGGGATCACTGTTTTGCTCTTTAGCCTACCAGTTGCTAATTTCTGCTCGTTCTTTGAATGCTTTACCTGCTTTTATGAGGTTTCAGAGTGAGTCAACTTTATCTTTTATGAGAAACACCGATTGGGAGTTGCCTATTCTGTGGTTCTCCTCTCTAGAAAAATGTCCCCTTTAGTATCCATTCATTTTGACAGTCCCAAGTTCTGAATTATATCTCCCTTAGTTCAGTAAGACTGCCACTTGTTTCCAGCAAACTAGGAAGCATTTCCTAGTTTGAAAACTGCAGGCCGGGCGCGGTGGCTCAAGCCTGTAATCCCAGCACTTTGGGAGGCCGTGACGGGCGGATCACGAGGTCAGGAGATCGAGACCATCCTGGCTATATACGGTGAAACCCCGTCTCTACTAAAAAATACAAAAAAAAACTAGCCGGGCGAGGTGGTGGGCGTCTGTAGTCCCAGCTACTCGGGAGGCTGAGGCAGGAGAATGGCGTAAACCCGGGAGGCGGAGCTTGCAGTGAGCTGAGAACCGGCCACTGCACTCCAGCCTGGGCGGCAGAGCAAGACTCCGTCTCAGAAAAAAAAAAAAAAAAAAAAAAAAAAAAAGAAAACTGCAAAGGGTAAGCTGAGTAAGAGTGGAACTGTTTTTGTGTATTTCCCTTCTTTCTGGGACCATATTCCTTAAGAGCCTTTCCTCTTCTTTTTCTGGTTCAGGACAATTCAATTGTAAAGACATCAGATGAGCCAAGCAAGGCAGGGTGCCATGCCTAAAGTCTGGGAGAAGCTATGGTGGTGCAGGTAGGATTGTCAGAGCCTGAGTAACGTCAGGTGAGCACCACCATAAAAAGTAGGTATCAAAAACTAAATGGATAATGGGAATGTCTGTAAAATAGGGATGCTTAGTGCAGACAGTCAGAGCCCAGGCAAAGTGAGGACAGCATCCATAGTGCATTTTCAGGGTGGTGTAGTAGAATACCTTTGAGACAAGAGATCAGGATCTTATTTTTGCTTTGTTGCTTCACCTGTGACCTTGGCAACATCATGTCATTTCTTGGCTATTTCATGGTAACATTGGTATCTACTGGCAACATTGGTATCTATCTCTGAGGCTTGATATGATTTTCAAATGAAATTGAAGTAGTGTAAGGATAATGTAAAATAAGTAAAAGGACTTGGAGAATGCTGAAGCATTATATAAATATAAGTTGTTATAAACTTATAATAATGATTTATTCAGATCAGAAAACTTCTTGCATAGTACATCACTAATCAGTATTGTATTTTTTTTTTGAAAGGCTGTATGTAACTTCACAGTGGATAGATCACAGGTTTTGGAGTTTGTATCCCAGCTCTACCAGCTAAATGAGGCTGAACAAGCCATATCTTTCTGATATTTAGTTTCTAGATTCAAAAATTTCAAGGCTTCATTATGAGAAACAGAATGTATCATATATACACTCTGGAGTAAAGAGAAATTATTATTATTAACCTGATGAAGATAACGTCAATTTCTAAAATCCTTAGTGCCACTGGGAAATGTAGGTACTAACCCAATGTTATTGAAGTTCTTAACTTTCTAATTAATATTTTAATATTGCCTTATGCAATTTATTTTCTGATGTTTGTGAATGAGCACTTTTTTAGCATTTAAGAAACTAAAATATTATGTTATCTCATGTATTTTAAAGATGAAGAATTTGCAGGAGGTCATTATAAAAAGAATGTCTAGTAACGAATTAATACCAATATAAATTAAGTAAAGAACATGAGCAAAGCCAAATTAATAGCAAGTAAATAATGTTTTTATATCTGTTTGTTTAAAAAATGCCATTTGTGGAAACTGACAAGAAACCAACCCCAATTTGCTTAGATATCTCACCATTTTGGTGCCTCATCATTTTGGTAAGTATGAGTCTATTCATCTGAAATGTGAAAGGCTGACACTTTTAGTCAATAGCTTGAAATGCTAAGGTTGTGTTAATCTGGGAACAAATCATTTTCTATTTAAATAAATCAATTTTGTCCGGGAGTAAAGTATAATCTCTAATGATCTGGTAAGTCATTTAGAAATAATTTGAATTGCTATGGAACCAAATGGTCTGTTGCCGAAAAAGATCAGCCAATAGTTTTTTTTTTAAAGGTTTAATATAAAATATGTGCAGGTAAGTGAACATTACTGTCCTGGGTCATAATAATTATGCTCATTATGTGATTTTAAATAAATACAAACAACCATGGCAAGGAAAATGGTAAAGATGACTTTACCATTTTACCGAGATGACAGTACACTTGACTGACCTCCAACATGTTTCTTCTTTTCACAGAAATTGTAACTATTATTGACAAGAAGCTCTGAATTATTAGCTATTAGAAAAAGAAACAAGAAACAGTTCTTATAAGAGATGCATATTTAGTCTGCATACTTAATCTAATGAGCTCATAGGCTCATTCTTACTCTGATGAGCTTTTAAACAAATACTTTACCCATCACTAAATTTATTTGGCGTCTCTGATTTTCTGTTATAATTGCCTCCAACTCTCGTAAAGTACCATACATAAGTACCAAGAAAACACAGCCATTTTTCTTAGGGTATAACAACATTCCCTGAACACATGAACACACACATTACTTATACAGCTAGGTTACCTGGCCCCATTGGATAGGGGCAGAGACAACAAGTGAACTGACTTAATCAGGACAGGGTTGAAAACACATGCTTTTTTAGTATATTTCATGGCAATATTTGAGACATACTAACACTAAACTAAAACTTTGATGTTTATCTGAAATTTAAGTTTAACCATTCTGTTTTCTTTTTGTTTATTTTTATTGCTACTGCTGTGGTTTTTGTTTCATTTAATTTTGTTTATTGGTTAAATCTACCAACTTTAATTCAGGAACTCTAGTTCTATTTCAGTTTTGGCTGTGCTAATGATTAACATTATAATCTTGGGTGAATCATTTTAGCCCAGATTTTCACGTTCTTCTGGTAATAAAATGAATTCCAGTTTCTATTTTCACATTTCTACTTTGAAGATTCTCCTCATATTTAATGAACTACAAGTAAATCAGAGATGACTGCTGAACAATCTACTAATTATCTCAACAAATGTTATAATTTGGTAACTGAGATTATAATTAACCAGAGTGACTTTAGTAATTTAAAAGAAGATAATCATAGCAGATTAATAGTCAATATTCTCTTTTTTTAATAAGCTTTAAAATGGCCAAGTATCTCCCAAATATTTATAAAATATTTTAATTATATTTTCCTTTCTTCATATTTCAACCTTTTTGCTTGAATATTATATACGAAACTAAATCACTCTGTCTTTCCCTGTTGTTACCATTTGGAGACTCTGGTGTCACTCTTCATTCTTCTAGAAGATTTTATCTTCACACATCGTCACTCTCTCTAGGACCATTTTAGCCATAGTTATTGATACTTGGATTATTCACATGGACGATGCTTCAAGTACCCTAAAATTTCACTTTTAAAATGTCCTTTTCTCAAATGATTTGGGCTTCCACCCAGTCTTATCCACCTACTCCCATGGGTATATCCTAGTCCTTGTCATAACCAAAGACATAACTACCTTATAACTTCAATTTCCAGCATCCCATTCTGACTATCATATCCTATAATTTCAGTGTACTTCTTCTAGTACCACAATTCCAATTATCTTCTCCCAAGGCCCATTTCTCCTGGTAAGTTTTTACTATACTTGCCCTGTTGCATCCTCATTTCCCCCTAGATTGAATTCCACAGTCTATCCGTGAAGTAGTCTTTGTATCTGCTTACTAGTATCTGGTTTTCCATCACTTCTGGAAACCTAGGACGGTTACCATTCCACACCTCATGAAGTTAGTCGAGGACCTTAATGATACTAGGCGACTGTAATATGTTTCTATAGTTCACTCCTTTCCCCACTGTCATGGAATCTATTTTGTGCTTCACTCCTATTTCAAATGTCCAACACTTCCCTCCCCATCTTCACTCTCAGCTAATGGCATTGATTGGAATAGGAGGAGGAAAGAAGAGAGAGAGTAAAGCAGAATTCACAAACAACCTTAAATTATAACATATCTTATATATCTTTTGGCAAATATGCATATATGTTCTACCTTTCTTCTATTATATTGATATATTGTCTGTGCTCCATTCTAGGATCATCTGTTCCACTTTTGTGTAAGACCCTAACCTAGAAAAAAACACCACTTTCTCAATTCTTCCCTCTTTCTAGAATCTTTATAATTTTTCTCTGTGGATTTTTCACATCAATACAGAGACATACTACAGTTTCTCTTATCTTAAAACATTTCTGAATCTACACTTACTTGAAGCTCTAGCCCTGTTTCTCTGTCCTTGTAATCTCAATGTTCTTCAAATGAATGCTTGCACTCAAGGTTTCCAATTCCGCATCTCTCGTACTTTCTTGGGCCCATTCCAATGAGACTTTCAACTCTAATGTTCCATCAGAAATGTACTAGACAATGTCACAAATAGCTTCCACGTATTTAAATTATTTTCTTACCCCCTATTTTATTTATTTCTACCAGCAGTGTTTGACACAGTTAACCATCCTTCCTTGCATAGTCTCCTCACTTTGTTTCATGGAACTATGCCCTCCTGGCATTCATTTATATGGCACTTGCCATTTCTAATCAGTCTCCTAGTGAATTCCTTCTCATTTCACTAAACTTCCAGAGATTGGAGTACCGCAGGGCTCATTCTTTGAATGCTTTTTTGATATATTTTATTATTCTGTCCAGTATTGATGTTTCAAATGTAGCAATAGGTTGATTATTCCCAAATACATATCTCCATCTTGTAACCCTCCTTAAGTCAAAATTTATATAAACTCTTGTATAATTAATGACATCTGAAATATAAACCGTACCACACAATGCTCCTTATCTTCCCTCAAGTCAGTTTGTTACACAGGCTTCTCCATTTCACAACCATCTGATATAGTTTGGATCTGTGTCCCTGCCAAGTCTCATATCAAACTGTAATCACCAGTTTTGGAGGTGGGGCCTGGCTGAAGGTGATTCTATCATGAGGGTGGTTCTCATGAATGGTTTAACACCATGCCTCTTGGTATTGTCCTCGTTATTGTGAGTTCTTGTGAGATCTAGTCATTTAAAAGCATGTAGGACCTCCCTCTGACCTCCTGTTCCTGCTCCTGCCATGTGATATGGCTGTTCCCCCTTCGCTTTCTTCCATGATTGGAAGCTTTCTGAGGCCTCTCCAAAAGCAGAAGCCACTAGGCTTCCTGTACAGCCTGCATAACAATGAGCCAGATAAACCTCTTTCCTTTATAAATTACCCAGTCTCAAATATTTCTGGTAGAAATATGGGAAAAGACAAACACGTCATCTTTAAAATTTCTCAGGTCAAAATGTGGAGCTGTCTTTAACTCTCTCACACCCAAAATGAAATACAATGGAACACTATTTGTCCTTAAAAATGAAGGGAATCTAAATTTGGTTAGATAGGAAGAATGCATTCATGGGATCTATTATATGATATGATGACTACGACAATAATAATGTATACTTGAAAATTGCCAAGAAAATAGATCTTAAATATTCTCTCCACAAAAATATAAGTGTGAGGTGATGAATAAGTTAATCTTGATTTAACTATTTCACAATGTGTATGTATATACTTTAATATCACATTGTACCTATTACATATATATATATATGTTTGTCTGTTTTATCTTAATAAAGATGAGGAAATTAAGTAAAATAAAAATAAAAATAAATCACGCACACAAGCAGATTCACAAGATCAATCTGCCAAACTAAATAGAGTACATTTTAAGCAGCCAACAGCCCCTGCGTGTCCAGGAATGGGTCAGTGCTTTCCTCTCCGAATCTGTGCGCAATATCCAGTGGTAGAGAATCCTAAAAGAAAGCTCAGGAGAAAACTGAAGGCCCCAAGGGAGCACTGAGAGGCTTCTGCATTCAGAATGACCAAAATCCACTCTGAAGATTACCCGCTCACAGGGACGCTCAAGGCCTGGGAGAAGAAGGACACAGAATGTAACTTCGTTAAGAGATGAGCCTACCTTCATGAGCCCTGGATTAGAAGATTTGGCTTCTAGCTGCCTTGGTTTCTGAATACCACATGCACTTTTCTGCACATGTCTAATATTTTAATGTCTTCCATAGAATCTTCTTGCTGCTTGCCCCGGAATCCAATCCTCAGAATGCCTTGCTTCTTTATTCTCTCCCTTTCTTTCTCTTTCTCTCCCTCCTCCCTGATATGTATTCCCACCCAACATATCAATTAGCATGTAAGACAGTGTGACTGGGCAAGCATACCACCATAGGAAAAGCCAGTAGGCCTGGACTTCATTTCTAACTCAGCCACTATCATGTCGTGTGACTCAGGCCAGTGGTTCTCAATTAAGGGATTTTCTCCCCGGGGCATTTGGCATATCTGGAGACCTTTTTTTGTAGTTATGACTCAGGTTGGGGAGTTGCTATGGGACTAATGAGTAGAGGCCAGAGATGCTGCTCAACATTCTACAATGCGCAGGGCACCTCACTCATGTGGTAAGAAATTATGCAGATGAAACTGTCAATAGTGCCAAGGCTGAAAAATACATCTATAAGAAAATCATTTCTCTGGATTTTAGTTTTGTCATCTGTGAAAGATTTTAATCATGTCTCAGAGACTCTCTTACTAATAAGCTCAATGATATAATGAATCGCACTCTTGAAATAGTATCAAAGAATTCCATGCAGTTCAAAATGATTTAGAAACTGCATTTATTTTCAACTATATTTCAGAAGAACCTCATATAAACAAGGTAAATGGCTTGCTGAGAAAATCTGGAATGGGAATAGAATGCTGGTCTGTGGAGTCTCCAGTCAACTGGACTGTCAACCTCATCACACTGCTTCCAACAGACAATGTGACATTTTAAGAAATGCCTGACTGAAAATATTTGCTGAAGTTTTGGTCACAAACTACAAGAAATTCTGTTTATTCTTTAATCTGTATAGAATGGGTGCGGTTTCTCTCTCGTTTTGGGTTACTTCAAAGACTTCAGGCACTTGAGTTCATAAAACAATCGATTTGATTTTTTCTGTGTTGCTAACTCGAGTGTTTCTGTATAAATCCTAAGACACAATACAATGAAATTGATGCATAGGTCTACCTTTTGAATTTTACAAATAAGTATCAAAACTTCATGTCACATGGTGATCTTTTCAGGTAAATAAGATTATTTATCATATTTTATTAATCTATACCGACTTGATTCATTTCTTATTAGGGAATTAACCACATAACAGGGTCCTATATATGTAGCCATTTGTAAAGTACTTTAAGAAGGATAAATTCAAATATACTAGCTCCTAGCACCATACTATCAGAAGTCCAGTGACCACACAATTTACAATGCTTAGCTGTTCTACCATTTATGTGTGTTTCTGCTGTGAGATACAGATGAAAATATTTAGAAGCATGTCGTAACTAGTAACCAACTTTCTCTGACAGTTTCACAGGAAGCAAAACTTACCAATTATCTCTATTGGAGCTAAATTACTCTTACAAAGGCTAAAGCAGCCTTGAGAAGAATCAAGGCTGATCACAAATGTTCATGAGCTAGCGGTGCCAGACATTTGGTTTCAATTTGAAAGTCACTTGTTTTTTGACAGAAAGTGTCACTGGAACAGGTAGTTAAGACATCATTATATCTCTTCTGCTTTTTTAGTGAAGGCTAATTTGAGGGGTTGTGAAAAGCAAAGAGAAAATCAAGCCTTTCAGTTTAAACACCTTTAATGAGTGAGAAAAGCCAATTTTGTATCAAGTAAGCACCTACGGTAGCCAAAGAAATGAGAGCCAAATGGCAGCCAAGGATATGGCAGTCAAAGGACAGCCAAGGACATGGATCTGCAAAGGGTGATTTTTAAGTCAGGTTTTGATATCTCATCTTGAAAGCAGGACAGTCTACTGAGTGAATAGATTATTGGACTAAAAAGAAGATATTACTCTAACCATAACTATCCCTGGGAAAGACTCATTTTTGCTTAAGGAGAATGACAGAAAAACAAGTACTGAGTTTATGATCAAAGATTTCTCCAAGTGAAATTAAGTAATTAATTAACTTCTAAATTCTGATAATATATTTTGCAAAAGTGGCATTGACTTAGGCTAAAAAAGTAATATTGTTTAAATACTTTCAAGGCTAGCAAAACAGGAGAAGCAATATTGTCAACCAATATTAGAAATACTTCCATTAAAAGGCAAGGTATAAAAATGAAATATATAAAATATATATCCAGAAAGCCACAGAATATAATAGATGTTTATCTTACTAATATCTCAAAGTTATTTTCTATAATTAAACAGTTATCAATACATGTTTATTTCATACTCAGGGATCAGGACTTCTAAAGCATTATTTTATCCCAAGGCTACAACAACAACAACAACATGTATGCATATTTGTGACAGTAAAAACCATAGAGACGATCGTGAAAAACTCTAAGAACAATTTTTCTTATGATGAGGGAAATTTGATGAAGCTTATAAACCATGTGGATCCATCATTTGTTTAAATTAAGTATCATTACAGATATAAAACAAGCAAACACGTTATAGACATCAAATACATTTCAGTTTCACATCAAGATCATCTTATCTGAGAAACACAGCTCTATTTACCAGTGGAAAAATAGTTAAATATTCTTCATATGTTATATACTTTGGATGGAGTAATAATGTCACAAGACTCTAGATTCTTACTACATACGGATCTAGTCCACTTAGAAATAGTCATTTGTCATCAATTAAATTACTAAATACCTTTTTAATTCAGTAAATATACTGAAAAGCTCTGGAACGGAAACACGTGTATGGTTGGATTTTGTTAGGAAGGCATCAGAAATCCCTATATGGTGTGAGATTCCTGTAGTTCTCTATGTTTATGCTGTTCTGTGGAAAGCTAAACTTAAGTAATTTTCCTCCTTGACTTCTCTGCATCATTTGAAACTGTGGATCACCTTTTTACCTGGCTCCTAGCCATTGAAGTCTCCATTCTCCTTCTCTGGCCATTCTTCTGCTACTTTCTGTTCTTCCTCTAATACCTAAATGTTGCTACCTTCCCTAAGACAGGACAGACTATTGGCTCTTTTCTCTATATTGTCTTCTTCAGCAATTACATATTCTCATATCATATCCTTAATTACCACTACTAGTAGTGATATATCCCTTGTACCACCTCACACAGATAATGCATCTATACTAGCTCTTCTGTCCAATGTGGTCAGCACTACCTTATCAGATCAACATATCCCTATTAAATGGCTCACGTGAGAAAACTAAGCAAAAGAAGAGAATACTGGTCCCCGAGTCACCATTCAACTTGACGGTCAGCTTTATCATACTGCTTCTCAGAGGAGATGTGACACTGTAGTAAAATGCCTGGCTGGTACACTTTCCTTAGGTTTTGGTCATGAACTAGAAAGAAAAACCTGTTCTTATTCTTTTATCTGTATATACTAGGAGAAGCTTTCCTCCACAAATTTAGTTTTACTTCCTAAACCTCATGCACTTGAGCTCATCAAACAATTCACTTGACATGTTTTCCATGTTTCTAACTAAAGTGTTTCTCTATGGATCCCAAGCCACAGTAAATATCCCTTGTTCTTCAGACAACTTTTTAAGCCAATTTGACCACTAGTGTGTAATACACACTTGGCCACTTTTGTTGCCCACATCTGACAGGGAAAAGTAATCATAACAAAATCAATTTTATTTTATTGACTACTTACCTTGCAATAACCCTGTGATGTATTATTATCACGAAAATATAGATAAGCCAATCCTCAGAACTATCCTGGAACTTGTTGAAAATTGAAACAAGTGGCAGTCATGATTCAATGAATTCAGCTGTGAATACAAAACCTAGTCTCTTGTCACAATGCTATAGAAGGCAACAAGACCTGCTTTCTGTATATTTTGATTATCTGCTCAATTGAAATCTCTATCAGTAACATGCTTAGTTGGACTTTCTCACTTAGGTGTTTTAAATTAAGTGGAATTGAGTAGAATTTCTAGGTCTTATTACTGTTCCTAAAACTTCAATCAAAGTACTATAATTTTACAAGCCATAATTTTCTCCTCTGTAAGTTGGTACAATGATATCTGTCTCACTGCAAAGGACTACTAATTAAATCAGACAGTTACTGTACAGAACTTAGCATAGTAGCTGAAGGTACTCCATGAAAGGCAACCCCTATAATTATTGTTTTCTACCTTTGCCCTCCAGCATTCTCAGCTCCTCCCTTATCATAACAGTATATTTTGTTACTTCTTTATTTACGCTATTAAATATCCCTGAAGTCAGAGACTGCATTACATTTATTTTTTATTTTGTTGTGACAGGTCTTATTCTGTTTCCCAGACTGGAGCACAGTGGCATGATTATCATTCACCACAGCCTCGACCTCACTGGTTTGAGTCATCCTCCCACCTCAGCCACACAAGTAGCTAGGTCTACAGGTGTGTACCACCATGCCTGATGCATTAAAAAAAAAATCATAGAGACAGTGTCTCACTACGTTGCCCAGGCTGGTCTCGAACTGCTGGGTCCAAGTGATCCTCCCACATCAGTCTCCCAAAGTGCTGGGGTTACAGGCATGGGTCATTACACCTGGCCTGGGAACCACATTATTACCCCATTTTCCCAAGCATCCAACCCTGCTAGGTACTCAATACATTTAGGTAGTTTTTCCTCCAACTGCCATAGAACACCTTGACTAGAAATGACGTTTCTACCTGTATTTAATCAGGATTTTGGGCTGTTCCCACCCCTCCAGGTGTTTGTTAGCTTCCTGGTCTTTTAGCTAATGAAATTTTTAATGTTGTTAAACACCGACTTCTCCAATCCATCCCTCCTGGCAGGAATTTCCTGACCAGTCATATTCCTTGAAATCCAGTGCAGACAGATATGCCTCACTATGAGGCAAGACATTTTCTAGGTGAGGAAACCCAGGTAGCTATGAAACAAGCCACCTGTAGAAATTGCAGATGTCCTGCACTTTTGGTGCAGCTTCTTGAGCTGAATTTGTAAAGCTTGAATGGGATCAACCTAAAATTTCGTCTTGGATAAAGAAGATCAAGGCATATGTCTTGTCAAGCAAAATAAACTACCTTGACTTTTCAGAAATAGCAGAGGTTTTGTGAAGCACATAAGATACTTTTTAAGGTCACTTCTAGAGAATATAAATATAAATGCTAATGAGTGAATATGTAGCCCAGAGGAATTCTTATGACATTTGATACGTAAAATGATCCAGAAGGATATTATTTTTAAAATGGAATCATTCAGTAAATGAAAATATTATTTTCATTCTAAAGGTGAGGTGGGGTTTTAACCTATCAGTCATATGCTAATCAAGATTTTGTGATATTGCTTTATACTGGTTTAAAGAATAACAGTGCATCAAAAATTGTACATTTTCAAAGATTATCTCATGTAGTAAGTTTTGAGGTCTTATTTGAGAGACATTCTGACTACATAGAAATCAATATGTACACGCATGTACTGTCCTGAAGAATTTTATAAAAAATAAACTTATTTCTTGTTCATATACAGTATTAGATGTGAGGCCCTAATGAATTGTGTTAAAAGAGGGAATAGTAAAAAGTGACTGTCTGAGAAGAATTATTTCTAAATTTATTTATTTTTATCCTACTCACCACTATACAACTGAAGATATTTCTGAGTTTCTTAAGGGTGATGTTAGCTGTTGCGGATAGACTCTAAGATAATCCCCAGAGACCCCACCTCCTGGCATTCATCTTTATGTGATTACCTCCCTTTGAGTATAGGTAACAGCGTTTGTGGCTTTCTTCTAACAAACATGATGTAGCCAAAAGTGATAGGATGTCATTTTCATACTTATGCTACATAAGATTGTAATTTCCATCTTGCTAGCAGAGTCTATCCCTTGATAGCTTTAATGATGTCAGCTGCCATGTTGTGAGCGGCCCCATGGAGATTCCCTCATGAAAAAGAACTGAAGCTTATATCCAGCCAACAGCTTGGATGCAACTGAGGTTCCAGTCCAAAGATCAAAAGGAACTGAATCTTGTCAGAAATCCCACAAGTGAGCTTGGAAGTGAATTCTTTCCTTGTTGAACCTAAGATGAGAACACAGCCCTCACCAACATCTTAAAGGTAGCTTAAGGCCGGGTGCGGTGGCTCATACCTGTAATCCCAGCACTTTGGGAGACGAAGGTGGGTGTATCTCCCGAGGTTACGAGTTCGAGACCAGCCTGACCAACATGGAGAAACCCCATCTCCACTAACAATACAAAATTAACTGGGTGTGGTGGCGCATGCCTGCAATCCCAGCTACTCGTGAGGCTGAGGTAGGATAATCGCTTGAACTCTGTAGGCGGTGGTTGCGCTGAACCGAGGTAGTGCCATTGCACTCCAACCTGGGCAACAAGAGCAAAACTCTGTCTTAAATAAATAAATAAATAAATAAGTAGTATAATGAGAAATCCTGAAGCAGAGGAACAATCTAAGCTGTGCCCAGGTTTCTGACCCTCACAATTGGAGATAATTAGTCATTTTGAGCTTCTATGTTTGTAATAATGTTACATAGCAACAAGTAAATAATACCATAAAAATAATAGTAATGGCTATATTTGTCTTTCAGTGAGTATCCATTGTGCATCAGGAACTCTCCTAAGTGATAATACGGCTAGATAAATTGACAGCTATATAGCTAGATCATAGATGCATAATAGTTGATAGGTAGATAAATAGATAGATACTTGCTAAATTGTCATAATAACTATGAGTTAAGGCCTATTATTGTTCCCATAGATGAAAAATGTAAAACAGAAATTTAACTTTTTTATCTGAAGTAGCATAACTGCTTAGATATAAAGTCCTTACTGAGTATCACTTTTCTATGCTATAGTAGTTGATATCTAGCATTAAAAGAATAAGTTGAAATAATTAAAGAATATGGTAGAAAAGAATGAACAAATAAACAAATTGGGACAAAGCCAAGAATTCTATAAATTAGGTAAAATTATAACTATCAATTTTCCTGTACAGAACATAATATTTCTTCATATAGGTATTAGACTTTATTATTATAATCCTATTTCAGAGTAATATGCTTTGTGTTTCAAAAATTGTGAGTATGAGAATAATGGAAATATAATTAGTAAATCAGTGATTTTAAATACTGTTTATTTGGTATGATATTATCTATTGACATTTTGCAGTTGCACCTTTATTCCAACAGCTTCACTTCCCATTTCAAGTCTGTATACCTCTAGTCTAACTTACTACAATATTGTGTATAAAGAAGCAATTTTCTCTGACCAAACACGTGACGTATTACCGAGAAAAAAGATGAAAGCTTGACTATAGGCCAGTCGAAAATCTAAAGACTGAAACATACAGAGAAAAAAGAATAGAAAATATACAGATTATCATAAAAGACAAAGAAATTGGAGAGAAATTTTTAAAATGGAAAAGTCTCTACTAAAAAATACAAAAAAAAAAAAAAACAACTAGCCGGGCGAGGTGGCGGGCACCTGTAGTCCCAGCTACTCGGGAGGCTGAGGCAGGAGAATGGCGTCAACCCGGGAGGCAGAGCTTGCAGTGAGCTGAGATCCGGCCACTGCACTCCAGCCTGGGCGACAGAGCGAGACTCCGCCTCAAAAAAAAAAAAAAAAAGTAGAAATAAAATGGAAAAGAAGCAATATTTTCAGAGATTTTAGCAGATAATTTTCCAAGCCTAGTGGATTGCATCAAACTATAGTTTCAAGAAGCATTCTGCATCCAAGCAAGATAAATAACAGACATCACAACTGCACACATCTTAAAAGTACTACTAAACAACAAAACATGGAGAACATCCAAAAAATCTATAGATAGACACATTACTATGAAAGGAGAAACAATAAAATCAATAGCTAATTATTCATCAAAAATGAAAAATGGAATTATATTCTTATACTGCCAAAAGAAAATAACCACCAATTTAGAATTCTATATCTAGTATATATGTCCTTCAAAAATCAATAAATACATCTGCATACTGAAAAACTAAGAGATTTGCTGCCAGCAGACCCACATAAAAGAATAAAGGGAGCTATTCAAGGAGAAAGAAAATTATCTCAGTAGGAAATAAGAAAATGACGAAGGCCTGAAAAACAATGAGAACTGCATACAAATTTGACCATTAAAAACAAGAATAATAAACACTCTTGGGGTATAAAATAGACTTAAAAATATGAAAGTATGAGCACACATATTGCAAAAGGGTAAACATGCAAAAAAAATCAGAGCAACATTGTAATAACAAAAAATGCAAAATAACCCAATCTCTAACAATAAGAGAATGAATAACTAAATTATGCTACAGTCACGATATATAAGAGAAAAATGAATAAACTATAGCTATACACATCAGTTTAATAAATAAATCCTAAAGCATAAGGTTTGTTGAGGAAAGCTGCAGATGACTCTGTGCTGTGTAACATCATTTTCACAATGATAAGAAACTGAACAATATATTATTTAAGTATGTTTATAAAAAAATTGTATGAAAAGCAAACAGCAATGGAGAAATAAACATAAATGTGGGAAATAGTTGCCACTATGAGGAGGCAGGGGCACAGGTTAGATGAAAGAAATACAAAGATTGGAAATGCTCTAATTCTTCAGTTGCATGGTGAGTTTACAAGTATTCATTTTATAATTAGGCTTTCTACTGTGTGTAACTGTTACTTATATTCTTTGATATGTACCAATTATCTTTTAGATGATGGAGATAAATGTTTTCTAAAGACAACAAGCAAATTTTGGGAAGCATTTCAAATCTCAGATTTGTAAACATGATGCTTCCCATTTCAAATGGCAATGCTTTGAAAAAACAACACAATTTGAATCATTAGTTGGAATTCTTTGCCTAGCTTGTGTTCTCTCAAGATAAAAACAAGTGACAGTTTCAATCAAAGACAACAAATAAGTATAACAAAATGAAAATGTTTATTGTTTGCAGAATCTTATTATTTTGTGGAAATTTCTAAATTTCTATGTTAAGGATGAGTTTGCATTAAGAATGCTTTATCTCACAGCTTCTATAGTTATAAAAAGAATGGTCCAAAGAAAGGCTAGGTTTAACTAAAAACATTGCACCTTACTCACTATAGGTTTTTTTTTAATGTATACAATTTTGATTCACAGACATTGGATCCTCAATATTTTTTAGAAAGAACTGGAAACACAAATTTTGAGAGTAAAAAGCAAGAGATGAAATGGCTTGAAAAGTGCATAAAATTAAGATAAAATGAAATGAAAATTAAGTGATAATAAACAACAATAAATAAAAATAAACAAACATAAATATCAAAATTTAAAATTAAAATAAACATAAGAAAGAAGAAAAATTAAAACAAAAACAATAATACTGAAAGTTTCTACAAGAAAAGAAGTTTCATCCCTTAAGAACCTTACAGGAAGGGTCAGGTGTGGTAGCTCATACCTGTAATCCTAGTACTTTGAGAGGCCAAGGCAGGAGAATTGCTTGAGCCCAGGAGTTCAACACCAGCCTGAGCAACATAGTGAGACTCTGTCTCTACAAAAAAATTAGCTGGGTATAGTGGCATGCACCTGTACTCCCAGCTATGAGCGATGCTGAGACAGGAAGATCGCTTGAGCCCAGGAACTGGAGGTTGCAGTGAACTTTGATGGCACCACTGCACTACAATCTGGACAACAGAGTGAAATTCTGTCTTAAATACAAAGAACCTTATGGGAAGTAATTTGGATTTTTTTTAAATTTTACTTTAAGTTCTGGAATACATGTGCAGAACGTGCAGGTTTGCTGCATAGATATGCATGGTGGTTTGTTGCACCTATCAACCCATCATCTAGGTTTTAAGCCCTGCATGCATTAGGTATCCGTCCTAATGCTCTCCTTCTCCTTGCTCCCCACCCCCGGACAGGCCCCAGTGTGTGATGTCCCCCTCCCTGAGTCCATGTGTTCTCATTATTCAATTCCCACTTATTAGTGAGAACATGCGTGGATTTTTAAATAAATAAGCTTACGGTTTTTTTCTGATCCAAGCATTGCACTAGTGCCATGGATCTACTTGCTTTTAATGTGAACCAGCTTGTTATAAAGATACAGGCATCTATATTTCTCTGCATAAAAATGTGATTAATCTATTTCATCTTTTGATATTAAGGGAGATTTTAAAAATTAATATCATTATACTTTTTGAACCCGGAGAAAGGAGATTTCTTTTTGAATCTAGGTTAATAATTGTGCTAGATAACGTCAGCATTTTGGCATACAAGACCTGATATTAATCATATTCTGCTATAAATTCCAGCTCATAATGCCAACATTGCTCAGAGGAAACTATAGTGAAATACTTAGTAAATAATCTGGGAGCCAAGATGTTGGACAGGTCTCCACAAATGCAGTGCAAACCATTTCATCTCTTTTACTGGAGTTTGGCTTTGCATCTTCATCTTGTCTTTTATGATCTGTCTTCTGTTTCTGCATCATCTCAGTATTGTACTTTTGGCTTTGCTCTACATTCTGTAAATTTATATTTAAAATTCTGGTCAGGCATCAAATGTTTTCTCTCCATGAGTTTCAGATACTTCATTTGAAATAAAATAGAGGCTAACATTTCCAAATAAGTGTGTTTATTCTTCTGGTTCTCAAAGATGCTACTGTTTTGACTAAAAGTGTGTATTAGTCTGTTTTCATGCTGCTGATAAAGACAAACCCAAGACTGGGAAGAAAAAGAGGTTTAATTGGACTTAAAGTTCCACATGGCTCAGAATCACGGCAGGAAGTAAAAAGCACTTCTTACATGGAGGCAGCAAGAGCAAATAAGGAAGAAGCAAAAGCGGAAACCCCTGATAAACCCATAAAATCTCATGAGACTTATTCACTACCACGAGAATAGCATGGGAAAGACCAGCCCCCATGATTCCATTACCTCCCCCTGGGTCCCTTCTCACAACATGTGGAATTCTGGAGATACAATTCAAGTTGAGATTTTGATGGGGTTACAGCCAAACCATATCAAACTGTCAACATATGGATATTGAAACCTAGGTCTTTCTACAAGAATGGCAATTGGAATTTACAGGCAGGGGATGCTTTGAAATGGGAAGGTGAGCTGCAGGCAGTGGTGAAGAGGGGGTTGGCATTAGCTGAAGAGGGTGGTAGAACGCCTGCAGAAGATTTTTCACTGGTATTATTCAAATGACCATTTGATGTTGACTGTACTATAATTTTCAAGAGAGGTATTCTAACTTACTATTTATTTAAGGGATCAACAAAAGCTGAATTGAAAAGCCCTTTCTGAGGACATGATGTGTCATCTGTACTAGAACCTACACATGGTTCTGGGTGATTGATATAAGCAGCATTCTGAAATAGATCTACTTTTCTGAAAAGTACCAACTCCAATGTCTGCCTGTCTGGCCCATTGTGTCTAGGCTAGCCTCTCTGAAGCTCTTTGAAAACATAATTTTTTAAGATATATTAAATATTCTTGGTATTCAGATTGACTACCTGGTGCAGAATTTTTTCCAAGGGAGTTCTTGTTATTTTTTGAATGCTGTCTTTCTGCATTCAAACAAGCAAGTCAGGTTTTATAGTCCTTCAGTTCCAGTAAGTGAATCACCCTGTGTCTATACGGCCCCATGAGAACACCATCGGCAACCCTTGACTTTCGAGTTGTATATGCAAGATTAAATGGAGGCTGTTCTTTTCCCCTTGGGCACTGGATCTGGAATTGCTTGAGGTGCTTTCTAAATTGGCACTCCACATATGGTTTTCTAATTGTTTTCTACTCATTGCAGGACCCCTCTTCTGTCTAGGCCGTTCTTACTTGTATTACCTGATAAGAGTCGTTTGTTCTACACACTATCTTTTTATCTTGTATCAAGTGTACGAGTATCAGCTTTAGAAAGCTTGTTGTGTATGGTCACCTCTGTCTTGATAGTTATTCATATTTGACAAATGAAAGGTAAAGTTGTGTATATCAGTAGATGAACTGTTTGGTGGAGATTCTAATAAGCCCTTGGAGTCCCCGGAATGAAAGAGAAGCCTGAGGAAGTACTGCATTCTCATGGTTCTGCTAAGAGTCAATTGCCTAGATGACTGCCTGGTAAGCCCCGTGGGCAGCAGAGTGACATTTCCTGCTCTGGCTCTATGCCGTCTGCCTGCTCCACTGCCACCTCTCCTTCCTGGTGTACCACTTCCCCTACTTCTCTGTCTCCAGAGGCTGTCAAATGGTTATATCTGTAGAGATTAAATTTGAAACAGTAAAATGTGTTAGAAAACAAGGACTCTTCTTAGCAATAATTGTCTGTTATTACTATCGTTTGTAAAACTGTAATTTGAAAATATTTTGTACCAACAGAGCAAAGAAGATGAGTATCTGATGGAGACAATATGAAAAGGTAAAGTTGATTGTAATCATCTAATCACTTTTTAACTTTTTAAGTTTCTCATCAGGAAGAACTGTTAACCCAAACTGGAAAATTCTAAATTATTCTTTGATCTCAGTGAATAGAACTCATTTCCCAATAAATTCAACATCAAGTAAAGGTACCTGGTGGGGGATCAACAGGATCCACAAGCTTTCAGAAAGTGGAGGAGAAGGGTTCCACCCGATGTGATTAATACCATGTCCTCCTTACATTTACTGTGACATCCCAGTGGGTTGTTGAACCATTTTGCAGGATGGAGCCTTGCCTATCCACAGAGGCTCTCATTTCATAGCTAAATACAGTATTTGAATTAATAATAGATAAAAACGAATATTTTAGAGATGCCTATTCCTCAACTTTCTAACTATCACCAATAAGTGGAAACAATCTTCACATCCTTAGCTTGCCACTGAAGTCCATGATTCTGCTTCTTTGCACAATCCCTCCAGAGGAGCCGCAGCAAATCACAAGCTTATCCAGGTTCTTAAGGGTAACCTTATTCACACTGAAAGAAATCTTACAGTAAGCATGTTAAACATGTACAAGTTAGGCACAAAATGTACACAGATAACTGGGAATCATTTCCAATCAGTTTCACCTCTAAGTATTAAGGCACAATTCTCCTTCTTTGCCTGCCTTCACATTCCCTTTTCATATTCTTTTCAGATTTCCCTACCTTAACTGATGGTATCATCTTCCACCTAGACACACAACTAGAAAACCTGGTGATACGGTTTGGATTTGAGTCCCCACTCAAATTTCATGTCAAATTGTAATCCCCAGTGTTGGAAGAAGGGCCTGCTGAGAGGTGACTGGTTCATGGGAGCAGATTTTCCCCTTGCTGTTCTTATGATAGTGAGTGATTTCTCCCCAGATATGTTTGTTTAAAAGTGTCTAGCACCTCCCCCTTTGATCTCTTCCTCCTTCTCTAGCCATGTAAGACATGCCAGCTTCCTTGCCTTCTGCATTAATTTCATGTTTCCTGAGGCATCCCCAGCTGTGTTTCCTGTGTAGCCTGTGGAACCGTGAGTCAATTAAACCTCTATTCTTTATAAATTACCCAGTCACAGATAGTTCTTTATAGCAGTACAAGAATGGACTAATACAGAAAATTGGTACTGGGAAATGGGGCATTGCTATAAAGATACCTGAAAGTGTGGAAACAACTGATATGGTTTGGCTCTGTGTTTCCATGAAAACACCATGTTGAATTGTAATCCCCTGTGTTGGGGGGCGGGATCTGATGGGACGTGATTGAGTCATGGGAGCAGATTTCTCCCTTGCTGTTCTCATGGTGAGTGAGAGTTCTTATGAGGTCTAGTTGTTTGAAAGTGTGTAGCACTTCCCCCTTTACTCTCTCTTCCTTCTGCTCCAGTGATATAGGACATGTCAACCTCCCCGTGCCTTCCACCATGATTGTAAGTTTCCTGAGGCCTCTGCCAACCATGCTTTTTGTACAGCCTGCAGAACCCTGAGCCAATTAAACCTCTTTTCTTTATAAATTACCCAGTCTTGGGTAGTTTTTTATAGCAGTGTGAGAATAGACTAATACAGTGACTTTGGAACTGGGTAACAGGCAGAGGTTAGAACAGTTTGGAGGACTCAAAAGAAGACAGAAAGATGAGGGAAAGTTTGTTACTTCCTAGACACTTGTTAAATTGTTGTGATCAAAATGCTGATAACAGTATGTACAATGAACTCCAGGCTGAGATGGACTCAGATGGAGATGAAGAACTTATTGGGAACTGGAGCAAAGGTCACTTTTGTTACGTGTTAGCAAAGAGATTGGAGGCATTGTGACCCTGCCCTAGAGATCTGTGGAACATGAAACTTGAAAGTGATGATTTAGCCGGGCGTGGTGGCTCAAGCCTGTAATCCCAGCACTTTGGGAGGCCGAGGCAGGCGGATCACGAGGTCAGGAGATCGAGACCCTCCTGGCTAACACGGTGAAACCCCGTCTCTACTAAAAATACAAAAAAACTAGCCGGGCGCGGTGGCGGGCGCCTGTAGTCCAGCAGGAGGCTGAGGCGGGAGAATGGCGGGAACCCGGGAGGCGGAGCTTGCAGTGAGCCGAGATCGCGCCACTGCACTCCAGCCTGGGCGACACAGCGAGACTCCGTCTCAAAAAAAAAAAAAAAAAAAAAAAAGAAAGTGATGATTTAGGGTATCTGGTAGAATAAATTTCTAAGTAGTAAAAGTTCAAGATATGGCACGGCTGCTACAGCAGCCGAAACTTATATTCACGAGCAAGAAATGACATGGAACAAGAACTTACATTGAAAAAAGAAGGAGATTGTAAAAGTTTGGAAAATTTGCAGCCTGGACATGTAAGTAGAAAAGAAAAACACAATTTTCTGGGGAGGAATTCAAGCTGGCTACAGAAATTTGCATAAGTAAAGAGGAGCCAAATGTTAATAGCCAAGACAATGAGGAAAATGCCTCAAAGGAATTTCAGAGACCTTCACTGGCAGCCCCTCTCATCATAGTCCTGGAGGCATAGAAGGGAAGAATAGTTTGCAGGCTGGCCCAGAGCCCTGCTGCCACATGTAACCTCAGGTCACTGCTCCCTGCATCCTAGTCATTCCATCTCCGGCCATGGCTAAAAGGGTCCCAGATATGTCTCAGGCCACTGCTCCAGAGGGTGCAAGCCATAAGCCTTAAAGGCCTCAAAGTGGTGTTAAGCTTGCAAATGCTCAGAGGAAAAGAATTGAAGTTTGGGAGCTTCTGCCTAGATTTCGGAGGATGTATGGAACCACCTGGATGTCCAGGCAGAAGTCTGCTGCAGGCCAAAGTCCTCATGGAGAACCTCTAGTAGGACAGTGCAGATGGGAAATATGGGATTGGAACCCCCCACACAGAGTTCCCACTCAAGCACTGCCTAGCAGAGCTATGAGAAGAAGGCCACCATCCTCCAGACCACAGAATGGTAGATCCACCAACAATCTTCACTGTGCTCCTGGAAAAGCCACAAGTACTCAATGCCAGCCCATGAAAGCAACCGAGGGGGCTGTACCCTGCAAAGTCACAAGGCAGAGCTACCCAAGTCTTTGGGAGACCCCCTCTTGCATCAGTGTGGCCTGGATGTGAGACATGGAATCAAAGGAGAGTATTTTGAAGCATTAAAATGTAATGATTGCCCTGGTATTTCTTGGACTTGTGTGGGGCCTGTAGCCTTTTTCTTTTGGCCAATTTCTCCCTTTTGGAATAGGAATGTTTATCCAATGTCCATACCTCTTTGTTTTGGCTGTTTTCTCCCTCTTGGAATGGGTGTATTTACCCTATGCCTATACCCCCATTGTATCTTAGAATTAACTAACTTGCTTTAGATTTAGAGGCTCATAGGCAGAAACAACTTGCCTTGTTTCAGATGAGACTTTGGTCTTTGGAATTCTGAATTAACACTAAAATGAGTTAAGACTTGAAGGACTATTGACAAAGGATTGTATTTTGTAATGTGAGAAGGACATGAGATTTGGGAGGGGCTAAGGGTGGAATAGTATAGTTTGGATTTGTGTTCCTGCTCAAGTCTTATGTCGAATTGTAATCCCCAGTGTTAACAGAGGGGCCTGGTGGGAGGTGATTGGATCATGGGGACGGATTTCTCCCTTACTATTCTTATGATAGTAAGTTCTCATGAGATCTGGTTGTTTAAAAGTGTGTAGGACCTTCTCCTTCACTCTCTTCCTTCTTCTCTGGTCATGTAAGACATACCTGCTTCCCCTTCCCCATATGCCATGATTGTAAGTTTCCTGTGGCCTCCCCAGCCACGTACAGCCTATGAAACTATGAGTCAATTAAACTCTTTTTGTTTATAAATTACCCAGTCTCAGGTAGTTCTTTATAGCAATGCAAGAACAAACTAATATACCTGATCATCCTTATCCCCTGAAACATGCTTCTCATTAATTTTCCTTGAAAACATCTAGTCAGCCACAAAATTTTCTACTCATCCAATAAATAGTTAATGTGCACCTATTACATTCTTGTGTTCTTGATGCTTAGGTAAGCTGCAATGAACAAAACAGAAACAAACAAATATAAATCTCTGCTTTCATGATTACTAGATTCCTGTCAAGTTTCTGAAATGCCCAACATCGCTAATCTTTAGAGAAATGCACATCAAAACCACAGTAAGATATCATCTCACACCAGTCAGAATAGCTATTACTAAGAAGTCAAAAAAATAACAGATGCTGCCAAGGTTGTAGAGAAAAGGAAATACTTATACACTGCTGGGGGGAATATAAATTAGGTCAGCCATTGTGGAGAGCAGTATGGAAATTTCTCAAATAACTTAAAACAGTATTACCATTTGACCCAGCAATCACATTATTGGGTTGGATTCAAAGGAATATAAATTGTTTTACCCATAAATACACATGCATATGTATGTTCACTGCAGTATTATTCAAAATAGCAAAGACATGGAATAAACATGAATGCCTATCAATGGTAGACTGCATAAAGAAAATGTGGTACATATACACCACGGAATACTATTCAGCCATAACAAAGAACAAGATCATGTCCTTTACAGCAACATGGATGGATCTGGAGGCCATTATCCTAAGCAAGCTAATGCAGGAACAGAAAACCAAATATCACTTTTTCTGATTTATAAGTAGGAGCTAAACAACAAGAACACAAGGACAAAAAAAGGGGGAACAACAGACACTGGGGCTTAACTGAGGGTGGAAAGTGGGAAGAAGGAGAATATCAGAAAAAAAATACCTATCTGGTATTATATTTAGTACCTGGGTGACCAAACAACCTGTATACCAAACTCCCATGACCCACGGTTTACCTATATAACAAATCTGCACATATACCCCTGAACCTAAAATAAAAGTTAAAGAAAAGTTTCTGCATAACATCTCAAATTTACTCTGTCCTCTCCCACGTCACGGCCATCGTCCTAAAATAGGTTGAGAATGATTTGCTCCAGACAACCACCAGAGTAAGTGCCAGAGAATAGGCAAGTAAGCAGGGTAAAAGAAAACTTTATTAACTTGCCAATATGAAGGAGGGGCGAGGTTCACCGGTCTCCGGCGGTGGAGGCCTACGAAGTTGCTCCGGCGTTCTCGGCGTTCTCGGGCGAGGTTCCTACGCCCGCACACGAGCAAGGGCCAACGAAGTTCGTGCCGCGCGCCCGCCGGGAGCGGCTTTTATGTCCTGGGCCCGGGAGTGGGAGGGCAGTGGGCGTGACATAGGCGGGTCGGGGGCGGGACATAGGCGGGTCGGGGGTGGGACATAGGCGGGTCGGGGGCGGGGTGGTAGGCGCGGCTAGGTAGGTTTCGATTTTCTTTGTCAGACGTCAGACTGCGCCTGCGCAGTCGACCTGTGTCTTTCCCGGGCGCGGGAAAGTTGACAATGAAGAACCCGGAAATGCGCCATTTTAGTCCCTTTGTTCTTTTGCTCCCTCCCTCCTTCCGTCCAGACAGAGAATATCTTAGCCTATGCTATGTGCTCTCCTCCTAACTTGATTGCTTGCCTTCAGTCTTTTACTCTGATAAATCATCTTCTAAATTGCCAACAATGATTCCAGTCAACTTTGCTTTAATCCAAGTGATGATCCCAATTACTTAAAAAATAAAATAAAAATTGTTTGGTGTGGCATATAAGACTCTCCTTATTTATTTCCTAACTTATCATAAAGCCTGTGCCATAGATCTAAAAGCTACATTGATTTATTTGCTCTTCTCTGAATATGCCCCCAAGCATTTTCCTGTTTCAGTCTTTCATTTGGTATTTCTTCTGATCCCCAGTATTCTTGCTCCTTATCTTCGCTTGCATTGCTGCTTCATTTATGAGATTATCATTCTGTTTAAAACAGTGCTCTAGACACCCACTCCAGGACTCTAGTTTCATTATTCTGTTTTACTTTTCTTCAGACTGTATATTATTACCTGAAATTGTATTACATATATTGATTGTTTAATGTAAATCTCCTCCACTAGAATATGAGCTTAATAGGAATTTGGATTCTGTCAGTCTTTGTATTGTTTTATCTCCAGTGGCTTGAACAGTAGTTCCTGGCATACATAGTAACCACTCAGTACATATTTGTTGAACAAATGAATATATCAATCGTGTCTACTGTTAAATCCTATGTGTAATGGATTCAGCCTGCTAAATTTCTACTCAATATTAGAACGCTAGCTCAAATATCACTGCATATATAAGACATACCTCTAGTCAAAATTAATATTTCCCTTCATTATAATCCCAGAACATTTTATACAACCTGTTTGAAAATATTCACACACTCGTCATCACTCCACCACAGTCTAGTGGAGGAGACAAACACATGCGTTTGTCTACACTGTAGCAACTACATTCTGTTCAAATTTGTCTGATCCTTCCTTTTAGTCCCTAGTACCTCCCTCTAGAAGTAGCAAATACATAGCAGAAGGCATTCTCTGAATGTTTGTCAAAAGAATGAATAATCATAATAAGCTCTATAGTTTCCAACCATACTGACCTTTATTTGATCTCTAAAATGTGTTTCTCATTTTTGCCTTGAAGCCTTTGCATATGCAGGTCCCACTCTGACAATATTCTCCTTTCCCAATCAGCTTCTTATGCCTCCACGCAAATTTTTCTTCCTATCAAGCCTCTACTCATCTTACTAGTGTCAGCTTAACTACCCTTAACAAAGCCTCTATAAATCAGGGACACAGCAAATTAGGATAAAAAGGGGCTTAACTGTGAGACTATTGACAAAGATGTGGGCCTATTTTAGAGAGACTACAAGAGACACTGAAGTATTTTAGGGCTATTAACACCCCTAGGCCAGGAGATAAGAAGGAGGGAGAGAATCCTGTAGAAAGCATGGAATAGACATATGTAGTGGCTGATGGTCAAGGGACAAAAACAGCCTAAGGCAGCCATGCAGGGGGAAGAAAACAGAGGGAATAAATATATCTTTATTTTTTTCCTTTCTTCCTCTAATCTGCTAGAGTACCTCCATTTGCCAAACCCTTCCAAAAGTCATAAAAGAATGAATATTTTATATGCCATCTTCCTAAAACAGAGAGATCTTCACTGATAACCCAGAATAAGTCAATTTTCCACATTAAACACTCTTAATCTGTATTTATTATTTGGAGAACTAAAGCTATAACTGCTTCCCTTAGTTACAATCCCCTTCCTTGGATATTAAATTTTTAAGTTAAGATATTATGACTTATCTATGTTTTATAATAAACTTGCCAATGTTGTAGTTCACAAATACACATTTCTGAAAATATTCACATTACTTTCAGTGTACATATCCCATTAGTCACTGAGTCTTCCACAGCAATGCAGAGCATACTAACAATGTGAATGACTTGGACAAGCAGTATTTCCACTATTTGAAAACACAGATTTGCATGGATTATGCTCATGCTTCTGGTCCATGCTTATTTGTATGTATATGCATTGATTATAATGAACCCAATTCTTCAAGTGAGTTCATAATGTTTTTAGTTATTTTATTCAGAGTTTTACAGCCTTATGAAATTTCTTCCACATACTCAGACTTATTTTCTCAAATTGTTTCCAATAATCTACAGCAAAACTTCAATCTGCTTCCCTGAAAATACAATAAAATGAAATGTAAATCCAGAAAGGCATTTGAAAATGCGCTCATTTTAAATCAGCATATGCAGTGTGATTAATTTAGTATTTGTCTTTTATAAAAATTATTTCAAGGAAAATTCTGTATGCACCTTTCTTCCTTCCTGAAATCCCCTTTTACTTAATGTGGTGGTCCTTGTTACTTCTAAAGCAGTTTTGTAACTTATTTTCTGCCTGACTCAATAGATAATAAGAAAAGTTGTCTAATCTCAGTATCTCTGGGAAACCTGAGATAGTAACCATTCTGTCATCTGATTCATAACCTCAACAATGCTGGTCTTTTAACTTTTGTGTGTGTGTGTGTGTGTGTGTGTGTGTGTGTGTGTGTGTTTTGAATAGTCTTGTTTTCTACTTAGAACAAAGAATGCTAAATATAAATAAATCTCAAGGCACTGATTAGTGTTCTAAAAATGTGTCCCTTCTAAGTAAAATGCCATTAAAACTGAAATTTTCACAATCAGGCCATAATGGTACATGTGTTAATGGGCTTGCTTGCTCATTATCAGATGGCCCAGAATAAGAACATTTTAGTCAACTGCTGGAACTCTTTGGGCTGTCCACTAAAGCCCAGCATGCCTGGGGCCAATTAGGGTGTTTAGTGGATCAGTGTAGTAACAATGTATTCTATCATTGTTTCTAGCAGCCAAGATTGCACCTGGGAAAAGGACAATATTCTAAATAGTGACTCAATCTGGTGAGTATCACCTTTGAATACAATTTAACCTGTTTTGGCCTTTTGCTTTACAGGACTTTAATATCACCATATTTTTCTATACTGTAATTCATTTTTAAAGCTTTCATCCATTTTTAAAAAATAGCTTTTAATAAATGTTTTCATGCTCTCTCTTATTACTGAGGCTTTTGAGATTATATCTTTACCAGGCTAACATCAAATTAACAAGGAAAAATTTATCCAAATAATTTTAGAGGGTAGCCATATGTTTTAAATTAATGTTGAGCTAATGTTTTCATCCACTGAACTGACACTTTATGTTGGTGATGTTTTAGACACAGTTAGTTAGATTCAATGTATATGAATGCTATATGAGCATCCTCAAAGGATGAAGATCTCTATGACTTTATCATAGCTTAGAGTTATATTTGGATTAGAGTGTTCAGTATAGAAGGAAGTCTATACAATTTCAGCTGATCACTCCCCCTCTTCAACCTGCATCTCAAGCCCACATTGCCATAATGAAATACTCATCTTGATATGCACTAGCCTGTTTGCATAGATCCGTGAGTAATGAATCTTATTAATACTGACTCCCCCACAAGTGCTACTTTTGTGGGGACATCAAAAAGAATCACAAATCATAAGATCAATCAAACTTTTATGTCATATCCAATTCTGCCAGTATCAGAAGGACATGGCCATAATTACCCAGAGATGAACTGGATTTATGGAAAATTGTGCCTCAATATGTCTCTAAAGAATGTAATTTTGTTCCAACTCAGTTTTTAACTTTAATAAAATTCTCTTTTGGGGAAATCTCAAACATAATTTCACTACTAGCAATTTCCATACACTAAACAAATTAAAAGTAAATGCTTAGAAATCACTGGAAAGATAAAGGATAGAACAGTGACAAGAATGAATTAATCAATTTTGACTTCCCTAATTTATGACGGTTAAAATGACAATTGTTAGAAGCCTCCAGTTTCAAACCCAACAAGATATCATAAGATAAATTGAAGTAACATCCATGGAAAAGCTCATCGAGGCTAAGCCTCATATACAATGTAAAATTCAATATTTTATAAATGAAGGAATAGAAATATATTCATACGTGCATGTCATTATTGACTTCTATTATTATTCCCACTTTATTTCCAGAGTTACTATTTATATTGTAGGAGGGCAGCATGCTATAGCAGGAAGAGCCCAGCTATTCAATTCTGACAGACCTGGCTTTGAATCTTAACTCCTGATATAGCTTGGATATTTGTCTCTGCCAAAAATCTCATGTTGAATTGTATTCTCCAATTTTGCAGGTGGGACCTAGTAGAAGGTATTTGGCTCCTGAGAGCTTATCCCTCATGGCTTGGTGCTGTCCTCCCAATAGCAAGTGAGTCCTGGTGAGATCTGGTTGTTTAAGAGTATGTAGCACCTCCCTTCACCTTGTTCTCATTCTGGCCATGTGATGTGCTACTTCTGCCTTGACAGCTTCCTGAGGCCTCCCCAGAAGACAGGAGGATGCCGGCATCATGATTCCTATACAACCTGCAGAACCATAAGCCAATTAAATGTCTTTTTAAAATAAATTACCCAGCCTCAGGTATTTCTTTATAACAATGCAAGAATGGCCTAATACATAAAATTGGTACCTAGGAGTGGAACATTGTTATAAAGATTCCTGAGGATGTGGAAACCACTTTAAAATTGATACCTAGGAGTGGAACATTGTTATAAAGATTCCTGAGAATGTGGAAACCACTTTGAAATTGGGTAACAGGCAGAGGTTGGAAGAGTATGAAGGGCACAGAATAAGATAGGAAGATGAGGAAAAGTTTGGAACTTCCTAGAAACTAATTGAATGGTTGTAACCAAAATGCTGATAGTGATATGGACAGTGAAATCTAGGCTGAAGAGGTCTCAGATGGAAATGAGGAGTTTATTTTGAACTGGAGCAAAGAGTATGTGTGTTGCACCTTAGCAAAGAGATTTGCTGCATTGTTCCCCTGCCCTGGGGATCTGTGGAAGTTTGAACTTAGAATGCTGATTTAGGGTATCTGACAGAATACATTTCTAAGCAGCAAAGCATTCAAGATTTGACCTCGCTGCTTCTAACAACCTACGCTCAGATGCAGTACCAAATAAATGACTCAAAGTTGGAATTTAAATTTAAAAGGAAAGCAGAAGATAAAAGTCTAGAAAATTTGCAGCCTACCTATGTGGTAAAGAAATGAAAACCTTTCTCTGGAGAGAGGAATTCAAGCAGGCTGTGGAACAACTACTTGCCAGATATATTTGCATAACTAACAAGGAGCCAATTGCTAATATCCAAGACAATGGGAAAAAGGCTTTGAAGGCATTTCAAAGACCTTTGTGGCAGCCCTTCCCATCATAAGCCCAGAGGCCTAGGAGTTAAGAATGGTTTTATTGGTGAGGGCCCACTGCCCCCCTGCACAGCCTCAGGACAGGGCTCCTCACATTCTGACGGTCCCAGCTCCAGCCATGGCTCAAAGAAGCCCAATCAAGAGTTCAGGCTGTCATTCTGTAGAATACAAGCCTTAAGCCTTCACAGTTTCCACATGGCGTTAATCCTGCAGGGTTACAGAGTGCAAGAATGAAGGCAGCTTGGCAGCCTTTGCCTAGATTCTCATACATCTCATACAGAGGTTGTATGAGAACACCTGAGTGCCTAGGCAGAAGCCTGCTGCAGGGGCAGGACCCTCACAGAGGACCTCTACCAGAGTAGTGACAAGGGGAAATGAGGGTTTAGAGCCCCCACACAGAGTGCTCAATGGGGAACTGCCTAGTGGAACTATGAGAAGAAGGCCACCATTCTTCAGACCCCAGAAAGGTAGAACCACTGGAAGCTTGCACCCTGCACCTGGAAAAGCTGTAGGCACTCAACCACAACTGATGAGAGCAGCCAAGGGGGATGAGCCCCGAAAAGCCACAGAGGCAGAGCTGCCCAAAGGCTTGGAAGCCCACTCTTCACAGCAATGTGCCCTGGATGTTGGACAGAGAGTCAAAGGAGATTATTTTGGAGCTTTAAGGTTTAATGACTGCCCTGCTTGGTTTCAAACTTGCGTGGGCTCTGTAGCCTTTTTTTTTTTTTACCAATTTCCCCCTTTTGGAATGAGAATGTTTATCCAATGCCTGTACCTCCATTTTATCTTGAAAGTAAATACCTTGTTTTTATTTTTCAGGCTTATACACAGAAGGGACTTGCCTCACGTCAGATGAAACTTTGGACTTTGGATTTTTGACTTAATGCTGGAATGAGTTACGATATTGAGGGACTATTGGGAAGGCATGATTGTATTTTGCAATGTGAGAAGGTCATGAGATTTTTGGGGGGCCAGAGGTGGAATAATATAGTTTGCATATTTGTCCCTACCCAAATCTCATGTTGGATTGTAACCTCTAATGTTGGAGGTGGGACCTTGTAGGAGGTGTTTTGGTCATGGGAGTGTATCCCTCATAGCTTGGTTCTGTCATCATGATACAGAGGCAGTTTTCATGAGATCTGGTTCTTTAAGAATATGTGGTACCACCCTACTCCGCCTGCTCCCATTCTGGTCATGTAACCTGCTGGCTTCCCCTTCACCTTCTCTCATGATTAAAAGCTTCCTGAGGCCTCCTCAGATGCCAGGATGATGCCAGCAACATGTTTTCTGTTCAGTCTATAGAACCATGAGTCAATTAAACCTCTTTTCTTTACAAATTACCCAGTCTCAGGTATTTCTTTATAGCAGTGGAGGAAGGAACTAATACAACCACATATTATAAAATTAATTAACTTCCCTTAAGCAAAAATTCCTCATGTGTAAGATAGGAATATTAACCTTACCTCACAGATAGCATTTGTACATTCCGTTGTTCAATACACAGAACACAGAAACTTAATTACGTTTACAGGCTAGCATAAAGCAACTCTAGCCTCAGCTCAGTAAATAAAATTTTAAAAAAGATATTGGAAATGTCATACATGTAACATGCAGATCATATATTTTTAGTACTTTGGTATTTATATATAGTTGCCAATAAGAGTATTTTATTACTTTATATAAGAGATCCTCTGCCTTTCAGGAGTCTATGGACAATGATTTATCAGGAGCAGCCATTCTCAAAGTGTGAGAGTCTTTAACATCCTTTCAGGGGTTCCACGAGGTCAAAACTACGTTCTTGATAATAATAAAGCACTATTTGTCCTCTGTTGTACGAAGCAATGGTGATGTAAAGTTAATGTTGGACAAACTGCTGAGTCTGAGCACGAATCAAAGCAGTTACACACACAAAAAATCAGTTTCACTTATGAATATTCTTGAAGAAGAAAGGAAATTATTAATTTAATTAATCTTGACCATGAGGACCAAACTTTTTAATATTCTGTGTAACACATGATGAGTACTCATAAAGCACTTCTCCTGCATATGGAAGTAGGATAGTTCATACTTACCTGCAGGAGAAGCAGGATGGTCATATTAGGAAAAAGCACTTGTGTGATTGTTTTAGTCGTAAACTGAATGTGCCATTTTTGTCATGGCACAGAAAATTTACGTGATAATCACAACTGTCAAGCAAACTATATCTTTGTCAGATTTGGTTGTTTGGCAAGTAGTTTCTGGAAAGTAACCAAAATGAGCCTATAACTTCAAGGACAATAATGACCAATGATAAAATTCAAGGTCTTTAGCAAAAAGCAGTATTTTAAAAAGCTTGTATCCACCACAGTAAGCTTGAAAGCTTTCCAAAACTTAAACTCTTTTCTGGTATTAGTAATATTAAATAATTATGCAGGTATTATCAAGGTATTTGCCCAATGTTAGCAAAAACATAGATCCATAGAATGTACACAGAAGCTTTAATGATTATCACCAAAAACTGCCAACAACTCAAATGTCCATCAACTGGCAGTGGTCTAAATAAATTTTGATACATCAATACAATGGAAACCTCATAAATGAAGAGAAACTTGTAGTAGGCACAAAAAACATGCTTCCTAAATATGACCATGTTTGAATTCCGAGAATGTGTGAGTATATTACTTGCCATCATAATGGGAACTTGGACATAGGAATAAGGTTATGGACCATGAGACTGGGAAGTTATCCAGGATTGTTCAGGTGGGCCAATCTAACCTTATAAATTTGTAAAGGTAGAGAGTGTTTCCTGCTTATATTCAGAGAGAACAATATAATCTAAGAATGTTCAGAAACGTATGATGTTGCTGGCGTTGAAGATAGATGAATAGGGCAACAATTCAAAGAATGGAGGTAGTTTCTAGAAGCTGGAAAATCATGGAAACAGATCATCCCCTGGAGCATCTAGAAAGAAGTATAACCTTGGTGACAGCTAACCAAGTGAGACCTGTGTCAGAGTTTTCCTACAGATCTTTAAGATAATAAATGTATGTGTTGTACAGCAATATGGATGGGTATTAAATGTATTATGGTGACAAAAACCAGTGTGTGATTCCATTTACATGACATTCTGAAAAAGAAAAATTATAAAGATTGGCCATTTGTAGATCTTCTTTGGAAAACGTTTATTCAAATCATTTGCACATATAATAATTAGATTTTATCATTGAGTTGTAGAATTGTTTATACAGTCTGTATTCAAGTCCCATATCCGATATAAGATTTACAAAAATTTTATCCTATTCTTTAGGTGGAGTTTTTTAAGGTACAGTGGTGACCAAGTTATTTCTTAATAAAAATAATGTACCATATCAATCAATTTTACAATAAATTCTTAAAATAATTTTAAATATATTGGATTTTCTAATTGTTAAACAATATATTCATGTGGTAGACAAAGATAAAAGACAAGTATTAGAAATAAAAAGTCTGAAAATATTTCAACTTCTACAATAAGAAATTTTGAAGTAGTAATATAAATTAATGTTGTTTCTTAGAAGATATTTGTTACTTTTAATTTCAAATTTATTTTTTAATATTTGACATAATTTAATGCCTAAAAATACTCTGGATAAATTATTTGATATTATTTATAGAGTATTATTCTCTAGAGAGACATATTTTCACACAACAGTTGTCAATTAGCACTGAAAAGATCACTTGATAGTATATTGTTTTAGAAGATTGGAAATTGAAGAGCTAAGTTGATTTACATTTTGTCTTGATGTGACAAGAAGAGGAAAAAATCTTCAGTTAAGAAGGATTAAGAAGTTTATAAGAAAGGTTATACTGATAATAAATATTTTGAAGTTAAAATTATCTTCCCCTCCCCTTGGATTTAGCATAGGTGATGTAATGTCCTGAAAGGATTCATTTTGAAAAAAAAATATATCAAGCACAGCTTTAGACCTTACTTTGGAATGAACTAATGAGAAGACAAATGGGAAAGTGAGACTTTATCTTGTTTTCAAATAAATGAACTTAATTTTTCTTTATATAGAAAACACTTTAAATCAGTTTATTATAAATATATATAAGCTATTAATTTTTGCTGCTTTCAGGTAAAGTCCAGCATTTCTTTATATACAGGCAATGAGAAGGAATCGGTAGAAATAATCTAATCTTAAATTGTAACATTATACATTTAAGTTAGCCTAAACCCTCTCAGTAACAACACAATATTCCTGTATATGCTTGGTCATCTTTAATACAAGTTAGCTAGAAAACTTGAGAGATTTCAGGTATAGTCAGGTATGCGTTATTTAGCACCTTGTTTATTAGCAAAAATCAGCATTCCAACTTTACTTGGGTACACAAGTGCTAACTTTTTATAAAGTTCTTCTCTAGTTACAGAAATCCTTTCTCTCTCTGTCTGTGCCGTCCATGACTATTACAAATCCAGTTAGCATAGTAAGTTTCCAGGAAAAATGAAGACGTTCTTGGACACCAGTATCTCACGTGAGGAAATATGTATTACTGAATCACTGTCTCTTCAACATTACTTCCTATTGTGGGAAATGGATGTCAATCTTCATTCATAAAAAGCTGGTAAAGACTGGTAGATTATCTTGAATTATCCAGCCCAACAATGATAACTTTGTGTTGAGAGTGACTGAACAGTCTCCATATCCTGAAGAGAATTCCCATTCTTGGACAGTGGAACTCCTTCCAGCCATTTGGGCTGCATGGCATCTCACACCTCTGGTTGAGGGAGAGCACGCAAACACTCCAGAACTTATACTTCTGCTGCTGTTGCTTCCACACTTGCTGCCAGTCAACTTCTTGCAACCTAAGGGGAGACTGAAGCCCAGGCTACCCCATCCCCAAGGCCCCTCCACTGCCAAGGAGCCATTTGCCTAATTTTCGAACATTGGCATTGTGTGTTTGCCATAAGCCTCATGGACCACTGTCCTATTTCAGCTTTTCTCTGTGAAGGAAGGCTGCCTGTGCATTTTGTTTGTTTATCGTCTTTACTTTCCTGGATAGTGTCCTTTGAAGCACAAACGTTTTCAATGTTGATACACTTTAGTTATTTTCTGTTTATTTGTTTGCACTTTGAGGGTTATGTCTAAAAATCCTTTGCCTAATACAAGGTCACAGGTACTTACTTCTATGTTTTCTTCTAAGAATTTTATTATTTTAGTTTTTACATTTTGATTCCTGATCTAGTTTGAGTCAATTTTTGTACAAGGTATGTTTGTAGGGTCCCAACTTCATTCTTTGCATACGGATATTCACCTGTCCCAACACCATTTGTTGAGGACAGTACCATTTCCCCATTAAATTGTCTATGCTCTCTTGCTGAAAATCAGTTAACCATAGGCATGTGGGTATATTTCTACCATTTCAACTGTATCTCACTGATCTACACGTGTGTCTTTATGCCAGTACCTCACTGCTTTGATTACTGCACATACGGTTTTGTAATAGGTTTTAAACCAGTAAGTAGTTCTCCAACTTTGATTTTCATTTTCAAATTTATTTTGGCTATTTGGGGTTCATTAACATACCACAAAAATTAAGGATCAACTTGTCAATTTTTGAAAAATAAGCAGTTGGGATTAAATAAAGATTAATTTGTATCTGTAGATCAATATGAGGTGTATTGTCATTTTATCAATGTTGTCTTCTATTCCATGAATCCAGGAAAACTATATTTATCCACTTCTTTAAGTCTTTCTTAATTTCCAAAAGTATTTTGTAGTTATCAGAGTCTAAGATTTGCTCTCCCTTTATTAAAATAGTCCTAAATATTGTATGCTTTGTGATGCAATTGTACATATAATTGTTTCCCTAACTTCATTTTTAAATTGTTCATTAGGCCTGGCATGGTGGCTCATGCCTGTAATCCTAGCACTTTGGGAGGCCCAGGCGGGCGGATCACCTGAGGTCAGGGGTTCGAGACCAGTCTGGCCAATATGGCGAGACCTAGTCTCTACTAAAAATACAAAAAATTAGCTAGATGTGGTGGCAGGTGCCCGTAATCCCAGCTACTCGGGAGACTGAGGCAGGAGAATCACTTGAACCTGTGAGGTGGAGGTTGCGGTGAGCCAAGGTCATGCCATTGTACTCTGGCCTGGGCAACAAGAACGAAATTCTGCCTCAAAAAAAAAAAAAAAAGAAAAGTATTTTTGAATTTTTTCTTGAGGGAGTTTTGCTCTTGTTGCCTAGGCCAGAGTACAATGGCTCAACCTCAGCTCCCCGCAACCTCAGCTTCCCAGGTTCAAGCGATTCTCCTGCTGCAGCCTCCCGAGTAGCTGGGATTATAGACATGTGCTACCACACCCAGCTAATTTTGCATTTTTAGTAGAGATGGGGTTTCTCCCTGTTGGTCAGGCTGGTCTTGAACTTTTGACCTCAGGTGATCGGCCCGCCTCGGCCTCCCAAAGTGCTGAGATTACAGGTGTGAGCCACCGCGCCTGGCTGGATATTCATCTTGCATGTTGGTAATTTACTGAACTCATTTATTAGATGTAACTTGTTTTGTATATTCCTTAAGATTTTCTATAGACAAGATCATATCATTTGTAAATGGAATTAAATTGACTTCTTTTCCAATCTTTGTTTATTTTTTCTTGACAAATTGTCCTGGATATTCCTTCAAGTAAAATATGAAAAAGAAGCAATGAAAGCAAACTCTTGTCTTATTCCTGAACTTAATGGGAAAAGCATTCAATCTTTCACCACAAAGTATGATGTTACCTGGGGGATTCTCATAGATGTTCTTTATCAAGAAAGGACCTTACATCTTTATTGTTTTGTTGAGTGCTCTTTATCATGAAGAGGTATTGAATTTTGTCAAATTCTTTTTCTTTGTCAATATAGATAATAATATGTGACCTTTGTCCTTAATTCTATCAATACAGTATATTACATTAATTGACTTTTATATGTTGAATGAAACTTGGGATGATTCCCAATTAGTAATGGTACGTAATCTTTTTATATGTACTGAATCTGGTTTACTAGTGTTTTCTTTAGTACTTTTACATCTATAGTCATAAGAAATATCTGTCTGTAGTTTTCTTTCCTTCTGAAGTCTGATATCAAGGCATCATTCATTGAGTTGGGAAATTTACCCTCTTCCTCTAATTTTGGAAAAGTTTTTAAAGAACTGGTGTTATGTATTTCCTTTCAAATATTGTTTTGGAATCCCATAAATGTTAGCATGTGGTATCCTTAATTCTCTTTATTGCGAACGTTTTTTCTAATTTTGATTGTGATTATTTACTGTTTGAATCCTTGGGTTTTTAGATGTGTATTATTTTCTATATTTTTACGAAGTACCCAAATTTGTTTCTCTTCTTAGTTTATAATTGTACTCTTTTGTGGTCTGAAAACATACTTTGTGTGGTTTAAATCATTTTAAATTTATTAGGGCTTGTTTTACGGATTCGGATATTTCTTTTTTGAGATGGAGTCTCCCACTGTCACCCAGGCTGGAGTATAGTGACACGATCTTGGCTCACTGCAACCTCCGCTTCTGAGTTCAAGCGATTCTCCTGCCTCAGCCTCTCAAGTGGCTGCGACAATAGGCATGTGCCACCACATCCAGCTAATTTTTTTTTTCGTATTTTTATTTGAGACAAAGTTTCACCATATTGACCAGGGTTGTCTCGAACTCTTGACCTCAGGATATCCGCCTGCCTCAGCCTCCCAATGATTAGCATATTTTTATCTTAAAGAATATTTGATGTGTACTCAAGAAGAATGTGTACATTATGCTGTTTTGAGGTGCAGTGTTCCAAGGTCTGTTAGCTTCAGTTGTTCTGTAGTATTGTTCACATCTTCTATTTCCCTGTTGATTTCTTTCTGGTTGTCCTATTCATTAAGCAAAATATTGAAATCTTCAATTATTTTGGAAAATTTTCAGCCATTATTTTTCTAATTTTTTTTTCTTCTGTATCTCTTCCATCTTCTTCTGGTGCTCACACTATGTATGTTTTGGTATGCTTAATGGTGTTACACATTTCTGTGATGCTATATTTATTTGTTTTCATTCTTTATTCACTCAGTTCTTAAGACTGCATAATATCAACTAACCTGTCTTCATGTTCACTGATTCTTCTGCCAGGTTAAATATATATTATAAAATTATTATTTCAGTTAGTATTCTTGTCACGTCTAGAACACCTATTTGGTTATTTTTTCTTGTAATTTCTATTTCTTTAGTGATACTCTGTATTTGATGAGACATTGTCATTATACCTTTCTTTGCATCTTTAAGCATAATCTTTTTTTCTTTCTTTGAAGTATATTTGTTCTCATTATTTGCAGTAATGATGTTCTATGAAGTTGCTGTGAACACTGAAGTAGCAAATACTGAAACACTGATGCTATGGGAAATAGAGATTTTGGCTCTTGTGAGTCTCTGGTCATGACTAATCACTATAGAAGCTTGTTTTATATGCATTATTGTTTAAATACCCCTTATTTAATACATGTTTTTGATTAACATTGAGCTCACAGTCAATGACACTATAACTAATGCCAGAATAAAGCTTATCTAATGCATGCCTTTCCTTTGTAGAGAATATCAAAACCTTCTGTGCCTAGGAACACTAGACATCAAATCAGCTATATGATTAGGGACCAATGATGGTGTTTTTTTTTTTTTTTTTTTTTTTTTTTTTTGAGACAGAGTCTCGCACTGTCACCTGGGCTGGAGTGCAGTGGTGCAATCTCGGCTCACTGCAACCTCTGCCTCCCGGGTTCAAGCGATTCTCCTGCTTCAACCTCCTAAGTAACTGGGGTTACAGGCAACTGCCACCATGCTCAGTTATTTTTTGTTTTGTTTTGTTTGTTTTTAGTGGAGACAGGGTTTACTATGTTGGCCAAGCTGGTCTTGAACTCCTGACCTCGTGATGTGCCCACCTTGGCCTCCCAAAGTGCTGGGATTACAGGCATCAGCCACCACACCCGGCCATTTAGAAACCATTTTAAACAGCAAAATCACCAATGAAATGAACACAAATTATTAAAAATGTGTTCCAAACTACACAGTAAGAAGGACCCTTGTTTATATGAGAGTTGACACAAAAAGACACAGTGTCTCCCTGTTTAACCTCAGCTGGGAATGCACATGCTTGTCAGATGAGTCAAATTTTTGCTACTCTGCACATGTCTGTAAATGACAATAAAATTGTCACCAGTCTTGATTTATAAGTTACAAATAAATTTTAGTAAATATACCAATGTGGAATCCACAATTAATGATAATCAACTATTTATAATGGCTGCTATGATGTCTTTGTTAAATTTAACATCTGGGTTTTATCACAAGTAATTACTGTTGCCTTTTTTTTCTCTCTTTACAAGGGTAACCCTTTCTTGTTGCTTTGCATGTCCCATAATATTTTGTTTTAAATTGAATATTTTAGGTACTATATTGTAGTAAACAGGAATACCAATTCATCTTCCCCTTTCTTGCCTTGCCATTATTATTGTTTGTTATGTATTTGTTTAGTTACTTTGCTATATTATTGAATAAAGTCTTTTTCTTCTATAGTGTGACGCTTCTAATATTTCTCCACAGAAAATACAGGCTTGAGTATGTTTACAGTAATGATGAGATGACAGTGGTTTGGGTTGTCACTTTTCTATTACCTCTGTTAAACTTTCTACCTACCTTGGTGTCACACATAGCTGTTATGCTCTACTAATTGCCAACTGATTGTTCCATAGGCTTCAACCATGCTCTGGTGTGTAAATTGCTCCACAGTCTAATCCAATTAAGCTCAGACAGGAGTAGTTTTTCAGGTCTGTCTTTGAGGATGTTTCAACCTCAGAAAGACTCTTTAACTTTTTCCTCTTTTCTGTGGTAAGCAAGCTTGCCTATGGTTTAACTTTTTGCTCTGACAGAGCTACTAGTTTGCTCTTAATTACTTACCACCTAAATAGTTGTTTCTGAGAGTGTCATTAAGCTTAAACTTCCTTGAACTGTGTTAAAAATAAAATGAATTCATTTAGGAAGAGCTTTGGACCTATTGTTCTTATGGCCTGCCGCTTCTCTTGGGTAAAATCTGTGAGCCACCGTTCCAGGTGCTGAGCAGAGGCAACAGATTTTATTCATTGGAATTACCTCTCCGGGTATGGAACCTTTGGCCTATGGATGAACTGGGATTAAGGCAAGAGAGGCCTTTGTAGTCGCAGCCTGCCACACCTTGGTGAAGAATCCTTTCCATGAGTGGAGACTGGGTAAAGAAAATGAGCCCCAACCTCTTATCTGAACTCACCAGTTGTTCAGCCTTTGCAAATTAGAGTTAAATAGGATAAGAATGATAGCATCCTGCCTCTTCCATTAAGGCAGTGTATTCCTTACTTTGTAGCTAAGGAGACAAGTGCCCTCTTCCTGGCCCATGCCTACACAAATTGGAGCTCACAAGATGAGCTGGGTGAATAAGGGATGGTCATGTCTCAAGTGCTACAGATACTGTTTTTATTGAGAAATATTTTTGAGTAAGTTACTCTTTATTCCCTATATGCCCTTAGCACAATTTCCAAAGGCTTTATATTGTTATTTCATACATTTTTCATCAATTAGAATTGTTTCACTGGAAAACCTATCTAGAGGACTCCTTACACCATCATTCTGGAAGTCAATAATAATTTTAAATGAGCTTGCTTAGTATTGCATTCAAATCTTAAGTGATATAAACATCACAATATTTTATAAATAGGGCCCTATTATTTTAGATAGATCAAATCATGTTTAGTTAACATAATAAACATACAGGAGACCATAAGAGAATATCACAAGACACTATGAAATTAAAGTGTTTGCTCTGTCTACCAATCCTCAATCTTATATCATGATCCTTAACCTAATCAAGGTCCTATTTTGAAGATCTACAGTTAAACAAGACTGCACAACCTTGTAACTATGCTGATTTTATTCTCTTCCCTTAGAGAGGTAACTAACTCTGTCCAGGTAATAACCTTTCTGACTGCAGTGAGAATACACTTGGGTTTGGCATATCAACAGGTTGTTCTGGTGGTACATGCTGGAAGCTATGACTGAATGATCCTACAGTTCTACCAAAATCCACTTGAGACCTCCTTACTACTATAGCCCAAGACCTTTAACTTGGTATAATAATGGCTTTTGCTTCTCTGAGGCCCCTTGATTCTCTCACTTGGGAGTCACATTGACAGCCACAGGTAAGTCAGTCTTAGGTCCAACTCGTTTCTTTAAATTTTTTTTTTCTTTTTATTGAACTCATTGAATGCTGTTTAGTTGGTTTCCTAGGAGTGAGGAACCAATTTGAGGAATGCTTTCATATTATCTTATTTAAAAATATTGTATCCTTTGTTGAATTATTCTTTAATTACTAACAACAGTGCTTTTTCTCTTTGTTTTTCTCATTATTTGCTGTATAGTCAGAAAAGAAAATATTCTAGGGAAGAGGAAAGGCATATGGGCCTGGATGCCATTTACCAAGCCAGTCCCTGAGTCTTAAGTTCGGAAAGCTTCTGATATGAGCAATCTTGGGAAAACTTTGCTTCAGATTATGAATAAAAACCTTTTAAGAACTGTGATCAAGCTTGTTTTGCCTGTTGAGTGTCTGCTTCTTAGAAGTCTCCTCTCCAGACCTTTGACTGATGCACACTACAGTTTTATTATGTTTGCAGTTGGACATCAACTGCAAACATAAGCTGGCAGCCATACACTAAGAAAAAGAACCTGAGATAAAAAAACCAAAAAACAAAAAACAAAAAAACACAATAAGACTTTATACAACTCTTCCCAAACTCAGTTTGTTTCTGTCTGAATATAATTTCATACCCTCTCCACGCTTAATTCCTGCTTCTTACAAATATTTATGCTATAATCAAACGTGTATACTTTATTTGTAAAGGTAATAATATAACCAAGGAATATTTGGAATTATAGTGGCCAATTTAGGGACTTTTATATGAACGTAATTGTTTATTTGAAAGACAGAACAAAAAGGAAAAATTACTAATGTTCAATAGTCTGTCTTTTTCATTGGCATAAGGAAGCATCCAAAATAAATTCAGATATTGGAAAGCTTTTTTAAAGTTATGCTTTGGACAATGCAAAAGTAAAGTGTAAAAAAACCCACAAAACTCTCTTTTATATCCATTCAATCATAGCTCAAAACTAATAGTTTTTATCTTACCATTCTTCTTATTCATTCTACATTTTCTTTATCCTTATCTCTTCCTTTGATCTGCTCTCCTTTACCCCAGGTGAGTAGAAAAATTCACAAAGCTCAATTACCTCTAAAATAAGTGCCCTTTCAGAATAGGAAAAAAGGAAAAATCCTTTTTTAAATTTTAAGCTCCGGTTTTCCTTCTAAGCTGAGAGCCATTGTCAAAGACTTGGCAAAATCTAGACAAAACAGAAAAAAATTTGCAGGGGAATTTGGAATTATTTTTAACCATATAATATAGAATGAAAGAATCTATACCAATTTATTCATACGATGGTGGGTACCTCATACAGAGAATAAAACAGATTTAAACGCTAGAATAGGAAGATTCCAAACATGCCTTTAGCATTCCCCCAGATTGCACGGGAAACCAGAAAAGTTTAGAAAAGCTTTAATATTGAACAAGGTTGTTGGTAGCTGCTATGGTTTGGATATTATGTGTTTGCCTCCACCAAAATTTATGTCGAAATTCGATCCCAAATATGGCAGTGTTGAAAGATGGAGCCGAGTGTGAGTGTTTGGATCATGGAGGTGGATCTCTTATCAATAGCTTGGTGCCATTGTCTCAGTAGTGAGTGAGTTTGCCTACTCATAAGAATGGATTAGTTCCCAATAGAGTGAGCTTTTAAGAGTTGAGCTCCCCTGGTTTTGCTTTCTTGCTTCTTCCCTTACCATATGATCTCCTGCCATGTGATCTTGCACATAACAATCCCCTTCCACTTTCCGCCATGAGTAGAAGCAGCCTGAGGCCATTACCAGGCACAGTTGCTCAATCCTGGATTTTGCAGCCACCAGATTTGTGAGCCAAATAAACATTTTTCTTTACAAATTACCCAGTCTCAGGTATTCCGTTACAGCAACATAGAATGGACTAAGACAGTAGTCAAACCCCAAATCCTTCTTATGAAAATATATTGGGCTTGGATTCAGTAGTGTAAGCAAAAAAAAAAAAAAAAAAAGAAGTACTTTGGAGACTTCAAAGATAGTCATCGAACTTCTTTATATTTCAGAATAAACTCCAAGCATACGTGGTCTCTTTTCTTACTCACATATTGTGAAGGATCTTAAATCCCTTCCCAGAGATTGGGAAGGCATTTAAATGCAAGCAATACTAGAATGAAACAGAGCCTCATTTACACACCTTCAACATCTCTCCGAACATTTTCAATAGCCTTAGAATAGAGACAGTATAATACTCAAATTGTTGGCCTTATTAAAAAAAAAATGTTCCCACTCCAGTCATTACACACTGGAAGAGGTAGTCTTGAAAAAGACACTTGTAATACTCTTAAATGAAAAGATACTGGAAAATATTGTTCTGTGTTAACTAAAAATTCCAAGGGAAAAATATGTGAGTAATTACCAAAGGTGCTCCAAAGGAGAAAAAAACCAAAAACGAACAAAAAAAACCCCCAAATGTTCTGTTTTCCCCCTAAACCTCATAAGATAAAATTTCTCAAAATTAAAGGCTATTCATAAACCAGTTTTATCTTGATGCCAGAAATATAATATGAAGCTTAAGCTTCACACTGTTATATAACATATCCCTCAGAATCAAGGAATTGCAGGTGGTTGGCATGGTTAACAACTCACAAACATCCCCCACATGCTCCAGTGCATCATTATCATCCTCGGATCTTTAGCCAAGGAACATTATTTTCTCCTCTATTATATCACATTCCATAATTCAATAGAGACTGATTTACTATGCAATGTAAATTGCCAGGTAAACTGCTCTCCTTAAAATCTCAAAATTTTTGAGGAATTTCATATTTATAAAATAAGAGCTAATTTAGACATTAATTTACTGCTACCCTTATGTCAAAATCAAGCCAAGTGGAAGATTTCAGTGAGGTACCTGATAGTTTTGAGTGCTAAAATATAGGAAGAAAGCTCCTTGATATTGGTCTTGGCAATGATTTTTTAATATGGCATCAAAAGCACAGGGAACAAAGGCAAAAATAAACAAGTGGGACTATATTAAACTAAAAAGCTTTGACATAACAAAAGAAGCAATCAATGGGAGAAAACATTTAAAAACCATGTATCTGATAAGGGTTTAACGCTCAAAATATATAAAGAAAGTATACAACTCTATAGCAAAAAAGAAAATAAAATCTAACCTAATTAGAGAAAACAGGAAGAGGACCTAAATAGACATTTTTCAAAAATGACATACAAATGGCCAAAAGATATGTGAAAAGTTGCTCAACACATTAATCTTTAGAGAAATGCAAAATCAAAACCAAAATAAGATATCACCTTACAATTCTTAGGATGGCTATTATCAAAAAGTCAAGCCATAACAGGTGGAGAAAGTGGAACTCTTGTTCAGTGTTGATGGAAATGTAAATTGGTACAGCCATTATGGAAAATAGTACAGAGTTTCCTCAATAAATTAGAACGATCACACAATACAGTAATCCTTCTTCTGGGTATTTGTCCAAATGAAATAAAATCAGTGTCTCAGAGACACCGCCTCATGATCACTGCAACATTCTTCACAATTACCAAGACGTGGAAAACACCTGTTTGTGAATGGATACATGGATAAAGAACATTTGGTGTACACATATATACAATGTAATGTTGTTAAGCCATAAAAAGAAGAGAATCCTGCCACTTGCGACAACATGGACAAACATGGAGGGCATTATGCTAAGTGAAATAAGCCAGACATAGAAAGAAAAATACTGTACGATTTCATTTATACGTGGAATTTTAAAAAGCTGAACTTATGAAGCACGGAGTAAAATGAAGTTTGCCATGGCCTAGGTGGGTGAGAGATGTGAATGTGTTGGTCACATGATACAAACTATTAGTTATAAGATGAATAAGTTCTAGAGATGTATTGTATAACATGGTGACTCTAGTTAATAATTCTGTATCATTTAGTTGCAATTTGATAAGAGAGGAAATGTTAGATAGCCCCTTGATACACACTCACAATGTAAACTATGGGTGGTCAATGAATGTTTTAATGAACTTGGTTGTGGTAGTAATTATACAATATATATGTGTATCAAATAATCACATTGTACACCTTGAATATATAAAATTATTATTTCTTAAACATTTAACATTTTTTAAAATATTATTTTGTTTGAATTTTTAGAGAGTCAGAATTCAATAACACTTTAACCACCTGAAAAATTAAAAAAAAAAAAGAAAAGAAAAAGAAAACAAAGAAATAACCACTATCTGGTCATAGATCATTAGTTCTTGAAATTATCTGATGAATAGCTGCTTTAGTTTTCACTTTACAGAGACAGACAGTGGTTTGGTGCAACTCAGGCAATACAAACTTTTCTCTGCTTCAGTAATATACGGACACAATTCGAACCTCGATTTGTAAAATACAGGAATTTTATGACAATGAGATGTGAATGGAGGTGCTAATTATACTACTATGTTACATCATGAAATATATGAGGTACAATAGAAGAAAAAAACAACAAAAGGACTTTATTCCATGGGATATTTGAAAAAGATATCAACATAGGTGGTGACTGTGGAACTACAGAGTGGGGGAATACATGATACTCTAGCAGCAGAATTAGCAGGACCTCTTACATTCTCTTTTTCCTGGTGCCATGGTTTGAATGTGTGTGTCCCTTCAAAGTTTCTATGTTGAAACCAAATACTCCATGTTATAGTATCAAATAGTAGGGCCATTTTGGAGACGATTAAGTCATGAGCACACAGTCCCCATGAATAAGGTTAGTGTTCTTACAAAAGAGATTGAAGGGAATACCCTACCCCACCTCACATCTTCAGTCATGTGAGGATGCTATAAAAGCTGTCTATGAGAAATGGGTCCTCACTAGACATCAAATCTGCTGGTGCCTTCATTTTGGATTTCTTAGCCTCTAGAATTATAAGATATACATTCTGTCATTTATAAATCATTACCCAGTCTAAGGTATTTTGTTATGGTAGCAGGAACAGATTCACACACTCAGTTCTCTGATTGATTGTCAAGTTATTTCTTTTTTTCTTTTTTCTTTCTTTCTTTTTTTTTGGAGACAGAGTCTCACTCTGTCGCCCAGGCTGGAGTACAGTGGCTCGATCTCCGCTCACTGCAAGCTCCGCCTCCCAGGTTCACACCACTCTCCTGCCTCAGTCTCATGGGTAGCTTGGACTACAGGCGCCCGCCACTGCGCCCGGCTAATTTTTTGTATTTTTAGTAGAGACAAGGTTTCACTATGTTGGCCAGGCTGGTCTCAACTCCTGACCTCGTGATCCGCCAGCCTCGGCCTCCCAAAGTGCTGGGATTACAGACTTGAGCCACCGCGTCTGGCCGATTGTCAAGTTATTTCTATCCAAATTTAACTTGCATCTTCCTGAAACCACTCCTCTATAAATATCATTATACTGTAATAGATTAGCATCACTTCTGATACACAATTACTACTCAAAAATATTTATTGAAATAATAAATTCTATATATGCCCCCTTCTCCCCAAATCTAAGGTTCAGTTCTAAGGAACTCTACTACCAACCTTTAACACCTCCTTTCCTTCCTTCAGTATTTCTAAAAATAATTTAATTAGAATTCTTCTCCCTAGTTTTAAATCAGGCATTTTTTTTTTTTTTTCTTGCACAGGGTATCAGTCTCCATGAATCAAACATTTTCCTGGAAATAATAATACATGTTTAAAAACACACAATGTGATACTTTTAAATTTTTTAACTACGGGAAAGTATTAATACAAAATCATGCTCATATACATACACATATAATTTTACATAGGTAGTAAAAGTTGGAGACTATATTTTTCTGAAGTGATATGAATTCCTATTTATTGATACTTTTCAATTATTTCATAAAATTAAGGGGGAAGATTATAAAATTTTGACTTGAGTGCCATTCAGCCAATTGAAAAACTATATTCTCTGCGACTTTGATTCACTGGTTAGAAGAATATTAGTAGTGTGACATCTTAAATACAATCCTTTCCCCTCAAGGTGTGGAAGAAACAAAAAGCTTTTTGTTAAAGATAAAATAAAAATTGACAGTGTTAAAAGTCCTGGGATTGGGTTCTAAATCAGAATATCTAAATGTATGAACGCAGGAGAGGTTGTTTTATTTTTATTTTTATTTTTTACCTCATTTACACACAGTTTCAAATTCAAAATACTGGATGGCTGGACTAGAAGGTCTAGATGGACACTTTTACTTCTGCAATACAATGAATGGTTATAAATAATTAATTTCAGTTTCTGAGTCATCTGTAAAAATAGTTTCAACAATGAGCTTGGCAGCAGGAAACCTTTCTTTACCATAGCAACTACCAGGATCGTGTTATTAATACTTTGTGACACAGCAGAGCTAGAAGTTTTGCTGCACAGATGAAGATGCTTATTATGTTACTACTACTATCTACCAGTACAAATGCCAGAAGATGGTATTCCCGAATCAGAGGCAGTAAAAGAAAATGCTTATAAACAAAGTGGGAGAGAATGATGGGATCCCTTTGTTCTACCTGACCAGGAATCTCTGCTTCAGCCAGTCAACAAGCACAGATTATATGCATAATCAATAGGTTTTAAGTGTTGGATATGCAAAGATCGACAAGAAATGTTCGTTGTTTTTGAATATCTGAAAAGCAATGTGTGAGGAAAGGAAAACATGAATTCAACTAAATATAATAGAGGAGAGTGTTAGAAATGAGATCATAGAGTTAAAACACAGCTTATACAGATACTAAATAATAGAACAAAACCTCCTTACCTGGTATACAAGGGGATGACAATGAGGAGTAAGCCTCTTTCTGGTTTCAAATCCAACCATACCAATTACTTTACCTATTTGTACCCTATGCTCATGATACACTAATATTTATCCTATTCTCAAATATGCTCTGCCCTTTAACTCTGTGCCATCATCCATGTCATTCCCTCTGTTTTTAAAGTCACTGCCCATTTCCACTATTTGTCAACTAAAATTCAACCATCAATGCACAGAAACACATTCTGATTTTTATAGGCAGTAAGTCACCCTCTCTGGCTTCTCTTCTTATACATAACTCTGTTAGAACCTTCACCAGATTGCATTATAATTTAATTGTTAACAGATCTGTCTGAAGCACTTCCAGCAAAAATTCTAGTAAAAGTCATCACATTTGGAAACCACCTTTTATTATCAGAGTTCTGAAGTCAACTCACTTTATATATTAATTTTATCCTTACTAGTATTACTGTTCTAATCAAATGGTTCATTTGTTACAACTACAATATTTTGATATTTTTTCAATAAATGCATTTATATAACTGCTTCAGTATCCTTTGTGAAATGGAGCAGATTATAAGTAAGTTTTAGAATATAAAAAAATTCATTTGACTTAGAGAACATATGTGTTTTACTATTTCTAGACTATAGAACGGCGCCTAGTATATACTCATTTTTATGTACTGAATGAAGAAATGCATAAATTAAATGAAAATTTGTAAATAAAATTAAAATTAGTGTAACCAAGGAAGGCATTATGGAGAATGACATATTTAAGCCAGAAACTGAAATCTGGATAGATTTTCAGCATGTCTGTGAGGGAAAAAGAAGGACAATTCATGCAAAGGAGATAGTCTGAGCAAACATGTGGGCTATTAACATGAAAGGCTGATGAGGCTGGGATGGTAGTAACTAAGGAACCTTTGTGCAGTGGAGTGGGAAATCAGGCTTAAAAGGCAACTGTGAGACATCTTAAAAGCCATACTAAGGAATTGACACTTTATTCTGCAGACAATGAGGAACCTGAAAGATTTATGAAGACGTGAGTATGCCATGACGATATATATATTTGTTGAATACCAATTCAAAAGAATGAAAATTGGTTTGGAGAGGGGACTTGAATGGAAGCCCGGAGCCCAATTAGAAAGTTATGGTAATAATTCAGGAAATAAATTATGGTAGCCTGTATTGAGGCGGTAGCAGTGGGGATGGAGAAAAAAACACATACAAATAATGGACATCAATAAGGTTTGGTAATTAAACATCAGTGATGGAAAGGTTGATGGAGGAATCAATGGTGATTATCAGGGATTTTTTAACCTTTTATTTTGAAATTATTAGAGAGTCACAGGAAGTTGCAAAGATACTACAGTAGTACAGAGAAGTCCTGTTCAACCTTCCAACAATTTCCCTCAATGGTTACATCATACATAATTATAGGACGATATAAAAATTTGGAAATTAGCATTTGTGTGCTGTGTGAACATTGGTACTTTGTCATTTTATCACATGCAGAGATTTGTATAGTGTCCACGACAACATCAAAATATAGAACTATTCAGTCACCACAAAAATCTACCTCACACTGACAATTTATAGTCACAACCACGCCTATCCTCACCATTCCTAAAGCCTGCCAACCACTAGTGTTTTCCCATCTCCATATATTTTTCATTCGAGGATGTTATGTAAATGGAATAAGGCAGTATGAGATATATGTAATTCTCAAAAACTGGATATCAAGCAATTCAATTCTGATACTATTTCCCTGGAATTAGTGTCAGATGTCACAAATTAAAGGGCTCAGTCCAACAAGACTGCACTCAATTCAGATGCCAGCCCTGAAAGGAGTGCCCAGACTCCCCACACTTCTACCAAGAAGAATAGAAGTTTGGAGGTTCTCATATCCTCCCTCAGTGATTCAGTGACTTGTCACGTCAGCTCACAGAATTCAGGAAACCACTTTACTTATGTTTACCAGCTTATTATAAAGAATACAACCCAGGAATAACCAAATATAAGAGATACATAGAGCAGGATAGGTGGTAGGGGACAGAACTCCCATGTCATCCTACCAACCTGGAAGTTCTCTGAATCTCATTGTTCAAGAGTTTTTATAGAGCTCAATCTCCAGCTTCTCCTTTCCTCCCAGGAGAGCCCTGTCTGTGGCTCAAAATCCCACCCCTATAATCACTTGGTCTGTCGGGTGACCAGCCCCCTCCTAAGCCTATTCAGAGGCCCCACGCAAGTCACTTCATTATCCTGAACTAAGGTGTGATAGAAAAGGGCTCATTGTGAATGACAAAAGACACTCCTATTACTCAGGAAATTCCAAGGGTTTTGGAGGCTTTTTGCTAGGAATCTGAGACAAAATTGAATTACTGTATACATTTTTATTATACCACAGACCTTTTGAGGTTGGCTTCCTTTCGTGCAGGAAGTTGTCCTTGGGATTCATCCTAGTGGTTGTATCAATAATTTGTTTCTTTTTGCTGATTTTATTCCATAGTATGGTTGCACCACAGTGTGTTTAACCATTCACTCATTGATGGATATTTGCATTTTTCCTGATTTGAGGCTACCATAAATAAAGATGCTAAGAACATTTATCTACATATTTTTTGTGTGGACAAAATTTATTTCTTCAGGATGTCTTGAGTGTGTAACCACATAGTAACTATATGTTTAATGGTTTTGAGAAACTGCCTAAGTATTTTTCAGAATGGCTATAGCATTTTATGTTCCCACCAGCAATGTTTGGGATATTGAGTTTCTTTGCATCCTCAACAGTATTTGGTAATTGGCATGGTTATTTTTTAAAGTTTAGCCCTTCAGGGTATAGTGATACTTATTTTCATCTTAAATTGCATTTTCCTAAAAGCTAGTGATATTCATATTTTCATGTGCTTATTTGCCATCTGATATGGTTTGGCTATGTGTCCCCACCCAAATCTCACTTTAAATTGTAATAATCCTCATGTGTCAAGTGCAGGACCAGGTGGAGATAACTGAACCATGAAGCGGGGTTTCCATCATGCTGTTCTCATGATAGGGAGTGAGTTCTCTCAAGAGCCAATGGTTTTATAAAGGGCTTCCTTCTTCGCTCGGCACTCCCTCTGTCCTGCTGCCCGTGAAGAAGTACCTTCTACCATGATTCGAAGTTTTCATAGGCCTCCCCAGCAATGTGAAACTGTAAGTCAATTAAGCCTTTTTTCTTAAAAAATAGCCAGTCTCAGGTATTTCTTCATAGCAGTGTGAGAATGGACTAACAGACCATCTTTATAGCTTCTTTTGTAAAATGTCTCTTCTTGTTTTTTGGCTATTTTCTATTTAAACAGTTTGTCATTTTTCTGTTGAGTTGAGAGTTTTTTTCTTATAATCTTGATACAAGTACTTTGTCAGGTATGAAATGTTTTCATTCAGTCTCTAACTTGTCTTTCCATTCCCATCACAGGTCTTTTATTCACACAGCATTATTTATTTTTTGTGAGACAGGGTCTCAGTCTGTCACCCAGGCTGTAGTGCAGTGGCACAATCACAGCTCAGTGTAGCCTCTACCTCCTTGACTCAAGTGATCATCCTAACTCAGCCCCCTGAATATCTGGGACTAGAGGCATGAGCCACCACATCTGGCTAATTAATTTTTTTTTTTTTTTTTTTTAAGAAATGGTGTCTTTCTATGTTGCCCAGGCTGCTTTTGAACTCTTGGGCTCAAGTGTCCTGCCCACCTTGGCCTCCCAAAGTGCTAGGATTACTGGTGTTAGCCACTACAATGGGCGGAGTAAAACTTACTAATTTTAATGACGTTCACTTTCTTTTATAAATAATGTTATTTTATGTCAACTCTAGGAATCGTTTACTCATCTCTAGATTCTAAAAATTTTTATCATCTAATATTTTATAATTTTACATTCAAATCAATGATCTATTTTTATTCAATTTATATAAGTTGTAAGCTTTAGGTTGAGGTTAATTTGGTTTTCAATCTATGGATGCCCAGCACCATTGTTGGAAATGCAGTCCATGAAATTGCTCTTTTTCACTCTTGTCAAAACCAGTTGGCATATTTTCAAGGGTCTACTTTCAGATTTTGTATTTTGTTCTATTGATCTATATGCCTAGTCCTGTACCAATACTATAGATTATTGATTACTGTAGCTATATAATAAGTCCTGAAATTAGGCAGAGTATTGCTGCAAACTTATTTAATTTTAGAATCATTTCAGCTGTTATATTTACTTCATCTTTCCACATACATTTTAGGATATTATTGTATCTACATGAAAAGCTTGCTGAAATTTTGATAACATTACAATAAACCTCCACATTAATTTTTACATATAGTTCAATATAGAACATTTAAATAATTCACATCTTTGCCACGTTGATAAACACTGAATATGTCTCCACTTATTTCAACGTACAAGTCGTACACATTTTTGAAAATGTATACATAAGTATTTCTTTTTTGTGAACAATTGTAAATGGTATTATATTTTTAATTTTTTTTATAAATTATTGATAGTATAGAGAAATACAATTGAGCTTTCTGAGTTGACCTTGTATCCTGAAACCCTGTTATATGTTCTGTGGGTATTTGGAAAAAAAATATGTTCTGTTGCTGTTGGGTATTTTATAGATATCTGTTAGATCCTACTGGTTGATTGGAGCTGAATATTTTCTACATCTTTAATGATTTTTCTATCTAGTTGTTCTATTAACTTTTGAGAGAGTTAAAGTCTCGCACTGTAATAATGGATTCTTCTATTTCTCATTTCAATTCTATGCATCATTGTTTTCTTTATTTTGCAGCACTGTTGTTTGGTGCATACACATTTAGAATTGCCTTCTCCATAGATGGACTCTTTTGTCATTATATAATGTCTTTTCTACCCTTGGTGATAACATTTTCTTTAAAGTCTACTTGATTTAGTATACCTGCTTTCTTTTGATTATATTGGTTTTTATTCTTATATTTCATTATATTCTCATATTCTTATATTTCATTATATTGGAGTGCGCACACTACACATCGCCCCAGGCAGCGTCTCCCCACAAGTACATCACCGCCGTCCTAGCCCAGTAGCGATACAGTGCCATTTCTTTCATTTTCTCTTTCTTGCTTGCTATTTATTTATTTAGTTAGTTAATTTTGAGACACAGTCTCCCTCACTGTGCAGCCCAGGCTGGGGTGCAGTGGCACGATCTCGGCTCACTGCAACCCCCGCCTCCCAGGTTCAAGCGATTCTCCCGCCTCCGCCTCCCGGGTACTTGGGATCACAGGGGCCTGCCCCACCGCGCCCGACTCAGTTTTGTAGTTTTAGTAGAGACGGGGTTTCATTACATCATTATATCATTATATTTGAAGTGAGTTTCTTATGGACAGCATACAGCTGGGTCATGTTTCTCTTTTAATCAACTTTGAATCTCTGTTTTAATTGGTTTATTTTAACCACTTCCATTTGAGAAATTATTGATATATCAAGGCTTTCTTCCATTTACTTTTTTGGTTGCTATTTGTGATCTGTGTTTTTCAATTATCTGTTTATTTTTTTCTGCCTTCCTTCCTAAGCGTTACTTGAAGATTATCTAGAATTTTATTTTTGTTTGTACATTAGGATGTATCATTCCATGTAATGTTTTTATAGTTGCTATAGGTATCACACTATACATCTATATATAGATTATATATATATAATCTTCTTGTATAGTGTGATACTTTTATAGACTTTCATATGTATATATGAAACTTATCAAAGTCTACTGGTGCCAACATTTTTTCCAGTTCTAGTGAAGTATAGAGACCTTACCACCCTTAATGTCCCTTTACCTTCCACCATTATAATAAAATTATTTTAAATGCTTTCTCTAAATACATACATTGTGAATCACATTAGACAGTGTTACCAATTTTGCTTCCACCATCAACCATAATTTAGAAAACTGAAAAGGCTAAGAAAATCTTTTGTATTCATCCAATTTTTGTTCTTACTGTGTTTTTTTTTTTACTTTTTAATTGTCCAATATTTCTTATTTAATGATTTTCTTTATGTTTAGATAATTTTTAACCATTTTAAGGTACTTTAATAGTCACACATTCTCTTAGTTTTTCTTCATCTGACAAGGTCTTGATATTCCTTCATTCACAAAGGATAGTTTCACTGGATATGTTATTCTGGGCCAGCAAAAATTTTTTTTTATTTCAGCACTTGAAAAATGTTATGCTACTTTCTTTTGGCCTCCATGGTTTCAGATGGGAAATGACTTCAGGAATGAATGGCTAAAGGAAAAGTTCTTTAAACAGAAAGAAAATGATTTTTAAATAAGGACATTAAGAATATTAGGAAGGAAATAAGCATAAGTGAATGGGTAAATAGAATAGCCTATTTATCTTCTATTGAGTTTTATATTATGTGTGATGTTTAAGTCAAAAATAAATATATAATCTTATTCAAAGTGCACATGGAGAACATGTCTACTGTTCAAAACAATTTTATTACAAAGGGAAGAATGTAAGGGGAACTAAATGGTGACATTTTATTCAAGGTCATAAATATAGACAACAGTACATTGTAATAAATTACGTGTCTATAGTGTCATACATTACCACAAGCACTAATAATTTATATAATGAGATGTACTCAAAAATACTAGATGAATCAAAATGGATTTTTAAGAAAATGTTGAAGTGATTCAGTAAGGCAATAAGGAAATATAGAGGGGCAAAAAGAAAGCAACAACAAAAAACAAATGGGAGTCTTAAGCTGTAGCATTTCAATAAGTACCTTAAATATATTGATCTAAATATACCCATTAAAAGGCAGAAATTTATAGGATAGACAAAAGATGATTTGACTACATTTAGACCATAAGACACTCACTTATATATAGTTATATAAGTTGATTGAAAGTGAACAGTGGAGAAAATCTACATCTTTCAAATATTAATCAAAAGAAAACAATGTGGCTACATTAGTGTCAGATTAAATAGGTTTCATAGCAAAGAAAACTATCAGGAACCAAGAGATTCTTTAATGTTAAAAGTGGCAATTCACCACAACGACATAAAAGTGCTAAATATACACCCATAAAGGAATAAAACTTCAAAATGTATAAAATAAAACTGATAGAATTGAAAGAAAAAATACACATTAGAGATTAGAAAGAAAATTAGAAAGAAAAGATGTTAATGCGCAATGAGTAATTATCTAACACTACAAAACTCACTAAGAATAGTAAGTACACAGAAAAACACTGAGTAGTATGAAACTGTAACTGTGGTGTGTAAACAACACTTATCCTGAGTAGAAAGATTGATAAACAAATCAAAAATGATAAGTACAACAACTTTGCAAAACATGGACAATCCTATAAGATATAAATAGGAACAACAAAAAGTTAAAATGCAGGGAGATAAAGTAAAGGTATATAGAATTTCGTAGTTTCATTTTTGCTTGTTTTTTGATTATGTAAAGAGTGTTAAGTTGTTATCAGTTTTAATTAATGGGTTATAAGGTAGTATTTGCAAGTCTCATAGTAACTCAAAATAAAAAACATACAAAGGATGCAACAAAAATAAAAAGCAATAAAGTAAATCATATTACCTGAGAAAATCACCTTCTCTCCAGGAAGACAGGAGAAAACACTGAGGAAGAGAAGACCACAAAAATGTCAGAAAACAAATAACAACATGGCAGGAGTAATTCTATAGTTATCAATAATAACATTGAATATAAAGGGAATGGACTATACAATCCAAAGCCTTAACGTTTCTGAACAAATGGAAAAACAAGACCCATTGATCTTTTCCCTATAAGAAACACACTTCAACTATAAAGACACAGATTTACCGAAAATAAAGAGATGAAAAAGATATTCCATCCCAATGGAAACCAAAAAAATCAGGTGTAGCTATCCTTATAGCAGAAAAATTAGATTTCAAGACAAAAAAGTATAAGAAGAGACAAAGTAGGTCATTATATATTAATAAAGAAGTCAATTCATCTAAAGGATATGCCAATTTTAAATATGCATGCACCTAACACTGGAGTATCAAGCTATACATAGCAAATATTATTAGAGCTAAAGAGAGAAACGGGCCCCGATACAATAATAGTTAGAGACTTTAACATCCCCTTTTCAGATTCAGACATATCTCTGGGACAGAAAATCAACAAACATCGAACTTGATATGTACTGTAAAACAAATGGACCTGATAGATATTTACAGAATATTTCATCCAATGGCTGAAGAACACAGATTTTTTTCCTCAGTACATGGATCATTCTCAAGAATAGACCACATATTAGGTCACAAAAAAGTCATAAATCATTCAAAATAATTATATAATATCAAGTATCTTCCCTGACCAGAATGGAATAAAACTAAAAATCAATAATGGCAGGAATTTTTGAAAGTAGACAAACACATGGAAATTAAACATTATGCTCCTGAGTTATCACTGGGTCAATGAAAAAATTAAGAAGAATTTGAAAAGCTTATTGAAGCAAAGGATAATGAAAACACAACGATACCATAACCTATGGTATACAGCAAAAGCAGTTATAGTAAGAGGGAAGTTATAGCTGTAAGTGCCTACGTAAAACAGAGGGAAAACTTTACATAAACAATCAGATGATGCATTTTTAAAACCTAGAAAAGCAAGAACAAAACAACCCAAAAATTATTAGAAGAAAGAAATTATAAAGATTAGTGAAGAAATAAATGAATTTGACATGAAGAAAACGATACCAAAGATCAATGAAACAAAAAAAAGTTTTTTTTTCTGAAAAAATAAAATTGACAAACAGCCACACTAAGAAAAAAAGAGAGAAGATACAAATAAATAAAATCAGAAATGGAAAAGAAGACATTGCAACATATACAACAGAAAATGAAAGGATTATTAGTGGCTACTATTAGAAACTATATTGTCAGTTAATTCAAAAAATCTAAAAGCAATGGACAAAGTCCTAGACACATGCAACATACCAAGATTGAACTAGGAAAAATTAAAAACTGAAAGAGACCAATAACAACTAATGATATTGAAGCCATAACAAAAATCCCCCAGTAAAGAAAAGCCTGAAGGTTACACTGCTGAACACTACCAAACATAAAAAAAAAACTAATACCAATCTTACTCATACTGTTCCAAAAAACAGAGAAGCAGGGAATACTTCCAAACTTGTTCTGTGAGAACAGTATTACCCTGATATCAAAAACTGACAAAAACACATCAAAAAAAGAAAACTTCAGGCCAGTATTTCTGATTAATATTGATGCAAAAATTATCAACAAAATGATAGCAAATCAAATTGAACAATGTATTAGAAAGATAATTCATCATGACAGTGGGATTTCCCCTTGGGAGGCAAAGATGGTTCAATATATGCAAATAAATCCAATGTGATACAACATATTAACAGAATGAAGGATAAAAACCATATAATTATTTCAATTGATGCTGAAAAAGAATTTGAAAAAATTCAATGTTACTTCCTGATAAAAACCATCAGAAAAGTGGGTATAGCAGGAACATACTTCAACATAATCAAAGCCATATATGACACACCCACAGCTGGCATCACACTGAATGGAGAAAATCTGAAAACTTTTCTTGTAAGATCTGGAACAAGACAAGTATGCCCACTTTAATCACTATTATTCAGCACAGGACTGGAAGTCCTAGCTAGACCAGTCAGAAAAGAAAAGGAAAAACAGGGCATCCAAATTGTAGAGAAAAAGTCAAATTATTTTGTTGCCAATGATATGATCTTATGTTGGAAAAGCCTAAAGACTCCACGAAAAAACTATTAGAACTCATAAGCAAAGTTCAGTGAAGTTTCAGGTTACAAAATAAACACACCAAAAATCAGTAGTATTTCTATATGCCAACAGTGAACAATCTGAAAAAGAAATAAACTGTAATCCCATTTATAGAAGCCACAATTAAAATTAAATTCTCAGGAACTAACCAGAGAAGTGAAAGATCTCCATATAATAAAAACTATAAAACATGGACGAAATAAATTGAAGAGGACACCAAAAAAAAAAAAAAAAAAAAAAAAGGAAAGATATTACATGTTCATGGATTGGAAGAATGAATATTGTCAAAATGTCCATATTACCTAAAGCAATCTACAAGTTCAATGCAATCCCTATCAAAATATCAACTACATTCTTCAAAGAAATTTAAAAAAATCCCAAAATGTATATGGAACCACAAAAGACCCAGAATAGCTAAAGCTATCCTAAGCAAAAAGAACAAAATGAGGAATTACATTACCTGACGTCAGAGCTATAGTAACCCAAACACAATGGTACTGGCATAAAAACAGACACATAGACCAGTGGAAAAGAACAGAGGAACTGGTGGGGTGCGGTGGCTCACACCTGTAATCCCAGCACTTTGGGAGGCCGAGGTGGGCGGATCACGAGGTCAGGAGATCGAGACCATCCTGGCTAACACGGTGAAACCCCGTCTCTACTAAAAATACAAAAAATTAGCCAGGTGTGGTGGCTGGCGCCTGTAGTCCCAGCTACTCAGGAGGCTGAGGCAGGAGAATGGCGTGAAGGTAAAGCTTGCAGTGAGCCGAGATGGTGCCACTGCACTCCAGCCTGGGCGACAGAGCGGGACTCTGTCTCAAAAAAAAAGAACAAAGAACCCCGAAAGAAATCCACACACTTACAGTAAACTCATTTTTGACAAAGGTACCAAGAACATACACTGAGGATATGACATTCTCTTTAATACATGGTACTGGGAAAACTGGATATCCATATATAGGAGAATAAAACTAGACCCCTATCTCTCTCCATATACAAAAATGAAATCAAAATAGATTTAAGACTCAAATCTAAGACGTTAAACTATGAAACTCCTACAAGAAAGCTTTTAGGAAAACCTCCAGGACATTAGTCTGGGCAAAAGTTTATTGAACAATACTCCACAAGCACAAGCACCAAACAAAAAATGGACAAATGGGATTACATTAAGTTAAAAAGCTTCTACACAGCAAAGAATGCAATCAATGAAGTGAAAACAGAATCCATAAAATGGGAGAAAATATTTGAAATTATGCATCTGATAAAGGATTAATAACAAGAATATATAAGGAGCCCAAACAACTGTATAGAAGACAATCTAATAATCCCATCAACAAATGGGCAAAAGATTTGAATAGATATTTCTCAAAAGAAAACATACAACTGGCAAACAGATGTGTGAAAAGGTTCTCAACATCACTGATCATCAGATAAATGCAAATCAAACTACAATGAGATATGTCACCCTCCAGCTAAAATAGCTGATATCCAAAAGACAGGCAACAACAAATAATGGCAAGGATGTGGAGAAAAGAGAACCTTTGTACACTGTTGGAAGGAATGTAAATTAACACAACCACTATGGAGAAGAGTTTGGAGGTTTCTCAAAAACTAAAAATTGAACTACCATATGATCTAGCAATCCCACTTCTGGGTATGTACCCCAAAGAAAGAAAATCAGTATATTAAACAGATAGCTGTACTGCCATGTTTATTGCAGCACTCTTTATAAGAGTTAAGATTGGATTCAACTTATATCCCTCAAGAGATGGATGGATAAAGAAAATGTGGTGCATACACATAGTGGAGTACTATTCAGTCATAAAGAATATTGTGATTCTGTCATTTGCAACAACATGGATGGAACTGTTGGTCATCATGTTAAGTAAAATAAGTAATGCACAGAACAAACAATATCACGTAATCTCACTTATGTGGGATAAAAGAAAATGAACTCATAGATACAGAGAATAGAAGGATAGTTATCAGAGATTGGGAAGGATAGTAGGGGCAGGGAATGAGGTGGGGATGGTTAATGAATACAAAATGATAGTTAGAAAGAGTGAATAATATCTTATATTTGATAGCACAACAGGGTGGCTATAGTCAATAATAAATTACTTTTACATTTTAAAGTAACTAAAAGAGAGTAATGGGATTGTTTATAATGCAACGTGTAATTCCTTGAGGGGATGAGAACCCCATTCTCCATGATGTCATTATTTCACATTGCATGAATCAAATAATCTCATGCACCCTCTCTTAATTTGTTTTCATAGTGCTATAAAGAACTGTCCAAGACTGGGTAATTTATAAAAGAAAAATATTTAATTGACTCACAGTCCACCATGGCTAGAGAGGCCTCAGGAAACTTACCATCATGGCAGAGAGGGAAGCAAGGACCTTTTTCACATAACAGCAGGAGAGAGAAGAGTGAGGAGTGAAGAGGGAAGAGCCCTTTATAAAACCATCAGGTCTTGTTAGAACTCATCCAGTATCATGAGAACAGCAGCATGGGGGTAACTGCCTCCATGATTCAATTACCTCCACCTGGTCTCTCCCATGACACATGGGGATGATGGGAATTACAATTAAAGATGAGATTTGGGTAAAGACACAAAGCCTAACCATATCATTTCACCCCGGCCCCTCCCAGATCTCATGTCCCTTTCACATTTCAAAACACAATCATGCCTTCCCACAGTTTCCCAAAGTTTAAACTTGTTCCACCATTAACCCAAAAATCTAAGTTCAAAGTCTCATCTGAGGCAAGACACGTCCCTTCTGACTATGAGCCTATAAAAACAAAGCAAGTTAGTAACTTCCTAGATACAATGAGAGTACAGACATTGGGTAAATACACCATTCCAAATGGGAGAAATTGGCCAAAACAAAGGAGCTACAGGCCTCATGCAAGTTCCAAAATTCAGTGAGGAAGTGAAATCTTAAAACTCTAAAATGATCACCTTTGACTCCATGTCTCACATCCAGCTCATGCTGATGCAAGAGGAGGGGTCTCATGGACTTCAGCAGCTCCACCTGTGTGGCTTTGCAAGGTACAGCTTCCCTCCTGGCTGCTTTCACATGCTGGCATTGAATGTTTACAGCTTTTCCAGGTGCATGTTGCAAGCTGTCAGTGGATCTACCATCTGGAGTCTGGAAGACAGTGACCCTCTTCTCACAGCTCTACTAGGCAGTGCTCCACTGGGGACTCTGTGTGGGGACTCTGACCTCATATCTTCCTTCTGCACTGCCGTAGGAGAGGGTCTCAATGAGGGCTCCACCCCATACAACAAACTTCTGCCTGGGCATCTGGGTATTTCCATACAACCTCTGATATCTAGGCACATATTCCCAAACCTCAGTTCTTGACTTTTGTGCACCTGCAGACCCAACACCACATGTCTGCCACCAAGGCTTGGGTCTTGCACCCTATGGAGCAACAGCTTGAGCTGGATATTAGCCCCTTTTAGCCACAGCTGGTTTGCAGGGCACCAAGGCTTGAAATTGCACAAAGCAGCAAGGCCTTGGCCCAGGCCCATAAAACCATTTATTTTCCTCCTTGGCCTCTGGGCCTGTGATGTGAGGCAATGCTGTGAAGACTTCTAACATGCTGTGGAGACATTTTTCCCATTGTCTGGGTGATTAACATTTGACTCCTCATTACTTATGCAAATTTCTGCAGCAAACTTGAGTTTCTTCCCAGAAAATGGGTAACAATTTATTGTATTTGTCCATTTTAATACTGCTATAAAGAACCGCCTGAGACTGGTTAATTTAAAAAGGAAAAAGTTTTAATTAACTTACAGTTCAACAAAGCTGGGGAGGCCTCAGGAAACTTACAGTCATGGCAGAAGGTGAATGGGAAGCAAGATGCCTTCTTCACAAGGCAGCAGGACAGAGAAATGCTGAGCAAAGGGGGAAGAACCCTTTATAAAACCATCAGATCTCATGAGAACTCAGTATCACAAGAATGGCATGGAGGAAACTGCCTCCATGATTAAAATTACCTCCACCTGGTCTCCCCATTAACACATGGGCATTATGAAGATTATGAGATTTGGTTGGGGACACAAAGCCTACCATATCATACCCTGTGGATCTATACACCTACCATATACTCACAAAAATTAAAAATAAATAAATGAAAATAAAATTTTAAAAATCCGACAAAATCAAAAAGAAATGTTAGTACTAAATAAGTGAATTTCATAATGGTAAAAGTATCAATTCATCAAGAATATATGAGAATTATACATTTACATATATCTAAAAGGAGAGCCCCAAGATATAAGAAACAAAAGATGACAGAATTGATAGAAGAAATAGACAATTCAACAACCATATTTGAAACTCCAATACTCCTAAGAAAGTAACAGAAGTAGTAGACAGAAAACCAGTGTGTATGTAAAGGACCTAAACTCTACTATCGATGAATTTGATCTAAAATATATGAAACACTCAACTCTTAAAAAGCAGAATAAACATTCTCTTCAAGTGTATATGGAAGTCACTATGACAGATCGTATTATGTGTCATAAAACATATATGAGCAAATGTACAATTATTGAATTTGTAAAAAAAGGTATTCTTTGACAATAGTGAAATTAGAAGACAATAATCACAGGTATCTAAAAAATCAATAATTTTGAAATTCAATTATACTTATTGGTGAAAGACTGAAAGTTTCCCCACTAAGATACTGAGATTTATTTTCTCAAAAAATGTAGCTGTAATAGTTTTTAATACACAGTATATTGGATGAATCACATCTGGAAATGTGTGCAAGAGGACTAAGGAAATGGCACATTTCATCTCTGTTTCTGGAGAATGGTAGGAAGTTTTAGGTATGTATGGGTGACAGCAGGATCAGCTTTTTAAAGAATTTTCTAATGATTTGAAGAGCTAATAAATGCAATTGCTAATGCTGTTAAGATGATTGTCCACATAGGTTTAGGTTCAGACTGATAGTTTAAAGAGCTTTACATTTCAAAGGATTTGTTAATAGAAAGTTTAAACTTCTTGAGGTACACATTAGACCCAGATTCAAGAGAAATCTGCAAAAGGAATGATGCTAATGCCAAAGCAGAGCTTCATGCTATATCTCATTCTCCCTTTCTCCACATTTATGTTTAATTTGAACCTTCAATTAATTGGATACCATGAAATTTTTGTGTAAGCTCAATTTTCTGTGTACAAATTAGCTTTCCTCATTCTCTTCACATAGCTAACATGCTTCTGGGTAGAGCTTAGATACCACTACTTCTGGAAAGTTGGTCCTGGCTCATAAGCTTGGGGTCAGGTGCTCTGTTTTCTGCTCCCAGAGTATCCTGCCTTTTCTTGCCATAACAAGTATATTATTCATTGTAATTGACTATGCATTTTTCTGTATACTCTACTAAACTAGGATCTCTATGGTAGTAGGGATGGATTGCTTTTATCTTTTTTACTGTGGTATCCATAGTGCCCCATAAAATACACAGCCCACAAAAATAATTAGTAAACATTTGCTGAGTGAGAAGGAATGAAGTATCAAGTGCCTACTATATGCCAAGCATTGTTCCAGCCACTTCGTCTGCTATTTAATTTAAATGTTGCGTTAGTCAGGATTCTTCAGAGAAACAATGATAGAAGATAGACAGATGATAGACAGAAAGATGATAGATAGATAGATAGATAGATAGATAGATAGATAGATAGATATTTACTATGAGAGACTGCATCATGCTATTATGAATGCTGAGGATTCCCACAATCTGCTGTCTGCAAGCTGGAGGCCAAGAAAAGCCAGTAGTGCAATGCCACTCCACACCCCAAGACCTGAGGACCAGCCACGTCAATGATATTAATTTCCATTAATTAATAAGTCTGAGTTCAAAGACTTAAGAACCAGGAGTGCCAATGTTTGTGGCAGGAGAAGATGAACGTCCAGCTTAAGAAGAGAGAGCAAATTCACCCTTTCTTCACATTCGTGTTTTATTTAAACCCTCAATTGACTGGATAATGTCCACTCACATTGGGGACAGCAATCTTCTTTACTTAGTTTACCAAGTAAAATACTAATCTCTTCCAGAAACACTCTCACAGATACACTCAGAAATAATGTTCTACCAGGTATCTGGGCATCCCTTAGCCCCCTCAAGTTTACACATACAATTAACCATCATAAATAGTAATATCCAGATCGTTTAAAGCCTGATATGTCTGCTCACGACTTCCAAAAATCACACTTCAAGATGGGATTAGACGTGTAAGACATATATTGGTGAATACAATTGCAGAGGATGAAAAAGGTGGGAGCAGAAATACGTGGGAAGAGCCCTGAGACGGTAACACAAGTCTCATCTTTATGATAGAAGAAAAGCAAGGAGAAGGACTGGTTAGGAAGACCTTCAGATGGAAGTGGAGTTCTGAGACATTATCAGTCAAGTCAATGGGGTGTTTTTCATAGAAAAATCCCAGGTTGGACAGAAGAAGTCTGCCTCTAGTATCCCTTTCATGCTCGGTCAGTGGCTAGGTGCAGTCTTGGAGAAATGGCTTCAATGAGAGTAGCATAGCAAATCCAGAGGTGCAGCAACTGGACACTACCAGTCAAATATGCTTCCTACAGTGGGTTTTTTCAGAAGACAATCTGAGTCGTGCTCTACTATGGCCACCACAGTCCATTTGTTTAGTCACACAGATACACTTTCCATTGCATGTTTGGAAAATACCTTCTAAGTTACGTTCAGGGACTTCTATTCAGTCAGAAGAGGGAAGTCAGTGGAAATGAACTACATATCTCCCATCACATCACTGCAGTTAATTTCATGGTCACAAATGAAATTCTTTCTTTTTCTCTTCAACTATACATTCAACAACTGTCATCTCTACAGATCTCATTGGCTTATCTGATGGTGTAAGCCAAATATTTATTTTCTGAGGGTCTAAGCCTTTGATATTCATTTACTTTGTAGGCCAAGGCTGCCACAAGTGTTCATTCACTGATATAAATAAGCACTTGAGTACCAGAAAATACACAGTAGATTTACACACATATTCTTCCTGGTCCCCATTATGTAAAAATAGTCCTACTACTGCTTCCTATGAGGATCAATTACCTCTGCCAAATGGAATTCAAAGTGGCCAGCGGCAGCCACAGCTTGTATTTTAATGTGTCGTATGGCAAGAGTAGAACCATGAACTCTAACTCCAAAGGATACAAATGTGTAAGAAAAGAAGTACAAGTCCTCCAGTGGGTCATCAGGAAGAACAGTAAGTGATACTCGATCCTCTATACATGTTTTATTCTTATTAAGGGCACAGCACCATATACAAAGCTCTGAATCAATGCATATAGTGAATCCTAGAAGACGGCATCTCATTCACATAAAGTAACATCTCCACAGCATCACTTTATCTATCAGTTCAATGGAATTTTGTTTTTCTTTTCAAACTATAGAGTACAGTTAAGTGATATGACAAATAGGTAACATGGTTCATTCCAGAGGGGACACCTAGCCAGATGTTTATGTTGTGTGGGAATTAAAGTCTGTGGATCAGGAAGTCTGTAATCTCTCAATGGTTGTACTGGCTAAAGGTTGGCAAACAAGAAAGAAAACCCATACCCAGAATAGGAAACTCTCATGTGAGGATGAACGGTTGGCCTTTCCAAGACAGAGAGCTCTCGTTATCCATTTTATCTCAGTTGCTGGATTTTTCAGCCTAAAGTTGTTTGTATTTCTTTACCGTCATTTTAATGTCTGTAGAGTCTGTGTCAATAACTGCTTTTTTATTTCTGATATTTGTAATTTGTATGTGCTCTATATTCTTCTTGGCTAGGCAGGATACATATTTATTAATTTTATTACTCTTAACAATATAATTATGGTTATTGAATTTCTCTATTGCTTTTGTGTTTTCGATTGTATTGGTTATTGCTTTCATTATGCTTGCTTTCAGTAAAAGATGTCCTTTTTTGATAACTTTAGAGATACATGCTTTTTTGAACTGTCTTCCAATATAGGCAGTTTTTAATAACTTTTTTTCTTATAGAAACATTGTATGCTATAAATTTAACTCTAAGTACTGCTTTAGCTACATGCCAAAAATATTAATGTTTTTATTTACATTTAACTCAAAATATTATTTAATTCACCTTGTGACTTACTCCTTGACTTCTGTGTTACTCGTGGATTTGTGCAATTTTCAAATATTTGATAATTTTTTATGTATCTTTTTGTTATTGACTTCCAGTTAAATTCAGTTATAGTGAAAGTATACACTTTATATAATTTTGATTCTTTTAAATTTGCTGAGGCCAGCTTCGTGGCTTATGATATTTTGTTGGACATTTCTTGTGCATTTGAAAAAAGAGTGTTCTCTGCTGCTAAGTAGAACGTCCCAAAGATCTCATTTGGGACACGCTGCTTGATAGATAGTATTGTTGCTATCTTACATACCTTTGCTAATCAGTGTCTACTAGTTGAATCAGTTGCTGAAATAAGGAATGTTGAAGTCTCCAATTGTCACTATGAACCTATTTCTCCTTTTAGCTTTGTCAAGTTTTACTTCATATATTTGGAAGCTGTATTGTTTAGCACACACATTTAGGATTGCTAATGTCTTTGTGGTGACGTGACCTCTTTATCCTTACGTAATGTCTCACTTTATTTGTGGAAATACCCCTTTTTTGAGGCCAATATTATTTGATATTCATAGAGCCACTCCACCTTCCTTTAAATTAATATTAGCATGGTATATATTTTTTCAATTCTTTGACTTATAACTGTCTCGGTCTCTATATTCAAATTAAATTACTTAAAAATAGCACAGAAGTAGGCCTTTTAAAAAAATATCCAATCTAGCAATCTCTTATATTTTTAAAATTTGTTATGAGGTAATTTGTTTTATTTTATAATTTTTAAAAATTTCAAATTTCAAGAGCATTAGGGGTACAAATATCTTTTGGTTACATGGATAAATTGTTTAGTGGTGAAGTCAGGGCTATTAGCATACCCGTCAGCTCGATAGTGTACATTGTACCCAGTAGGTAACTTTTCAGCTCTTCTCATCTTCTTACCCTCTCCCCTTCTGACTCTCCAATGTCCCATATACCACTCTCTATATCTTTGCATACTCATAGCTTAGCTCCCACTTATAAATGAGGACATGCAGTATTTGGTTTTCTGTTCCTGAATTATTTCACTTAGGATAATGTTTTCCAGTTCCATTCAAGTTAGCAATCTCTATTAATTGGCATGCATTACATTTAATGTAATTGTTGATTTGCTTGTATTAAAGTCTACCATCTTACTAGTTACTCTCTTGTTATTCCATCTATCCTTTCCTACATGATATGGCTTGGCTCTGTGTTCCCACCCAAATCTCATCTTGAATTGTACTGCCATAATTTCCATGTGTTGTGGGAGGGACCTGGTGGAAGATAATTGAATCTTAGGGGCAGTTTCTCCCATACTGTTCTCATGGTAGTGAATAAGTCTCACAATATCTGATGGTTTTATAAAGGGAAACCCCTTTCACTTAGCTCTCATTCTCTCTCTTGACACCGCCATGTAAGAAGTGCCTTTTGCCTTCTGCCAAGATTGTGAGGCCTCCCTAGCCACATGGAACTGTAAATCCATTAAACCTCTTTCGTTTGTAAATTACCAGTCTAGGGTATGTCTTTATCAGCAATGTGAAAATGGAGTAATACACTACATATCTTCCTTTTCTTTCCTTTGTTCCAGATTATTTGAGGGCCTTGTATGATTTCATTTTATCTCCACTATTGCCTTATTATTTATATTTTCAATATTATTTATGTATTTACTTACATTTTCACATTTATATTAATGATATGTTATTTATATTTAATTATTTATATACTTGTTTATTATTTATACCTCTTTTTAATTTTATTGGTGGCTCTAGTGTTTACGTTGTATATCTTTAATTAACTACAGCCAATCTTCAAATAATATTGTCTCTTCTTGTGTAGCTTAAGAATCTTATAATAGTATACTCTCATCTCCTCCCTTCATCTTTTGTCCAATTATTTTATATATGTTACTTTTACATATGATAGAAATTCAGAACATATGGCCATTATTTTTTGTGCTTTAGACAGTCAGCTATCTTTTAAAACACTTAGAATAAGAAGCACTCTATTATATTTCCCTGCATTCAACTATTTACAGACTTCCTCATTACTTTGTACAGATTCAAGCTTCTCTTTGGTATTATACTCCTTTGGCCTAACTAGCTTCCTTTAATATATTCTGTATTGCAAGTAATCAATTTTCTCAGTACTTAGACTAAAAAGGCTCTCATTTCTTCATTTTAAGAGATACTTTTCTCTGTATATATGTTGAAAGTTGTTTTGCTTTCAACACTTTAAAGCTGCCACTATTACTATTTGAACGTCTGACAAAATTTCGACTTTAATAATATTTTGTCCTGATGTATGCAATATCTCTTTTTTATCTTTACTTATTTCTAGCATTTTCTCTTTATCATTGGTTTTCAACTGTTAGAGTAAGATGTGATGTGTCTAGTGTGTGTGTGTATGTGTGTGTGTGTGTGTGTGTGTGTGTGTGTATGTTTATCCTGTTACCCTGCTTGGGGTTCTTTCAGCTCCTTTGATCTGTGTTTTGATGTCTCTCATTATTTTCTGAACATTTTCTTCATTACTTTTGAACATCTCTGAGATTTCAATTTCACATACATTAAAGTGTTGGATATTGTCCTAGAAGACTTAGATATTGTTTTTTAAAAAACACTTTTTCTTTTCTCATTGTGACAAATGTAGGTAACTTTTATTAATCCAGCTTTAAGTTCACTGATTCTTGAGTCTAATAATGAGCCCATCAAAGGCAATCTTCATTTCTGTTACCATGTTTCTGTTTTTGTTTCCAGCGTTTTCACTTAACTCTTAAGGTTTCAATCCTTCCGTTGAAATTCATCATCTGATCATGCACATTGTCCAGATTTACTTTTAAAGCCATTAAAATAGTAGTGAATGGTTATTTTAAATTTTCTGATAGTTTTAATATCTGGGTGGACTCTGAGTCTAGTTTTGTTGATTGAAATATCTGTTAACCGTAGATTGTTTATTATTGCTTTATTGTGAATCTCATAGGTTTTATTAAATGCCAGATATTTCCTAAAGGATAGCAGAGACTGAGGCAAATAGGATAAATGGCTTCAAACTGGCAAACTTCTTCCTTTGGTAGGTCATGAATGTTGGAGGTTGAGTCAATCTCATCAGGAGTCAAGCTTGGTTTGAGTTTTGTTGTTGCTATTATCACCCTCAATGCACCGCTGGGCAGAAGTATTTACATTGAACTTTGTAAGTGAGAATCCATGTTTGTTGGGCCCATTTATAGCCTTAATCTCTTTTATGATGGCCACCAGTCCTCACCTGCACTCGTTGCACCAGTTCCCAAATGGCCATCAGTAAAATCAGGCTAATATCAAGTTGTTGAGTCATTGGTGTCTGGTTGGTCAATGCCTCTTTCATGGTGGATGGTCTCCGGTGGGCATTGATGAAGCAAAAACCTTCACACTTTCTGGTCCATCCTATGTGTCCATTGACATACTCTATTACAGGTTTCCTTTTCTTCAATCTTCTAGTCTTTTGACTTCCAAACCCTTAACTAGACAGCCAGGCCATTTGGCCACTGCCTCAAAATTTATTCATATTTAGCTAATAAGCTAAAACCACTTCTTCCACAAAACACAATGTTGATTGCCAGATACATTAATCCAAATTCTACACATTGGGAAGATAACCTCTCTCCTTTTCTTTTCTTTCTTTTTTTTTTTTTTTTTTTTTTTTGAGACAAGGTCTTGCTCTGTAATCCAGGCTGGAGCACGGTGACACAATCTTGGTTCACTACAACCTCCACCTCCCACCTCAGACTCCTGAGCAGCTGTGACTACAGGCACATGCTGCAACACTTGGCTAATTTTTAAGCTTTTTGTACGGATGATGTCTCACAATATTGCCCAGGCTGGTTGCGTGCTCCAGGGCTCAAGCTATCCTCCCATCTCGGCCTTGCAAAGTGCTGGAATTGCAGGCATGAGTTACCATGCCCAGCTCCCTTTCTCCTTATTTTAAGGCCACCTCTAAATGTGGTTGTAATGCAGCCACCATCACCTTTGGGCTTGCACTCAAAAACTAAGCTGATACATTTATAAGATGGCTTGGGGTTTTTTCCTTCTTTATCAGTTAAACATAGAAAAACCCCATATGGCCATAAGTGTGCAATAAATGTGGAAACCTGAAACAACTATGAGAGGTGGTGTGAGGGGCTGAGCTATCTGCTGATCTCTTCTCTTCCTGTTTTTATTTGAATCCTGGAATGACAGCTATAATCAAGACTCTTATTTGATTTATCTTGCAGTAGACTACAGTCATTTTCCTGGATCTATCTGGTTTCTTCAAGGCCCAGAATACCAAATTAAGCAGAGATGATAGGGACCACACTATTTTTCACCATATTTTTATCTCTCTAAGGGTGCACTATTTTTTTTTCTTTTTTGTTTTTAATGTATTATCTTGGCTTGAGGGTAAAGGGTGAAGTTTTGAAACATTCACCTGGTATTCCGCTCTCTGATACCTCTTAACTAACAAACCAAGCATGCCCTGTGGGTGTTACTCTAACTTCCAGGAGTGCACACCAAAATTATACACTTGAGAACTGGAGAAGTAAACACTGACTGGCTCTGAAGACCCAGTGGGCACATTGTAATTCAGATATTAGTCAGTACTTTATTCATCACCTGCATTATAAGCTCTCACTCTAGCAGGGGGACTATGGTGACTCTTTGGGTCTCCAGATATTAGTGTCTACTTAGAATCTTTGATCAATAGTTCACAAAATGTCTGGGTATTTTTCTTTTATCAGTGTAAAGTAATTCACATAAGTGGTCATCAGCAACCTGCTCCGGCGTTCTTGCTTTTCTTTCTGGTTGTAGATGTTAAGCAGTACCCTTGTTGTCTGCCTTCTATTTTTCCCCTAGTTATATCAGGCTCAAGTAACGATCTCTGCATCTCCCTGCATGTCAAGTCCTTTTAAGTGCTACTCCAAACTAGCTGGTCATTGTGGTGTTTGTATCATTCTGGCTTCTGGCCTTTGTTACTTGGGGACCTCATCATCCTCCTGAATACATATATTTCTAAAAGAAGCTTACGTCGCTGACCACCTCTGTAACAATCAACCACGGCCTACGGAAAAGGGCCAACACTTAACTAGGTGATGCTGGTGGCCTCTCACAAACACATTTCTATTTCTATGTGTCATCTGGGCCATCCTGTGAAACATAATACTTAGGAAGGCCTTCTGGTATCATATATTAATCTATTCTAGCTCACTTCCCTAAGCCTTTTTAATTCCTTAATCTCTCATCTGCCGGAGAAACTCAGAAATTTCCACTTCGTTCTGCATGTACCATTTTTTTTTTCCTGGTCTCTAATGAGTCATTCTAACAGCAACTTTGCTCCATCCACTGAAGTCCTTGCAGAAGTATTAAATTCCATATTCTGAAAAAAAATGCCTCCAAGATAATGAGTTCTTACTTATCTGTATCCCTTGATCAAGCACTTTCAAAATTCAGTCCCAAGGGTAATTTATTGGCTCCTGGTCAGTACATGCTGGTGTTACGGAATGAATGTTTGTATTACCCACTAAATTCACAAGGTGATATTCCAACAACTCAGTGTGATGATATTAAAAGGTAGGGCTTTGGGAGATAATTATTTCATGAGGGTAAAACCCTCCTGAATAAGATTAGTGTGCTCAGAAGAAGAAACGCAAGAGCTTGCCTCTCACTCTCTGCCTTCTCCAATATGAGGACACAGCAAGAAGACAGCCATATGCAAACAAGGAAGAAGACCCTTACCAGACACCAGATCTGATGGTGCTTTGATCTTCAACTTCCCAGCCTCCAGAACTATGAGAAATAAATATCTGTTGTTTAAACCACCCAGACAATGGCAATTTGTTATAGCAGCCTGAACTGACTAAGACAGCTAGCTACTTCTCGCAGCTCCTTTAGGGTGTAAACCCTTTTCTCCATTATCAGGCTTAAAACTCCCCTACCCAGGTTTTGTGGGAACTTAATCCTAGTGGTTGGTCTGACAATCAAGAAGGCAGGTGGTCACTCCACCTGAGGGGTTTACCTGTTACCTTTTCTGAAAGAGGCCTCTTCAGTGTCTTCCCACATGGAAGGGGGATGCCAGTTCATATTAGGGAGTGCTGAGCAACTTCTATACGCTCTAAAATTCCAGAATGTCCCCAGAGGCAAAAATCTTAGGGCCATACACCCAGTTAACTCCATCTCATATTTCAGCTTCTTAAGTTGTTCTCCCCAGGACACTGAAGTTAGCATAACAGACTAGCTATGGACAAACATTAAAATGTCTTTGGAGAGCTCAACCTTTAAATGCTGAGTATCTTCAGCTGTGTTTACTCTTCCATTGTAGGAAAGGGCTTCTTTGTAAGCTATCAGAAATGGTCGCTAACTCACACACTTAGCCCTTAACTATTTCGTAACCACTATCAATTTTTTTCAAAATCCTTCTATAGGGTGGCAATACAACTTAATTATAACCAGCCAACTGTACTGTTCTTATCAACATTTTCCCCTACCCACCAAATCTTTTATATGCCTGAATATTCACTCCAGCAAGTACATTCTTCTCTACCAAAACATTATTTCAGTTAATCACTGGTAAAATCTTCAGCAACTGTGCTGTAACGGTGTGCCAGGGATTATTATTACTTCTCATTTTACTTAGAAAGGGGTCATTCTTTCCAGTCAGGCAGTGAGTGAGCCAGTCTTGAAACCCATCTTACCATCATTTTTTTTTCTCAGATCTCTTCTGCCATCCTCTATGTCTATTTGGAACTTCCAAGAAGCATATGTTGAGATGGGATAAGACATGCAAGAGATATATTGATAAAAGGGGAAGGAACAAGAGTAGGTAGGGAAGGACTTTTGATTATGATACAGTTTTCTGACTGCAACATACTACTGAGAAACTCTCAGGCTGACCAGTGAGGGGGCCCCACACAAAAGTAGCTCGTGAGAGGAGTCCTGCATCAAGCAGAGACGGACTGGCTTTGGTACCCTTGTCGTGATCAACACTTAACTGGGAGCTGCCTCCAGGCGAAGTGTGGCCTTGAAGTAAGTGCCACAGTGAATCACAAGATGCAGCAGTTGGAAGCTGCCAGTCTACTGTGTTCCCTGCAGCACGTTCTCTTTAAGGGCCATCTGAGCTGTGCACCTCCAAGGCTTTCACACCTGGAAAATGCGTAATACTGTTTCCCAGGAAGCTTCCAGATACTGCACAAATGAATCTATTTTAAGTTTGTTCTCTAAGTGGAAAAGCCCTCTCTTTCAAAATTATACTTTAAATTTGTAATCGTGAGGAGAGAAATCACTTACTACATAAACCCCAACCCAAAACATTCAGATTAGAAAGTAGAAAATTGCTGTATCCGTCCTTGGAATAATAGGTGAAGGCCAGGAACACTATCTTCACTAATAAAGGGAATGACGTAAGCAATGGCTATCCCAGTGCAGATCAGTCCAGACCACAATGAGCAAGAATAGTTTGGGAAGCCAAAAGTAAAATCAAAATCATGCCAGAATTATTCTCCTGGCAATAAGATTTTAAGATTATCACATTAACTTTTTATACAGTGATGAGACAGTGCCCTAGAATAAGTCCAGCCTCGGTGCTTGTAGGATGCTTGAAGCCAGTGAGTGGCCATAGGTGGCTTGGGTAAAAAACAAAGCAACACAGACAGAAAGCAGTTGCTGACATTTACTTATTTTTTTATAGTGGCCACTTTTTTGCAACATTTCTGCACACTAACAACATGGCCTCATCAATGAGATATACTCACCCACAAATCCCCATAGACATGCTGGACAGGGAAGGCAACCTACGATAGGGCTTCTGTCTAAAGACAGGTCCTTAACTCATTTACTCAGCAGGTATTTACTAAATATCAATTATTTGTTATACCCTGTGGCAGTCACTGGGAATGCACATTCCTGACCTCAAGGAGATAAATAGAATTTGCAGTTGGTAGCCTGACTCTGTGGTATATGTATGTGTGATTAGCTCTCAGAATTTCTCTGTCACATTGATACAAGTAAAATTTGCTTTTTTTGGTTTTTCAAGAACACGAAATGAAGTAATGAGTTTGAAAATATTTGGAAACTATGGAATTCCATACATATTTGAGGAGTAAATATTATTTATATAACAACACTTTTCAGAAAATGTGATGCTCCTTTTACCAGAGGTCTGGAACATAGATAGTCTAACTCTTTGCGTGGCCTTTACAGAACTAAACATTCTCTCATTAGTGAAAATACTTTTAACACATTGACTATTGCTGAATTATTAATTCTATAAATATTTTGGACTGATGTTTTATTTCTAAACCCTTTTGGGTATATGAAATATAATGTACACAGTCTTGACTAATTCAGACAAAAGAAAAATTTGAGAACCTGAAGGTTTTCCTTCTTGAATTGGTGGCTTTGGAAAAAGAGAATGTTAATAAAACTTCATTAAAAACACATCATCAATAATTGGGTGCATTTTCTGGCTGTGAAATGTTAACAAAGTAGTGTTTCTGAATACACACACACACATACACACACACACACACACACACACACACACACACACACTGTCATGAGAGCAGTGTAGGATAGCCGGGGGATGGGAAATGAGAACAAAGTCACAGTGTACTCTCTAGAGGGAATTGCAAGGAAGGGTCTAAACATATTGGAGGATTAGTTCAGTCCAAGATTTGATAGTTTTATAGGAGAAAATTCTGTAATATGAATATTTAGGCATGTTGTGATATTTACTGACTCCATATTTTCTTCTGAAAAATATTTGAGAAGGAAATAACATTTGTGAGGATATGAAATAAGTATAATATGGTAATACAGAAGTAGGGATTTCTACTGGTAAGGAGTACCTTTATTCATCAGCACATATACACTTTGGCAAGATAGATGTGAAACATTTCTTTAGATTATGGGATTCTTTAGCTCTCATTCTTCCTGCTAGAGGTTCCATTTCTAATTTATATAGTCACTTATCTTAGCCACAGCATGAGGTCTTACAGCTGAGCAAGTAGCTTTGGCAAAAAGTCTAATGTACTAATGTTCAGGGGGGACAATGGGAATTTAGTTGGCTGGAGGCCTGGGTATCTCAAGGGCATCTAATATGAAATCAGTTAGTTTTCAGTACTTACATAAATGTTGGTAACTTCCTGCCTCTGTTTCTCAATGGGATGGGAGAATTTTGGCGGCCGGTGGACTTGTCATAGCAACAAAGAACAATTTCACTCATTTTGCCTAGGAATAGCTTCTCATGTGTATTTGTACTGAGTGATAGAAGATCATTGAAGTGAATATTGGTTTGAGAGTTTTGGGGATTATGAAAAGAGAGCACAGCTGTGATTCTTCAGTGGCTAGCTTAGTGAAGGCAGACATTTAAGAGGAGTGGAGAAACCAGCTGGAATGGAAGCATCAGCAGGAAGAGCAAGAAAGACCCTGAGAACCAAAACACACAGGCTCCCCTCTAGCTCTCTGCTGTTGAATAGGCTTTCACTGGAGGCCATCCAGAAAAGATTTTAACCTTTTATACATCCCCTTATGGCACAGCGACAAACTAATGGCAGTAGGGAAGTGATTGGGGAAGCTGTGGAAACCACAGACATGGAGTTTGAACAGAAGCAATATTCTGACTCTCCTTAGGAAGCTTTGGTCAATACATCCCACCTCTCTTAGCATAATACATAGCCATGGATAATAAAATTCCTCCAACTGTGGAAAAAAGAGTACAACAGAGCAGAGAGAGAAGGGAGGAGAGAGAGACCAGTGTGAAATCTTTTTTAAGGTGATAGTCATAGGTAGAAGATATTTCGCAGAATATTTTGGAAGAGAGAGACATATCTTACAGTCTATGTAATTAATGACAAAACATCTGGATTAAGGAAGCACAGATATGAAATCTTTGAGTAACTGAGATAATTATCAGTCATAAATACAACAGCCATGATACATAAATGCAATCATTTCAGTGTAGATGGAGGACATGCACGAGAGGGGAGCTAATTCAAAATTTTTTCCTGACATAAAAACTCTGCCTTAGTTATGCATTCAATTACTATATGAAGTTCTAGTTTCACGATGTGGGTTCAGAAACTCACATTTTAAAAATTTTTTATTTTTAATATTTGTGGGTACATAGTAGTTGTATATGTTTATGGGGTACATAAGAAATTTTGGTACTGGCATAAAGTGCATAGCAATTGCTTCATGGAAAATTGGTTATCTATCCCCTCAAGCATTTATCCTCTGTGTTACAACAATCCAATTATACTCTTTTAGTTATTTTTAAATGTATGATTATTATTGACTATAATCCCCCTATTGTGTAATGAAATACTAAGTCTCATTCATTCTTTCTAACTATACTTTTTGTACACACTAACCCCGCTACCTCCCCCCAACCCCCCAAAACCCTTCCCAGACTCTGATAACCATCCTTCTATTCTCTGTCTCCATGAGTGCAATTGTTTTGATTTTTAGATCCACAAATAAGTGAGAATATGTGATGTTTGTTTCTGTGTCTGGCTTATTTCACTTAGCAAAATGACCTCCAGTTCTATCCATGTTGTTGTAAATGACAGGATCTCGGTCTTTTTTGTGGCTGAATAGTACTCCATTGGGTATATGTATCACATTTTATTGATCCATTCATCTGTTGAGGGAAGCACTTAGGTTGCTTCCAAATCTTAGTTATTATGAATAGTGCTGCAATAAACATGGGAGTATAGATCTCTCTTTGATGTACTGATTTCTTTCTTTTGAGTATATACCCAGCAATGGGATGGCTGGATCCTATGGTAGCTCTATTCTTTGTATTTTGAGGAACTTCCAAACTTTTCTCAATAGTGGTTGTACTAATTTACATTCCCACTCACAGTGTAAAACAGTTTCCTTTTCTCCACATCCTCGCCAGCATGTGTTATTGCCTGTCTTTTAGATATAAGCCATTTTAATTCGGGTGACATGATATCTCATTGCAGTTTTATTTTCATTTCTCTGATTATCAGTGATGTTGATTACCTTTTCATATTCCTGTTTGTCATCTGTATGCCTTCTTGTGAGAAATGTCTTTTCAAATCTTTTGCCCACTTTTTGATGGGATTATTAGATTTTTTTCTACACAGTTTTTTTAGCTTCTTATATATTCTTGTTATTCATTCCTTGTCAGATGGGTATTTTGCAACTATTTTCTCCCATTATGGGGGTTTTCTCTTCTCTCTGTTGATTGTTTCCTTTGCTGTTCAGAAGCTTTTTAACTTGATGTTATTCCGTTTGTCCATTTTTGCTTTCATTTCCTGTGTTTGTGGTGTGTTACTCAAAAAATATTTGCCCAGATATCCTGGACAGTTTCCCCAATGTTTTCTTTCAGTGGTTTTATAATTTGAGGTCTTCAAGTCTTTAATCCATTTTGACTTGATTTTGTGTATGATGAGAGATAAGGGTCTAGTTTTGTTCTTCTGCATATGGATATCGAGTTTCACCAGCACCATATACTGAGGACACTGCTTTTTCCCAATGTATGTTCTTGGCACCTTTGTTGTAAATGAATTCACTGTAGGTGCATAGATTTCTTACTGGGTTCTCAATTCTGTTCTATTTGTCTATTTGACTATGTTTATGCCAGTACCATGTTGTTTTGCTAAATATTGCTCTGTAGTATAATTTGAAATCGGGTAACGTAATTCTTCCAGTTTTGTTCATTTTGCTTGGGATAGCTTTGGGTACTCTAGGTCTTTTGTGATTTCATATAAATTTTAGAATTTTTTTTTCTATTTCTGTGAAGAATGTAGTTGGTATTTTAATAGGGATTGCATTGAATCTGTAGACTGCCTTTGATCGTATGGACAATTTAAAAATACTGATTTTTAAAATCTATGAACATGGAATATTTTTCCATTTTTGTGGTGTCCTTTTCCATTTCTTTCATCAGTGTCTTATAGTTTTAACTGTAGAGATCTATCACTTCTTTGGATAAGTTAATTTCTAGGTATTTAATTTTATTTGTGGCTATGGTAAATAAGATTGCTGTTTTTATTTCTTCTTGAGATTTGTTTCACCATTTCTCATATAGGAAGGCTACTGATTTGGGTATGTTGATTTTATATCCCTCTATTTCACTGAATTTTTAAATCAGTTCTAATAGCATTTTGGTGAAGTCTTTAGCTTTTTCCAAATATAAGATCATATCATCTGCAAAACAAAATAATTTGACTTCTTCCTTTCCAATTTGGACACCCTTTATTTTTTTCTCTTGTCTAATTGCTCTAGCTAAGACTTTCAGTGCCATATTGAATAACAGGGGTGAAAGTAGGCATCCTTGTTGTGTTACAGATCTTAGAGGAAAGGCTTTCAGTTTTCCCCCATTTGTTACGATACTACTTGTGTATCTGTAACCAAAAGATCTTATTATGTTGAGGAATACCACTTCAATACCCAGTTTTTTGAGGGTTTTTATTATGAAAGTAAGCTGAACTTTATCAATGTTTTTTCAGCATCAATTGAAATTATCATATGGTTTTGTCCTTCATTCTGTTGATATAAAGTGTCATATTGATTGATTTGCATATGTTGAACCAACCTTGCATCCCAGGGGTAAATCCCACTTAGTATCATGGTGTATGATCTTTTTAATGTATTATGTATTATTAAATTCAGTTTTCTACTGTGCTATTGAGGATTTCTGCCTCAATACTCATCAGAGATATTGGCCTGTAGTTTTACTTTTATTTGTATTTTTTTAATCAGGGTAATACTGGCCTTGTAGAATGATTTTAGAACTATTCCCTCCTCCACTATTTTGTTTTGTTTTGTTTTGTTTTTGAGACGGAGTTTCACTCTTGTTGCCCAGGCTGAAGTGCAATGGCACGATCTTGGCTCACCGTAACTTCTGTCTCCTGGGTTCAAGTGATTCTCCTGCCTCAGCCTCCCGAGTAGCTGGCATTACAGGCATGCGACACCACACCTGGCTAATTTTGTATTTTAGTAAAGATGGAGTTTCTCCACGTTGGTCAGGCTGTTCTTGAACTCCTGACCTCAGGTAATCTATCTGCCTCAGCCTCCTAAAGTGCTGGGATTACAGTTGTGACCCACTGCGCCCAGCCACATCCACTATTTTCTACAACATTTTGAGTAGCATTGGTAATCGTTCCTTAAGTGTTTGGTAGAATTGTGCAGTGATGTCTCTGGGTCCCATGGTTTTCTTTGCTGGGAGATATTTAAATTATGGCTTTGAACTCGTTACTTGTTATTGGTCTCTTCAGGTTTTTTATTTCTTCCTGTTTCAATTTTGGTAGATTTTGTCTATGAATTTATGATTTTTCATTTTATTGTCTATGAATTTATGATTTTTAATTGTATTGGCATATAGTTGCTCACAGTAGCCACTAGTGATCTTTGAATTGCTGTGGTATCAGTCATAATGTATCATTTTTCATCTCTGATTTTATTTATTTGGGTTCTCTCACTTTTTTTCTAAGTCTGGCTAAAGTTGTGTCAATTTTGTTTACAATTTCAAAATATCAGCTTTAAGTTTCCTTGATCCTTTATATTTTCTTCATTTCAAATTAATTTATTTATGCTCTGATATTTAATATTTATTTTCTTCTCCTGATTTGGAGTTTTATTTGTTCTTTTATTCCTACTTCTTTAAGACACGTTGTTATTTTATTTATTTGTAGTTTGTATTTTCATGCTGCTGATAAAGACATGCCTGAGACTGGGAAGAAAAACAGGTTTAATTGGACTGAGAGTTCCACGTGGCTGGGGAGGCCTCAGAATCATGGTAGGAAGCAAAAGGCACTTCTTACATGGTAGTGGGATGAGAAAAATGTGGACAAAGCAAAAGTGGAAACCCCTGATAAACCCATCAGATCTCACGAGTCTTACTCACTATCATGGGACTAGCACGGGAAAGACTGGCCCCCATGATTCAATTACCTCCCCCAGAGTCCCTCCCACAACACCTGGGAATTCTAGGAGATACAATTCAAGTTGAGATTTGGGTGGGGACACAGCTAAACCATGTCATTCCATCCCTGGCCTCTCCAAATCTAATGTCCTCACATTTCAAAACCACTCATGCTTTCCCAAGAGTCCCCCAGTCTTAACTCATTTCAGCATTAACCCAAAAATCCATAGTCCAAAGTCTCATCTGAGACAAGCACGTCCCTTCCACCTATGAACCTGTAAAATCAAAAAGCAAGCTAGCTTCTTCCTAGATACAATAAGGGTACAGGTATTTGGTAAATACAACCATTCCAAATGGGAGAAACTGGCCAAAACAAAAGGGTTACAGGGCCGAGGCAAATCCAAAATTCAGTGGGGCAGTCAAATTTTGAAGCTCAATGATCTCCTTTGACTACTGGTCTCGCACTCATGTCATGCCGATGCAAAAGGTGGGTTCACATGGTCTTGGGCAGCTCCACACCTCTGGCTTTGCAGGGTCCAGCCTCCCTCCTGGCTACTTTCATGGGCTGTCATTGAGTGTCTGTGGCTTTTCCAGGCACATGGTGCAAGCTGCCAGTGGATCTACCATTCTGAGTTCTGGAGGACAGTGGCCCTCTTCTCACAGCTCTACTAGGCAGTGCCCCAGTAGGGACTCTCTGTGGGGGCTCCGACCTCACATACATTTTCCTTCTGCACTAGCCTAGCAGAGGTTCTCCATGAGCCACTCTGCCCTTGCAGCAAACTTTTGTCTGGGCATCCAGGCATTTCCATACATCTTCTGAAATCAAGGCAGAGGTTTCCAAACCTCAATTATTGACTTCTGTGCACCTGAAGGCTCAACACTACTTGGAATCTGCCAAGGCTTGGGACTTCCACATTCTGAAGCCACAGCTCGAGCTCTACCTTGGTCCCTTTCAGCCACAGCTGTAGTGGCTGGAATCCAGGGTACCAAGTCCCTAGCCTGCACACAGCGGCCCATGAAACCACTTTTTCTTCCTGGGCCTCTGGACCTGTGATGGGAGGAGCTGCTGTGAAAGTCTCTGGCATGGCCTGGAGACATTTTTCCCATGGTCTTGAGGATTAACATTAGGCTCTTTGCTACTCATGTGAATTTCTGCAGTCAGCTTGAATTTCTCCTCAAACGATGGGTTTTTCTTTTCTCTTTTCTTTTCTTTTTCTTTTTTTTCTTAGATGGAGTCTCGCTGTGTCACCAGGCTGCAGTGCAGTGGCACGATCTTGACTCACTTCAGTCTCCGCCTCCTGGGTTCAAGCAATTCTCCTGCCTCAGCCTCCTGAGTAGCTGGGACTCAGGCACACACCACCACACCTGACTAATTTTTTTGTATTTTTAGTAGAGATGGGGTTTCATCATGTTGGCCAGCATGGTCTTGATCTTCTGACCTCACGATCGGCCCACCCCGGCATCCCAAAGTGCTGGGATTAGAGGCGTGAGCCACCGCACCCAGTCAGGGTTTTTACTTTCTACTGCATTATCAGGCTGCAAATTTTCTGAACCTTTATGCTCTCTGTTTCCCTTTTAAAATGGAATCCTTTTAACAGCACCCTAGTCAGATTTTGAATGCTTTGCTGCTTAGAAATTTATTGCGCCAGATACCCTAAACTATCTCTCTCAAGTTCAAAGTTCCACAAATCTCCAGGGCAGGGGCAAAATGCCCCCAGTCTGTTTGCTAAAATATAAGAAGAGTCATCTTTGCTCCAGTGCCCAACAAGTTCCTCATCTCCGAGACCACCTCAGTCTGGAACTTTATTGTTCATCACTATCAGCATTTTTGTCATAGCCATTCAACTAGTCTCTAGGAGGTTTCAAACTTTCCCACATTTTCCTGTCTTCTTCTGAGTGCTCTAAAATGTTCCAGCCTCTGCCTGTTACCCAGTTCCAAAGTTGGTTTCACATTTTCAGGTATCTTTTCAGCAACATCCCACTCTACTGGTACCAGTTTATTCTATTAGTCCATCTTCATGTTGTTGATAAAGACATACCCGAGACTGGGAAGGAAAAGAAGTTTAATTGGACTTACAGTTCCACATGACTGGGGAGGCCTCAGAATCATGGTGGGAGGTAAAAGCCTCTTACATGGTGGCCTCAAGAGAAAAATGAGAAAGAAGCAAAAGCAGAAACCCCTGATAAACTAATTAGATCTTGTGAGACTTATTCACTATCACGAGAATAGCGCAGGAAAGATTATACCCCATAATTCAATTACCTCTCCCTGGGTTCCTCCTACAACACATGGTTTTCTGGGAGATACAATTCAAATTGAGATTTGGGTGGGGACATAGCCAAACAGTATCACAATTTTTCTTCTTTTTTTAATGTAGGAACTTATAGCTATAAATTCCACTCAGTGTTGCTTTTACTGTATCCCACAGGTTTTGGTCTGTTGTGTTTTCATTATTATTTGTTTCAAGAAATTTTTCAATTTTCTTCTTAATTTCTTTATTGACCCACTGGTCATTCAGGAGCATATTGTTTAATTTCCGTGTGTATAGTTTCCAAAATTCCACTCATTATTTATTTCTTGTTTTATTCCATTGTGGTCAGAGAAGATGCCTGATATTAATTTGATGTTTGAATGTTTTAAGACTTGTTTTGTAACCTACCATATGGAATATGTTTGATAATCATCATGTGGTAAAGAACATAATGTTTATTCTGCAGCCGTTGGATGATTTTTTTTTGTAATATCCATTAGATTCATTTATTCTATAAGGCAGATCAAGTCCAAAGTTTCTTTTTTAATTTTCTTTCTGGGACATCTGTACAATCCTAAAAGTGGGATGTTGAACTCTCCAGATATAACTGTTTTGGGGTTTCTCTCTTTCTTATTCTCTGATAATACTTGCTTTAATATCTGTGTTCTCCAGTGTTGGGTGCATACTTATTTACAATTCTTATATCCTTTTTGCTAAATTGACCCCTTTATCATTATATAATGATCTTTGCATCTTCTTATAGTTTTTTCTTGAAATCTATTTTGTATGATACAAGTATAATTACTCCTGCTCTTTTTTGGTTTCCATTGCCATAGCATATCTTTTTCCTTTTTTTCATTTTCAATATATGTGTACCTTTACAGGTGAAATGTGTTTCTGATAGGCAGCAGATCATTGGGTCTTGGTTTTTCATTCATTCAGTCACTCTATGTCTTTAGATTAGAGAGTTTGGTTCATTTGAATTTAATGTTATTATTGATAAGTAGCAACTTACTCCTGCCATTTTTTAATTTGAGTTTTGGTAGTTTGGCAGTCTTTTTTCTTCTTTCTTTTCTTGCTGTCTTCATTTTAGTGAAGGTGTTTTTCTCTGATGGTCTGCTTTACTTGCTTTTTTGTGTGGATATCTTCTTGTGTGTGTGTGTGTGTGTGTGTGTGTGTGTATGTGTATTTGGGGTTACTATAAGGCTTGCAAATACCATGTTCTAAAACAATGTTTTAAATTGATGACAATTTAATACTTACTGCATGCAAAAACTAACAAGCAAACACACAAAAAGCCTAATGGCTCTTCTGTCAGTTTGTGGTAAATACTGCCTGACCTTGGACTCATTCTTCAGGACAGTGTGCTCTACTCTGACTGAGGGCAGGATTAGAAATGCTATCTATGTGGCTAGGCCTGGACTGAGGTTCCCCCAATGCCTAATTTTGCTGTACCCTACTGTGGTTGAGATGGTACCTAAAGTTTAAGGCAAAGTCCTCTTTACTTTCCCCTGTGTTTTCTCAGGCAGAAGGAGCCTTTCACTCTAGCCACCACAGCTGGGAATGTGCTGCATCACCCAAAAGCCAGCATGTCTCAGAGCCCAAGACCCACAGCACTCCCTCGGTATTGCTCCTGGTTATTTAAGGCCAAAGTGCTGTTTATTCAGGATTTGATTAAATCTGCCAGAATTGGGCTCTTGCTTTCAAGGCAGTGTGTTCCCATTTAGCCCAGGAGAAATGTTGTCTTGGGGATAGGACCTGGAAAGGGTACCTCACATCTCTGCCTGGTACACTAAAAAAAAAAAAAAAGAGAGAGAAAAATAATCTAAGAAAAGCCCTCCTGGAGTCAGAGCAAGACTCAAACACCAAAAATATCCTCCCCTAAAAAGTAGACCAACTTCAGTTTCATCAAGCCATGAAACAATTTTTGCCTCAGAGATTTGTGAAGAACAATATAGCAATCAGTTAGCAATTAGTGGAGGCTAACAGCTGGACATGATACTAATAAAAGCAAACGAGCTTGATGGAGATATCAAAGAGAAAGAGAAAGCCTGGCTAAAACCAGTCACTGTTTATTGTTAAGGTGACTGTATACATGTTGATATGGTTTTGCTCTGTGTTCCCCATGTATATCTCACCTTGCATTGTAATAATCCCCATATGTCAGGGTGGGACCAGGTGGAGATAACTGAATTGTGGGGGCAGTTTCTCCCATGCTGTTCTCATGAAAGTGACTTCTCATGAAAGTGAGTTCTCACGAGATCTGATGGTTTTATAAGGGGCTTTCCCCTTTGCTCGGCACTCATTCCCTTTCCTGTCACTCTGAGAAGGGATGCCATCTGTCATGATTGTAACTTTCCTAAGGCCTTTTCAGGTATGCAGAACTGTGAGTCAATTAAACCGCTTTTCTTTATAAAGTACCCAGTCTTGGGTATTTCTTCATATCAGCACGAGAACAAACTAATGCACATGTCTATGGCTGCTCTTCATGATGAGCAAAGTCAGAGGTTGTATACTTTGGGTGAAATAAATTTTACACAACTAATTCAGCCAAGGCGCCAAAACAAAAACAAAAATAAACAAGCGAACAACAAAAGTAAGCATTGAGAAATGAGGCGATCCACCATCTAGAGATGCTAAAATATATTATGTTAAATTTCCACTGATTAAATAAAAGATTGTAAAATATCTAAAAGTGTGAAGTATGCAAACACAAAACAACAACAAAAAACCCAGGAACTGACAATTTGAAGCTTTTGAGGATATACAAATGGTGGACTTCAAAGCAGGTATTTAAAATATGTTCAAATAATTAAAGGAAACCATCTTTAAAGACTTAAGTGAAGGTATAATGACAGTGCCCCATCAAAATCTTAATGTAAATACAGATATAAAAATGATAACTTAAAGAACCAAATGGAAGTTCTGATGTCCGAAATATCTCAAATCAATATTCTGATTGAAATAAAACATCCAGTACAAAGCAACAATACTAGATTTGATGTGGCAGAAAAAACAATTAACAAATTTGAATATGTATTGGAAGAAATTCTGTAATCTGATAAACAGAAAAAATAATGAAGTATGTTTCAGAAACATTTGAGGCACAATAAGAACACCAAGAATTGGGAGGCCGAAGCGGGTGGATCACAAGGCCAGGAGATCGAGACCATCCTGGCTAACACGGTGAAACCCTGTCTCTACTGAAAATACAAAAAATTAGCCGGGCACAGTGGTGGGCGCCTGTAGTCCCCGCTACTCAGGAGGCTGAGGCAGGAGAATGGCATGAACCCGGGAGGCAGAGCCAGCAGTGAGCCGAGATTGCGCCACTGTCCTCCAGCCTGGGCAACAGAGCGAGACTCCGTCTCAAGAAAAAAAAAAAGAACACCAAGAAATATGTAATTGGAATAGAAGAAATGGAGAGAGAGAAAAGACCAGGGAAAATATGTACTGAGAAACAACTGAAAACTTCCTAAATACGTTGAAAAATGTTCGCTTAAAAATTAACAGACTCCAAATATGACAAAATGACAAACACAAAGAGATCTATAAGCAGAAACATCATAGTAAAACTGATGAAAGCCAAGGGGAATACTTGATCTATATCTCCTATCTAACTACAATTTTGCATCCCTTGACAGATATCACTCCATTTACACCCCCAACCCGACAACCCAAGCCTTTGGTAATCACCATTCTACTGTCCACTTCTATGAGTTCAACTATTTTACATTCCACATGTAAGTGAGATAATGCAATATAGCTCCTTATGTGCTTGGCTTATTTCACTTAACATACTATCTTCCAAGTTAATTCATATTGACACAATGACAAAATTTTTTTTTAAGTTTGAATACTATGATGATGTGTGTATATACCAGACTTTTATATATGTTAATTAACTCAACTGAGACATCACACAATGTAAACATATTTCAACATGTGGTACATAAAAAATTTATACAAAATCTATTTGTCAGTTAAAAATAATAAATTTTGTAAAGGACAGAAATGAGACAAAAATCTTGAAAGCAACGAGAGAAAAACAAAATAATTCATCATGTACATGGGAACGCAAATAAGGTTAATATATAACTTTTCCTCGGAAACAAAGTGCCAGAAAGTCAAGTATTGGCAGATTAAAAGTGCTTAAAGCAGGGAAAAAAAGGTCAATTATAAATCTTATATTCAGGAAAACTAACTTTCCGCAAATGAATGCAGATGTGCAGGAACCAAGACAATGACAAAGGAAACATGAAAAAAAAGAGGTAATATGGCATCCTCACAGGAACACAATAATCCCTAGCAATAGAATGCTGGGCCAAATGCTCTAAAATGCTCTAACCAAAAAGAAACCTTGAAATGCCAGATAAATATTTCAAAATATTGATTTTCATAAAGCTCAGTGATATGCAAAAGAAATCCAAAAACCAATACAAAGAACTCAGAAAAACAACTCAGGATGTGAATAAAAAATCTACTAAGGAGGGAGATATCTCTAAAAGAAATCAGCAACAAAAATTTTGAAACTGACAAATTTATTGAAAAAAATACAAAAAATACTTGAAAGCTTCAATAATCGACTAGATCAAGCAGATAAAAAAATTCAGAACTTTAAATATTTGAATTAGCCTAGTCAGACAAACTAAGAAACAATAATAAAAATAAGAACAAAGCTTTTTAAACATTTGGGACTACATAAAACAACAGCACTTATGAAGTATCAGCATTAAAGTGGGAGAAGTAAGAGTAACAGCTTTCGAAAACCTATATAATAAAATAACAGATAAAAATGTTAAGTATAGCAAGAGATTTAGACATCAACATCTAAGAGTTCCAGCAATCCTCAAGAAAATACAACACAAAAATGTCCTTCCTGGTCAAGCAAATGCTGAGGAAATTCATCGCCACTAGACCAACCCTACAAAAATGTTCAAGAGGGTCCTAAACATGGGAGATAAAGAACATAATCACCATCTTAAAAACACATAAAGGTATAAAACTCATCGGTAAAGTAATTACACAAAAGAAGAAGATAAATGAATCAAACAGCACCACTACAGAATTCCACCAAACAATAGTCAGAGTAAAAGAAAGAAAGAAACAATTTATAAAACAACAGGAAAATATTTAACACTATTACAGGCACAGCCTTAACATGAAAATATTAGCCTTAAACATAAATGGACTAACGTAAATTCCCCCTCAAAACATCTAGATTGGCTTAATGGATAAATATAAACATATTTCAAGTATATGATGCTTGCAAGAAATTCACCTTACCTTTAAAGACACATATAGACTGAAACTAAAGAATATTCCAAACAAATGGAAACCAAAGGTGATAAGGAGTAGGCAACACTTATATCAGAAATAAAATAGACTTTAAATCAAAAACAGTAAAAAAAGACAAATAAAGCCATTATGTAACAATTAAAGGTTTAAATTGTACAAGATGATATAACAACTCTAAATATAGACTCACCCAACACTAGAGTTCCCATGTTCATAAATCAAATATAACTTGATCTAAAGGAAATGTGTACATTTCTGTAAATATACAACCTTCCAACATTTAACAAGGAAAAAATAGAAAACTTGAAGAGGGCAATGACTGAATCATTAATAAAACTTTTTCCTTACAACAACAACAAAAAAAACCAGGACCAGATGAATTCACAGGTGAATTCTATCAGAAGTGCAAAAATGAACTAAAACTAATCTTTCTTAAACTGCTTCAAAAATTGGGGAGGAGAGAGTGCTTTTCAACTCATTCTTCTCTATGACACCAGTATCATCCTGATACCAAAACCAGATGAGGACACACACACACAAAGAAAACTACAAATCAATACCTCGATGAACGTAGACACAAAAATCCTTAACAAAATACTAGGAAACTAAATCCAATAGCACATTAAATAGATAATATACTATCTTAAAATAGATTTTATACCAGGGATGCAAAGATGGTTCAATGCATGCAAATCAATAAATGTGATACATCACATCAACAGAATGAAGAACAAAATGTGTATCATCTTAATAAATACAGAAGAAAGCATTTGATAATATTCAGCATCCCTTCATAATAAAAACCCTCAAAACTAGTCATAGCAGGAATGTATATCAGATAATATAGGCCATAAGTGACAAATAGCCAACATCACACTGAACAAAGAAAATTTGACAAAATTTATCATGGGAACTAGAACAAGACTAGATGGTACACTTTCAACACTCCTATTCAAGACAGTATATGAAATCTGAGAGAGAGCAATCAAGTAAGAGAAAGAAATAAAAAATAGCCAAATTGGAAAATAGCAAGTGAATTTATCCCTGTTTAGTGATGATATGATCTTATGTCTGGAGAAACCTATAGACTCCACCAAAAAATCTCTTAGATTTGATAAATAAATTTAGAAAATTTACAGGATATATCATACAAAAATCAGTAGTGCTGGAAAGCATGACAAAATGGTCAACTAGACATACCCAGGAGGAACATCAGCCACTGAGGGACCAGATATCAGGAAGACTAGTGCATTCTGAGAAGATTGTTGAAGGGAAGGGATTGAGAGGGAATGGAGAAAGGACACAGATGCTGGGCTAAAGCTGGTAACCCTGAACAAGGCTGCCATGCACCAGGACTCATTCCTGCCCCTCAGTGACTCCTAAGGAAGATGTGAGTTGAACAGGCAAGGAGAAAACCACTCTTATCATGGACCTCTGAAACCCTCACAGCAGGAGACCATACAACATCCATGGACACTCGAGCTGGCAAGGTGAGTATCTTAGAGAGGTAGAAGGCAGAAGTGTTTAGTGCAGGAACATCTGAAGCGAGTCAAGGCCATGGATGCCCATACACCAAGGCTTGCCATGAAATCCTAGGAAACATTATTCTTGAGGGAGCAGTCAGTCTGGAACAGAGCAGGGACATCTTGCCTGTCAGATGGGGGCAGTCAGATACAAGCATGTCTCTGTTTGCTGGCTCTCCTGATGCCCCAGCCTGGTGATTCCCACTTGCAATGCAGCTGTGATGACCAGCTTGGGTGCCTCTGGGATCCTCTGACTGTAAGAGAGCTCCAGCAGAGTGGCCCCCACTGATGCACACAAGCTCATGAGCACCCTCCTTAAACTTCTGGGTCCTCCAGCATAGCAGTTTCCTAACCGTAAGGAACTACAGAACAAAGTCAGGGGCTGAATATTGGGCCTTTAGAGTTAGATAATGCAGCCCCAGAGTACTGAGTAAAGACTTGGCCTCTAAAGTCTTCCAGAAATGAAACCAGTCCTCTGAACTCGTCTTATACCACAAGCTCCCCCGCAAGGACATCAAAGAAGATAAAAGAAAAAAAAAAAAAAAACATCCAAAAGACTGTATCTTCAAAGACTGAAGTAACATCAACCCATATGGATGAGAAAGAATCAATGCAAGAAGTCTGGCAACTGAAAAAGCCAAACTCTCTTTTTCCCTCCAAACAATCACCTATTGCTTAGCAGTGGCTAATCACCAGGTTGAAATTGCTAAAATGACAGGGATAGAATTAAGAATATGGACAGGAATGAAGATCATAAACATTCAGGAGATAGTCTAAACCCAATCCAAGGATTATAAGGAATACAATAAAATGATATAGGAGATAAAAGACAAAATAGCCAAATTCTTGAAGTGAATTTTTCAGAATACAATAGCAAGTATTAAGAGCAGAATAGACCAAGCTGAGGAAAGAATCTCAGGACTCAAAGCACATCAAAAAGCTTTGCCAAGAAGCATATAAAAAAATGCTCAACATCACTAATCATTAGAGAAATGCAAACGAAAAACGCAATGAAAACTCTCACACCAGTCAGAATGGTATTATAAAAAGTCAAGATTAAGAGATACTGGCAAGATTGCAGAGAAAGGGGGACACTTAAACACTGCTGGTAGGAATGCAAATTAGTTCAGCCATTGTGAAAAGCAGTTTGGCAATTTATCAAATGAGAACCACTATTCTACCCAGCAAATCCCACTTTTAGATGTATACCCAAAGGAATATATATAAATAATTCTGCCACATAGACACATGAACACACATGTTCTTTGCAGCAGTATTCATAATAGCAAAGGCATGACATCAACCTAAATGCTTATTAATAGTAGACTGGATTTAAAAAATGTGGTACATATACACCATGGAACACTATGCAGCCATTAAAAAAAATGAAGTCATGTCCTTTGCAGCAATGAGGATGGTGTTGAAGGCCATTATCCTAAGCAAAATAACATAGGAACAGAAAATCATATACTGTATGTTGTCACTTATAAGTGGGAGCTAAGCACTGAGTACACTTGGAAACAAAGAAGGAAACAACAGAAACCAGGGCCTACATAAGGATGGAGAGTGATGATTTAAAAACTACCTATTGGGAACTATGTCTACTACCTGGGTGATTAAATAATATATAAACCAAAGCCCCGTAATATGCAATTTACCTCTATAACAAACTGGCACATGTGCTCCTGAACTATAATAAAAATTTAAAAAAATCAGTAGTGTTTTTATACACCAATAATGATCCAGCTGAGATTAAAATCAAGAAAGCAATCTCATTTACAGTAGATAAAAAATCACCCAGGAATAAATTCAACCAAGGAGGTGAAAGATCTCTATAAGGAAAACCACCACACAGTGATAACAGAAATCATACATAACACAAACAAATGGGAAAACATCTATGCTCATGTATTGCAAGAATTAATGTTATTAAAATGACCATACTGCCCAAAGCAATCTATAGATTCAATGCAATCTCCATCAAAATATTAATTTCATATTTACAGGGTTATAAATATGTATTATAAAATTCATATGGAATCAGAAAAGAGCATGAATAGCCAAAGCAGTCCTGCGCTAAAAGAAAAATGCTGGAAGCATCAACTTACCTGAATTCAAATCATATTAACCAAAAATAACATGATATCTATATAAAAATCTGACACTTATATAAATGGCACATAATAGAGAACACAGAAATAAAGCCACGTATTTACAGCCAAATGATTTTTGACAAATATGACTAAAACATATATTGGAAAATATAAAACCCTTTCAATAAATGATGCGGGAAAACTAGATTGCCGTACGGAGAAGAATTCAACAGAACTTCTATCTCTCACCATGTACAAAAATAAACTGAAGATGGATTAAAAACTGAAACACAAGACCTGACACTATAAAAATATTAGACGAAACCCTAGAGAAAACTCTTCTGGGCATTGCTTTTAGGACAAAAATTTATGACTAAGACCTTAAAAGCACAGGCAACTAAAATAAAAATTTTAAAATGGGACTTACACTGAAAACGGTCTCCACAGCAAAAACAAAACAAAACAAAAAACAATATAAAACAAAACAAAAAAACAGAGTGAAGTGTCAACCTGCGAACTGGGATAAAATATTTACAAGCCATTCATCTGATGGGAACTAACCTCAAAAATATACAAGGAACTCAAACAACAACAGTGACAACAAATACAAAACAAATAATCACATTAAAAAGTGGGTAATAACCATACAGAGACATTTTTCAAAAGAGGATATCCCAATGTCAACAGGAATGTGGAAAAGGTCAATATTAATAATAATCAGAGAAATGCAAATTAAAACAACAATGGGATGCCACCTCACACCCATCAGAATGGCTAATGTTAAAAAATTAAAAACAACAGATATGGGCTAAGATTCAGAAAATAAAGGGAATTCTTACACACTATTAATGGGGGAATTCTTACACACTGTTAATTCTTACACACACAATCTCTGTGAAAAACAGAAAAGGAAATTTCAGAAAGAACTACAAATAGAACTACCATTCAATACAGCAATTCCATTACTGGGTATCTACCCAAAAGTAAAGAAATTGTTGTATCAGAAAGACACTCACACTAATATGTTTATCACAGCACTATTCACAATAGCAAAGACATGGAATCAACATGTGTCTATCAGTGGATGACTGGATAGCGAGAATGTGGTAGATATGCCATGGAATATTCATTCATAAAAATGAATAACATGATGGTCTTCACAGCAATATGCATGGAACTGGAGGTCATTAACGTAGGTGAAACAAGCTAGACACAGAAACACAAATATTGCATATTCTCTCTCATAAGTGGGTGCTAAAAAAGATGTACATAGGTATATATAGAGGGGAATGATAAATTATGGATACTCAGAAAATTAAGGGCATAGAGGAGGTACATGATGACAAATTACTGTGCACAATGTATGTTATTCAGGTGATGGATAGCCTAAAAGCACTAACTTGCCTAGTACCCATGTAACAAAATTGTACTTATACCTTGATATGGTTTGGCTGTGTCCCCACATAAATCTCATTTTGAATTGTTCCCATAATCCCCATGTGCCATGTGAGGGACCTGGTGGTAGGTAATTGAATCATGGGAGTTGTTATGCTGTTTTCATGATAGTGAGTGAGTTCTCACGAGTTCTGAGATGGTTTTATAGGGGCCTTTCCCCTTCACTTGGCACTGCTCTCTCCTGCTACCAATGTGAAGAATGATGCATTTTGCTTAAAGAAGGATGTATTTGCTTCCCCTTCTATCATGATTATAAGTTTCCTGAGGACTCCCCAGCCATGCTGAACTGTGAGTCAATTAAACCTCTTTCCTTCGTAGATTGCCCAGACTCAGGTATTTCTTTACAGCAGCATGAGAATGGACTAATGCATACCTCATAAAGTTTTATGAACAAAATTAACAAATAAGTGCAATATAAATACATTCTCACATAAACAAAAACCAAGATAATTTATCACTAGCAGATTACAGGAAACACTAAAGGAAATTCTTCAGCCAGAATTAAAGTAATGCAAGACTGTAATTTGAATCTACATATGTAAACAAACACACACACACAAAATTAAATACAAAGAGAATTGGTGAAGAAAAGGATGTAGGTAACTACAGCACAGTACAATTGACTATTCTCTTCTCATAAGTGATTTGAAAAGTAATTGCAGTTTCAATAAACTTACTCCTCTGGTGTTGAATGTGAATACAGTAGAGACTGTATGGTTATGAGGATGGAAAATATAAGAACCTGTGTGTTTTCCTCTCAATTTTGCCATGAAAAACAAAAACTGCTCTAAAAAGTAAAGTACATTAGAGGGTGGAACGAGATTGTGGATTAGAAGATTCCACCAATTATCCTTCCTACCACAAGGACACCAATTTAACAACTATCTACACAACAAAAGCACCTCAGAAGAACAAAAAATCAGGTGAACACTCAAAGTACCTGGTTTTAACTTCATATTATGGAAAAAGGCACACAAGAGGTAGAAAAGAGTCCTGAATTGCCAATGCCATCCTTCCCCCCCACCCCTGGCAGCAGCTATGTGGTGCAGAGAAAAAATCCATGTGCTTGGGAAAGGAGAGCACAGCAATTGTGAGACATTGCATCGAACTCACTGCTGCCCCATCATGGCAGAATGCAAAATCAGTCTGAACTCAGCTGATGCCCAGTCATGGACAGAATATTTAAACCAGTCCTAGCCAGAGGGGAATTGCCGATCCCAGGGTCAGAACTTGAGTTACAACAAGCCTCACCACGATAGGCTAAAGAGCTCTGGTGCTCTAAATAAACTTGAAAGGCAGTCCAGACCACAAGGACAGCAAATGCAAATCCAAACTACAATGAGATATCATTTTGTCCCAGTTAAAATGGCTCATATCCAAAGACAGGCAATAACAAATGTTGGTGAGGGTGTGGAGAATAGGAAACCCTCACACACTGTTGGTGGAAGTGTAAATTAGTAAAACTTCTATGGAGAACAATTCGGAGGTTCCTCAAAAATCTAATAATAAAGCTACCGTATGATTCAGCAATCCCACTCCTAGATATATATCCAAAGAAATGAATTAGTATATCAAAGAGTTGTATGCACTCCTATACTTACAGCAGCAATATTTACAATAACCAAGATTTGGAAGCAACCAAAGTGTCCATTAGTAGATGAATGTATTTAAAAAAATGTTGCACATTTACACGATGGAGTATTATTCAACCATAAAAAAGAATGAGGTTCTGTCATGTGCAACAACTAGAGGTCATTATGTTAAGTGAAATAAGCCAGGCACAGAAAGATAAACTTCACATGTTCTTAGTTATTTGAAGATAAACTTCACATGTTCTTAGTTATTTGTGGTAGCTAAAAATTGAAATAATTGAATTCAGAGAATAGAAGGATGGTTACCAGAGGTTGGGAAGTGTACTGGAGTGCTGGGTGGAGGAATTGGGGTGGTTCATGTATACAAAATAAATTGAATTAATACAATCTAAAATTTGATAGCAAAACAGGTTGAATACACTCAAAAATAATTTAATTGTACATTTTTAAATGACTTAGGGTGTATAATTGAATTGTTTGCTACACAAAAGATAAATGCTTGAGGTAATGTATACCCAATTTACCCCAAAGTGATTATTACACTTTGCATACCTGTATCAAAATACCTTATGTAACCCATAAAGATATATGTTTACTATGTACCCACAAAAATCAAAACATAATATCAATAAAAAGTAAAAGATATTAAAAATAAATTAATTGGATGTGCACACACATATTGTTGGGCTTACAACACATATAAATATAACATAGTTGATGATATCAGCACACACATGTGGGCACACAATCAGGATTAGAGTGAAGAAATCGCACCAGATAGTTTCTCAAAACTAAAAGAAGAAATTAAGAGAATGAGAAATAGAAAATAAAAAGATAACATAACAACCTCTATTAATACATGTTCTGTGTTCTCTCAGCTTTTTTAAAAGACATATTTTATATTTTATTTAAAAGTCAAAATATTTTATTTAAAAGTCATAAAATAATAATTATTTGTAAAATAATTATTATAGTAATGCACTGTTGGGTTTATAACATATATACATGTAAAATATATTGTGCTAATAGCACAAAAAGTAGGGAAAATAGGAAAATAGAGCCATACAGGAATAATTTTTCTACAGTTCCCTGTAATTACATTAATATAAATCTGGAGTACATTCAGACAAACTAAGATGTATAGCATCAGCCCTAGAGCTAGACTAAGAAAATGACCGAAAAAAATGTATATAGTTTAAAAGTTATTAAAGGAATTAATTTTTACAATATCAAATGTTCACTTAAGGTAAAAAAGACACTAACGCAAGAACATACAAACAAAATAGATATGAGACATAGAGAAATGAAAACTGAAATTGCAGACATAAATTCAACCATATCAATAATAAAAGTAAAAGTGAATGGATTAAAGAATCCTAAAGGGAGAGATTATCATACTGAGTTTACAAACAAAGCAAGACACAATTCTATGCTGTTTTCACTAGACACAAGATTCAAAGGTAGAAATAATAGAAATAGGTTCAAAGTAAAAGGATGAAAATAGATATATCATGCAAACACCAACCATAAGAAATCTGGAGTGGTTAAATGAATAGCACATAAAACATACTTTAAAACACAAAATTTACTGGAGAACATTAAAAAAATGGTCAAACCACCAACAAATAAAACAACTATAAATATATATGCACTTAATAAGAGGGACCCAAAATAAAGGAAACCAAGAATTATAAAGTTAAAGGGAGAAATAAATAATTCAGTAATAATAGCTTTAGATTTCAATAACCTATGTACAATAATGGATAAAATGATTAGGTAAAAGTGGATAATGAAGACTTGAAGAACAGCCTAAACCAACTAGATCTAACAGATATCTGTAAAAGACTCCATCCTATAACAGCAGAATACTAATTCTCCTGAAGCATATATAGAATATTCCTAAGAATAAACATACGCCGGTCTGCAGAACAAGTCTCAAAATTTAAATGTATTGAAATCATACAATGTTCTCTAACTAACAAGGGAATTAAATTAGGTATTTATAAGAAAAGGCAATATGAGAAATTCATAAATATGTGGAAAGTAGACAATACAAACAACACATTTTTGGCTGGGTGCAGTGGCTCATGCTGGTAATCCCAGTGCTTTGAGAGGCTGAGACAGGAGACTTACTTGAGGCCAGAAGTTTGAGACCAGCCTGGCCAACATAGCAAGACCTCATCTCTAAAAAATTTTGAAAATTTTGCCGAGGATGGTGGGATGCACCTGTACTCCCATCTACTCAGGAGGCTGAGGTGAGAGAATCAATTGAGCTTGAGCCCAGCATTTTGAGGTTACAGTGAGCTATAATTGCACCCCTGCATGCCAACCTGGGTGACAGAGTAAGAGTCTGTCTCTAAAAAAATAAAAATTAAATTTCTAAATAACCAATGGCTCAAAGAAGAAATTAGAAGTTTAAAAACACGGTGAGATGAATGTAAATGAAAACCTAAGAAACTCAAATTAAGGGGATGCACTACTAAAGTACTGTTAAAGGGAAGCATATCTATCTATCTATCTATCTATCTATCTATCTATCTATCTTGTGATGTCATTGTCTAGTTTTGGAAATGGGACAATACTAGCTTCATAGGAATATGACCTACTCTCTTTTTTTTTTTTTTTTTGAGACGGAGTCTCGCCCTGTCGCCCGGGCTGGAGTGCAGTGGCCGGATCTCAGCTCACTGCAAGCTCCGCCTCCCGGGTTTACGCCATTCTCCTGCCTCAGCCTCCCGAGTAGCTGGGATTACAGGTGCCCGCCACCTCGCCAGGCTAGCTTTTTGTATTTTTTAGTAGAGACGGGGTTTCACCATGTTAGCCAGGATGGAACCTACCCTCTTTTATGTTTTGGAAAGGTTGTGAAGATTGCTATCGATTTTTCTTCAAATGTTTAGTTAAAAATTACCAGTGTATTCATCTAGGCTTATCTTAGAAGAAAAATCTCCAATTAATACTGTACATTTCTACATTAGGAAACTAGACAAAGTAAACTAAACACAAATCAATCAGGAAGAAAATATTAAAAATTAGAGTGGAAATCAATGAAATAGAGAGTACCAAACAATATACAAAGTCAATAAATCAATGAACCAAAAAAAAATTGTTCTTTGAAAAGACAAACAGATTGACAAAACAAAAAGAAGAAAGACTCAAAATACTAAAATCGGGAGTAAAAGAGAAGACACTGCTAACAAATATACAGAATTTAAAAATTATAAAGGAATATAAAAAACTATTGTACACCGACAAATCAGATAACAGATGCAACTGGACAAATTTCTAGAAAGACAATAACAACAAAAACAGGTATAAAATGAAATAGAAATTTGAATACAAACAAGTAAAATATGAATAAACAAGTAAAGACATTGACTCATGATTTCACAACTTCCCATCAAGGAAATCCCCGACCCAGATTGATATGGTCTGGCTCTGTGTCCCCACCCAAATCTCATTTTGAATTGTAATCCAAATTGCAATCCCCATGTGTTGGGGGAAGGACCCCCTGGCAGGTGATTAGATCATGGGGGTGGCTTCTCCATACTGCTCTCCTGATAGTGAGCTCTCATGAGATCTGATGGATTTATAAGGGGCTTATCCCCTTGTTGTTCTGTGATCATTCTCTCCCCTGCTGCCATGTGAACAGGTGCCTTCAACCGTGATTGTAAGTTTCCTGAGGCTTCCCCAGGAAAGCTGACTGTGAGTCAATTAAACTTTTTTTCTTTACAAATTACCCAGTCTCAGGTATTTCTTCATAGCAGCATGAGAAAGGACTAATACACAGATGCATCTATTGGTAATTCCTACTAAACATTTACAGAAAAATTAGTACTAATTCTTCACAAATTTTTGAAATAATAAGAGTTTGGGTCATTTTCCAACTCATCCTATGAATCCAGTAATGTCCTGTTACCTAAACCAGGCAATGGCATCACAAGGAAAAACAAAGCACTCTCCTCCCCAACTTCTTCCTCATTTACATTTTTTTGGTACATCTGGGCCCTTAGTTTTTATTCTGCTTATATGTCTCTGTCTCTATTCAGTATGTGTGTATGTGTGTGTATGTAAGCTTGTGTGTCTGTGTGTGTGTGTGCATGAGCGTATATGTGTGCGTGTGTATGTGTGTCTATGAGTGTGTGTGTGTTTACGTATGTGTGTTTGTGTGTATGTGTGTGCTTATGTGTATGTGTGTGTGCGTGTGTGTGTGGTGTATGTGTGTGTGTGTGTGTGTGTATGCGTCTGTATGTGTGTATGTGTGTGTATGCGTCTGTGTATATGCATCTGTATGTGTATGTGTATGTTTGTATGTGTGTGTATGTATGTGCATGGGTGTGTATGTATGTGGTGTGTGTATGTGAGTACGGGTGTGTGTGCATGTGTATGAGGGTGTGTTTGTGTGTGTGTGCGCCTGTGTATGTGTGTGTGTGCACGTGTGTGTGTATGTATTTGTGTGTGTGTGTGTGTGTGGTGCACAAGTGCCACTCCCGGGGCCCTGTCAGCCTCTCCTTTCGCCTCCATGGCTGTCCAGATGTTTGTCTCTGTGAGTGTCCTTGGGGCCATCAGGGGATATCAGGAGCAGAAGGAGCCCACTCTCCCTGTCATGCTGCTCCTCTGGGCACTCAGGGGCCCCTTCCATGGAGCCAGACTGGGTGGAGGGGCTTCTGGGATTTGGTATTTGCTGCTGCCAGAGAAGGAACCCCAGTCTAGGACTTGGGCATTTTAACTGAGAAAAAGTAGTAGCTTCCCCTTTTCTCTCTCTCATTTTTCCCTTTAAGCCCCCAAACAGGTCATGCCAAAAGTTCTCTGGCTGTAACCTGTAGATGTGTGAAGGGGAGTAGCAATGGGATTGTAGGACTCTCCCCATCCCAGCCCCTCACCCTGATCCTGACTCTGACCCTTGCCATTGACCCAAAGATGCTGGTGGGTTTCCTCTCAAAGACAATCCTACATTTTCCCGGGCTGGCCCTGACTGCTCCTGGCTTTTGCTGATCTTCCCAGCATGGAGGCTCCACAACCCTGCTTCTCACTGGGCCTTGGGCACTGGTTACCAGAGGGGGGTCTGGGTCTGCTCAGGATTGTATTTTCTAGCACTTCCTGTTAGAGGGGTGGAGAGATGTTCCTCTGAGCTAGGCTGAGACTTTAACCCCTCCTTCCCCACCACATCACTCCTGTGGCTGCTACAGGAGCACAGTAGTGAAGGTCTGAGCTCAAGGTTTGAAAGTCCCAATTAGAGTGTCGGTGGGGCAGGTAGGGAGTAGTGAAAAGGACACTTCCAGGCTCAGCACAGAGCATTTAAGAGCATTTAGTCCTCTGGAAGAACCCCTGCCTGGTGTGGAATTGTGCAGGCGGGAGATGGTGGCATGGGCATGAACCCTGCACTGAAGCCACAGGTGTGGGGTGGGCTGGTGGGCGAGATGGTTCCTTCTCTAGCCGGAGCAAAGACCCACTGGCTGGGTCGTTCCTCAGCCTTGCCACCTCCTATCCCCAACAGCTCCTTCAGCTCCTGACATCCCCTGACCATCCCAAGGATTGTCACAGAGACAGATAAACAGGTGGACAGCCATGGAGGAGAAAGCAGAGGCTGACAGGGCCCTGGGGGTGGCACTCCTGTGACATACACGTGCACACACACACACACACACACACCCCTACCCCTCTCCTCTCCTCCTGCTTGCCGACTGCTGGTCCCCTCCCCTTCCCTCCTTCTAGCTGTTTCTAGTTACCACCTACCCCTGGCCATGAACTAATTAGATCAACATTCAAAATAAAAATTTGTTTCAAGTAAAAAAAAAAAAAAAAAGGAAAAAGAAAAAGAAAACACTGACCAGAATGTCTTGCAAATCTTACAAATATAGGTGTTTAAATCTTAAAAAAAATCTATCAAACAAAATCCAGCAATATATAAAAGAATTATACACCGTGACCAACTGGTATTTATTCCAGGAAGGGAAGGTTGATTCAAGATCTGAAAATCAATTAACACTAAATAATTATTTTTATATCGTAGAACAAAGGACAACATGATCATCTCTCTAGATGCAAAAAAGTAATTAGACGAAATTCAACAAGGCTTTATATAAAAACACTCAACCAACTTTCACGATAAAAACACTCAATAAGTCAGCAACATGTTCAGACCAGTTAGAAAAACTCACAGATAACATTATATATGTTGGGCAAAAGATAGTTTTTTAATTGGTCTTTTTGTTTACTTTATAGCATGCTAAGAACATTAGCTCAAAGCTCAGTGGCACCCATCTCAAAATTCTGCACTTCCAAGTGCTTTAAATATAGCTCTCAAAAATCTATTTTTAGCCATTCAGAGCCTGCCTGCTTTGCATGTCTTGCAAAATTGCACCAGCATCTGCTAGCCATTGATAAAACAAACTATGTTGTCTATAAAAGATCCCAAATGGCTTCTGCCCTTTGGAGCTCTGTGACCCCGAGACTTCCCACTGTGCTGCTGAGCAACATTATCTAGACACATAAGTCCTCTCTATATCTCTCCTCTCCCTCGTTTAGTCCCTTGCCCTCTTTCTTCTTTGGGTGATGACCCTTCAGCCCTGTCTCTGGAAGGTCTCCCACTGTAAGAAACTTTCCTTCTTATACAATTCTGCTCAGTCAGTGCCCAATAAAACTCAGTCTGCAATACTGACATCTCGAAGTCATGTCTTTTACTGGATCAGCCCCTAAATCCTCTAACTCACCGCAACTTTACTGATGAAAGATTTAATGCTTTCTCCATAAGATCAAGCCCGAGGCAAAGCTATATTCTCTTGTCACTTGTTTTACTTTACTTGGGCGACTGTAACAAAGTACCACAGAATAGGTGGTTTAAACAACATAAATTTATTTTCTCACAATTCTGGTGGCTAGACGCCTTAAATAAAGGTGTTGTTGGCAGGACTGATATTTTTCTGAGGGTAAGGAGGAAACAATGTGTTTCAGGCCTCTAGTCTTAGCTTGTAGATAACCATCTTCTCCCTGTAACTTCACATTGTCCTCCCTCTGTATGTGTCTGTGTTCAAATTTTCTCAATTTATAAGGACATCAGTCACACTAGAGTCCACCCCAGTGATCTTATTTTCACTTAATTACTTCTGTAGACTCTGCCTCCAAATATAGTTACATTCTGAAGTAGTTGGGTGTTAGGGCTTTAACATATGAATGTGGGAAGGGGGACATAATTTAGCCGATTCAATAGTACTGGAAGCTCTATCTAGGACCATTAGACCAAAAAAAAGTGGGAAAAAAGAAAGAAAACCCACTCAAATTAGAATGGAAGAAGAAGTCAAGTTTTCTCTACTTGCAATCAATATCATGTATGTAGAAAACCCTAAACAACACACCAAAAAGAAGAAAAATGGAACTAGTTCATCAAGGTTTCAAGATAAAAGATTAATGTACAAAACTCAAGTGTATTTCTATACCCTAGCAATAAACAATGTGAAAATGCAATAAAGCAAACTCATAGTATCATCATAAAGAAAAAATACTTAGAAAAAATTTATCAAAACAAGCGCAAGATTTGCAGACTGAAAGCTACAAACATTGTTGAAATAAAGAAGACCTAAATAAATGAAAAGACATTCATGATCATGAATTGGAAGACTTAACATTGGTAAGATAGCAGTAATCCTCAAATCGATCCTTAGCTTCAGTGATACCCCGGTTAATATCCCAGGTGAATTTTAAAACAAAATTAACAAGCTGGTCTTAAAATGCATTTATAAATGCAAGGAAACCAGAATAGCCAAACCAATCCTGAAAAAATAACAAAGTTGAAGTGCTCACACTTTCAAATTAAAACTCATTACAAAGCAATATAAATTAACAAGAAAGTATGTAACTGGCCAAAAAAAGAAAAAATAAAAAGACATTTAATGAGATTGCCTCAAGTGTCCAGAAGCATATCCTTATGTTTTTGTTTAATTTATCCTTTACAAAAATGCCATGACCATGCAATAGGGCAAGAATAGTCTTTTCAGAAAATGGTGCTAGAATAAATGAATATCCACAAGCAAAAGTTAGAAGTTGAATTCCTATGTCATATTGTATATAAAAATTACCTAAAAATGAATCAGACATATATATATATACACATAAAATGAATCAGATATATATATATATATGCGTGTGTGTATGTATATATGTGGTGTGTATATGTGTGTATGTATATGTATATGTGTGTGTGTGTGTGTGTATATATGTATCTCACAGCTCAAGTTAAAATGACAAATAAAACAACTAAAACATGGGAAAAGCATTTCAACTGACATCTCTCCAAAGCAGATATGGCCATTCAGCTCATGAAATGATTATCAACCTTATTAGCCATTAGCGAAATGCAAATCAAACCACAGTGAGATACTTCACACCCTCAAAGATTAATATAAACAAATGAACTAATAATACCAAGTGTTGGCATGGATGTGGAGAATTTGAACTCTTGTACACTGCTGCTGGGGTTATAAAATGGAGTTAATTTGAAAACAGTCCAGCATTTCTTCAAAATGTTCGACCTGGAGAAACTATATGATCCAGCAATTACATTTCTAGGTATATACCCAAAAGAAATGAAAACATACGTACACTCAAAATTCTGTACATGAATATTCATAGCAGCATTATATTTAATATTAAAAATGTAAGCAATGCAAATATCCATTAACTAATGAATGGATACACAACATGCTGTATATTATACTCTAAAATATTAGCCACAAAAATAATGAAGTGTTGATACATGTGATAACGTGGTTGAACCTTGAAAATGTAATGCTAATTGGAAAAGGCCAAAACAAAGGCCATACATTGTATGATTCTGGTTACATGAAATTTCCAGAATAGGCAAATTTATAGACACCAAATGGTGTCAGTGGTTTTCAGGGGCTGGATGTAAAGGAGAATGGGAAGTGACTGCTAATAGGCACAGGAATTATTTGGGGAGTGATACGATGACAAAATTCAATAATTACACTGTTGTTACGGTAACACATCTCTATATAGACACTAAAAATCATTGAATGTATATTTTAAGCGAGTATGTTTTATGGTATGTAAATTTTTTCTCAATAGAGCTGTTTAAAAATACAACTCTGGATGCTTTGTATACAGTTTTATTTCTGAATTAGAAAGGAAAAAGTAGACTTGATATTTAAAAAGTAGGTAAGTTAACATAAAAGTCTAAATTTACATATTCACTTAAAAAATTAGAAGTTATCACAGCACTGGATCTGTATCTTCATTTGAATAAAAAGACTAGTTGGGTAGCTATTGCTCCCTTTAGACAGAGTCTACCCTCTTTATTTTGGCAGTCTTTTAACCCATCATAAGTCACTAATTTATGTGATCTGTATAGCCTCTTTGCTGGAGAATGATTAAATGCTGGGGAATATGTTAAAAGCTCCACACTACAAAAGGCTATCTCAATAGGGTTCACTATTAAAGCATGTTATTACTTTAAATTTTTTCCAGAACTGTGACCAACACATTGTAGAAGCTGGAAAAATTCTTGTTGATTATAGATGTACTTAGGCCTGTCTATAACTAACTTTCTAACTGTATCATAGCTGGCATGATTTCTGGTATTAATTCTAAGGATGATCACCTCCAATTGTGATAAGTGTGTACCTGATGTTTGAAAGTAAGCAGTGCTAGAAACTGTATTAATAATTTTAAAACCTTGAAAATATCAAGAAACATCAACATATTTATTTGGTTTAGGGTTTTATCAATTAGCAATAAATGTACATCTACTCAGTTTAAAAACATGTTCATTGCTATAGAGGTAGCATTGCTAAACTATTTGCTGAGATTATCTTAAAAAATTATATGGCATTCACATTGAGACAATAATCCATCTCCTTTACATTAAATATAAACTTTATTTATATAGACAGAATAGCATTATACACTTTAGTAGAATAGCAATTATAGTGATTTACATTATCTTTGTGCCAGTTCTAAAAATGCAATAAGGTGATTTTAATAATTAATTACACAACAGGAACTAATTACGTGTCACAGAGTGATATGTGGTAAGAGTGCTAGACGGGAGTAAAACGAATAGTGTTATTGTCATAAGCATCCACTCAATTTTCCTGCACTAAAACCTATGCTTATTAGCAAAATAATGAAAAAAATAAAGAGAAGTAAAAGGATTTTAAAAGCAAACATGCAGATATTGACTTAAATGCTATAAAATATGTTTTATATAACAGTGATATCTATATTACCTAGAAAACGGAATTCAGTACTTATATCTCCTCATCACCCAAACAATATAATAGCCATTAAATATACTACTATTGTTTCACACTTTAAATGCCTTCTGTACACATCACTAAACAAACATTCTTAAGTATAACAAAATAATCAGTATGATAAAGTTTATCTCAGAATGATCTTGGACAACAGGAATCAAATAATTCCTAAAGTGCATTGCTTCTATGAAAGTTTATGTGGAAATATAGTTTAAAAAACAAAATAACTAAGTAATATTATTTCTTGAAGTTAATTTGTAATATTCCTTTTGCTTCTCTGAGTATTTAGGCATTTACTTTTAACCATAATGAACAAGCTAATACATTGTCTGTCATGACCAAAAGTTCCATTAACGTAGAAAGAAAATGGTACAAAACATAAAATTGAATGCTCCTAGGAATAATTATAGACATTGGAAGCCAATGAGTTTATTGAGTGAAAAAAATGTGAAATAAAGACAATTGAACATACATAAAACCATTATCGAGTTGAATTTATTTAACATATTTCCCCAACCTACTTCTAAATGGCCTCTATACCTGGCAGGAGGCCAGGTGCAGTGGCTCATGCCTGTAATCCCAGCACTTTGGGTGGCCAAGGTCAGCGGATCAGCTTACATCAGGAAATCAAGACCAGCCTGGCCAACATGGTGAAACCCCGTCTCTACTAAAAATACAAAAATTGGCAAGGTGTGGTGGCGGGCACCTGTAATCTCAGCTACTCTGGAGCCTGAGGCAGGAGAATCGCTTGAACCTGGGAGGTGGAGGTTGCAATGAGCCGAGATCGCGCCACTGTACTCCAACTTGGGCGACAGAGACTCCGTCTCAAAAATAAATTAAAAAATAATAAAATAAATAAATACAAATACAAAAATAAAATAAAATAAACCTGGCAGGAAAGGATCAATTCTTAAGATGTAACTCATGAATAAAAAATGTCAAAGTAAGAATTTATGTTATTCAAAATAAGCAGTTGAAAAAGTATGACATAGATGATGGTCACTTGCCATTCTCCCTCTCCACCCCACTCCAAAAAATACCCGAGGTCCAGAGGGAATCTTTGGGTGAAAATAAAGTTAGAAAAACCAAAGTCATAGCATGAAAGAGATTAGATTATAAACTTGAGGCAGAAATAATATATGACAAGTGACATCTAGTACAAATCGTGAAACTGGTACAGTAACTGCCCTGCCTCCCAAAAAGAAAACCAGTGATGACAGTGAGATTTAACTATCTATGCCTCAGGGAGAATCTCATTCTTCTAAAAGCATAGCACTCAACAGGATTTTTTTTTTTTTTTTTTAAGACAGTCTCACTCTGTCACCCAGGCTGGAGGGCAGTGGTGCCATCTCGGCTCACTGCAACCTCCACCTCCCGGGTTCAAGTGATTCTCCTGCCTTAGACTCCCTAGTAGCTGGGACTACAGGTACATGCCACCATGCCTGGCTAATTTTTTGTATTTTAAGTAGAGATGAGGTTTCACCGTGTTAGCCAGGCTTGTCTCCATCTCCTGACCTCGTGATCCGCCCGCCTCGGCCTCCCAAAGTGCTGGGATTACAGGTGTAAGCCACTGTACCCGGCCTCAATAAGATTTTTCCTGGTACTTCTTCCTCTCAGAAGACAAAAATATATGTATCAGAGTGGGGTTTTGTTTGTTTTGAGGTAAATTAACAGAAAATTACATAAAAATTAGTATAAATAAAGACAGGCAATTACTTGACTCAAATGACTTAAAATGTGGTGACGTGGAAGTATAAAAAGACATGGTGTCAGCAAGAGTCCAACTTTGCTTCTTTTTATTCTCCAGAGTTCCAAGCTAAAAGTGGAATGACTATACTACTTTCATACTTCACATATGCACATGGCAATGTCCAAGGCAAATGAAATTATCATTTATATTTGCTTTCTCTTAAGAGGGAGAAAATATTCTAAATCCTTCTCTGGAAACCTCCCCCTTCATTAGTCCTTTTCCCCCAAAATAAATATTTTCTTGCATCTTATAGATTAAAGTTTAGTCACATACAGATACCTCATGGCCAGGGGTATTCTATATGCTTACTGGCATGTGCCAGACTTATAAACTCATCATTGGCCAAGAAATGGTATTGCTTTAGATTGATCACACCGACTGCTGAAGCTGGGAATTAGGTCAGCTTCCTCTGAGAGACAGGAGCTACAATTCATGAAGAGCTGGATATATAAACATGTATCATAATATGCTAGGAGGAAGTATAATAAAGAGTCTGACTTCATTTTTGCTGTTTGCTAACACGTTTTAAGCTCTACCCTTCTCTCTGGTTTTGTCCAGGAATTCAGCAAGAAAATAAGAAAATCTGGATCCTACCTCATTTGATGACAAGTTCAAACCTCTCAAGCCTGGCTAATTCACCCCAGCCCCACCACGTAACCACAATTATAGCCAAAGATAGTTATCGCTTCTGGCTCTCTCAAGGTGTTTTCTGACCTCTATGAGAGCCACATTGCTCCACTTAGAAAGTTTCATTGCACCATTAAAATTTCTTTATATTCTCTTGCTCCCTTTTGGCATTATTAGACTAAACACTGGAAAATGTGTTGGGTACGGATTAATTGCTCCACTGCAGAGTGATTATAAAAAAGTGGGTAGTGGGTGCTGAATAAATAATGAATATAAAGAAGGGAATCACAGCTCTCAATTGTTACTACAAAAACGACAGTGATTTGAATTATATAAGAAATGTTATTATTTTAAGGATTTGCAATGGTGATGAAATGGAAAGTTAATATATGATCGACATCTAAGATGTTTGAAAAGAAAATTTCAAAAAGTATATAAAAATGTGAAAATGTTACTACTACCATATGATTATAATAATCCCAATAATAAATGAAATATTAAAGTTAGAAATCATGTTTTAGCTACTGGAGTGGCAAATATATGTTCTTATAATTCTTATAAGTTCTTATAATTCACAGTATTGATGACAATCTAGGGAATCAGGAACTCCTCTGTTGTAAAATGGACTGGAATATAAAATGATGCAATAGATTTAAACATTCATTTGGCAGTATCTATCAATCTTTTAGGTGCACATGACCAAAATTTCACAAGAAAGACATTAATTTAAAAATGCATAATTAAAAAAAATTATAATGGGGAAGTTAGAGTGATGTCAGCAAGAAGGAGAATGTAGACGATTGCAGAGGACCCCCACAATCTTCACTGATGCTGACCTTAACTGACAGAGTTGCATATAGACTATTCCATTGCGCGCTCTCCAGAGGTAACATTACAGCCTTTCACTAAGCCATTTCCTTTGCAACCACCCACAGGTGAAGATCTTACTCCACTGACACTAGTTTTAAAAATCTGGAAAAGATGACTGCTCAATCAGATGTGCAGACGCCAATAAAATGTTACAAGAAACAAACAAAAAAAGCAAGGCAACATGACACCAGAGGAACACAATAATTTTCAAATAACTGATCATAGGAAATGGAAATCTATAAATTGCCTGACAAAGAACTCCAAATAATTGTGTTAAGGAAGTTCAGTAAACAAACAGCGAACACAACATATAAAACCACACAAAATAAGAAAAATAACACATGAGCAAAAATAGAAATTAAACACAGACAAATTCTTAAAAGGAATCAAATAGAAATTCTGGAGCTAAAGAATATGATGAATGATTATATCATCTGCAAACAAGGATAATTTGACTTATTCCTTGCCAATTCTGATGCCTTTTATTTATTTATCTGATATAATTGCTCTGGCTAGTACTTCCATTACTATGTCAAATAAAAGTGGTGAAAGTGGGCATTCTTGTCTTATTCCAGATCTTAGAGTAAAAGTTTTCATCTTTTCCTTGTTCAGTATGGTACTATTTATGTATGTGTCATATATGGTTTTTATTGTGTTACACTATGATCCTACTATATACAGTTTGTTGAGAGATTTTATTATGTAGGAATGTTTAATGTTATCAAATGGTTTTTTGGCATCTATTGAAATTATCATACAGGTTTGTTCCTTTATTCTGTTGATGTGATGTATCATATTTATTGATTTGCATATGTTGAGACATACTTGCATCCCTGGGATGAATCCCATGTGGTTAAGTCGAATAGTCTTTTTAATGTGTTCTTGAATTTGGTTTGCAAATATTTTGTTGAGTTTTGCATCTATGTTCATCAGAGATATTGGTCTATAGTTTCCTTTTGTGTTCAGTCATTGTCTGGTTTCCATATTAGGGTAATACTAATTAGTTCAGAGTATTTCCTTCTCCTTGACATTTTTGAATAGTTTGAGTAGGGTTGGTATTAGTTATTTAAATTCTTATATATGAAACAACCTAAAGACACTATCAAAAACTATGATAATAAACAAATTCAGTAAAATTGCAGGATACAAAATTAACATACAAAAATTAGTAGCATTTCTGTATGTCAAGAGTGAACAGTCTGGGAAAGGTCACACTAGTTTTCGATAAATGGATACAAATCAAGTTGAAATCTTGGAAGTATCAGATAAAGAATTAAAAATGTTGATTATGGTCGCTTCTTGGCCATTTGGCTAAGATCAGGTGTAAAAATGTTGATTGTGAAGCTATTCAAGGAGATACCAGAAGAAATTAAAACCAAGATAAAGATATAAAAAATATGACTCAGGATGTGAATGAAAATTTTTCTAAAGAGATCAATATTTAAAAAAACAATAACAATCAGAGTGTCTGAAAATAAAAGACACATTTAGGAAATTACAAAATGAAGTGGAGAGTTTTAGTAATAGCCTACAAGTAGAAGGAAAATTTCAGAGCTCAAAGACAAGCCTTTTGAATTAACCCAATTAGACAAAAATAAAGAAAAAAGAATCAAAAGAATTGAACACATTATCTAAACAATATAGGACTATGCAAAACAGCCAAACATAATAATAATTGGTGTTCCTAAGGGAGAAGAGAAAGCAAAAAGGTTGGAAACTTATTTGAGGAAATAATTGAGAAAAAATTCCCCAGCCTTATTAGTGGATTGGATATCCAAACACAAGAAGTACAAAGAACTTTTTGGAGATGCATTGCAAAAAGGATATAAACAAAGGATGTAGTAATAAAACTATTTATTATAAAGGAAATAATTCTAAGAGCAATGAGACAAAAGCATCAGGTAACCTATGAAGAAAAACCTGTCAGACTTCAGCAGACTTCTCAGAAAAATGCTTACCAGCCAGAAGGGACTAGAGTAGCATCTTTAGCCTCCTTAAACAGAGTAACTTTCAGCCAAAAATGTGTTATCTAGCAAAATTAAGTTTCATAAATGAAGGAGATAAAAAGTCATATTCAGACAAATGCGGAGAAAATTTGTCCCTACCAGACCAGCCATACAAGAAATTCTAAAGGGAGTTATAAATCTTGAAACAAAAGGTCAATATGCACTGGAATGGAACCTCTTGAAAGTATAGAACTCATAGGGCTTATAAAACAATAACACAAAAAAGAAAACGTATCTAGTTAAAACGTAATTTGAGGACTGGAACAGTACTTCACATCTAAATATTAACATTGAATGTAAATGGCCTAAGTGCTCCATTTAAAACACACAGATTGGCAAAATGAATAACGCATCACAAGCCAAATATCAACTGTCTTCAAAAGATTCACGTAATACATAAAGATTCATATAGACTCAAGGTAAAGGGGTGGAAAAAGAAAAATGGAAATCAAAAATGAGCAGGAGTAGCTATTCTTGTATCTGATAAAAACAGAGAAGCTTTATTAAAGTTCTACTAATCAATTATGAGGCAAAAAAGAAAAGAAAAAAAAAACTAATTTGGTGGGTCTATACCTGACGTAGTTATAGGTAAACAAAGGAAAGCATTCATAAGTCTTCTCTAAGTCACATGGGGAAGGGTAGTTTGCAGTGAGCTGTTTTCTGGAGCACCAAGGGTGAGGGGAATTTCTTAACCATTACGATTTTTCAAGAACGTGGGGCTTATATTAATGTCAACATTTCAAAGGGCTTATGATTCCTGTTTCCCAGGGTAGTATGTATGTCTCCCCATTAGGCTTCCATAGGTATTTCCCTGGGGAAGAGGAGTAGGAGTGCTTCATTACTGTTCCCCACGTGGCTTCCACTGACTCTGTGATGTAGTGGACTTGTCACTGCTGTAAAGTGGTGAAAGTTCTGGCTCTCTACTAGGCCTCCTCTGATGCCACTCCATCGGAGAGGCAGAGGGCCACCTCATTACATTTGGGGTGAGGTTAAAAGTCCTGGCTCTCTACATGGCCTCTGATGACACCACGGAGTGAAGAGATATCTTGAGGAGATGAAAATCCAGTTTCACACTCAGCTTCTCTGACATAACCCTAGCAGGGTTAGGTAGGAGTTGGGGTGCCTCATTAAATCTTGGTGAGGGTAGACATCTAGGTTCACCACTCAGTTTTTGTTAATCTTGGTGAGGTTCTACCCACATATCTTTCTGTGGTGTTTGACTGGAGTGGGGTAGTTATTTTCTAAAAGTTCTTTTGTCTTGCTTGTCTGCCCATCTCTGTGTGTGGGTGGGATACTTGTCCACGCTCACTGGTGTTTCAAGTTGCTGACTTCTTCAGCAAGAACCCTGAGATGTGTGAAGTAAAAAGAAAACCCAGGAAATTCGTCACTGTGCTATTCCTTGTGTCCCGTGATCTCTAACTAATCTACCTTCTTTCCACCTATCTGAGTTTACTTTTGTTTGCTTCATACATAAGCCTAGGGTTTTTAGTTGTATTTAGTGGGAGGAACAGGAAGAAAGTATGACCACTCAATCATTGTGGAAGTCAAAGTCCCCCAACCTCCATTTTAGTGCCAGATACATTCCCAGCTACCCCTGCAGCAGGGCATGGATGTAATTTAATCCTAGATAATGATCTCTGAGGATAAGTTTGCTAGGAAGTTTTTGGTTATGAGTTTCCTTCTCGATATAAGAGTCAAATCTGTGAATATTACAGGTAGCTAAACAGGCATGAGCGGAGCAGGAGAGGGCTCTCCCTGCCACCAACAAGGAATGTCAGGTGACCATCAGGGGATGATTCAGCAGTTATCATACTGCCTCTCCAAAAGTGATAATTTGGCAGCTGGAGCCAGGGGGAGACAATCTCCTGAAGGTCCACAGCTGTCACATTAAAGTGTTAATTGATCACAGGCTCCAGGAAGAGGCAACTTTCCAAACAGATTAAAAAAAAAAACTTGAGATTAGTAGTCAGCTTCCAATAAAATCTCAGGAGTTGGGCAAGTGAGTTCAAGAGTGCACATTAAGAGATAAAATGGCAGAGTATGACCTTCTGGGTGCATTCCACAGGAAATGGAAAGAAAGTCTCAGATGGGCATAAACACAACTTCTTCAATACACTGGGCATGCTCAGTTCTCAAGTTTAAGGAAGGCACTGTGCATGCGGGCAGCCCACCCTAAGGGAAGAATCATGAGAAAGGACACAGGATGCCAGAAGTGGGGCAGCATATAAAGTCCTGGGATCAAGGTTAAATGCTGCACTTGTCCTTCAATTGGCCTGCTTGGGTCTCTTCCAAGCATACTTTTCCTTTCTTTCCTGCTCTAAAGCTTTTTAATAAACTTCCATTCCTGCTCTGAGACATGCCTTGGACTCATTTTCTGCTTTATGCCCCTCAGTTGAATTCTTTCTTCTGAGGAGACAAGAATTGAGGTTGCTGCAAAACCATGTGGATTCACTGCTGGTAACTCAGACACCTTCTACCCCTAACATGAACAATATAAATGATCCTGCCTGTGAACATTATCAGTGAAGGTCTAATGCTTCGCACCCATTATATAAACACTCTAGTTACAAATCTGAAGTTGAAAGTCATTGGGCCAAGGATTGATGAGCAGAGAGACAGATCCTGGGCTTTTGATGTTGTCATTTAGCCTCAGAATAAAACAAACCTGCTTCCATACATGTTACATTAGGTAATAAATGTCTTTATTTTTTAGCCAATTTTTGTTGGATGGTCTATTATTTATAGCCAAAACCATCCTCATACACTTCGTATCATCTAAGTTTAGGATTGTCATGAATGTTCCATTGAAACCAATATTTCTAGACACTTAAATTTCATTCTTGAAATGAAAAAGAGAATGTCTTCTAAAGTACACCCTGATAGTTTCTGCCTTAGCATCTGTGATATTGATGCTCATCTAGCCATAACTGTAGCTCAAACATTGTAAATCAATGTTAAAAAATAATTTCAAGTTTGATGTTAGATTCGGGGGTACATATGCAGGTTTGTTACATGGATATAGTGTGTGGTACCGAGGTTGGAGGTACAAATAATTCTGTCACCCAGGTAGTAAGCATAGTACCCAATAGGTAGTTTTTCAGCCTTCGCTCCCCTTCTCGTCTCACCCCTCTAGTAGTCCCCAGTGTCTATTGTTGCCATCATTATGTCCATGAGTACCCCGTGTTTAGCTCCCACTAATAAATTAGAATAAGCAATATTTGGTTTTCTGTTTCTACATTCATTCACTTAGGGTGATGGCCTCCAGCTGCATCCACATTGCTGCAAAGAACATGATTTCACTTTTTTTTTTTAAATAAATGCATAGTATTCCATACCATGTATGCATCATATTGTCTTTAATCCACTGTTCCTGGGCACCTAGGTCGATTCCATGTCTTTGCTATTGCAAATGGTGCTGTGATGAACATACAAGTGCATCTGACTTTTTTTGTTTTGTAAAACAATTTGTTTTCCTTTGGTTATATACCCAGTAATGAGATCGCTGGGTTGAATGGTAGTGCAGTTTTTATTTCTTTGAAAAATCTCAAAACTGCATTCCACAGTGGCTGAACTAATTTACATTCCCACCAGCAGTGTATAAGTGTTTCCCTTTCTCCAGAGCCCTGCCATCAACTGTTATTTTTTATTATTATTTTTTAATAATAGCCATTCTGACTGGTGTGAGATGATGTGTCACTGTTGTTTTTACTTGCATTTCTCTGATGATGATTGATAATGAAGATTGTTTCATATGTTTGTTGGATGCTTGTATATCTTCTTTTGATAAGTATCTGTTCATGTCCTTTGCCAGATTTCAATAGGATTATTTATTTTTTGCTTGAATTCTGTAAGTTCTGTGTAGATTAGGCATATTAGACCTTTGTCAGATGCATAGTTTGCAAATATTTTCTCCCATATTGTGTGTTGTCTGTTTATTCTGTTGATAGATTATTTCGCTGTGCAAAAGCTCTTTAGTTTAATTAGGTTCCACTCATCAATTTTTGGTTTTGTTGTAATTGCTTTGAGGACTTAGTCATAAATTCTTTGCCAAGAACAACGTTCAGAATTGTATTAATATTTCCTGGTTTTCATCTAAGATTTTTATAGGTTGAAGTCTTACATTTAAATTTTTAATTCATCTTGAGTTAATTTTTGTATATAATGAAAGGTAGGGGTCCAGTATAATTCTTCTGCATATGACCAGACAGTTATCCCAGCACGAATTATTGGATAGGGATTCCTTTCCCCATTGCTTTTTTTGTCGACTTTGTAAAAAAACAGGTGGATGTAGGCATGCAGGTTTATTTCTGAATTCTCCATTCTGTTTCACTGATCTATGTGTCTGTGTTTGTACCAGGACTGTGCTGTTTTTATTACCATAGCCTTGTAGTAGAGTTTAAAACTGGGTTATGTGATGCCTTCAGATTTGTGCTTTTTTTTTTTTTGAGGCGGAGTCTTGCTCTGTCGCCCAGGCTGGAGTGCAGTGGCCGGATCTCAGCTCACTGCAAGCTCCGCCTCCCGGGTTCACGCCATTCTCCTGCCTCAGCCTCCCAAGTAGCTGGGACTACAGGTGCCCGCCACCTCGCCCGGCTAGTTTTTTGTATTTTTAGTAGAGACGCGGTTTCACTGTGTTCGCCAGGATGGTCTCGATCTCCTGACCTTGTGATCTGCCCGTCTCGGCCTCCCAAAGTGCTGGGATTACAGGCTTGAGCCACCGCGCCCGGCCAGATTTGTGCTTTTTACTTAGGTGTGCTTTGGTTATTCTCTGTTGATTCCATATGAATTTGAGAATTTTTAAAAAAATATTTACATATTTTAGTTTTATTTTTTTATTTTTTATTTTTTTACTTTTTTAAATTATACTTTAAGTTCTAGGGTACATGTGCATAACGGGCAGGTTTGTTACATATGTATACTTGTGCCATGTTGGTGTGCTGCACCCATCAACTCGTCAGCACCCATCAATTTGTCATTTATATCAGGTATAACTCCCAATGCAATCCCTCCACCCTTCCCCCTCCCCATGATAGGCCCCGATGTGTGATGTTCCCCTTCCCGAGTCCAAGTGATGTCATTGTTCAGTTCCCACCTATGAGTGAGAACATGCAGTGTTTGGTTTTCTGTTCTTGTGATAGTTTGCTAAGAATGATGGTTTCCAGCTGCATCCATGTCCCTACAAAGGATGCAAACTCATCCTTTTTTATGGCTGCACAGTATTCCATGGTGTATATGTGCCACATTTTCTTAATCCAGTCTGTCACTGATGGACATTTGGGTTGATTCCAAGTCTTTGCTATTGTGAATAGTGCCGCAATAAACATACGTGTGCATGTGTCTTTAAAGCAACATGATTTATAATCCTTTGGGTATATACCCAGTAGTGGGATGGCTGGGTCATATGGTACATCTAGTTCTAGATCCTTGAGGAATTGCCATACTCTTTTCCATAATGGTTGAACTAGTTTACAATCCCACCAACAGTGTAAAAGTGTTCCTATTTCTCCACATCCTCTCCAGCACCTGTTGTTTCCTGACTTTTTAATGATTGCCATTCTAACTGGTGTGAGATGGTATCTCATTGTGGTTTTGATTTGCATTTCTCTGATGGTCAGTGATGATGAGCATTTTTTCATGTGTCTGTTGGCTGCATAAATATCTTCTTTTGAGAAGTGTCTGTTCATATCCTTTGCCCACTTTTTGATGGGGTAGTTTTTTTTTTTCTTGTAAATTTGTTTGAGTTCTTTGTAGGTTCTGGATATCAGCCCTTTGTCAGATGAGTAGATTGCAAAAATTTTTCTCCCATTCTGTAGGTTGCCTGTTCACTCTGATGGTAGTTTCTTTTGCTGTGCAGAAGCTCTTTAGTTTAATGAGATCCCATGTGTCAATTTTGGCTTTTGCTGCCGTTGCTTTTGGTGTTTTAGACATGAAGTCCTTGCCCATGCCTGTGTCCTGAATGGTACTGCCTAGGTTTTCTTCTAGGGTTTTTATGGTATTAGGTCTAACATTTAAATCTCTAATCCATCTTGAATTAATTTTCGTATAAGGAGTAAGGAAAGGATCCAGTTTCAGCTTTCTACTTATGGCTAGCCAATTTTCCCAGCACCATTTCTTAAATAGGGAATCCTTTCCCCATTTCTTGTTTCTCTCAGGTTTGTCAAAGATCAGATGGCTGTAGATGTGTGGTATTATTTCTGAGGACTCTGTTCTGTTCCATTGGTCTATATCTCTGTTTTGGTTACTGTAGCCTTGTAGTATAGTTTGAAGTCAGGTAGTGTGATGCCTCCAGCTTTGTTCTTTTGACTTAGGATTGTCTTGGCAATGTGGGCTCTTTTTTGGTTCCATATGAACTTTAAAGCCGTTTTTTCCAATTCTGTGAAGAAACTCATTGGTAGCTTGATGGGGATGGCATTGAATCTATAAATTACCTTGGGCAGTATGGCCATTTTCACAATATTGATTCTTCCTATCCATGAGCATGGTATGTTCTTCCATTTGTTTGTGTCCTCTTTTATTTCACTGAGCAGTGGTTTGTAGTTCTCCTTGAAGAGGTCCTTTACATCCCTTGTAAGTTGGATTCCTAGGTATTTTATTCTCTTTGAAGCAATTGTGAATGGAAGTTCATTCATGATTTGGCTCTCTGTTTGTCTGTTACTGGTGTATAAGAATGCTTGTGATTTCTGCACATTAATTTTGTATCCTGAGACTTTGCTGAAGTTGCTTATCAGCTTAAGGAGATTTTGGGCTGAGACAATGGGGTTTTCTAAATATACAATCATGTCATCTGCAAACAGGGACAATTTGACTTCTTCTTTTCCTAACTGGATACCCTTGATTTCTTTCTCTTGCCTGATTGCCCTAGCCAGAACTTCCAACACTATGTTGAATAGGAGTGGTGAGAGAGGGCATCCCTGTCTTGTGCCAGTTTTCAAAGGGAATTTTTCCAGTTTTTGCCCATTCAGTATGATATTGGCTGTGGGTTTGTGTTTTTTTTCTAACTCTATGAAAAATGATATTGGTAGTTTGGTAGGAATTGTGTTGAATCTGTAAATTGCTTTGGGAATATGGCCTTTTAAACCATATTAATTCTTCCAACCCATGAGAACAGAATATTTTTTCCATTTGTTTGTGTCTTCTCTGATTCATTTCAGCAGTATTTTATAATGATCCTTGTAGAGATCTTTCACCTACTTGGTTAGCTGTATTCTTAGATATTTCACGTTTTGTGCCTATTGTAAATGGGATTGTGTTATGATTTGGATATTAGCTTAGAACATTGATGTACAGAAACGTTACTGATTTTTATATGCTGATTTTGTACACTAAAACTTCGCGAAAGTTGTCTGTCAGGTCTAAGAGAATTTTGGCAGTCTTTAGGGTTTTCAGGGTATAGAATCATATCATCAAAGATGAGAGATAATTTGACTTCTTTACCTATTTGAATGGCTTTTATTTCTTTCTCTTGCTTGAGAGAGTACTATGTTGGATAGGAGTGGTGAGAGTAGGCATCCTTGTCTTGATCCTGTCCTTAAGGGTAGTGCTTCCAGGTTTTCTTCATTCAGTATGATGTTTGCTATAGATCTATCACAGAAGGTTCTTATTATTTTGAGGTAGATTATTTTAATGCCTAGTTGGTTGAGGGTTTTTATCGTGAGGGGATGTTGGATTTTATTGAAAGCTTTCTCTGCATCTATTCAGATGATCATACAGTTTTTATTTTTAATTCTGTTTATGTGTAAATCACATTTATTGATTTGTGTATGTTGAACCAACCTTGCATCCCAATAATAAAGCCTACTTGACTGTAGTGAATTAACTTATTGATGTGCTGCTGCATTCTGTTTGCTAGTATTTTGTTTAGAATTTTTGTGTCTATGTTCAGAAGAAATATTGCCCTAAAGTTTTCTTTTGTCATTGTATCTTTGCCAGGTTTTGTTTTATTTTTATTTATTTATTTTTTAATCAGGGTGATGCTGGCTTCATAGAATGAGTTAAGGAGGAGTCTCACTTCCTCAATTTTTTGGAATAGTTGCAGTAAAATTGGTATCAGCTCTACTCTCTACATCAGGTAGAATTTTGCTGTAAATGCATCAGTGCAAGGTTTTTCTCGTTTAGTGGATTTTTTATAACCGATTCAAGTTTGGAATTCGATATTGGTCTGTTTAGTTACCATTTCTTCTGGATTCAATATTGGGAAGATGTGTTTCTAGGAATCTGTCCATTTCATCTAGATTTTCTCATTTGTGTGCATAGACATATTCATAATAGTCTCTGAGAATTTTTTGTATCTCTGTAGGATCAGTTACAATGTTACCTCCTTTGTCCTTTCTGATTGCGCGCATTTAGATATTCTCCCGTTTTTCTTTGTTCATCTAGCTGGCAGTGTCTTAATTTTATCTTTTCAGAGAACCAACTTCAGGTTTCATTTATCCTTTGTATGGATTTGGGAGGCTGAGTTTCATTCAGTTATGCTCTGATTTTAGTTATTTGTTTTCTTCCTATAGCTTTGGAGTTATTTATTTATTTATTTATTTGTCCTCTAAGTGTGAGGTTACATGGTTAATTTGAGATCTTTCTAATTACTTGATATAAGTGTTTAGTGCTACAAAGTTTTCTCTTAATGCTTTTTGCTATATCCCAGAAATTTTGGTACATAATGTCTGTTTTGATTGATTTCAAACAATTTTTGATTTCTGCCTTAATTTTGTTTTTCACTCAAAAGTCATTCAGAAACAAGCTTTTAAATTTCCATATAATTGCCTGGTTTGGAGAGATCTTCTTGTTACTGACTTCTATGTTTATTCCACATTGGTCTGAGAGTATGGTTAGTATAATTTTATTTTTATGAAATTATTAGGACTTGCTTTATGACCAAGCATGTGCTAAGTCTTAGAGTATGTTCTGTGTGCAGATGAAAGGAATGTATATTCTGTGGCTGATGGATAGAGTAGTCTGTAGATGACTATTAGGTAGAATTGGTCAAGAATGGAATTTAAGTCCAAAATTTTTTGTTACTTTTCTCACTCAATAATCTGTCTAATGCAGTCAGTGGAGTGACTAAGTTCCCCAGTATGATTGTGTGGTTGTTAAGTCTTTTTGTAGATCTAGAAGTACTTGTTTTATGTGTCTACATTTTCCAATGCTGAGTGTGTATATATTTAGGATATTTAAGTCCTCTTGTTGAATTGGATATTTTAACTTTATGTAATGTCCTTCTTTGTCTGTTCTTACTGTTGCTTGTTTAAAGTCTGTTTTATCTGATACAAGAGTTGTGACTCTTGCTCTTTTTTTCTATTTGTATATAACATTCTCCAACGTTTTACCATGAGCCTGTGGGTGTCATTACCTGCGAAATGAGTTTCTTGAAGACAACAGATGGATGAGTCTAATTTTATACTCAGCTTACCACTCTGTGTCTTTTAAGTGGTGTATTTAGACGATTAACATTTAAGGTTTATATTGATAGGTGAAGTTTTGATACTATCATGAAGTTGTTAGCTGGTTGCTTTGTAGTTTCTATTATGTAGTTGCTTGATAGGGTCTGCGGATTATATACTTAAATGTGGTTTGTGGTAAGGGATTGTTTTGTTTCCATATTTATTGCTCTCTTGAGGATCTCTTGTAAGCCTAGTCTACTGGTAATGAACTCCTTTAGTGATTGCTTGTCTGGAAAATATTTTATTTCTCCTTCACTCATGAAGTTTAGATTGGAAAGGCATGAAATTTTTGGTTGGATTTCTTTCCTTCAAGAATACTGAAAATAGGTCCCCACTCCCTAGTGGTTTGTAAGGTTCCTGCCGAGAAGTCTGCTGTTAGCCTGATGAGGTTACTTTCATAAGTGATCTGACTTTTTCCCTAGCTGCTTTTAAGATCTTTCATTTAGTTTTGACCTTGAACAGTCTAGTGACTATATATTCCTTGTGATATTTATTTTGTATAGTATCTTGTAGATGTTCTCTAAATTTCTTGTGCTTGGATGTCTACCTCTCCAGCAAGACTAGGGAAATTTTCTTAGATTATTCCTTCAAATAAATTTTCTGGGTTGTTTACTTTTTCTCTTTCTCTCTAAGGAATGCCAGTAAATTGTAGGTTTGGTTGTTTTACATAATCCCATATTTCTAAAAGGCCTTATTCATTTAAATTTTTTTCTTGTTTTTATCTGAGTTTATTTGCAAGACTGTTCCTTAACCTCTGAAATTCTTTCTTCTGTTTGGTCTAGTCTATTAATAAAGCTTTCATCTGTGTTTTAAAATTCCTTAAGTCAATCTTTCAATTCCAAATGCTCTGGTTGATTTATCTTCAAGATGTTTATCTCTTCCTTTATTTTCTGAATTGCTTTATAAGTTTCTTTGTGTTGGTTTTCAAGCTTTTCCTGGATCTTATTAAGCTTCCTTGTGATCCATGCTTTGAATTCTTTATCTGTCATTTCCAATTTTCCATTTTGATTAGGAACCATTGCTGGGGAGTTAGTGTGATTATTTGGTGATGTCATGACATTCAGATTTTTCACAGTGCCAGAATTCTTACATTGGTTCCTTCTTATCTGGGGACACTGGCGCTTCTAACTTTTGAAATTATTTTCATGTGTATAGGAATAGTTTCCTATTTTTGCTACGTTATTATTATTAATTTTTCCCCTTCCCCCCCTTCCTAGGAGACGTTTGACTGTCGAGTATATTTTACTCTACAGACTGTTGGGTACTGTCTTTTGGCTTTGTTTCTACAGCCTATACACTTCCTTTAGCTGGTTTTATATTGGGCTGTGTGGTTCAACCTACAGGCCAGTAGATGGTGCTTATAGGTAAGAGCTGTCTGCAGCTAATGTGGATGAGTATATACTTGTTTATGAAATGGGCTGATCTGTGGAGTGCACAGTGGTGTGAGCTCCCTGAGAAGCCCCATAGCAGGAAACCAAGATGGGTGGGGCTGGACCAGTCAGGCCCGCCTATAGATTACTCAATGGCAGACTAAAACATCAGCACTGAGGGGTGTCAACTGGCCAGTCAACAATTTCTCAGAGGTGTACCTAGGCATGGAGCTGGGGAACCTCCTTTACCCCATGTTTTCTATATGGTCAGGGAGGTCTGCGTTTACTCCTAATCCAAGAAAGCAGGTGCTCCAGATGCCTGCAGATCTGCCTGGGCATGGAGCATAGGTGGTCACATTGCACCAGAATCTCTGCAATAGAATGGCGGGGTGATTCAGTCTGCAGATCCAAGTAAGCAGACATTCCAAATACAAGGAAATCTGCCTGGGCACAGAGCAGAGAGGGCCCGGCTATACCACAATCTATGCACAGGAAGGGTGGGGCAGTTCAGGCAGCTGCTCCAGGCAAGGGAGTGTACCAATTGCCTAGAGGAATAGAGTGGAAAGGGTCCCACTAGACTCTAATCTGTGCAAGTGAGTGCTCGGAATGCATGGAGATCTGCCTGGGTCTGGAATAGAGAAGGCCCCTGTGCACCACAAGGCCAGGTGAACAGGCTGCAGTGCTGAGCAATGTCACATGCAGGCCAGTTCCCGATTGCTAAACTGGTCTTGGCTGCAAGTCTTGTTACCAAGGAGAAACTGCAGCTGTAGCAGTTCTCCTCACTCCCTTAACCTGTGATAGGGGACAGCTCTAAGGTGCTTTCCACAGTTCTGGCTATGGAGGCCCCTAACCCACTCCAGAGTGGGCACTACCATCTTTGACCCAAGAGATCAAATGCCTGCATGGCCATGCCCCCAGGTCACCAAAGAATGACTGACTTTGCATGGGCCTGAATAAAAATGGTGTCCTGCTCTCCATCCCTGGTCTGGGAAAATGCTTATAGCTCTCCCCACTGTCTTCCCTTCTCAGTGTCTTCTAGCCTGTCTGTAAGGTAGGTCTTCCCTTCTCAGGGTCTTCTAGCCTGTCTGTAAGGTAGCTCCAAGGCTTGGGAGAAGTAATGCTCTCTCCCTTCTTCTAGGCTGCTTAGCTTCCCAGTGGAAAAGTGAATCACAGAGACTTCCTGCCCCTTTCTTCTTAAGGGGCTTCACTCACTTTTATTCATTGAACGTCATCATGGGGGCTGCTTGTCCACCTTCTCTGTGGGATCTGGAGTGTCTTTCAGTATTTCGGTGGATTCCCATTTTCATTGTCGAATTAAAGCTTACAGAGTTGATCTTTATGCATGATTTTGCTCTTCCCAAGCGGCAGAGGCATGATGAAAGCCTCCAATCTGCCATCTTGGACAACAAAAACCTAATTGACTATTGAACTTATTCTTCTGTTATTTTTCAAAAATACAATATGAAGTTCTTAAAACATTAGTTGCTTTTCTGCAATTATGCTGAACTCATAATATTACAAAAGATGGACATTTTAATAAGAATATAATGCTTTGCTGCATTATCTCTGATTTACTTTGATGCTTTAGTAAGTTAAAAATCTAGCTCAAAATTTAGTTTTTCATGGGAAATTAAACTGGGTTGACTGAAAATTAACAATGTTCTGAAAAGATAATGTTTTGTAATCTCCCAAAATATTCTAGTGTAGAATCATTAACCAACAGTAAACTTTTGAGTTTAGAATCATTAGCTAAAGCAAAATGAAATAAAACACTTCATTCCTTTGCCTCAAATGCCAAAATAAGCAGCTCTTGATTTTCACAAGGGAGAGATACATTTAAAAATGCAGAAACAGCTTCTAAGTTCTTTTAAGCTTAGTAAATAATTCACAGAATCAATTCTTTTTTCTTTAACATCGTATAGCATAAATCTTTCAGAAAATATAAAAGTTTATTTGAATATTGCATGGACCAATGCTGTGTCAACTGAATCTTAGATGTAAAATAACACAAATAAGTCACACTAACTCTGATTATGTAGAATGATATCAGTATAAGAACTCTGTTTTAATTCTGAATGTATCTAATCAAAGCATAGGCAATGAACTCTTACTCTCTGATTACTCTCCCATATTAGGTAGGTCAAGTATAGATTAGGTAGCTCCTTTAGAGATGTTTTCTAAAATTCTGGGAGTCTATCTTGCTTTAAATGTGTTACATGATGGCAGAGGGCAAATAGTCGGGTGCCAGGCCAATCCTAAGAAGTTTAACCAACTGAAGTAATCAATCCACCAGTATGTAAATCAGAACTCATGAGTCAAGGTATACAGTCAAATGAATGTAGGAATTCCAGGGACAATGAAAATGAATAATTGTGGATCAAAATGAATGCAATAGGACAAAGACAGATGATCCTATGACTAGAACTTTACAAGCTCATAGGGTACGCTTGTGGGTCGGGGGGAGGTCCTATTAATGAGGTCAGAAATGATGGAAAATAATATTTTTTATAGTTTTTGGGTCAATGAAATCATAACACAAAAAATTTGATAATGAAAGTATCTCGGTCGGGCGCGGTGGCTCAAGCCTGTAATCCCAGCACTTTGGGAGGCCAGGATGGGCGGATCACGGGGTTAGGAGATCGAGACCATCCTGGCTAACACAGTGAAACCTCGTCTCTACTAAAAAATACAAACAAACAAACAAACAAACAAACAAAAAACTAGCCGGGCGAGGTGGCGGGTGCCTGTAGTCTCAGCTACTCCAGAGGCTGAGGCTGGAGAATGGCGTAAACCTGGGAGGCGGAGCTTGCAGTGAGCTGAGATCCGCCACTACACTCCAGTCTGGGCGGCAGAGCGAGACTCCGTCTCAAAAAAAAAAAAAAAAAAAAAAAAGAAAGTATCTCATTTCTCAGAACCATGACTTATTTCTATAGAAATCATTTAAGGTATATATATATATATATATATAAATATATATATGCCTACCTTAATATATATATATAGGCATATATATATATAAATATATATATATGCCTATATGCCTACCTTAATATATATATATATAGGCATATATATATATGCATGTGTGTGTGAATACAGGAAAATATCACATAGATATTGAGGGCCTACTATAAGCTTAGTTTCATATCTTCACTTATATAAATAGAAAGTTAAAATCCCAATTAAAGCCTTGTATCAGGTGTTTTCAGGAATATTAGAAAATATTAAGCATAATTGCGGCTCTGAGGACCTAATATTCCTACACTGAGGATGAGACATACATATGCAGCCAGCAAATAACAAGAAACATCAATTTCAATCTTCTTTTTCAAGACTAGACTGGCAATAATTGCTCATTTAAGATGAGGAAGAGGGCAAGAGAAGGCAACGTAACTGTGAATTGGAAAAGATGAGGCAGGCTTGATACAGTAAATGAAAGTGAAGCTGACCCATTACAATGGGAATTAGACCAATATATTAGTAAGTTGCTGTTGCAATCCATGCATAGAATGATGAGAATCAACCTAGGTGAGAATGGCAGTACTCAGGAACTAATATATCATTAAAAACTCATGTTATAAGTGGAAAGTGATATGAAATATGCCATAAGTAAAGGGTCTCCTGTTGTTTTCTGGCAGCAGCCAGGATAAACCAAAGTGATTGCAAATTATGTCCTCTAGCAATCCACAAAATAGAGGCATGTTTGAGCATATTTTATCTCAGATACAGGGCAAGAACCAAAATTGCAAAAAAGAAGATTAAAGCAGATATGAATAAGAATCTACTGAAATGGTACTGAGTGAAACAGAAATTTGATAATTCAATACAACTATAAAGCCTCTTTTGTGGATATTTTTAGGAAAAAAGTGTGTGTGTGTGTGTGTGTGTACACATGGGTTCATGCATGTCCCTGCACAGTCTCACCACTAGTAAGGCAAATCAGGAGAAAATAACTTGATGGAATCTTTAGGTGGTTTCTGGTCTATGATTTCTGGGTACCATCTCTGTTTAATTAAAAAGCTATTCAACATGCACAGAAGATACTAAAAATGACATTAATATTAAAATAAAGAGAATTGCAGAATCATTTTAGAATCATTATTAAACATTTAAATTTCCATTAAGGAAAATAGAACAATGAATCTTTAAAGGCTCCTAAATGGGTGGCACTCCACATTGTATATTCCAGCACTTATGAATAGCCAATTGTAAGTAATCCAAATTTCAAAAGACAACTGGCCTGGGGAGGTGTATACAAGTGATTAGAATTTCAAAGAGCTCAGAATAAATACCAGCTCTTTGATAGGATAATTTATGCATAAAGTGGCAGGAAGAGGTATCTGAGTTGTTGTTGGAGGTTTACACATAGCCATATTAGGAGTTTAAAGCAAGCTTTGGTAATTTTTCATGTATAAGGAAACTTTAGGCAAGATGCTTTTTCATATTAAGATGTTATTGATCAATGATAGACACAGAAAACATCCATATGACTTTATCATGAATAATAAAGCTATAGTATTTGAAAAAAATACAAATTGTGATCTGTCTGCTAGGGCATCATTTCAATTGATGAATATCATCAAAACCAGCCCAAAGAAAACCGAGATAAATTAACATTCAGAGGGATACTTGTGCTCAATGTCTTTCTGTGACGACCAAGAAACCACAGGAAACTCTAAATCCATGAATGTATAGAGCTATTTAGTAATCTGTAGTTCTTTGGGGAAAAAAAGGCTAAAATAACCACTGCACTTTGTAGGCCAGTTGAGGATTTACACAGGTAATTTTAAAGAGGGCATCACAAACGATTTAGTATTTGACTTGCCTTTTTCCACAGGGTAAATATTAGAGAATGTAAGAAAAAGGCACCATTAAGAAGAAACCACATTTATTCTGAATGTATACAAGATTTACAGCCCAAAACATTAAGTTTCAAAACCTTCCAGTCCTGCATGCTTGTGTTTAATTTGTTTCTTATGAGTATACCAGGGAGAATTTAAATTCCAAAGATCTATTTTGTTCTGGGAAACAGAACTCTCTGATTTGTATAGTGCCTATTACTGAGTCAATGAAATATTAACAAACGTAAAAGCTGCTAGGCTGATGCATAACGTTTTGGGGGATTCATGGTACATATCTGAAAATTTCCCAGGCCCCCAGCTGATGCAGTTCTCAGAGCAGTATGACTGGGTCTCTGTTTGGATTCAAGTACATCACTCTATGCCTGGGTCCTAGCATCCCTACACATGAACTGCAGTCTGGCATCTCTCTCTCCCGGAGCTCAATTCAACAATTATTGCCTACATTTCAGGGCAAGTGAAGTGCCCGGGAGCATGCAATTGTGGGCACTTTGGATTTTGGAGCTAAGCCAGAACAACCCTTATTAAAAATCCTTGTGAGGAACCATCCTCAGATTGTATGGTGTGCAATGCAAGCTAATCATGCTTTCTTTGCTCAAACCAGTAATCTGAGAATGAGGCATTCTCTTAAAACAAATTAAAGGTACTTGCTTCTCAGAGTGGGAAGAAGACCGTATGATCTATCCAAGCAAGGATTTATGGGGCCTGAAACATGAATAATAAAAGGGGGTCAAAGATAGATCAGTGGTATGCAGGACAAAAGAGGGGCAAAATTTGGAAGGAAAGTAAGATGTTGTTTAAAAGAAGGTACTATGGCTGAATATTGTTTTGCTATTTTGTTGTCTTCTAATTTCAGAAGTCAGTGTGTAGGATAGGGCTTTGGTTGAGTAGCTTTGTCTGATTCTAATAAGGGATTTCTGAGGGTCTTTGCCTTCCTTGCCTATTTAATTGCTACCTGATATAACACCTTTTAGCAAAGAGAATAGAATTCTGTTTAAAAAAAAAAAAAAAAAGATGGTTAGCAGCAAGGTCAGGATTAAGCCATTCTTATGCAATTCTAAAGAGCAATTGAATATGGCCTCCACAATGAAAACTGTGTTAAAAATAAAATGCCTCTTTTCAGGCCTCCCTGAAGAGTCTGAGACTAGTTAAACCTCTTACTGGGATTTCTATGCTGAAAGGTTTTCATTCTGGCTTTAAGGAAACCAAACAGACTATCCAGTAAAAGACAAATATTTTATATTTCATATTATCAATGGATCCCAAACACGTGCTAGAATAGTACCTTATGTTGCTGACTCTGTTTCATGTAAGACTAATATACTTACTGAAATTAAGAGAGATAACAAAAGACGATAGTTTCTGCTTCCAAGATTTTAATTTCATGAATGGAATCCAACAACCTAGTAAAAATCTCAGATAAATGAGCTAGGCTTTAACTTAAAAGACAGAAGACAGGTAGAAAGCTGTGCTATGTCCATGTGAAGGAGCTCGAACCAGGCCTTCACTCTGAAGCAGGTATGACAGCTGGCTTCCTCAACCTGGTGCCTGGGGAAATATAACACTTTCTACTGTATATTGTTACAGAACTATCTGCAGTGGTTGTAGACCATACTGCATATTTGGTATATATGTGCAGCACAGCATACAGCATAAGAACATGGGACTGCAATTTAATTGACTGCAATTCAAGTGCATGTTCCCTTATTTACTAACTCTTCTCATAGGAAAGGTCATTTAACCTCTGTGAACCTCAGTTTCCTTATTTTTCAAAATGACAATATCAATAGCACTAATCACATAAGACTGTTGGGGGGTGATGCTAAATATATTAATGAAATTAACATGAAAGATACCATATATGACCCAGAGTAAACACTGAAAATTAATTTGTATTCTTTAAGATGACAACACTAGAATATTTCTGCTTTATCACAGCCAGATGGAAGCTCAGTAGACTCTCAAAAGTAGTGGTTCACACAAGAGGAACAAACTACAGCCCAATTACATGAGTTTTCTGACACATTCCTCAAGGGAGTCTTCAAGAAAGTGGGTGCTCACAAAAGGAACCTGTGTAGGGTGGCCATACTTAGTAAATAAAAACATGAGACATCTAGTTAATTTGAATTTCATATAAACAAAAATATTTTCAGCACAAATGTGTTGTAAATATCATATACTTAATGGCACATACTTACATGAAAAACATACACTCAAATGACATATACTTACATGAAAAAAATTACACATAGTTATATGAAAAACATATACATAATTCAAATTAACTGGGTATCCCATGTTTTACTGGCAACACTATACTAGTGTCATTCCTCTTACATCCAGCCAAAGCACAAATTCACCTGTTGCCCTAAGCCACTTTCTGTTGTAATAACCAGAGATAATATTTGTGGAGCACTTGTTATGCAACAGCCACCGTGCTAAGCTCATTCTTCGCAAAGTCACATTTAATGCCCACAATCCTATGAAGTTGGCATTTTTATTACTTTTTTTTTTCTTTTTTACAGGGGAGAACACTGAAACTCCAAAAGTATAAGGGACTAACTTGTTTTCAACCATAGAGCTAGTAAGTGACAGATCTGCAATAAAATCCCAAGTCTCTGATATCAAAACTAATGCTTTAAATAATTATAACCCAGTTATGTCTCTGGGAAAAAAATGAATCGTTAACTGGATCCATTACAAATATGAAATGTTGCCAATCAAATTATGTTAGTCTGGAGACAGGAGGAAGACGGTAGATAGGAGGCAGGGCTAAAGTGCATCTCCTACTGGGATGGACAGAACAGTAAGTGTAGACGTACACTGTGAACTTTTGTTCCAGGAACCACCACAGGAGCATACCAGGAAAACTGAAAGAATTCACAGATCCTTTGAAAGAAGTGATACACTGTTGTAAATTTTGTGGGACAGGCAGAAAACTGTGAGTTCCAAAGGGTGAGCAGAGGAAACCTGTCTCAGCCATGTAAATTACTGTCCTAGTGCCTTAATTATTGTCCAAGTGAATGTACTAATCACTTAATCTTAAGAACTTTGGTTTCCCCATCTATGAAGAAGTGATTAAATAAAAGAGTCTACATGTAAGGTGAAAAATAGTATCTTTGTTTGGGGAGAAGGTGAGATTTAGCTGACTATAAGTTACTACCAGGAGTTTAACAAGCTGTTATTGGGTAGAAAATCAAATCAGAAGGAAAAAAATAAGAAGATAATTTGAGTATCCAATAAAGGTGTCCTAGAACCAGTTATCCAATGACCAGTAGGTTATAACTCTGAGGCTGTTGTTAAAAGGTAAGGTAAGTTAAACCCTGAAGACTCTACAACCTTTACTGATAGGACACTCTAGTAACACCATATCCAGAGACTACAGCCAACTCTATGATGTTTTGGCTCATAGAGCAATTTTTGCAAAAGGTGAGATTCCAACAGCTTTTCTACCTCTAGTCATTTATCATCTATTGCACTCCCCTAAGCAATCATACACTCAATGAATTTCAGCATTAAAGGTTTTCAACTCAAAATTGTTCTGCCAGCTGAAATTCTCCAGTGTTTAATGAAGATCATGCTTTCTAGGACTCCAGAGGTAGCAAGAAATTATGATGACTATAATCTCAATAATAATAGTAATGTTTAGATTTCATAGTGTGCTTTAGAGTTTACATAATATTTTCATTCCCATTATCTCATTCCATAATGTTTCACACATGGAGTTTAGGGGGGATACTTTTGAAGAAAATTATCAGTAACATGTGCATCATTATTTTACACATGGCTATTTATCCCAGATTATATCAAATATTATTAATATGTCAGCACTCCCAGTAGCTGCCTTCTAATGTCCTCTAGACAACCCTTTATTTTACATTATATCTCGCTCCTCTCCAATTTCTGAAGCCTTTTTCACTGTCTTCTGGAACTCTTCAGCAAAATCCTTGATATTCTTGTCTTAATGTTTTCTTTCCCTTCTTGTTTCAGTACCTAACTGAAACCTAGACACTGCTTTCCCTGAAGGCTTTCCACATAGGACTTGTTTTGTTTCCCTCATACCACTGGGCCTGAAGTCTCTAGATGACTGACAATGAGAGATTGAGGATGGCAATTTAATGGTATGGGGTTCAAAGCTTGGGGAAGGCTCAGGAAAGAGGGAGGAATAACAGTCTGGAAGGACAATGCTGAGTAAGAGGAATATATTCCTCTCCTATAGGGACTATCATTTTTGAGGACTTTAGCACTCAGAAGCCTCTTATTAACTCCAATACTGATTCTTATCATCATTCTTAATGATTTCAGTCTTCAAATAGATGATCCTTCCAATAAATTCATATTACTGCCCTTTCACACTGCTATAAAGATAATAACTGAGACTGGGTAATTTATAAACAAAAGAAGATTAATTGACTCAGTTCTGCATGGCTGGGGAGACCTCAGGAAACTTACAGTCATGGTAGCAGTTGAAGGGGAAGCAGGCACCATCTTCATAAGGTGTCAGGAGAGAGGGATCAGGGGAAACTGCCACTTGTAAAAACATAAGATCTCGTGAGAACTCACTATCATGAGAACAGCATAGAGTAAACCACCCACATGATCCAGTCACCTCCCACCCTAGGTCCCTCCCTGGACACATGGGGACTACAAATCGAGATTTGGTGACACAGAGCCAAACCATATCATTCCACCCTGGCCCCTCCCAAATCTCATGTCCTTCTCACATTTCAAAACCAATCATGCCTTCCAAAGATTCCCCCAAAGTCTTAACTCATGCCAGCATGTAAAATAAAAAAGAAGTTAGTTATTTCCAAGATGCAATGAGGGTACAGACATTAGGTAAATACTTCCATTTCGAATGGGAAAAATTGGCCAAAACAAAGAGGCCACAGGTGCCCTGCAAGCCCAAAACCCAGCGGGGCAGTCATTAAATCACCCTCCTCAAACTATTCCAAAAAATGGAGGAGAAGGAAATACTTTCAAAGTCACTCTAAAAGGCCTGTTTTGCCCTGATACCAAAAGCGGACAAAGACACATTAAAAAAAAAAAAAAAAAAAAACCCTGCAGGCCATATATCTGATGGATATTGATGCAGAAATCCTTACAAAATACCAGCAAATCAAATTAAACAATACATTAGAAAGGTCATTCATTATGACCAAGTGAGATTTATTGCTGGAATGCAAAAAGGTTTTGAAAGATACAAATCAGTCAATGTGATTCATCGTATCAACAGAATTAAGGCTAAAATCATATGATCATTTCACTTGATGCTGAAAAGACATTTGATAAAATTCAAAATACCTTCATGGTAAGAATCCTGAAAAAAACTGGGTATAGAATGAACATACCTCAACATAATAAAAGCCATATATGTCAGACCCACATCTAGTATCATATTGAATGGAAAAATATGAAAGCCTCTTCTCTATGATCTGGAACACGACGAAGATGCCCACTTTCACCACTCTTATAAAGTGCTGGAAGTTCTAGCTAGAATAATCAAACAAGAGAAAGAAATAAAGGGCATTTAAATTGGAATGGAAGAAGTCAAATTATCTGTGTTTGCAGATGATACTGTCTTCTATTTGGAAAAACCTAAAGACTCTACCAAAAAACTCTCAGAACTCATAAACAAATTATTTGAAGTTGCAGGATTCAAAATCAACATACAAAAATCTGTAGCATTTCTATATGCCAATAGTGAACAACCTGAAAAATAAATTTTAAAAATTATTTTATTTACAATAGTCACACATAAAATGAAATACCTAGGATTTAACTTCACCAAAGAAGTGAACAATCTGTATAATGAAAACTATAAAACACCAATGAAAGAAATTAAAGAGGACACCAATAAATCGAAATATATTCCATGTTAATGCACTGGAAGAATCAATACTTTATCATGTCCATACTACCCAAAGCAATCTACAGATTCAATTTAATCTCTGTCAAAGTACCAATGAGATTCTTCATAGATATAGAAAAAACAATCCTAAACTTTATATGGAATCACAATAGATCCAGAATAGCTAATGCTATCGTGAGCAAAAGAACAAAACTGGAGGAACTACATTACCTGACTTCGAACTATTCTACAGAGCTATAGTAACCAAAACAACATGATACCAGCATTAAAACAGACTTACAGATCAATGGAACAGAATAGAGAACAATCTGCATGCCTAGAGAGAACTAATTATCACAAAAGTATCAAGAACATAACTGGGTAATAGTGCTTTCAATAAGTGGAGCTGAGAAAACTGAATTTCCATATACAGAAGAATGAAACTAGACCCCTATCTCTTGCCATATAAGAAAAACAAATCTAAATAGATGAAAGATTTAAATCTGAGATCACAAACTGTGATATTGATACAAAAAAACATTGTGGAAAATTTTCAGTACATTGGTCTGCAAAAAATTTCTTGAGCAATATCTTACAAGCACAGGCAACCAAGCAAACACTGAGAAATGAGATTACATCAAGTTAAAAAGTTTCTGTGAACTATTAATAAAGTGAAGTGACAACCCATAGGATGGGAGAAAATATTTGCAAACAAGCCACATGACAAGGGATTATTAACCGGAATATAAAAAGAGCTCAAGCAACTCTATGAGAAAAAACAATCTAATAATCTGATCAAAACAGGCAAAAGATTTGATTAGACATTTCTCAAAGGAAGACATAATAATGGCAAACAGGCATATAAAAAGTATGCAACCTCACTGATCATCAGGGAAATGCAAATAGAAGCACAATGAGATATCAACTCACTCCAGTTAAAATGGCTTTTATTCAAAAGACAGGCAATAACAAATGCTGGCAAGGATGTTGAGAAACTACAACTCTTGTACACTGTTGGTGGGAATATAAATTAACACAACCATAGTCTGAAGGTTCTCAAAAACCTAAATAGAGCCACCATGTGATCTAACACATCTACTATTGGGTATATAGCAAAAAGAAAGGGATTCATTATATTGAACACATATGTGTACTCTCATGTTTGTTGCAGCACTGTTCACAATGGCTAAGAGTTGGAAGTAACCTAAATGTCTGCCAATAGATATATGAAAAAAAAATGTGGTACATATACACAGTGGAGTACTATTCAGCCATAAAAAGAATGATATCCTGTCATTTGTAACCACATGGATGGGACTGGAGATCACTAGGCTTAGTGAAACAAGCCAGGCACAGAAAGACAAGCATCACATGTTGGCACTTATTTGGGGGATCTGAAAAACAAAACAATTGAACTAATGGACATAGAGAGTAGTAGGATGATGACCAGAAGATGCAATCTGTATTTAGGGGCTGGGAGAAAGGTGGGGAAAGTTATGAGTATAAAAAATAGAAAGAGTGAGTAAGACATACTGTTTGATAATGCAACAGAGTGACTGCAGCCAATAGTAACTTAATTGTACATTTCAAAATAACCAAAAGAACATTATTCATCTGTTCGTAACATGAAGGATAAATTCCTGAAGGGATGAATACCCCATTCTTCATGTCGGGATTATTCTTTATTGCATGCATGTATCAAAACACCTCATGTACCCCATAAATATATGTACCTACTATGTACTCACAAAAATTAAAAATAAAAATTAAAAAGACAAAACGTTAAAATGTTGAGCACTGTAGAAAATTTCTGTCTACTCAGACTGTTTGATTTTAAGGAATCAGTTTTATTTGCTGTCAGGCTGGACATTACTTCAGAATATCTTTTCAATATGCCAGAGATGAAATATACTCATGGGATGGTATTTTCTTCAAAAAGTGAAGAATGAGGACCATGGTGTTTACATCTATATGACTAGTCCAGTGCTTGAGATAGATTATATTCTCTCTCTAGAGTTGCTGAGAGACTTGATGGTCTCTGTTTGGTAGCTTACTTCTGTCTATAGAACCCTATTTCTGGGCTCATTCTCCATATTCAGTCGCCCGCATTGTTCTTAGGTGCTAGTATTTTCCCAGTGGTAATAGAATCAGAAGGAAGAACCACAGTAGTTCAAGGTAGTACAGGCCCACCACACACAGTTTTACACTGTGGAGATGTGAATCTGTCTGGATGGAATCATATTACCTAAAGTGTATAGGAATCATAGTATCTTTAAAAGTGAGACGTATAGAATCATAGTATATTTTTTAAAATGACATTGATCGTTCCAATTTACTCATTCTACAGCTGAGGGATCTGAAGCCTACGGAAGGTATGCAATTTACCCAGAGTCCCAGAAAGAATATGAGATTTAGGGCATACTGAACTAGGTTTGAACACTGTTTTACAATTACTGAGTTACTGAGCTTCCCTGGGCCTCAATTTCCTCTCCAGTAAATCAGACCCCCGTGATGATATCTACCTCCTGGGACTGTTGTGAGTATTGCACCTCGGCTAAACATCTTCCCTCTGCTTTTCCAGATTCACTCACCACCCTTCCTCACCTGCTCTGTCCTGGGAGGCTATTTAGAAAGGATTCTCTCAATGGGCTCCTGGACTCTGATGTCCACTGGGGAAGGAGAGTCAGAGGTGGAAGGAAGGAAGGAGAGTGAGGGCTGTGGACTTATTCTCCTGGCTCTATCCCTGTGACTCACCTCAGGCTGGATAAATCTCGTTAGAGGTCACTGTTCTTCTCAAGATAGCTATTTCCTCATGACTATTGATCATTTCTGGTTCTAGTAACCACTTCCTCCCTGCTGTCATTCCTCTGGGTCTGTAGTGATGGCAGCTGCAACAAGCACTATCTCTGATGGTCTACCTGCATCCACCTGTTTGTAAATGGTTCCTTTGTAGATAAATATTTGTCAAATTACTCCATTTTGGATGCACCATCTGTCTCCTATTTGACTTTGAAACCATATGCTTAGAACAGAGCCTGGCATATAGTAGGTTCTTGGTGTATGGAATCTGTTGCTTGTAGTAATAGTAGTAGTGTAGCGGTAGTAGTAGTTGCAGTGGAGGTAATGGTGCTGGTATTTTTCAAAGCCACTCATTCAGTCACATGCAAAGCCAGTAGCAAGTTGTATCCCTCTTCCATACTCAGCTCTTTCTTGTTGATCGCTCCTCACCCATCTGTGCTCCAGAGGAAAATATATGGTTGGCCTCTAATTGCTTGCTCTTTGTGGCCACAGATTGGGGCAAATCCCAAGCAGATCCTATCCTCTATCTGGTACTTTATGTGGTGTTTAAACCTGCCTTAGACAGCTAAAAAGTGTGAAAAAATTTATAAAAATGTAGCTGAGGGTTATTATTATAACTAAAGTAGTGTCAGTTTATAATATCACTTGTACAAAGGCCCAAAAACAAGAAGTAAAAGGGTGCCCAGGACTCCCCTGCTTCTTCTCCTGGTTGCATCTCTGATTTACAGTGTGACATGGGAGAGTCACTTCGAGTATGTTCCACAACCTGATATGATAAAGAAGAATACTCTTGAAAACTGAACACATCAGAAATAAAAAGTTCAATACAATGAACTCATTGTACACTGATGACTTTTACTTATTTATTGTTCATTTTGGTTGAAAACATAATCACTAAGGTTTTCAATAGGATAAATAGGAATTATTTTATAAAGTCAGTTGTAATCTGCCAAAAGAAATATGCACTAAATGTTTTCCTAACATTGGATTAATTTTCCTTGGATAGTGATATACTCATCAAAACATTTTTTGGTAAACAAATTCAGAAAACAATTTTAAAAGGTAATAAGGTAATTGAAAGCTGTTATTTTCAGCAATTATAATCAGTTTCTGACCTACTCTGTTTGATGTGGCCTTTTGGTGTTTTGCTTTGTTTTGTTTTTTCTATCACGTGACATGACAGGGTGTTATTCTCACTGTTAATTGCAGACAAGAGTACAAAAAATTGTTAGAAGTTAGCTTGTGAGCATTTAATACATGGAACAGTTGAACTCTAGAAAACATCTGAGGTTCACTAAAAAAATTATGTACGTTAATACCAATCTTCTTTTGGTTCGTTTGTGTTTAGATGACCGTCATGGAAATGCAATAAATTGGTTGTGTCTGGAGGTCAGCAGGGTATTTTGCTAGGCCTCTCTTGATTTTATGGTGTATGAAGTAAAGATATGTGACCTTGATGAACACTGAAACAAAATTCCAGGGTCTGTTTCTCTTGTGTTTGGTTTTTTAAATTTATTTTCCATTATCAAGTTTTGTTATTTCCTATACAGGATGAGACAAGTGTCAACCTGTGGGAGGAACCTAGGGCCACGCCTTCTCTATATTTGGCCCTCTCTCTCTCTGATTGTCTTTTAAAACATCTTTAGCTTTTTATTTTGAAACAATTATAAGTTCATAAGAAGTTTCAAGGATATGTACATGGAGTCCTTATGTACCTTTCAACCAGTCTCTCCCAATAGTACACTCTTCAGTACACTACCACACTACACTATCAAAACTAGAACACTGACATTGATACAACCCAGAGCTTTTTAAGATTCAACACTTGTCTTTTGGGTATTCTAGGCACATTACATTTCCATATGAATGTTGTAATTATCTTGTCAATTTCTATTAAAAAGCTATTTTAGAATTTTGGTTAGAATTAAGTTGAAACTATAGATGAATTTGGAAATAACTGCCATCTTACAATATTAATCATCTAACCAAAAATCAAAGAATACATTTTAATTTTTCTATGTCATTAATTTATCTTTGCAATTTTTTTGTAGTTTTCAGTGTGCAAGTCATTTACATCTTTGTTCAGATTTGTCCCTGAGCCTCACCATTTTTAGTAATATTTTAAATTGCAATTGTTCTTAGTTTCAACTTTCAGTTGTTGAAATTAACTTCCAGTCCGCCCTAGGACTACCATTGGCTGAAACATTGTCTCTTCTAATATATAAATTTCTAATATATAACTTCTAATATATAAACATACAATTGATTTACATGTTGATCTCTCACTCTGCAATGTTGCTAACCTGAATTATTGTAGAAGCATTTTTTTAGATTGACTCTTCTACATATACGCTCAGGTAGTCTTTGACAAAAGACACTTTTACTTCTCCCTTCCAATCTGAGTGCATTTTTTTTTTTTTTGGCACTGGACACAATCGCCCGTACAAAGCTTAACTATGCCCACACTGGTGCACATGTTGGTCTCAGATTGTAGTATCCTGCATGTAAATACTAAGAACAACTTCCAGCACTTGGATATCCACTCCTTCCCCCACCGACATACTGGCAGAATTCATGTTGGGAGACTACATTTACTATGAACATATACCCCTCATTTGAAACAAGACTAGGATACACGGGAAAGAATGTTTATTCACTAAAGTTCTGACAGACTGAAGGCCGTTATTTCAGATTCTACATGGGCATTGCGCAAAAGAACATGGGTTGAAATTTGCCTGGCAATAGCCTAAAAGTAAATGGTCTTCAAGGTGCATATGAAGGAACTATAGGAGGGAAATGGGATAATTAATTATTATTATTAATTAATAATTAAATGTAACTAGCAATTAATAACTAACAACTAAATGTAGCCACACTAGCTTGGAGGGATTTGCGGTGAGACATCTAAAATAGTAGGGCATGGTGAGGTCTGGAAGACAAAAGAATGAATCACTTCATAGGAATGGCTGTGGGGAAGGGCTTGAAGGAACCATCCTCTCGCTTCCATGGGAGCCATGAACATTAAACATGGAGAAATGAGGAGCGGCAGCAGATCCGTTTGGGATGCATCATCTTCAGGGGATGCTGAAAAAACAACAGCATTTGGTTTCCTCTACACCCCTTTCCCCTCCCCCGCAAGCACAGGGAGGGGGCTGCAGTGGTGCTTTGTGATGTCAAAGCCACCCTGGGACTGCCATTCGCTGGGACGCTGCCTGTATGATCAAACAAAGCTCAAGGGCGTGGCTTTGCCTTGTCACCAGGAGGGTATATATAGGGAGGGCAAGAGCTCTGGGACAGCCCCCTGGAAGCTTCAATATAGCTGTGGAAGTCTGGACTCTACAAGAGCCTACTAGAGACATTCTACAACCAACCCCGATCATGGGACAGTCAACTTCAAGCACCAACGGGAAGAAGAGAAAGCGCTCCTGTGAATCCAACAACGAAAATGATGAGGTAAGACTGTTAGGTTTTGAAGGGAAGGCGAGGGTGAAAGAAAGACACACTGAGAGGGGGTGGCTCGAACAGCAACACAGGAATATGGCAGACACCTGTGGCAGCGGGGGGCCCGCTTCATGCCAGAGCCCACCGCTGCTTCCCGGCTGGGGTGCCTGTAGGTATGGGTGGGAGGGGCCTGGGCAGGATGGCTTCCTGCCTGGCAGGATATGGATAAGATGGTTTTATGATCAGGCTGTTTGGCCCTTTTTCCAGTGGGATGTCATTGTGGTGTTTCTTGGAACTTTGGCCAGCAAGATACGATAGGAAAGTTTCTTTAGTTGGGCCTTTGTCCACCTTGTGTTACGATGAGTAGGCAAGATTTTTCTCCCGGCCCGAACCCCCATGGAAGTTTCCCTTTGCCCAAGGTCTGCAAAATAGCAGGGGGCTTACTAAATGGTGGTTTGGACTCGCATGCTTGCCTTCTACTTTAGTATAAAAGGAAGAGGGGCGTTGTTGATTATCTGGCTGTTTCCTGCTGAATAGGGGAGCTGTAATCAGGGTTTGGGTTTTGAAGCAGTGGGTGGTGGACTTCAGAGTTGTTTTCCTGGAGGCACTGGTACTGGACTTGGCAGAGGAGAAGGATGGTATCCATGTGTTGCTGGGTGGCTGCCTGGACAAGGGAGTTTATCCTTCGGGAGATAAAGCGGGACACGAAGGTGAGTATATATGGGCCAATTGTAGTATCAGGAGGAGAAAGATTAACGGCCCTAGGAAAGGGGCCACCTGCTATCTCAGTGTTGAGTGCAGCAGAGATGTTTAGTTCTGCTAACACTAGAATGAGATGTAGAGCCTGCTTAGTGTGTGTGGAGGAAGATGAGACAGAAGCTACTAAAAGAACCTGGATGGTCTGCTTGTTAGGCAAAATGTTAATGTTTAGATTAGCAAAAAAGTTGTAGGTTATGGCGGTTAATAAAAATTGTAGGTTATGGTGGCAAGCCATGAGAAGGAGGGGGTTGAATTCTGCACAAACCCTTCGTTTTAACTTTTATATTTTTCCAAGTTGAATAGCTGCCAGCAAGGGTAGCCCCTCTGAGGGCCTGATAGGAAATGGTGCTGGTGGAGGAGGTGAAGGCTGTTTGGTTTTGGAGAGAGAGGGGGAAATGGGTTTTTATAACTAATAGCCATTGTGGTCCCGACAGGGCAGAAGGATACAGGTTGCAGCTGAGGGAATTATTTGTGCATGTTTTCCAGGGAGTGCCCTTGGGTTGGATACACGAAGAGTGGCTCCGGAGGAGAGGGGAGGGGTTGGTAAGAGGTGTGGGAGGGGTTGGTAAGAGGTGTGGGAGGGGTTGGTAAGAGGTGTGGGAGGGGTTGGTAAGAGGTGTGGGAGGGGTTGGTAAGAGGTGTGGGAGGGGTTAGTAAGAGGTGTGGGAGGAGTTAGTAAGAGGTGTTTTATGGAATCCGACTTGTATCATGTTTAGTTAAGAGGCTATGAGGCGTAGGAGGGTGACAGCCCTGTGTGTGACTGTGTGGGTGGATTGGATGGATTGGGGGGAAAGGTGTTTAGCCGAGCAAGATTATAAACAGGTTTGGGGAATGAATTGGTCAATTGGGTGAGATGCAGGTTTATTTTGGACCAGGTTTATGTGGCCAGGTTGACAGGAAGGGCTGTGAACTACTGGATTTGTATGGACAAACAAGTTTAACAGTTGGAAGTAAAAGGGAAGTGTGAGTGATTTAACGGGCAATGTGTGAGGCTGATGAAGGGGGCTCAATTGTTAGACATTCAGGGTGGGCACTTAGAATATCCCACAGACAAAGAGGACAAAGGAGAAAGAGGAGATTTGAGTAGGAGTTGACAGCTTGGAAGGTGCCCTGCAGTCACACCTCCTGCATTAGTGTGAGAAATTGGCACGACTATTCAGGGACATGGGGAAGGGAAACCAGGAAAGGTCTGAAATCAAGTAGGAGAAAAAAGATTGGAAATTGGAGACGGAGAGTGTTATGGACTAAGGGTTGGCAACTTCTGGAATTCTTGTTAAGTACAATGAGGCTGGTCCTGTGAGGGAAGGAGAATAATTTGGGGGGGAACAAATTTCTACATGTGGATCTGGTGCTCTTTTTAGTTTGCAATGGTGCATTCTGTGTGGAAAAGATGTTCGCTTTGCCCCAGTCAGAGTAGTTAGGATAACCTGGTGAGGACTCATCCACTTAGGTTGGAGAGGGGAGGAGGAGGAATCTGTGATTCAGACCCAGTCCCCTGGTTATAGGGACAGGGAGGAGTGTTTTCAGGATGGACGTTTAGGCTGGGTCAGTAAGCATTTGCAGACTGTCTTATTAGATGTTGGGTGAGGTGTAACGCCGGCCAAGCATTCCATATAGAAGGGGGAGAAAATACAGGGAGATTCTGGAGGATCAAGGGGCATTTGTACATGAGTTTAAATGGGCTTAAGCTGAGGGGCTTTTGGGAAATGACTCATAAACGCATGAGGAACAGTGGGGGAAGTGAAGTCCAGGCCATTTTAACCTTTAGGGAGAGTTTGGTTAGTTGTGGTTTTTAATAAAATTTTTCCTGAAGATTCCGGGTGGTAAGGAATATGCAAAGCCCATTTAATGTTTAGAGCCTTTATCAGCTGTTGGTTAAACTGTGAAACAAATTGGCCCACTGTCTGACTGGATGCAAGAGGGGAGTTTAAACTGGTGGATAATATGGGTGGAGAGAACAGAAGCGATGGTGTGTGCCTTTTGGTGGTGATAGGAAAAACTTTTATCCATCCAGAGAATGTATCGCCTATTGTCAGAAGGTATAGGAATCATTTTATGGGGGGCATGTGAGTGATGTTGACTTGCTAGTCCTGCCCTGGTAAGTGTCCTCAGGCCTTGCGTGTTGGATGGAGGTGGTTTGATAGCTTCCTGAGGGGAAGTTCGAGTGCAAAGGGAACATGCCTTAGTAATATTTTTGAGATGGGCAGCTATGGTGGAAGAACATATATAAGTTTTTAAAAGCTGGAGTAGGGGCAGTAACCAGCATGGAAATGATTGTGCACATATAAAAGTACAGAAGGTTTTTTCAACTTGGGCAAGACACTTTTATCACTGAGATCGAACCATTTTTTCCTGAATGACACCAGCTGGGGCAAGTGGGGTTTGTTCCTCCTGGGTATATACAGGGTGTATGCTGGGGAAAATGAGCAATAACGATGGGGTTTTAAAGGCTGCCTGCCAGGCTGCAGAATTTGTTGAAAGGTTTTTCTTGAGTATGGCATCTTTAGACTTTCGGCGCCCCTTGCAATGGATAATGGTGGCCATCAGAGGTAGTTTATCCATCCAGCAGCTTATGTGTAAGTTTGCCATTGCTTATGGGGGTTCCTTTTGCAGTTAGGAAACCCTGTTCCTGCCAGATTAAGGCATGAGAGTGTATTTGGAATTGGTGTAAATGTTGACCCTCTTTGCCTTCGCTAGGGTGAGGGCCCTGGTTAGGGCAACTAGCTTTGCCTGCTGAGAGGTAGCATGGGGTGGGAGAGCATTGGATTCTAGGAGTTTATTTCCAGCAATGATGACATAGCCAGCTGCTGGACATGGCTGCCTCAAAGAGCTTCCATTCATTAACCGTGTGTGTGTTCCCTGCAAATGGGCAGCTGAAATGTGCTGGAAGGGGGAGGAGAGGGAGTCTAAGAGGTCCAGACAGGAGAGAGAGAGCTTAGAGCCGGAAGTGTTTACAGGAAGGAGGGTGGCCGAGTTGAGAGTTTTATATCTCTGGAAGGTGATTAGATGGTTACCTATGAATAAGGCGTGTACCTGCTGAAAGCGGGATGGTGGGAGGGATAGAAGAAATTGATAGTTTATGGGGTCCTGCAGGTAATGGGAAGATGCAATAGTAATGTGTTGGTAGGGAGGGAGTTTCTGTGCCTCTAAGGCCAGCGATGTGGTCACACCCGAGATTTTTAGTCTGAGTGACCAGCCTTGGATGACAGAGCTCAGTTGTTTTGAGAGATGTGCAATGGCTTGTGTGGCGTCGCCATATGTTTGGCAGAGTAGTCCAAGAGCAAGGCCTTGGTCGGAATATACATACAAAGTACAGGGCTTGGGATTGGGCAGTCCCAGTGCCAGGACAATTAAAAGGGCATTTTTTAGTGTAGTTTAGTTTAGTTTTGTTTTTGTGGGAATTGATGGGGTAAGCTGGGTTTGGGGGTTTTAGGATGAGCCCATGAGAGGCTATGTAGAGCGCCTTGGCCAGCAAGTCAATGTTGGGAATTCACAGCCAGAAGTATCCCACAAGGCCCAAGAAGGAGGGGAGGTCCTTTTTTTGTGTGGGGAAGGGGCATGTCCCAAATTAGCTCCTTTCATTGGGTTGGGATGGTTCCAGAATTAGGGGTTAGGACAAACTCATGTTTGTGCTACCTGAGATTTTGTGGGTTAGGCCCAATATCCTCAATGATGGAGGAAGTTTAAAACCTGAGTGGTGTGTTGAATGGACAGGTTAAGGAAGGGGCTACAGAGAAGGAGGTCATTGACGTATCGGAGGGGGGCACTAGGAAAAAGAGGAAGTTCAGCTAGGTCCTTGATGAGGGCCTGTCTGAATAGGTGGGGGCTATCCTGGAACCCCTGTGGGAGTATAATCCATGTTAGTTGGGTGGACATGTGAGTACTAGGATTTGACTAAGTTAAAACAAAGAGACTTGGGTAAGCTGGGTTTAAGGAATAGTGAAATAGGCATCTTTTAGCTCCAACACAGAGGAGTGTGTGGTAGATGTAGGAATATGGGAGAGTAGAGTATATGGGTTGCAGACCACCAGGTGGATTGGTAGCACTGCCTGGTTAACAACTTGGAGATCCTGGACAAAGGAGTAAGTCTTGTCTGTCTTTTGGAAAGCCAGAAAAGGGGTGTTGTGGTGAGAGTTGACAGGCTTGAGAATTTGAGCTCGTAAAATTTACAGATAATAGGTTTTAGGCCCCTGAGCAAGGCTGGATTAAGGATATGTTAAGACTGATGAAGGAAAATGGAGGGGTTTGGAAGAGTTATTTTAACTGGGATGTGATGTGTGGCTATTGTGGGTTTAGAAACATTCCAAACTTCAGAATTAACAGAAGGTAACAGGGTAGATAATGAAGATGAGTAGGGGAAGAGGGAAGCATTTGGGTGTCAGAGTAAAATAAAAGGGGTAGAATTGTAGGAGCCACATTGCATGGAGACCTGGGATTGACTTAATACGTCCCACCCCCAGATACGTGTAGGGGACTGAGGGATAACCAGGAAACAGTGGGTGAAGGGGGGTGTTGAATAGGTTTTATAATAAAGGACCAGTCTGGGGGCTGGGCGCGGTGGCTCACACCTGTAATCCCAGCACTTTGGGAGGCCGAGACGGGCGGATCACGAGGTCAGGAGATCGAGACCATCCTGGCTAACACGGTGAAACCCCGTCTCTACTAAAAATACAAAAAACTAGCCGGGCGAGGTGGCGGGCGCCTGTAGTCCCAGCTACTCGGGAGGCTGAGGCAGGAGAAAGGCGGGAACCCGGGAGGCGGAGCTTGCAGTGAGCCGAGATTGTGCCACTGCACTCCAGTCTGGGCGACAGAGCGAGACTCCGCCTCAAAAAAAAAAAAAAAAAAAAAAAAATTAGCCAGGCATGGTGGCAGGTGCCTGCAGTTCCAGCTACTTGGGAGGCTGAGGCAGGAGAATGGCGTGAACCTGGGAGGCAGAGTTAGCAGTGAGCGGAGATCGCACCACTGCACTCCAGCCTGGGCAACAGAGTGAAACTCTGTCTCAAAATAAATTAATTAATTAACTAACTAATTAATTAATTAATTAAAGGACCAGTCTGTGTGTGCCTAGAGGCGATTCCACTGATTCTCACAATAGAGATCGAAGAACTAAAAAAGGGTCCAGAATATTCTGGTAAAACTGAGTAACTAGTTGTCCTATTGAGTATCCAATAGGAAAGACGTGGGCTTACCAGAGACTGATAGCATTACCCTGGGTTCTGTGGTGGTGATGGCAGTGGGGGCGGTGGACTCCAGGCCCCATCAGACTTCAGGTACAGGTGGTGAAGCAGGATGAAGAGTTTCACTGAGCACAGTCTGACTTCCAGTGTTACTTGATACCACAGATGGGTCAAGGTTTCCAGAGTGTCCTGGGATTAGGCCAGACTTTTTCCCAGGGTCCATGTTGGACGCACTTACAACAGGCTCCTGGAGTTGACCGTTGCCAAGTTGAGGAATTCTGTATGCCTTGGGAACCCTGTTGAGTGACAGCTATCAGCATGTGGTATTTAGCCTGGTCCTTTTTTAGGTTTGGGGTTTTTAGTTCTTCCTCTCTATTCTTAAAGACCTTAAAGGCCACTTTGATTAAGTCTCTTTGGGAGGTTTGAGGGCCATCCCCCAGTTTTTAAAGTTTTTTTCAAATGTCTGGGGCTGACTGGGAGATAAATTGTAAATGGAGGTCGATTTTGCCCTTATTGTTATTAGGGCTTAAGGTGGTATATCTAGTTGTGACCTTTGAAAGGTGGGAGAGGAAAAGAGCAGGGGTGACTTTATTTATGCCAGCTAGAAGGCATGATATCATATGGCCTGGTTTCTGTCTGTCTATGGAAATTGCCTGAAAATTCCAATTGGGGTCAGTTCTGGGGACAGCTAGGGTTCCTATTGGGTTATGAGAAGCATCTTGTTGGTGGAGGGTGTTCTCATGGGCCTGGGTGCCAATAAAGATGTGTTCCCTGTCCTCCAAGGTGAGGGTAGAGGAGAAGATGACATATATGTCATGGCAGGTAAGGCCATAAGATTTAGAGAAGTACAGAAATTCCTTGTGGAAGGAAGTAGGATCCATTGAAGAGGAGCTAAGTCTCTTTTCACTATGGGAGAAGTCAGCTAGAGAGAAGGGAACTTGAATTCAGATTATGCCTTCAGCCCTCGTGACCTCCTGCAAGAGAAGGACTTTGGTAGACCTTTGGACATGTGCCCGGTTTTCGGCAAAAGAGGGTTGGGCGTGAGACCTGGTTTGAGGTGGAGAAGGAAGGGGGATGGAGGGCTACAGTAAGGGGGGTGGAGGAGCTGGATCCAAGGAGAAGGTGGAGGGAATGATAGTGGGCAGGAGGCAGAGGAAAGGGTGTGTTGGCCAAGTTGAAATTCAGAGGAGGAAGACTTGTCTAGAGGAGGAGGCATTTTGGGGGGTTTCTCCTTGAGGAGGAAGATTTGAAAAGGTGAACAAGATTGGCAGAGAGGGAGAGTGAGCGGTGAAGAGAGATAAGCAAAGCACTTCAGATTATTTACCATTGTGCTGGAGAAAGTTTTTTAGATTATGTTGAATTTGGAAGTTGAATGTTCTGTTTTATGGAAGAGGGGAGTGTATACTCTGGATGGGAGTGAATACCCCTGAGGACAGTGAGTACCCTGGAAGGCAGTGAATACCCCAGCGGGGAGCGAGTACTCCAGAGAGAAGTGAATACCCCAGAGGAAAGTAAGTAGTCGATTCCACCTGGAAGAAGGGACCTGGAGGGTAGGGGCAGCCCGGTACTATTTATGCTCCCCAGAGGCCAGAGGGGCCAGAGTGGCAAACGTTCTGAGGCTGTCCCCTGAGAAGGGAGGCTGCGGTCACCTGGTGACTGGGAAGACCTCTCACCCAGCACTTGAT